>NC_086179.1:43268945-43873945 GCF_023053635.1 Elgaria multicarinata webbii | reverse complement strand
TTTTATGCAACTGTTAAAGATACAGGAGCCCTATCCTCCTTTGCATATGGTCACCCTACCTTACACTCTAATCCTATGCATATTTACTCAGAAGTCCCACTGGCTTCAGTGGACTTACTCTGAAGAATGCATATGTAGGATTGCTGCCTTAGGTTGGGATAGTTTTAAATAAACCGGGGTGGTGGTGGTGGTGGTGTCTATATGACCCTACTTTGCAAATGCTCCCCCCAAAAATCTGTCTCATTGCTGCAGGAATGTTAAATCTAGATAGCAGGAGGGAGGCCATCCTGCTTGTCAAGTCCGCCCCCTCCCCAGTGCCCTACATTCCTGGGCTTACTCTGCACTGGGAACTGCCCCTAGGAATGCCCCCAAACCAAAGCCACCACTGACAGATGGGAAGAACAATGTTTTTGCATTGGAGCAAACAGAAAAGTCATGGTAAAAGGATACTGCTAAAAAGTGCAGTTTCAAAAGTGAAACCCTGATGTGACTGTGAGTTGGTGGCTGCATCATATAAACAATGCAGTGCCATTGCACAGCTACTATGGGATATACAGGGCATATAGACAATCTCCAAGGGTGTTCTAGATGAGATTTTTATTGTGCCTGCCTCATTCACAGAATTTTACAGGGGTCCAGATGACATCATCCTCAAGTCGTAATGCTACCTGGGGGCTGTCTTCACAGCGCCAGGTTGGTGCCACTCCACCGCCAAACCCTACGCTATCCCTGGTGCATGGTGGCAGCAAGTTGTCCTAATGAGGGAAGGCAACATTAAGCTCAGTGGGCCCACCCCCTTGCACAGCTTCCAGCGCCCAATAGGAGGTTGCCTTCTGCCCTGGAATGCCCCCAGAGTGGCTCTGAGTGAGGACACACTGGCAGAAGAATCAAGCTGACCTCACTCAGGCTGGAAAAGTTGGGGAAGTCTCCAATGTTTCAGCCGTGCATCTTCACCTCTTTGCCCCAGGGTGGCTTCATCATCTAACCAACACAGTGTGGATTCAGAGCCACCTGGGGCAAAGTCAACATCGAGACCACCCCCAGGTTTTTCCACCACTTCTGACTTTTTGCTTACTGCAGAAAATTTGTTAAGAAAGCAAAGATGGAATAGCTGCACCACTGCACAGCACCTTCTAATTGGTAGCACTAGGAAGGAGTCTTCCAATTGGACGCACCCCAATTGTCCATCAGCGTGTATAGTTGGCTGGAAATGGAATTTAATGAATTGTGGCTGCAGTCCAGTCCTATGAAGGTTTACTCAGAAGTAAGTCTTTCTCGCTTCAGTGAGCCTTACTTTGTGGTAATTATGTTTAGGAGTTCATCCACACAGCACAATCCTATGCATATATTTACTAGGAAGTAAGTCTAATTGTATTTAATGGGTCTTACTTCAGATAACTGTACATAAGACTGCTGGAGATAACAGGCAGATCTTACGAAGTCTTCTCTGCTTTATAGTTAAGCTGCAATCCAAAGAACACCCATTCCAAAACGTATTTAGCTGCAATTAAAAGAGTTTATTTTACGTAAATATGTTTCAAGTCAGAAGGCCTTGCCTTCTGTTAAGGCAACAGTCTTAGAATCTTAAGAAACTCACTTTTCCAAAACTGAGTAGTTGGTGACACCCAGTGGTCAAACCACTTAAATGATTAAAAGTAGAAGCTTCATTTCTCATTTGCTTGTCTTGTGAATTTTCTTTTTTTCCCCCTGTTTGCATGAAAGAAATGTGTAGAAAAGATGAGGACAAGCAAGGGGGAAGAATAAAGGGAAATAAGTATATATTTGACTAAAAATAGGAATAATTCAACCTTTGTTCTCAATGCAGTGCAGGGGACAATATCTACTTACAAAATCCCTCATGTTAGCTCTGTACTGTAAACTGAAACTGCTAACTTTCATGGCTTGCTTTCATTCATCCTCAGAAACCTGGGAGAGCTTGATCAGTGAGGAGGAGGGTAGGCTTTTCTAATGAAAAGGGTTTATTTTGGACATCAACAGCCATCAGTCCTAGCCAGAATGGCCAGTGTGGTGTAGTGGCTAAGGTGTTGGACTGGGAGTCAGGAGATCTGGGTTCTAGTCCCCACTCAGCCAAGGAAACCCACTGGGTGACTTTGGGCCAGTTACATACTCTCATCCCAACCTACCTCACAGGATTGTTGTTGTGAGGATAACATGGAGAGGAGGAGGATTATGTACTCCACCTTGGGTTCCTTTGAGGAAAAAAGGTGGGATATAAATGTAACAAATAAATAAATAAATAAATAAATGGCCAAGAATCTGGTGAGTTGTAGTCCAAAGTAGGGATGTGCTCCGCTCCGATTAGGAGCGTAGAAGCAGTAGCGGATTGGCCTGCTCCGCCTTACCCAGAGGCGGAGTAGGAGCGGACCGCGGACCCCCTAGAAGCAAGGCGAAGAGAAGCGACCATTTTTCGGAGCTCCGAGTTCAGTCGGAGCGCTCCGGTCGCCATCTTGAAAACATTTCGCCATAGGATTGCATTGCGGCAAATAATCGCGCATAACTACATTGTTTTTGAAGCTATCGTTCTGGAAATTCTTGTGCACAGAGAGTCGTGGATGGGGGTCATTTTGAGACCACTCTCACCTCTCTGCGTGCTGTGGTTCACGTGCAATAATTTTTTAAAAATCGGGTCAACCGCGGGGCTCAAACGGCGTTTCGGCTTTTCGCCCATAGGATTGCATTGAGGGAAAGAATCGGGGATAACTGGGGGGGGGTTTAAGCTATCGTTCTGAAAATTCTTGTGCACAGAGAGTCGTGGATGGGGGTCATTTTGAGACCACTCTCAACTTTCTGCATCGTACGGGTCGCGGGCTAGAAGTTTTTTAAAAATCGGGTCAACCGCGGGGCTCAAACGGCGTTTCGGCTTTTCGCCCATAGGATTGCATTGAGGGAAAGAATCGGGGATAACTGGGGGGGGGGTTTAAGCTATCGTTCTGAAAATTCTTGTGCACAGAGAGTCGTGGATGGGGGTCATTTTGAGACCACTCTCAACTTTCTGCATCGTACGGGTCGCGGGCTAGAAGTTTTTTAAAAATCGGCGGGGAAAAATACCTTTTTCAAAGGGCTGAGGGGCAGAGTCAGCTCCCGGTCATGATGATCCCAAAGTTGGAGGAGGGCATAGGCAAAACAGGTAACTTGGGATTCTGGGAAACTTCTCTTTCTTCATCTGAACGGGCTTTTCCCCGTGTTTTTTAACACAGTAGCCCCACCAAATGCACAAACACAACCTGAAATCATATACTAAGCCAAGAATAAGAGATAGAAAACACAGCACTGCTCCCCACCCTAACCTTGGTGAACAACTGAATCGATGTGGTGCAAGGGGATGAGCTCCCCTAGGGCATCTCATCGTGGACGTGCCCCCACTCTCTCCTGCACTGGAAGGCCATAGAGCCTTCCAAAGAGAGTAAAACGGTGGAGCAATGCCTATCATGAGTTGAAGTGAATGGTCACTTTTCAGTGGTGGAGCAATGCCTGTTATGAGTTGAAGTGAGCGTTTTACTTCTTCTCAGAGCTGTTGGTGGCTGTCTTGAACTGGCAGCTACTTCCCCCTCCCCCGGGCACGTCCCCCTATTGCTGGTAAAAGACAGATATAGCCTTTTTTTTTTAATTCTTCTTGCTGTTTATTGAGCAACACTGCTGCTTTTAATTCCACCCCTCCTTTGTTTATTGATTGATTTATTCCATTTTATATGCATTACTGGCTTATCCTTGGCTCCCTTCCTTATGCCCCCAGAAATGCCAGCTGCATGCCTGCCTGCCTTCCCTCCCTCCTCCCCTGCCCACCTCGCAGGGATGTTGTGTGTGGGGTGCCCGATTTTCAAAAATTCGCCAAAAATCAGGGGATGATGGGATTGCCTTGAAACTTGGCGTGTGTGTGTATACGCCCATGAGGTGTCATGGTGCCAAACGTGAGGTTTCTAACTTCAACGGAAAAAAAGTTGTTTACTTTTTTAGCTTTCAATGCAACCCTATGGGGGGGCAAAAACGGAGCTCCGGATCCGGATCCGGAGCTCCGAGCGGAGCGGAGCGGAAGTGGGCGGAGCGGGGGCGGGGCGGAGCGACCCGCTCCGAAAAATGGCGGATCTGCAAGTGAAGCGGAGCGGGGGGTCCGTGCACACCCCTAGTCCAAAGTATTTGGAGTGCATCCTGTAGGGAAGGCTGCTCTACACTCTTACAAAATATCTATTTATATATAAGAACACAAGAAGAGCCATTCTGGATCAGACCAAGCATCTATCTAGTCCAGCAGGGGCGGATCCGCAAGTCGGGCCCAGAGCGCATTTATGCGACCCCAGGGCACCCCAAAAACGATAGTCTGTACTTGCCTGTAAAAAGAAACGAGGAAGAGATGACGCCGATGACGCCGCCGATGCCACCCAGCTTCCTGCTGCCCGGCCAGCTCGGAGAGCTCTTTTTGAAGAAGGCGGGGTAGAAAGCTTTTTCCGCTTTCCACCCAGCTCTCCGTCCAGGCTGGGGAGCAGGGACGGAGAGCTGGGTGGAGAGCGGAAATAGCTCTCTACCCGGCCTTCTTCAAAAAGAGCTCTCCGAGCTGGCCGGGGAGCAGGAAGCTGGGTGGCGTCAGCGTCGTCAGCGTCGTCATCTCTTTCTCATTTCTTTTTACAGGCAAGTACAGACTATCATTTTCGGGGTGCCCTGGGGTCGCATAAATGCGCTCTGGGGCCGACGTGCGGATCCGCCCCTGGAGTCTGTTCACACAGTGGCCAACCATCTGTCTGCATAAAACCCACAAGCCAGATTTGAGTGCAGCAGCACCCTCCCGCCCATGTTCCCTAGCAACTGGTGTACATAAGCTTACTGCCCCTCATACTGGCGGTATCATATCCATCAGGACTTGTAACCATTGATAGCTTTATCCTCCATGAATTTATCCAATCTGCGTTTAGATTTACAACAGCGGTGGGCAACGAGCAGCCCCCAGAACAGACAAATGGGGAAAAGAAGGATATATGAATATGTTGTTCTGGCAAAATTAACACAATATATAAGCACTAAAGAATGCAACCATGTTAGAAAAAAGAGTGCAACCATGTTAGAAAAATGTTAATTGTTTAATGGAAGAATAAAGTCTTCCAATAAACCATCAAATGTACTTGATAGTCAGTCATCAGTTTTGTAATTTTAGAATTCTATCATTAAAGGGAAAGAACACGTGATATATGTGTTTGCCATGAGAAACACCAGTGTACATGATGCCATACAACATGGGGAGCTGCTCTTGCCATGTAATCAGGCTGGCCATAAAGATTACTTTGACTCAAGCTGAGCTCAGTTATGACATTTTGGAAAACAGGGGACAATGCCCGTGCACAAATTCCTTTTTCTAAAACATATAATTAGACTGCTATTATGCAATGCTTTCACATACTTCCTATTGTAACGGCTATTATATTTTAAGTGAATGAAGGACTATGTGAGAAAATGTATGCTTAATCTCACATTTAGTACAATTGATTTCTGTAGTCTTTATGCTGCTTAAAATAAAACATAATAAATATGATCAACTTCTTAATAATACTGAGGTAATAGCTTAACCTTTTGCTTTTAACTGAGCAACTTCACAGGCTCAAAACATGATGGGGAAGTAAAAAGTGAAACCTGTTGTTTTTTTCCATTGTACATGAAGAAAACAGTGAACTTGTTGTAATCTGATCCACTAATTCCCGTTCCACAAGGCCAGGGCCCTCTTAAATTTCATAGTTTTAATGGGTGATCATTGGAGACTTGCATGGTCTGTATTTGATAAAATCATCATGTTTGAAGACCATATCTTAAATAATTATTTTCACTTGTTTCCAAGCTTATTTTCAAAACTGCTAACAAAACAGAACTAGCGGAAGCACAACAGCAGCATAGTATACTGCCCTTAGTATTTTAGAAAGAAGTAAAGTAAAGTTCTGCCTGCAGCTCAGGGAAGTGTACATCTATAGGACATCTGTTACAGTAAGGATCAAAAGGGAAGTGTAATAATATTTGATTTCTCTCTTCATCCTGCTGCTGCTTCTTTTAATGTTATTAGCCAAAGGATAGAATTCATCAAGAACATTAACTCATGCACAGAAATTCCATAGCCTAATTCCAAACTATGGGTCCCAAGAGATTTTTTGCTGTGGTTACATTGTCCATTATACAAAGTGTATTCTATTGGATTTTTATAGAATTACACTATGAAATAAAAGCTCAAGGAAGAAGCTCAGAAGGTCAAACATTTCTGAAAGTAGTTTAGCAGAGTGACGGCAATATTCTTGGTTTTATTCTCTGCTAGAGAAGTTAGTTATTTGAGCTGATTTGATTAGCTGCAAGCCCAGAATAAATATGCAAGACTTGCAATTTTTAATGTTCTATTTGGGGACTTAGAAACAAGTCTTCTCTTAAATAATTGTGATTAGATACACCACAATCAGAACCTTCAGATTGGTATAAGAGACAGACTGTGTTCACATGGGACAGGATTCCAGAGAATCCTGGTTCAATATGTACAACCATGTGGTTCTCCCACTTTGCTCCTCTATGCTAGTTTGATTGATAAATAAATTTAAGGTGCAATCCTATGTCCCATAGACAGTATCTGAGGGACATAGGATTTTTTGGTTTCTGGGATCTGAGGTCAGAACCAAATCTTGATTTATACTGTTTTTAAACTGTTTTTATATTGTATTGTATGTTTTCTTTATGTAAACTACTTGGAAATCCTGGGATGTCAAGCAGTAAAGAAGCAGCTTAAATTAATTAAATAAATAAATATAGGGCAACTCATAAACCGATTAAATAAATAAAACATTTGCATTACTTTTTAAAGATTTCACACTATATGAGAAATAGTTCCTTAGTAAAAAACAACAACAGCAATCTTCAAAATAATAGAGTTTGTGGATTAAATATTCTTCATAAGCATACACATGTAAGATGTCTATTAGTAACAACTGCTCGGTGTTTTGAGTTGCTGCACAGGGATTTCAGGGGAAATGGGCACTGCTCAGTGACTCTTTAAATATAGTTCTCAGCCCACAGCCACATCTAAGAATGAAACTTGTCAGTTGTTAGTTGACAAATTTCAGTGACAGAAATAGTCGGTTCTGACTTGCCATCTTTTTCACCATAGACTCTTCATCCATACATCCTTTTCTTTCTTTTTTTGACATTAGAAAGTCTGTTAAGGTGGGAATGAAGGAATAGCTTCATGTCTTTTGATTTGGGACTGCTAAGAGTTGTCGATCTGGAAGAGACCTGGGTCAAATCAGTTGGTTGGAAAATAAAGTAGGTGCTCCTACTTTTAGCTTTTGCACTTTTAGCTTTTGCACAATCTAGCTTATCCTTCTTCTTTTGTGGTGTTCATATAGAAACATATGAAAGCAGAAAGTGCTTCTTGTGAAAGTGGCTCAAAAATGATGTTATTTTAGCTCACCCCACCCCACCATAAATCTTGCCACCAATCTCATGAGTTTCTTATCTCATTGAAGGTACTAGATGTCTAGATGTCTCAGAGGCTGGAGTCTTATGCAAACTTGGAAGTAAGCCCCTTTGAACTCAGTGGACTTATTTCTCAGTAAAAAAGCTGAGGATTGCTCTCTACACAGTGAACAGAAGCTGCAGTATAGATACATGCTGTGGTGTATTGTTTTACAAGTTCAATGAGACGGGTATAATAACGTGTGTCCTTTTTGGCCATTTGAAGAGGCTGTCTTTGAAAACATCAGGTTCCATGTCTATGGTAGCAGGGCTGAACTGAAAGTGGTCGCAGCTTTTCTGATGATTGTCTCATTCTTTGGACTTCAAAGTGTCTTCCTCTGTGCAGTAAAGATTCCGGAACAGAAACTGCTGACTGTAAAAAAATTTAAAAAAAAGTTTCCATTTTTCAGTTCTACTAGGGCTGAACACATAATGATTAGGTAAAGTAAAGCAGCTGATTTTTGGTGTCATGAAAAGGCACCAAATTGTCAATTATTTAATTTACCATTATTGTGTTTTTATTGTCAGGGAGGAAGAGAGGTGTTTGCAGGCTTTTCTGCCTGGTCTGTGGTGCCAGGCACCATCAAAAGGGACACGGTTTGCTGTTCCACTTCTGATGATTGTGAATGTGATTTTATTAAAGCATAATCAGGCCTTGCATTTAGCCATTTGCTCAATTATTCAAATACGATGGGGATTTTCTTTTACTAATTTTTTTATAAATAGCCTCCAGCTATTATAAATGGTTATTTCCCAACCATTAGGCAGAATGAGATATGCCTCATCTGGAGACATATCTGTAGGAATGTAGAGTGTCGGACAACAGAGCTGTTTGTGCTAGAGCTCTGACCCCAAGTTCCCTTCAGGTGGGGTGGACAGTGCTGTCCTGCTGCCAGTACATGGAATGCAGGGGCAGAGGGGAAATGGCCTGGGATGTCAAGCAGTAAAGAAGCAGCTTAAATGAATGAAATAAATAAATATAGGGCAACTCAAAAACCAATTAAATAAATAAATAAAACATTAACATTATTTTTTAAAAGATTTCACACTATATGAGAAATAGTAAATAAACATATTTATTTATTTATTTTTCTTGATCTGCGGATTTGACCTAAAATACTTTTACACACTTAAATACGTTGTTGTAAGTTCTAAAGGTAACTGCATAATTGTGCTTAAATAAACGAGTCTTTTAGTGCCAGTTAAATTATTTTTATTTTGTTAAAAAATATATTTTAAAAAATGAAAAACAAATCTGGGAGCTGTCTTCATGTCCTCCCCCCCCCCCCTTGGGCTTGGGTTTTTTGTGAAGTTATTTGCAGCACATGATGTCATGGCCAGCACACTCCCAACCAGCCACTTCCGCCTGGAAAAGCTGCAGTATCAGAGAGTTGTTTTACTCTGATGTTTAAGTTAAAGCAGCAGCTTCCAAACACTTGCTCTGCAATGTGCCTCTACATTAAATCCTGGGCTTGCCTGTGACCTGGCTGTGACCTGGGCTGCCCCGTCCCCCATTCACTGCTTTTCCTAGCATTCCTGTCGAGAGATGTTTGTGTGCGTCCTTAGAGCTACATAATTTGATTCTCTGATACTGGAGATCATCAGACTGGGGTAGGGGGGTGGGGATCACATTTCCCTACCATCACATACAGTTGCTCTTATGGGTGCTCTTATGGGAAGCCAGTATTGTAGGTTAGTTACTCCCCATTCATAAAACTGTAGTGACAGGGGGAGCCTGAAGAGGGTAACAGGCCTGGAGGGGGTAATAAGTTCTATTCCCCCCAACTCGGAAATATGTTTTTTCCAGAACTGAAAAGCCAAGTTTTAGAGATGGCTGGCTCCACCATGTAACACTGATGGAGCAGAGCCGATTTTAGCATACAGCAGCCTATGCGGCAGGGTCTTGCTATTTACTGTTTTACTCTGTACAGCACCATGTACACTGATGGTGCTATATAAATAAATAATAATAATAATACACACTCCTCCCATGCTTGAGAAGATGGGGGCCTGCTCAGGTGAATTATTCCTTTCCCATTCACGTAATTATGTCATGTCTACTTGGCCACTTGGTAAGTGTAATCCAAACAGTCTAGGCTGGGGGTGAGCAAGAGGTAAATCTCCAGATGTTATGTATTTTAACACGCCGACCTAATTAGCACACTCTCTGCTGCAAACAACAGTAGAATCATAGGACAGTAGAGTTGGAAGGGGCCTAAAAGGCCATCGACTCCAATCCCCTGCTCAATGCAGGAATCCACCCTACAGCATACTTGACAGATGGTTGTCCAGCTGCCTCTTGAATGCCTCTAGTGTGGGAGAGGCCACAACCTCCCTAGGTAACTGGTTCCATTGTCATACTGCTCTAACAGTCAGGAAGTTTTTCCTGATGTCCAGCCGGAATCTGACTTCCTGTAACTTGAGCCCGTTATTCCGTGTCCTGCACTCTGGAATGATCAAGAAGAGATCCTGGCCCTCCTCTGTGTGATAACCTTTTAAGTATTTGAAAAGTGCTATCATGCCTCCCCTCAATCTTCTCTTCTCCAGGCTAAACATGCCCAGTTGTTTCAGTCTCTCTTCATACAGCTTTGTTTCCAGACCCCTGATCATCCTGGTTGCCCTCTTCTGAACACGCTCCAGCTTGTCTACATCCTTCTTGAATTGTGGAGCCCAGAACTGGATGCAATACTCTAGATGATGCCTAACCAGGGCCGAATAGAGAGGAACCAGTACCTCACGTGATTTGGAAGCTATACTTCTATTAATGCAGCCCAAAATAGCATTTGCCTTTCTTGCAGCCATATCGCACTGTTGGCTCATATTCAGCTTTTGATCTACAACAATTCCAAGATCCTTCTCATTTGTAGTATTCCTGAGCCAAGTATCCCCCATCTTGTAACTGTGCATTTGGTTTCTATTTGCTAAATGTAGAACTTGGCATTTATCCCGATTAAATTTCATTCTGTTGTTTTCAGCCCAGCACTCCAGCCTATCAAGATCATGTATCTTAACCCACGTGCATCATCTTGCTCTACCGGGCCTTTGAAGATTCCTACACTCTCAGCTATCCATCTGGATCACTCTCAGATCCCCTGACTGGCCTTGATGCTTGGTACGACTGACTCCTGTGGACTGAACCCTGGACTTCTTTGACCTTCTCTCTGCTTTATCCTTCCAACAGTACTTGGAATCTTGTATATGACACTAGCCTGGCCTGGTTTCACTCTTTGTGGCTCAGGGGACTATCTGAGCCTTGACTGGGGCACTTGCTGGCCTTGAAACAGAACATAGAGGGATAAGAAAAAGGATACTTCAAAAGGGCATTCTGCCAGGTTTTATGCTGTTTGGGTTAAGGTGACTTTGATAGCAGTAATTGTATTGACCAATGGGCATCAAATCATGTAGACAAGATACTCTAGGAAGAGGATAATCAGTGCTAGTGTTTGGTTTTTAAAATGTCAGCTTTGTCTTGACAAAAGGCACATGAAAAATTAAATCAATTACAGGAGACGAAAGCTTAAGTCCTACAGCTTATCAATATGTGTGTGTGTGTGATAGTGAGTGAGAGAGAGGCATGCATGGATGTAGAAGGAATAATATTGTGGCATTGACCTATTGGTTGAAGCTGTTTTGCAATTGTCATTTTAATTTACTGTAAGAAGCATATGCATTTCCTCTTTGGACCAGAGTAGAACCTATTTTTGTACTTGGAACTTTCTGATCATATATGGCTAGGCAGGGCATGAAAACCACAGTCTGTTTGAATATGCAAAATTATGTGAATTATTTTGCAACATATTTTCTTTCACAGTGACTTTTGTTATATATTTTTACACAGAATTTGGCCTGATTTTACACATATGATAAAATTGGATAATTAATCTTTGCTCAAAAATGATACGTGGGTAAAAAGGATGCTTACTGTAAGTCTGGGTTAGGATGACACTATCACCCATTGAGGGTTAATTAACCCATTGTGCATTATTGTATCATCTGGCAGAAAATTTTAACCCATGGTGGCTTATTTGCCTGCAATAACCTATGGTGATAACCCACAGTCTGCAGTAGGGGTTGTTTAGCCCACTATGGTTATCATGTTATCTGGCAGGCACCATGGGTTAAATTATACACCTAATCAGTTGTGCAGCAATAACAGCTCAGCTCACTACCACACAACTCTCTGTAACTGAAAGTGAAGTTCTATGCCTGAGCACTGCCAAAAAGAAAGAAAGAAAATGCTTTTACTGCCATGGCCCACTTGCTAAAGTGCACAACTGCATATTAGCGAATGGGCGAAAAAGCACCTACCTGACAGCGCTAGATCGCTATGTCGATATAGTGTAAAAAAAGAAACGCAAAAAACCACCCCCACTGTGTGCAAAAGAGTCAGGAATGCCAGATTTTCTCCCAACTATGGGAGTCTGGACACGATGTTTCATCCCAATTCCGGCCAAGCTCCAAGTTTCTGTAGCCTCCTTCCCCTTTCCGGGGTACTTGGGATTTTTTCTCCTTGGTGAGGAGTCATGTGGGGTTTTGTTGTTGGATCAGGTGCCTTGTAGCAAGAGGAGGCAGTATGTGATGTTTGGTCCTGATCCTGCAATCCCCCAAGGCTTTCTAGCTGCAACCCCCTTTTTGGTGCACCCAGGATTTTTGCTCATTTGTGAGTGATCATGCAGGGTTTTGATTGAGTGCATTAGGTGCCTCCTGGTTAGGGGAGACTTTGTATGAACTTTGGTTCCAATCCTACATACTTCCAGTGCTGAATTAACATCTCCCCTATCATTGGGATATTGTGGAAAGTTAAAATAGGCTGATGTGATGTTGTCAATGGGTGAAACGGTGCCACAGCTGCGGGGGGGGACTGCAACAGGACAGGGGGTGGGTGATGACTCAGATTACACACAGTGGTTTAATAAACTACACTTATTGTCAGATTGTGAGTGACAGCAATAGCTTATTTTCAAAATAAGCTACTGTGAGTGGCTTATTAACCCATCATGGCTTAAAGTGACATCCAAACACAGCCAATGTGTCAAATATTTGTAAACCTGCATATAGAATTGATTTCCAGAAGAATTAGAAGAATTGTGTAATCAGAGTATTCTGATATGATTTTGTGAACACAATATTAGTTTAAAAAGTCACTCATGTGTACAATTTCATGCTCGAATTGGCCAAGTTGCAGGACATCTATAATTTGCATCTATTGCTTCATTTTGCTTCAGTTATTATCAAGCAAAACGATTCTACAAAATGAATTTATCTCAAGAAATCTCTCCAATCCTCATTCAACTTAATACTGCACTTTAAGGTTTTTGTTAGAATATACTCTCCTATAATTTTTCTGACAGGAGCTTAGTCTAGATTAACTTAAGTCCCATTGTTTTCAGTGGGTCTGTTCTAAATATGACTAACACCAGATCACACCTAAAGTGTTGAAAGACGGTAGCTGATCAAACCTTCCCAGTGTCAGGCCTCATATGAGTAAAAAATTGAAATAGATACAGTGTACATAGTTTTCCTTAATGTGCTTTCCTTTGACAGGGTAGACTGATAAATACTCAAAGGAACAGCCATCTGGGGCACAATCCCATGCATGTTTAGACAGAAAAAACTCCTTCAACTCTCAGCATTCCCCAGCTAGTCAAGCTGTTTATTAAGTTCCTGACAGAGGGGAGAGGAGGAAGAGGTGGGTTAATTAACACGTTTCATTTGAATATGCCAAGTGTTAAAATGTATACTATGAGTTGAATCCAATGTTAGTCTAACTGAAGTCTTACTCATTTCAGTGGGACTACTCTAAGTAGGATTAACATTGGATAGATCCCTATGAACATCCACAGAGTCTATTTTCAACACAATTTGTGAAGAAAAACTTCTAGCAGATTGTGTTCCACACCTCTTATTTGTACATTCCTGCTTCAAAATGTACAATCTTGCTAACAATGTTGAAATATACAATGTTATTATCCAAGTTTGCATCCAATGGAAGACAATGATCTGCTTTAGGAAAGATACCATTGTTATTTTATTTCCATACATCAGGGGCTTTTTGCTTCTTGCTGAGTATGTAGCATTTTGTTCTGCATTGCTGCCTGCTTATGGGAAACAGGAACTCCATAGAGCAGTTGATTTTCCTACCATATCTACCACAATATTCCTATCTTCTAAAGTGAGCGTTTATATTTAAACTTGTATTATAGGAAAAGAAATGCATGTTAATATTTTTTTGCAAAAAGATGACCTAAATTTGAGTGCTCTCTCTTTAAAGATTTAGGCTGAACACACTTACATGAAAGGAAGTTCTGATAACTTCTATGGGATTTGTCACTTAATTTAAAGTAAACATGGTTAGTGTTGGGCAGTACTGCTACAATCCTAAATCCTATTAAAGCTTCAACCCTATATATGTCTACACATAAATAAGCCCCATTGAATTCAATGGGACTTATTCCTGGTTAAGTGTGTATAACCTAAAATGAATTTACATCTGAGCAATCACATTGTGTAGAATCCAACTAAACTCCAACTTAGAATAGACCCACTGAAATGAACAGGATTTAAGTTAGTCATGAAACTTTAGTTGGATTCTACTCATTGTTCTGCGTATTAGAATATAGTAGAAGCCAAGCAGTTGCTTTGGGAATTCTATCAATATCCTTTTTGTTTTGATTAGAAGATCCAGCAAATGGAAGAGAGTGACATTTGGAACCCCTGTAAAAGTCCGTGCATGAGGCAGGGCAACTGCATGATCAAAGCCTCATCTGGAAGCATCCCTTCATGAATGATCTCAGAGAAATCAGTATATCTCTGCCTAATCTATTTCATAAAGTTGTTTTGAAGGTCAGATTAGATAATCCATGCATGTGCACCACATTGGACCTCTTGGAGGAAGGGCAGGAATTAGATGTGATTATATATATAGATGATATTTAAAAGATACCAACTGTAGTCTAATCTGTCATCTAAACAGTTGGTCAGTAACATTTCTTTCACAATCCCGCAGTCTACGCATTTATCCAACATGAAGTTTAAACTCTTATCCTTCTGTTTATGTAATTTCTAAGATAGAATTGATAGGAAATGGCAGACCAATGAATTCTACAAAAGTAACTCCTGTAAGAAAGTTGTATGAACTTCATTTACAGTAAGTACAAACCATAAATCCATGCCCTCACAAGTGAATGGCAAAACTGTAAAATATTAATAGCACAGTTACACAAGCATTTATGTATGAAGAATACAGTTAACAAAATTCATCATGCAGAAGGAAATTTGCAAAGGGACACTGAGGCCAATAAGACTAAGGTCCCTACTGTTACACATTACCACTAGATCTCTGAAATGATTAGGGCGTGAGATGCATCTTTCAAATGTAAAAGAGAGACAACAATATAGTGTCATCAGATGGAGGGGGGGAGGGAATCACATTTCCCTACTGTCGCTTTTCTGTAGAAGAAAAGAAGGCAGCAATGACCACGTGGCCCAATCAGAGGGTGTTATCATGCTGCTTTTCCTGTACACAGCAGCAGGAAATGGCAGCAAGTTTTGCCTCAAAAAAAAAAAAAGATTCACCAGGTCTGATTTTGTCACGGAAAATAGAGCAGAAGGAGCAGGAGATGCACAGGAGGCAGACACTGTCATCAAAAGGACCGGCGAAAAACCGGGCGTGGCCAGTAACGAGTGTGCGATAAAATGCTTGTCTGATGATGCTCATAAACATTTTATCATTTTAATTGTCTGAGAAGCTATTGGCCTACATAGAGATAGGGAACACATGGTTCTCCAGTTCAACTCCCATCATTCCTCACAATTGACTATGTTGGCTAGAGTTGATGACAGTTGCAGTGCACCAACCTCTGGAGAACTACACTTTTCCCACCCTTGGGCCTAGATTCTGGCTAGGGTTTCTCCTGCTGAATGGATGATCAGAACTTCCTGTTCTGACTGATCACACACACACTCACAGAGGCTTTTGGTGCTGACAGTGCCAAGCGTTTGGCGGTGGTTCACACGTTTCAATAGCAGAATCTCACCTAAGAACCATGGGGAAAACACACACACGTTCACAGATTTGTTTCAACAAAATACAAGCTTTTCATAAATTTGCCACAAGCTCTTTGAGGCTTTTGAATTTTCAAAAGATGATATCAGAGAGAGGAGGGGCAATCCAGTAACTGTCAGCATTTGCCAGCTAAGAGCAGAGATTGATGGCTCTCCTTATCAATGAGACAGAAAAACTGCAGCTGGGATTTCTTGGTTACTTCCAATGCCAACAGAGTTGAGTCACAGAGTAGGGCTTTAGATGCAGGCAGAGTTGGGGTTGCCATCCAAGGGGTCAAGGTTCACCAGAGAGTCTAAACACACAGAGTGTTGAACGGGCTGAACACCGGGCGTTGCATGTTGTTTCCAGCATCTTCCCTGTGCTGCTCTGAACCTTTTAACTCCTGACACAAGGTGCTGGCAATTAGCCCTGGAACTTCCAAGCTCTGGCCTGTTGGTGCTGATCACTGACTCTCATTAGCCTTTGCTCAGCTGGGGTTGGAGGAGCTTCCTGATCCCCTTGATCATTGCCTGACTCCTGTTAAAGGGGCTTCAGCCAGGTCTTGCCAGCCTCCCTGAAAGTAAGAGGTCTTGTCCTACATTGTTGCTAGTCCCTTCCCCAGGATCTGCTGGAGCTTGCCTTTCCCCTTCAACCTCTGATGATGAGGACTCTGGGGAGCCCCCCTGAGAGGTTTGGGGGACCCTGCTCTGTGCCATGCCAACTGTGGTAACAGCAATACCAACACCTCCTCCTCTCACCCAGACCTGGGGCCAAACTAGGCTTTGTGCAGGTGGTTGTTGTTGTTTTTAATTCAGATTTCATCCCTTCCCTGCATTGATCCTGAGGAAAGTTTAAGTTTGAATCTGCTTCTGAGCAAAGGGAGATGGAATCCTTCTTTGGCATCCTGAGAGGGCAGGCAATACAGGGCAGCTGTTTCTTGCTCACCAAAGAAACAGTTATAAGCAGCAGCAGCAGCTGCTGCTTTGCATTGCTCCCTTGCCCTTTTCCTCTGGGCCCAGCCACAGTGAAAATGCAGGCAAGTGACAAAAAGTCTGGTTCATGTTATATGCTGCACTTGCACTGCAGTTTAACTGTGGGTTGCTAACCACAAACAATCCAGGAAAAGAACTCATGATTTGTTGTTTTGGATTGTGAACTCTGGGTTATTTATGGCTAACAAACTAGTTAAACCATAGTGCAGGGTTTCCACAAAACAATAACCCTCAATTCAATGACAACTCATATTCAACATGTACTGTGGGTTGTCATTAATGTGAAACAGGCCAAAGCTTTCCTCTAGCAATGCAGTTAGGACTGGCTGACCAGAAAGAGAGGCTGAGCCATGAACTTTTCCTACTCACTTGCCCACACTTTCTGAGCAGTGCAAGCTACAGAATGGGTTCACTTGGCCCAATCCCACCACCCTGGTAGCCAACAAATGTGCCCAGACAAGCAGCTGGGCAAATGCCACCTGTGGTAAAGGGCTGGGCAAAGCTGGTAATAGGCCTGGGCCAGATGGGAAATGTAGGCCCCACTTCAAACTGCTCATTAAGTTTTTTTTTTTTTAATCAGTTTTAAATATTCCTGCATTGAGCAGGGGGTTGGACTCGATGGCCTTTTAGGCTCCTTCCAACTCTACTATTCTATGAATTAGAACGATTTATAAAAAAGATAATGGCAAGTGCTTTTATTCAAGATGTATATAAGACATCACTTCTTCACATTCCAAAATGCTTTACGTGCTTTTCTTTGGGCAAATTCATCAACAACAACAGAAAAATCAAGCAACTTTGCCTTGTCAGTGATAGGAGAACTACTTCGTAACAAATCTTTACCAAAGGGTCCCCCTTTGCCTCTACCAGGGGGACTCGGAGTAGGCCCCCTCAAAATCATAGGCCCATGCCAACTTATTATTATTATTATTTAGAATATTTATATACTGCTCCCCATTGAAAAAATTCAGAGCGGTGTACAAGATAAAATGAAAATAAAAACAGAATAAAACAGTTAAAACAAAATTTAAAAGAAGCAATAACAGTAATCCAAGGCTGCATGTTAAAGAAAGGCTTCTTGGAATAAAGATGTTTTCAGGAGGCGCCGAAAGGAGTACAAGGTTGGAACCTTCCTGACCTCCAGAGGCAGGGAGTTCCACAGGATGGGCGCCACCACGCTGAAGGCTCTTCCCCTGGTGGACTCCAGTCGGAGGATGGATCTAGGTGGAACCACCAGGAGCAGGCCCTCGGATGACCTCAGTGACCGGGCAGGTTGGTAAGGGAGAAGGTGCTGTCTCAGGTATCCTGGTCCCAAGTTGTTTAGGGCTTTGTACACAAGTACAAGAACCTTAAACCTGGCCCGGTAGCGAATAGGCAGCCAGTGCAGTTCCCTCAGCAGAGGAGTTACACGCTGGAAAGGGGCAGCTCCAGACAACAGCCGAGCTGCAGCATTCTGCACTAGCTCCAGCTTCCGGAACAGCTTCAAGGGCAGCCCCACATAGAGCACGTTGCAGTAATCCAAACTTGCCTCACTGACCGCCCCCCCCCCCCGCCCAGGGCCTACTTAAGTGCTACTCATTTCAATGGGTCTACTCTAAGTAGGGCTTTAGTTGGATTCTAGCCAGTGAGTCCAGTCTTACCCCTTATGTTGACCAGAGAAAGGGTGAGAGGGGTGTGTGAGAAGCACAGGCAAGCATTCAGAGGCAGTGGGGAATGACCCTGGTAACTACCACTGGCCCAGTCTTTTCCCTATTTCGTGCTTCCCCATGACTGGCTAGGGCATACTGGGAGTTGCAGACCAACACATCTGGAGAGCCCCAAGTTGGAGGAAGCTGAGGGGGTGGAAAGATAGAATAGTTGCTTTTTTCCGTTAACTCCTGGAGGCAGGAGTCCTCCGTCTGGAAGGACCCTTCGGGCAACCCCCAGATGACGACTACAACGCTGCCGCCGCCGCCACCTCGCAGCAACACCTCAACCAGCGGGTTGAGTGTTTGTGGGGACGTAAAGATGCGCTAAGAAGGGAAGAGGCTACCAGTAGCGGCTCGTGCGCCCTCAGGAGAGTAAGGGGGTAGAGGGCGGCGGAAGAGAAACTGCATGGCTTGCAGGCAGAGTGCCGGGGCGAGGGGCGGGGAAGCCTTGCACGAGTGAACGGAATGAGAGGAGCTGAGCCGAGCCCAGCCTTGCTTTCCACCTCCCGGAGGGGAAAAAGGAACTTGTTCTGCGCGCAAGACTTGGGTGGCGCAGAGAAAACCACAGAGAGGGGGGGAGGGGGCGGAGAGGCGGCAGCGGCGGCTTGGTGGGAGTTCCCGCCTCAGCACAGCTCGATGGGGCAGCTGCTGGTGGTGGCGGCGTGGTGGATGCCGAGCCGCCTCCAGGCAGCTCAAAAGCCTTAGGCAGCCCCCGCCGCTGCCGCTTGGAGCTGGAGATGGCTGGGCGGCCGCGAATGAAGGAGCAGCTGGGCGTCGGCCCTGCCGGCTGGGGGCTGGTCGCGCTAGCGCTGGCCGTGGCTGCGGCTGGAGTCGCGTGCCAGCAGCCCCTGGCGTTCCCTCGCGCCATTAGTGGCCTGGCCGTGAGCCGCAGGCACTTGCTGGTGGCCAGCGGCCACTGTTTGTACGAAGTGGAGCCCTCGCTGGCCTCGAAGACCGCGCGCCATTGCTGGGAGCCGGACTCGGTTAACAAGCTCCTGCTGCCCTTCGGCGACGACCGCCTGCTCACCTGTTGGACCGAGCCGCGAGGCACATGCTACCAGCAGAGCCTCAGCGGCAGCGGCGCCAACGACACCCTGCCGAAGACGTTTGGGGAGGAATTGGTGAGCTGCCTGTCGCAGGGCTTCGCGGTCGGGACGATGTACTATAATGGCAACAATCCCAGCTCCGGTTGGTACCTGGTGGTAGCCACGACGCGCAGTCTGGCTGATTCCTCGGATACGTGCACTGCTGTAGAAAGCACGGCCAGAATGGCGGTCAGCATCAAAGGAGAAAACCATCAGATTGTGAAAGTCGACCAGCACCTGACGGTGACCAAAGAAAATTTCTTGTACTTCGTGGATGCCTTTCTGTGGAACAAGCATTTCTTCTTTCCTTATTATCATTACAACCTCAGCATGGAGCCCAGGATGCTCATCTCCAAGCAAGACTTGGCGAGCAATGATTTAAGACAAAATGGCCTAAAGGTGTTGCAATGTGGCCGCCGGACCAAAATCCTGGCCTCTTCCTACATCGAGCAGCGCGCTGTCTGGGTGGGGGTCTTCGGCTCAGCTGAGGTAGAGACCGCTCCAACTTCTACGGCCCTTTGCATCTTCGACCTGAGTCAGTTGCTGAAGAACATGGAAGGCTGCAACTTCCATTCCATAGATTTCGTCTCGGACTCCTTTAAATATTCTTCAAATTGTGTGAGTAATTTTGGTTATTTATTGTTTTAAAAAATGCCCTCCTGGGACAGAGACGGAAGGTCCATCTTGCCTAGCACAATGCCCCTGCCATCATCTGGCCAGATGTTTAAGGCAGGTAGAGCATTTTAAAGATTAAAATATTTTCCAGGCTTGCTTTAGCTTGTTTTTAGCCTGTTTTTAGCTTGTCTTGCAGCAACCCTATGAAATAAGTTACTGTTTCCAGCCTACGCAGGAGTAAGTGAGGCCGAAACATGGTGACTTGGCTGTCCAAAGACTTCTGAAACAAAAAAATTGTGACAATAAAAAAATATACTTCCACCCTACAGTATAAATACATGGTATAATACACAAACCTTATTATTCCAGTTTCCCCTCATGACTACATGGGTGGACAGCAATGGAAACTTTTTGCATGTATCAGATAGTTCTTATGAATTCTCTTTTTCCACTGTCATTCTTTCTAGTTCAGGTTGTATCATGAAAGTACTAAATTGTGAGTTTGATTTTTAGAATTTTGGGCAATTATGAAATTGGAAATATATAGATTTTATATGGGAGAGGGCAGAACGAACGCTGAAGTAGAATGGTGGGAGAGTGTAAGTTTTAAGCATAACAATGTAGGTTTTAACCATATACTATGTAGCTTTATCCATAATGTTACTGAATAACCTAAGGGTACCTGCTTTCTCCTTATTTATATCTCTTACGTTTAAGTGTATATCCCACTCTACTGCTTATCAAGGTTCTCAAAGTGGCTTACAAAAATAAAATAATGTCAAATTAAAGTATTAAAAACAAAGAGAAGCAGCAACAACTTTTTTAAAATTAGCAATGTTTGATATCATAGTAAGATTGGTGGAAAAGAAAAGTTTTTAGTATCACCTGAGCATTCCAATATTTGGAAGGATCCAAATGACAGATTTCATTTTGGAAGGAATTTCATAACATGGAAGCCATGTCAGAAAATGGTCATAGTAGTACTGAGCCTCAGAGCTGATAGTAGAATCTGAAGCAACATTTCTCCTGAAGAAATTACTGCACAGAGGGCAGTGGGGTGGGGTGGGGTGAAGTAGATTGGGGAAGACATATGGAAGGAGACATTTCTTAACATGTGCTACATGTGGTTGCCGAGACCATTTGGGCTGCAATCCTATACCTTCGTAACTGAGAGTAAGTCCCACACTGAATTCAATTGGGCTTAACTCTAAGTTGGCATAGGCAGGATTGCACTGCATGTTAACCATTCTACTCTTGTTTGGTTCCATATGTATATTTGTAACTGCACTGTAACATTGCTGCAACGCTCATGTATTGTGATAACATTAGCTATTGGTGTGCTTCATCTTCAGAATTTTGTGTTGGCTCAAAAATTCTATGGATTGTGCTTATTTACTAAAGTACTAGAAGCCACTTTTGCAAATTTTATATAGGAGAATCTATATTCCCTTCAGTCCAGAATTTATTCTATTTTATTACATTTTTATCCAAAATTGGCATACATCTTATACAGTATTATAAAAGCACTTACAGGGTAGGTTAGGTTAAGGTACAGGTACTGGCCCAAGGTGAAGTATTTTTTGTGAGCTTAGTCAATTTGAAGTCAAAGACCAACATTATGCACTTCATCACTTTGATGAACTGCCAGTGTCTGTAACTAGCATCATTTTTTAGCAATCTTGCAAAATATAGGATATCTAAATTTACTTCCGTTATTGGACCTTTTATATCTTTAAGGCGCAATCCTATGTTTGTTTTTTCAGAAAAAAGTCCTCCAATTCCCAGTGTTCCCTGAGCATGCTGGATGGGGAATGCTGGGAGTTGGAGGACTTTCTCTTTCTAAGTATGCATAGGATTGCGCCTTAAAAAGGCAAGAGCTGTAACTGTGTAGAAAGAGAAGGCATGATCCAGCACTATCAAGTCCCATTGGTTTTAATGGGCGAGAGATTTAAGTAGACACCTTTTCCCCTGTTGCAGTAGCCTTTAAACATGGTTATCGTTGGATGAGACAAGCAGAGTTAGCAAGAAATGATACCCAGCTGCATTACAACTTGCTAAAGAAAGTTAAAGAAAACCTTGTGACATTAAACAACATATGAGGCGGAAATGCAGTGGCAAAGACATAGTTGTGCAGTAGTTTTACAAAGAAAGTCTTTTGATTTAAAATTGTACATTTAGATTTATGTTCATGTGATAAAATGAAAAAAGCCAGCTGTACATTAAGACACAACCTTTATTAAGTATTAAAATTTAAATGGCTGCAACCGCTCTTGAGTCAAAACAGTTTGCTGCTGTAATATTGTCTATTATCTAAATGGATTGCAAAGCAGAACTGTACACTGCTAGAATTTTATCAAGTCATACCAGAAGGAATTTGGCTTGCAGATGGAGAGCAATAAGTAATCCCAAATTTTATCAAGAAATTCTCATATTTCTACCTCAGTTCTGGACACGTGAAATCCAGTGAAATTTATTTCTGTGTCATCCACTAACTCAGAAGCTCCTCCCATATATAAGGAGTTCAAAGTGTGCACAAAGAGCAATTGCCCTACAACATGACTGTTCAATGCCCCAATGTCAGGTGACCCTCTATTGCTGCCCAAATGAGCCTGAGGCAACTCCCACTTGACCTACTTTGGGTATCAGAGCTCTGACTGGTCTGCTCAAAGATATAAGCAAGCTCCTCTGAGAACTGTACCAGTCTGACATGTACAAACCAGGCACTAACCTAGGCAATAGGAGAAGTGCTTGTCCCATACTGGAGTTTTCTCATGCTCTAAAGGATGCATGAGAAAGTTTAGAAAAGGAAAGTGGCTTCTGTAAAGACCATGTCCCCTTCAAAAGGTGAGCAGCTGTCCTCAGTCTCCCAGCCTTACACAGCAACACCTTAAGCCAGATTATATTAAATAAAAAATTAGGACCATACGGAGCAGCTTCATACTGAGACAGACCATTGGTCTGTATTGTCCATATGGCAGTGGCTCTCCGAGGTGGTCCTACTTGGAGATGCCAAGTGTTGAACTTAGCCCTCTGCATGCCAAGTGTCCCACCACTGAGCTACCCCTTGTCCCAAAGAACAGTTGCATAGGATGAAGAAAGTTGCAAGATTATAAAGTAACTCCTTCATATACTATCTTATAAAATGGTAAGTTTTTTCATTAGTTTCCAAAGCCTGCCTTACCTTGGTTTTATCAGAAAGACCTTGGTTTTATCAAAATCCAAACCACATACTTTCCCCTGCTACTTGCAATCTATGCCATAGTCTCTTTCCCACCAAATTCCCACTATCAATCTCCTTGTATTAATGCAACCCAACATTCCTCTGCTTTTGCCCCATACATATTTCTGTCCTAGTGAAATCAAATGGGTTGTTAGTCTGGCCTTTAAATATGCATCCTCTGTAGTGGGAATTTCTTGGGTACATTAAATTAAACCACTCACTAAAATTGGTGTTAGCTTTTTTACAGTAGATAATATTATAAGGAGTCTGATGCCTCCGTAGTAGTGTGACACATATCCATAGATATTCATCTCATGAATGTGAAGAAATATGGCCCAGTGCTAACAATGTCAGGGAGGAATGGTACAACTCATTTAGCTCTAGCACCCCACTAGAAGCAATCTTGAAATGAATAAACCAAATGTTTATTCTCATTTATATCTAATTAACATAGTCATTGTAAATCCTGCATGTTTGCTCAGAAGTAGTTCAATGAGGCCTACTCCCAGTAAGTGCATTATCATTTGCATGGATGTCGATGTGCTTCATTCAGTCTGGATTTTTATGCAAACTGACCTGATTCACATTTCCCAGACTAATGCACAGATCAGAACACAGTTCTCCTTTGGTTTCACATTTCTCTAAATTTTTCAACATCTTTGGGTAAAATTCACTCAAAGACTCATACTTCCAGGGTAAAATGCCTTAAATAATGCAAATTATTATGATTTTTTTTTAAAAAAAAGCTTTGCAGACTGATGTGGAAATGTGATGGAATGGGTGAGGAACACATGCAAAATGGAAATAGACTGATCTTCCCATCCCCATATCATTTGACTGAACTTAGTAGAATGCCAAGTTACAGTTTGTGGACATTTTGTGCTTTTTCTGGATATTTTTAGTTTGGAATTCCTAACCACCAGTTGAAGAACTTTGAATTATCTCATAAAAAAACTTAAGTTATTCCACTGGGGTATGTTACAACTTGCTGTTTGCTTTTCAAGTTATGGTAGTAATGAGAGACAGGGCTCCACAAACCTCCTCACCAACAGTGAGTGTTCTTCATTCTGTGGTGGACATCGTACTCCAGACATCTCTGTGGACTGCAGAGATCAATGGACAAAACAGTCCCTCCTAAGTCAGACACAGAACAGGGGACCTCTGTGTCCTGTACAAGCCCAACTAGAAATTAAACCAGCCTCAAAGTGGGAGGGGAAGTGGGACATACTTCTTTTTCAACAGGGCATTTGCAGAAGGCAGTTGTGTCTTGCATTGTTTCTGCTTTTTGCAAAAGCCTCATTGCTCTTTTTAAAATGAAGGTGGCCTATCGTAAATTCACGTAGAATGAATCCATGTTCCTGAAAATGAGTAAGATAAGAATGAGACAATAAAAGGTTTTCAGAGAAGCCGGGGTGGGTGGGGGGCAGATTCTACACGATATCCTGTTCTTTTTATTTTCTTGTAGTTGTTGGAAGTGTTGCAGTGTTGTGAAACATAAACAAAAAGAAACAAATGTAAGATCAAGATTGGCAGTAGTTAGGAAGGGGAAGCCTTGAGTGTGTTTACTCTATTAGCTACAGCCAAATAAGTTAACATGTTAGTTAAAATAAAATAAAAATGCATGTGATAAAGAAAGAGAAAGATGAAGGAAGCTTTAGTTGCATCATGAGAAATGTAGGCAAGATGGTGAGCCATAAAGTCACATACATTAGAAACAAATATGCTTACACTGCTAGATTGTTTCCTCTCACCCATAGAATTTAATCATTAAAGTACTATTTAAAGAATTGATTGGATTAGCTAGATGTATCTACGTTTGTCTATGTTGTAAACTTGTTTAGTACCAGTTCTCTCTCCCTAAGGGAACTTGATGGAAAGAACTATAGTTCTGTAAGGAAGGCTCTCTAGCAGATAATTATCAGCACCTCCAGCACCTACAAATCCCAGGATTCTTTAGGTATCAAAGTGGTATCATGCTGACTGGGGAATGCTGGGAATTGTAATGCAACATATCTGGGGAAAGCTGTCTTAAGGTAAAAGACAGAACAGAACAGTCTTATCTCTCTTCTGCATGCATTCTAGAATAAAAATAATTTACTACATAATCATTGTGCTGATTCACACATAATTTACTGACGATTTGCCAGGTTGTGTGCTGCTATCTCTTTAAATATGTAACTATGTAACTTCAGATTGGCCCAGTGGTAGGTTGCTGCATGATATGCAGACCTGGACACTTTTGGTTGTCATGGGTTATACACCCCATATAATCACAGATTAACTTTGCATTGTTTTAGCCACAAACAACTGAAAAGCTCCATTGGTATGTAACAGCAGCAAATTGTGTGTGCCACCACCATTTTGAATATACAACCTCTGATTGGCATGGTTGGAGGTTGCTTTCTGATATCTAAACCCAGACACAATGGGTTAATCTTGGGTCAAACAGTCCAGTTAATGTAACAACTATGCAAATTAACTGTGAGTTGTTTAACACACGATTAACCTATAATGTCCAGGTTTGGATGTCATTCAGCATCCTCTAATCAGGAAGATCAGAGGTTGCATATTCTAAACAGAGGTGGCACACAGTGCATGCACCATGACAAATTGTGAGTTAATTAACCCACAATTTGCTACTATTATGCAAAACAAGCCAAAGTGTGTATGTTTGGAAGTAATGAAGCAACCTATGATTGAGCTAATTAGAAGTCGCATGTTTGAAGAGACAGTGGCATGCAGCAGTGGCCCCATACCTGTGGAACAAACTCCCACCAACAATCCGCCATGCACCATCCTTGCAGGCTTTTAAGAAGGTCTTAAAAACATTTTATTTTACTGTTGGCTTCTCATAAACGAATACTGTTTTGCTGCTATTGCCCTTGTTGTTTGTATTGTTAGTTTTTAATGTTAGCTTTTATTGTTTTTAACTGACATTATACTCTCTATGTTTTTATTGCTTTTAATATTTATACTGTTTTATGTATGGCTGTAAACCGCATTGGGAGGGCTTCTGCCTGAAAGGCTGCTAAGAAATGTTTTATATAAATAAATAATGTATGCCGCATGCAACCTGGTAAATCTTGGGCTAATTAACTCAGGATTTACTGCCATTATATGCAAACAGGATCTGTCTGTAAGGGTGCTTCCACACAAGGCTTTTATCATGTGTCACCATGTTTCATGCATAGAATATTTTAGGAGTTCCAGACTACTTCATCTTGTAACCCCCTCCCATGTTTTTTCACCACCTCTTTTTTCACCACCTCTTTTCACCACCACCTTTTTTCCACAAAAAGTCTGTGAAGAAGGAAAAGGCAAAAGAGCCACACAATGCCTTTCAAATTGGGAATGATTGGAACCCTCCATCTGGAAGCACCCTAAATGTTGTTGAAGTTCTTATTCCACAAGTATTGTTCCACAGTACTTGATTTACTACTTGATTTACTACTTGATTGGGCTTGATTTACTACTTTTTATAGTAATTTTTTTTCAATGGACTAGTGTCTTTTCCATAAAATAGAAGTACATGAAATAACAACATCATCTTCAGATGAGGAGACCAAAGTCCTTATTTTTCCATGTTAAGCAGTTATTGTGTTTCTGCTTTGTTTGAAGGTGGTTGTGAAACTTTATACTGAGGTAAGAATTGATTAAAAAAACCCTGTTGAATATTACATGGTCCTACCTAACTTGTTTTAGGCCAGTGGTCTTCAACTGGTGCAGACCTGAGACCCACCTCAGTCCATAACATGGGACCTGTGTCCATAATTTCTCCATGCCAAACATAGCAGCAATAGCTTTGTGGTAACCCATCTGGGCTGATCTCACAACCCACTTTTAGGTCATGACCCACTGTTAGAAGAACACTGTTTTACACCACCAACCGTATAAACTGAACGGCATGTGTCATCCTCTTAAAAGTCTTGAAGTTAGGAGCATTTGACTACTGGAAGGTAAGATGAACCAATTCCTGCCCTCCCTGGCCTTAATCTTGTACTATGCCCCAAGATAATAAAAACCAGATGCCTTTACAAAACTGAGAGACAATACTTGCCTAACACCAAATTGGGAGAAAATATGTTTATTTTAGGAGAATCTAATTTCTTTTTTCTTTGGCTTGAGGGAAATAGAAAAAAAAATTGCATACTTTTGATTCATGATTTCGTTGAACCATACATTCAGGACCATATATTTATGTCCCAATCCAGCTGGGAACTATATGTACATGGGAGCACGTATCTTTCTATATATCCCTAGCTGGCTGGGGAATCATGTACTAGATCTAGTGCTTCACAAGAAATCCCCCTTCCTAATTTGGCAGCCAGGTCTGTACATTTGTAGTTTTTTAAATAAACTTTAAATCCTACTGTTTGGCTATTTGACAGAGGGGGGAAAGGGCTCTGGATTAATTTTCCTCATCGCCACACATGTTGCTCTGCATAATGCCTCTTAGATTGGAGTTTGGGGCCCAGTTAAAGAATTTGGTATGACTACAGAGGTCTTTGATCTTTTCACCGCATAGTGTTTCAGGACAGAGTTAATTACTCAGAGCAAGGATTTGGTTCAGTGTTTCATTTCCTTGTTTTCGAACCTTGACTTTTTCCGAATTTCATACTTGAGCTCTTTACTTACTAGAGTGAGGGTTTGGGGGCGGTTTGTGTTGTTTTTGCAATGAGCTAATCTGAATAATTCTTCCTTTTACTAAACTCTTTAATATAGCTTGAAACATATAGGGTAGTATCTAATGTTAATCCTACATAGAGTGGGCCCATTGAAGTGAATGGGTCTTAAGTCCAATGGGTCTACTCTATGTAGGACTAACATTGGATGCTAGGCTAAATAGGCACAGCACATTAATTGTCAGAAACTATGGACCTAAGAACATGATACTATGTTAAGTTGGGTGAGTACATCTAAACTCATGATCGAGTGGGAGCTGTGCCAATAAGGCATGGCTGTTTTCTGTATGAATGCTTACAGTGTTCCATAAAGTAAATGCCTACGTCTGTCCTGATTTTTGTCAATCTAATATTTCTTGCCAGGCTTTAAAACACACTTACACTTTTATATTATTATAGTGCACTTAACATATATTGAATTCTTTGTATATTAAGTCCTAAATTTTACTATATTGAAGTCATTAATAAAATGTCAGTGATTATGGTAGAACAAGCTTGTGTATGCAAGATTCCCAGTTCAGACATAACACCAAAATGTAGTTTACCATTACAAGAACAAACCTAACCTCCTTCTGGGCTTACACAATTACCCTGCCATTCCCTTTCTCTGGCACACCTGCAAGAAGGAGGCTGGAAACTTCTGCTTCCATTTTAGATTAACTTCAGTTGAGCATGTTCTCTGAACCCTAAACTGGCTCAGGGGTGGGTGGGTCTTAACTATGGTTCGTTGAAATAGGCTTCTTTGTAAATCACAGTGTGAAGTTGTCTTGTTTTTACCTAGTTAAGATTAACCACAACATCCAGCCTGCAATGTTCCACTAATCCCTGTAAACTCCTGTTTTCTTCTGGTATAAAACAGGAGCCTACAGGGATTAGTGGAATGTTGCAGCACCTGGGAGAGCTCCTAGTGAGCAACTTGAGACCCTACTCAGACTCCACTCCTTCCTACTAAAGCCTTAAAAGAACCTCAGATCTTGGGGCCAAATGTGGCCTGCCTGGGGTCCCACTCTATCTCTCTGGGATTCCCCAGATGACCATATCCCCTTTCCACAGTACCTTACCCTGATCAATGATTGTTTGGTAGTTTCCTGTGTTTTGTGCGTTGCTTCTCCATTCTAAAAGATTGAAATGCCTCTCCTAAGGCTTGGTTACTGTCAGTATGAGCTTTTAGCTAAAATATGCGGGGGGCCCTCTGCTTTTGTCTTTGGCCCCACCCACCACTGGAATGCAGCCCCCAAAACCTTATCTGAAATTTAACTTGGCCCTCAGACTGAAAGAGATTCAACATCCCTGCCTTAAAAGGACAGGCTTGTGGCCTGGAGCCTAGCACTCCTCTGTCTTTCCAAAAGCTCACGCTGGGCATGCTGCTGGCATTGGTGCACTGGCTCTATGAATTATGGAATTCTTGGAGATGGGTGTGCTCCAGTTGTTGGTCCAGGCTTGAAGGTCTCTGGTTCCATGGTGGTGTTTGGGCCCAGTGCCACCTCTGTTAGCACCACTGGTTCTATCCTCTGTATCTAGGTCACTGCTGAATTCAGGGGTCATGACACACAGTTTGTCTGGGTTTGGTCAACATGGCAAACTGTAGTTCTTTGAAATCAGAAGTTAAAGCGTCAGAACTCCTCCTCGTGGCTGCACCGAACAAGGAACGGGGAAGCACATAGGCCTGGAAGGAGGCCAGTCTAATTTTTGTAACACTAAACTGTGATTTAGCTTTACTTCTGAGTCAGCCAAATGGATCAGTTAAATAGATTTTTGCAATATTATTTGATGAAACACTACTTGAAATAAAATGCTACGCCCAAAATGTATAGTTCACTGAACAAGTAGGAAAATGATGTTGCACTCATGTCCTTCTTGAGAGAGCTCCTTCTCCCGTATCAACTGCCCAGTTATTGCAATCACCAGAGGGCATGTCCTGGTGGTTCCACACAGAACAATGGCCTGATTGGAATCTACCTGTGGTGACCTCCCTTCTAAGGAACTCCCTGCTCCTGGAGATTAGGCAGATGCCAGCATTGTGTTGTTTCCATCAACTCCTGAGAAGAGCTCCATTCCAGGAAGCCTTCCTTTGACTGACCAACCACAGCTTTTATTGGCACTCTGTTTTTTAAAATAACTTTAATATGGTATTTTACTTTTTAAACTTTTTATCATTTTATCTCTTATTGTTCACCACTCCGGAATCTGTTAGATGTAGAGTGGTATCGTAAATAAAATGAAAATAAATAATAAATACTTGTGGACTTCCCACAGGCAGCTGGTGAGCCAGTGTGTGAACAGAATGCTGGACTAGATGGGCCTCTGGTCTAATTCAGCATGGCTCTTCATAAGTTCTTAAGTTCCCAGCAGCTAGTGATAGTTACTAGAAAACAACATCTTGCACGTGTGATTTGATGATGTATACTCATATTTTGCTGTGTTTGGTTTTTCAGGACAAGATAGCATGGCCATTCAACAACTCAACTTCTCTGTCTCACTCTAATTTGGTGTCAGTTTATGCCACTGTGGTTCTGAACAAGACAGTTTTGTTTCTGGGAACAGGAAATGGGCAGTTACTGAAGGTAGGCAGTTATGATTTACCTCATAACTCATTGTGGTTGCATCAGTTCACAGACTCAGATTATGTAAAGTTGCAACAATATGTTTATCTTTACATCTGTTATTTTGCTTTATGTCTTTAGTTTTATTCTTAAGAGAAACTGTAGCATTAACAATTAAATAGCCAAAAACTATCTGTTTTCATGTTTAGACCGTCCCTTTTCATTGAAGAGAATGGGGAAGCTCCATGCAGGTGTTACAGCCCTGTAGTTGCAAGGAATAACTGGTCAGACTGAAAAACTACAAATGACATCAACACAGATAATTTATTACTGAATATTCATTTATTCCAATGTTAAATTACTGTATCTTTCTTGAGAAAATTATGGAAGGATACAAGATTTATGATGAAACCGCCCCCTCCAATAATTTTTCTTTTCTTTTCCTAAATAAGAATGTTTTCTTTTTATCAGTTCACTTGATATTTGGTAGCACTTCCCAGGTGCAAAACTGCCCCATCCCATCTCCAAGAGGAATACAGGTGTGTGAGCATCCCAATAGTTCACCTTAATAACTCTACACTGTCTGTCACACAATACACAGTAATAATAATGGTCATGGTGATGGTGATCATAGTTATATATTTGTGCATATAACATAAGAACTTAAGAAAAGCCATGCTGGATAAGACCAAGGGTCCATCTATTGTGTTCACACAGTGGCCAACCAGTTGCCGATCAGGGAACCACAAGTAGGACATGGTGCAATAACACCCTCCTACCTATGTTCCCCAACAACTACTTACTGCCTCTGATAATGGAGGTTGCACTTAGCCATCAGGACTAGTAGCCATTGATTGCCTTCTCCTCCAGAAATTTATCCAACCCGCTTTTAAAGCCATCCAAATTGGTGGCCATCACCACATCTTGTGGCAGTGAATTCCAAGTTTAACTATGCGCTGTGGGAAGAAGTACTTCCTTTTTTCTGTCCTGAATCACCCACCAATCAGCTTCATGGGACGTCTCCAGGTTCTAGTAATATAGAAAAATATAGTATATGATTTTGGAGTGTTAACAGCCGGTCACATACATTATCTCAATAATCAGAAGCTGTGGAAATTGCACACACAGGTTACTTCTTCTGTCTCTTCCATCTTTCAACCTCTTCTGCCTTCTGTACCTTCTATCCTTTTTCTGTCTCTTCCATCCTTGAAGGGCCTTCTCCTTCTCAGGCAATAGAAGCTAGAAGAGGAAGATTGATGCATGCACTCAACATAGTATTCACTGCATTTAACACAGCAGATGCATGTGGAGTTAGCTAACCGTTTCCTGGCCTTAACTTCCCAACAATAGCCCTTTAAGGCCATGTGAGAAGTGCTGAGAAGTGGGGGCTGTACCTGAATGGAATGGAATTATTTGCAAGCCTGTGATAGTTACTTTTATGTATTCTGTCCTTTTAGGTTATCCTTGATGAGAACATGAAGCCGAATTGTCCAGATATTTTATATGAAATTGAGAAAGAAACAGCAATTTTTCACAAACTTGAACTTGACCCTGTGGATGAGGATTACATTTATCTACCATCTAATAAAGAGGTTGGCTGAATACTGAGTACCCTGTTGACCAATCAATACAAATGCTACTTCCAAAGTTGGCTGTCAAACTTCATCTGCCCAAGTTCTGGGGGTTGTCTGTACATGGGGAAAGGGAGTGATATCAACATGGTGCTGCCGCCATGTGATGTTGCTCCAGGGTCAACCCAGGGGTAGAGCCCTGGTGGAAGACAACCAGCGATTGGTCGCCTTCCAAATGGAAGAGGGTGGGGCGGCTCTGAGACCTGGATGGCCACCCAGAAACCCCGCATTCTCTCCTCAGCATCACGATTATCCACCGCCACCTGGGGAGAGGGAAAGTGCAGGGTTTGAGAGGGACCCGTGACTACCTGATGCCATGAAGACAGCCCCCTGGTTAACTGAAGTCCAACAAACCTTGTGCAAGGATTTACTGTTGTTCTGTAGAACTGAACCTTGAATATCAGCAGGAGTGATTTCTGATAAACAGAGAACTGAAATTGTAAAAGTGATGCAATTAGTTCTTTGTATTTTAGGAGATTAGCTATCACACCATTTGCCATTGTGTAACTGAATTGCATTGTCTTGTGTGAGCATGAAGACTTCAAGGCTGAGCTGATGAAAACTTGAAAAAAAGTTGGGTGTCATGAGGATGCTAATGATATACAGTCCCTGTCAACCCTCAGTTGTTAATTGAACTGGAAAGAGCAAAGAATCAATCCCTACAGAACTCTACAAGGAATGTTTGGAGGGATGATGAGAAATCTGGATTTCCGTACTAGGCAGTAGCTAACATTCTGCAGAAACTAGCGGAACCTACTGCAACTGCTCCGGGATCCTGAAGCAAATAGAATGGGGCAGATCAGTGGAGCTTGCAAAAATGAGCTTTATTGACCTGCCCTGTTATATAAACATGCAATTCTGATCATTTCTAGGGCTGCTTTAGGAAGCACTAGCTTCCTGTTGCACTAGTGGTGGGTTCCACTGGTGCAAGAGAAAGATCAGGAGTGCAGTGACAGTATTGACTGTTGCCCTTGAAAAGAGAAGATATCCCCTAGCAGATCTTTACTAGTATTGCCAAGAACATATTGTGGTGTAGGGTGTCAAAGGCTGTAGAAAAATTTAATAAGATTAATAGAGTGCAGTTGCCCCGAGCATTCTCTCGGCTGAAAGACCACAATCATTCTAGGCCGAAAGCCAAATTAGCAGATATCCAGAAAGTTGTGGTTTTTAAGTATACCACAGATTCAAGGGCAACCACTCATCCAGCAAACTTTCTTAGAAATGGAAGGTTGAAGGCAGAGTTGTAATTGGCTGTGAATCTGCATCCAAAGTAGTTTTGAAGCCATTTGTCAACTCGCTGTGTCTGAATGAAGCACAACATAAACACATCTGGCAAAAGGCTTGCCCTTTGTCAGCTGGCCCAGGATGGGTTCAGGCTCAATTCACAAATGGTCACTCACATACCCATGAATTAGCATACATCTGATTCATCCAAATAAATAGGACAAATTTCATCCAAAGTAGCATGACGGCATACCTGAGTCCAAAATACCATTTTTTTCCGGTCTTCTACGAGTGCTATATTTAAAAGTAGTAGTTTTTGTTGGTTTATAAAGATTTGTTACTGTTCCCATATTTCTTGGGTTTATGGAAATATTATTTGAGTTTTTGAAAAGGTTGTCTAGAGATTTGCAAAAATGAATAATTTCTGCATTTTAGATCAGAAGAATACAAGTTGCAAATTGCAGCAAGTATATTTCCTGTAAAGGCTGTTTATCTGCAATGGACCCACACTGTGGATGGTGTTATTTAAAGACAAGGTATTTCTTTAATGCTTGCTAGCAAATGGTAAATACTTGATTATCATTAACCTTTTATTCTTAATAGGCTGTGGTGTGTTCAAAATTGTTTTCTTAATAAATTCACATTGGATCACTTTAAGTCCCTGATTCATAGCAGCTCTCACTAAGTTGGCTTTTGCTAAGAAAGTTAATAGAATAGCTAAAGACAATACAGGCTTCTTTACACCTTCACAGTATAGCTGTGTTTGTATTTTGCCTGAGCTAACAGGCAGAATCCTTTGGCCCAATTAACTGTGAACTTCTTCTGTATAAGTCTCAGTGTAAATCAACAGTGTATTTGATCTCTAGAGTACTTTTGCACAGCTACATTTATTTCAAAGGGATGTGTGCAGAAGGATTTTCCAGTGAATTGTACCACTGATCTCACTTTTTCCCTTCCAACTGGTGCAGTGAGTATGGCTGTATGGTCTACATTGGCTTTCCCCAACCTGGTGTCCTCCATCTATTTTGGACTACCACTCCCATTATCCCTGGCCACTGGCCATGCTGGCTAATGCGGGTGAGAGTGGCAGTCCAAAATATCTGGAAAGCACTTGGTATTTATGGAAAGGAGGAGACATTGGAGCATTCTACCCCACCACAGCTCGGACAAGGAAGTCCTATAGCTTTACTCGCACCTTGCTAGGTCTCTGGAAGAGTGCTATAGTTGTGGAGAAGCCCATCCAGAACACCTCTCTATGTGATGTTCTGGTTAAACACTTTCTACATGAATGGTATAGTCAAGTCAGAGTGGAACACAGTAATGCTGCTGAAAAATGGCAACCTGCATTGAGTTCCCTCCCCTCAATACCATCTGTTCAACTTAGTCTGTGTCCTCTTGGCACCATTAACACATATATTTCCAAAATCCTGCTCCACATCCTTGGCTCCTGGGTGCAGAGAAATGCACATTGTTATGGCATCTGGACACAATGTAAGTTGAACTAGTCATTGCAGAATAGGAACATCTGGGGTTTTTTAATGGCTGCACAATATTATTTATTATGTGTCGCTTCATCCTCAGCTAACCTTACAAATTATAAGGGAACATAAAAGAAAAAGCATTCTCTATGGTATGTAGGGCCCATGCTGGTTAGATTTTAAAAACAAAAAAACAAAAACAAAACTTTGGGACCCTGAGTTATGTCCACAAGATAGTATTGCCAGTTAGCTGCTGGAGTACTGGTGTGCCCTTTCTAAACTTCTCCTGTGGACCACAGTTGCAGCATCCATTGAAACTTCTGGGCTCAGTCAAGGTATCCCCTAATAATTAATGAAAAGATCTAAGAAGATGTATAGGATACAATAGGTATAGTACAATCATAGGTCCCAGGGAGTGGTTTGAAGGCACATGAGGCAGTTACCTTGCTAAGCAGGTCTGGGTCTGGACAGTGCGTGGAGGGGAGACCACCTGGGAATCACATATAATCATTGCGTTCCACAATGGAAGAAAGGTATTATTCCATATAAATGGAATAATAAATAAAATAAAAATAAACAATACCCAAAGATGTGCTTTCCCCTTAAATGAAGCTGTCCACTCTCTGAAGTCATCTTGCACATTCCTTTGCCTTCTGAGGTATGGTTGGCAGATTCCCTGCCCCGAAAAGCTAGATTGTTTCCTACTTTGGCATCATTCAGTCACTTCCTTTTCCAGCAAGCCTTTGATTTGTCTGCTGTATGGATTTCTTTCGTTTAGAGCAGATTAAAGGAAGTACTTCACACAAATTAACTTAGGGGATTTATTGCCACAAAATCAACTGTTTGCTGTTAACTTGGAAAGCTTTTTTATGGGCACAATCCTTTGCATGTTTAGACAGACAAAAGCCCTACAACTCCTAACATTCTCCAGCCAGCACGGCTGGCTGAGGAATGCTGGAAGTTGTAGGACTTCTTTCTGTTTAATGATACATGGGGTTGTGTTCTAAGGCTTTCAAGTAGAGGAGCCATGGGTCAAAAATAATAATTATTATTATTAATGTATATAGTGCTTTCTAACAAAGTGCTGTACATAAGATAAAATAGATCAGGGAGCTTATCAAAATGGAATAAATACAATAGTTCTAATAAAAGTCCTAGCTGAAATTAAAAGAATATAACAATAAAACCTTAAAAACCCATGTAAAATGTGTCGTGGCCACCACAAAAACCATCAGCATGCTTTATTGCAGGAACAATGAGCCAAACCCCTCTATTCAAAAAGAAAGGTTTTCAAACCTTTACTGAACAACTCCAAACTCTCGGTCAGCCACAGTGGTAGGGGGAGTGAATTCCATAGCGGAGGGACAAGGTTCTAGAATGCACGATACCATGGTAGAGCACATGTTTTGCATGCAGAATTTTCTAGGTTCACTCCCTAGCATCTCCAAGTAGGGCTAGGATGGAAGCCTACCTGAAACCCAGATGAGCTGCTGCCAGTTGGTGTTGACAATATTAGCCTAGATAGAACAATGGTCTGACTCAGTATATGGCACCTTCCTAGGTTTGCATTAGACCAGCCTTCCCCAACCCTCACCCCTCCAGATGTTTTGTGCTACAACTCCCCACTGGCACAGACTGATGGGAGCTGTAGTCCAAAACAACTGGTGGACACCAGCTTGGGAAACACTGTATTAGACAAAACTGTGGACAATAATCTGTCAATGGCCATTAGGCATGACAGAGGAAGCTTTTCTTTTGGTAGCAGTTGCTGATGCAGAAAAACAACAGGGGAGTAGTCTAGAGTGCCCGATTCTGTAGTATTGTTGAAGGTAAGAAAAAGAGGACCTGATCAGTGCCTGGATGAGAGGCCTTTAGGAGCCCCATTTAAGCCTTTCCAAACTTTCCAAGGAAAAGTGTGTGTGGGGGGGGTAAATATATATACATAAAATAAACAAAATAATTAATACTATGCTTGCTTGTAAGCTTCCTGGAAGCATCTGACAGGCTAGCTTTGGAAAGAAAATCCCAAATGAAATTGGTCTTTGTTCAAATCTAGGTGGTTCTCATTGGCCCCATTCAGAAGACACCTTAAACCACAGCTTTAACCATGGTGGTTAAACCAGAAAGCCAGGCTGTTTTCAGAAGATACCTTAAACCGTGGCTTTAACCACAGTGAATAAGGCTTTTTGCCTTAGTCACCATGGTTAAAGCTGTGGTTTAAGGTGTCTTCTGAATGGGACCATTATGTTCTTATTGCTGAGTTTCCAAAACTTCAAATCCTCTGTAGAATTTCTCAGGATCTCAGTGTCGCAGAATAGTGGCATCACAAGGCATGAAACTGAATCAAGTGCTTTTAGTGGGTTTTTTATGTTTTTAAAGCTATTTAAAAATAGTAAACCATGGGAAATTAATCAGTGCAATCAGTTCCATATATTAGAAGTATTTGCATATTTAGCAGACAGGATGGAAAGACTTGATTAAAAAGAAATGACAGCATAGATGTTAAGTGGTTTAAATTATCTCTGTACCAAATTAGATATCTGAACGATGGCATCTTAGACTATTGAGAACTGAGCAGGCAATGTAGAAATGTACAAAGTGTCCACTGTTTGGCTAGTGAAATAAAATTAATGCAATTTCTATAGGGAATCAAAACATATTGCTATATTTCCATCACACATGTTTTTGGATTTTCTTCAGCTGTACTTTAAAAGGTGAATGTTCTTTTTCAAATAATTCAATGGACTGGGCAAACATTTCAGATGGAACAGATAAATGCCTGAAAATCTACACATCACCTAATCTTGACAGAGGTGAGGTATGTTATACATAAATTTTATTGCCATTTAATTATTTATAGTATAAGGTCACGAACAGGTGTAATAGATTTATAGGTGTAATTATTTATAGTATAAAGTCATGAACAGGTGTGATTGTGAACTGCCAAGAGAGCTTCGGCTATTGGGCGTTATAAAAATGTAATAAATAAATAAATAAATAAATAAATAGGGATAATTATCTCAATACTCTAGTCTGCTGACTAAAACAGATTGGCCAGTCCTTTGTTTCTTAACCTTTTATTCTGTTGCTGGGATTTAAATATGCATAAGCACTCAAGCATCAACATTCATTTGCCAGTGCACTGATGAAGCCCTTGTATATCAAAGCTGTGCTTCACAAGGTACTTCAGGTGACCAGGTGGAAAATGGAGGGGAAGATATGGCCTCTGCTTAGGTTTTTGTTAAAGAAATTGCCAAATGATGTTTTATCTGTATAAATGTGCATGTGATACTTTTTTTTTTTTTTAAAAAAAGAACACCCTGCCTGAAGCATGAGAGAGTGAGAGAAAATATTGAAAAGAAAATAATTGCTCACTGCAGAGTGAGGGGGTATATTGTTTGTGTTGCAAAGGGAGAGAGAGAAGCTGGGCCTGCCCTGTGGACAAAAAGTCATTCAGGCACTTGTTTGGGGATCTGTCTTGATTATCCCATATGTTGGCTCCTTGCCAACTGTGATTGACAAATTGGAAGCCTTTTCAGCAGTATACAGTGCTCACTCCTGTTCCCTCTGAAACAATTTCTCCCCTCCTTTTATTTTGTTGTTTATGGTTTTGGGTTACACGCACAGTGATGAAATCCATTCTTAACACAAATCAGGAACCCTTGTAAACCGTAGATGGTTTGAAGTGAGTTTCAAGCAATGGTTGCTGAGGAGCCTGGTTTACACAAAACGTGGTTTGAATCAGTATGCAGACAGTACAAAACCATGGTTAATTCTGAGAAAGGAAGGAAGTGGGAATCAGAATCCCATGGGTTCTAGTAGATTTGCCCAACAGGGTGGGCAAATCTCAGCAGGTTCCTGCTACCCAGGCAGCTGTCAGTAAAAGTTAGAAAAAATAGTTTTAGGAAGAAATCCAATGGCACCTAAAAGCATCTAGGGGGGCAACCTCTGGCTCAGGAATCTGCACTCTGCACTCCTTCCCCCTTGCAGCCAGCACAAAGAGAACTGTGCCAGTTGCCTCTCAGAGGTTGCAAACACACAATTGTTGGAGAGGAGGTAAAGATGGGCCAAAAAGCCCATCTAGCTAAAAATCAGAGCGGGAGAGGTGCATAGGCAAAGATGGCCTCCGCTGTATTGGATCAGGACAGATTCATGCCCTTAATATATCTCATCATGAACTTATCCAGTTTGTCTTGATGTAGCTTATCAGTATTTGCACTCGGTTTTTTTTAATCTGTTTCTTCTTGAAATTCCTCCAGTGTGTCTACCTAGAGTTGAAGAAAACTTATTATCATTCTCAATTTTCACATTCTTTTAGATTTCTGTGACTGCAGTTGGAAAGTTTTCAGGACATTCTGAAAGACGTTCCAGTTGCAAAGTAATAAATGCAATGACCAAGAAACTTCTTTGTGAGAATGTGAATCCAGACAATACAAACTGTTCCTGCCACCTAAAGAGATCAGATCTAATAGACAAAGGTATTTTTTCTTAAAATTTTAGCTATGAGAATTGACATATTTTCCTTTCCTTGGTTGTGTATAAAAATTGAAAGCCTTCATAAGCTCATTGAATTCAGTGAGATGGAATGTATATTACAGTATTGGTAAATCTTTGCCTTTTGGGGTTTTATTATGATACGCACGCACACATATTCATATTCTCCCTTAGCGTCCCATATATAATAACACTTTGTTTAAAGATTTAAATGTAATAGAGGACATAGTTGTGTTATTTACATTTTCTGAAAATCTACATAACCATACACTGGATATTGTCCATTTCATTAGAGAACTTCTGTTTGGTCAATAGCTGCAAAACCTATGCAAAGGAGAGACAGCAAACCAAAATGTGAACTGTAAAGATTATTAAAATAAATTGCATCAGAGTTTGACTGTGTTTATCCATGGTAGGCAGCTGGGGGCTCTTGTGCCAAATCTTCCCTTTGGGTTATTGATCCATCATTCTCAACTTTGCTATTTTATAGTTGGAGACTTGCAGCCTTAACCAACCTCCTTTAGCTAATTTTAGAAGAAATGAGAAATTGCCAAATAGACACAGGATATTCCACATTTCTTGCAGTCTATGTCTCCTGCTACCATTCCGAACGAAAGGCATTGCAACAGAATTTCAGTTCCAGTTAGCTAGGAGGATGCTGATGAAAGCAATAGGGTAGGGTTACCAACATGCCTTTCTGCCCAAGCTTGTTTTCCGAAAGTGCTGCCCGAAGGACAAAAATCAACTTTTTTGTGCCATTGATAGACACTGATTGGGAAGTGTTCAGCAGTTGAAATTTGTATCTTAAAGGCATAGGAGTCATGCCAGAAAATAAAGATGTAATAGAAAAGAAATGAATTATGGAGAAGGTAGAACCAACTTTCTGTATACTAGATTGATGTGCCATGCCTCTACTTTCTCAATACTGGTATCTGATTTTATCGTTGTTTATGGTTCTGTTCTTTTATCTTATTCATGACTGTAATTATTCTTTATTCTTATCTATGATTTGTTAACCACTCTTGACCAACTTCTTAGCTGAAGAGTAGCATATCTATTTCTTAACAAAACGCACCCTGCTTTCAACCATATCATGGAATGTTCCAGCCCCTTGCTTGTATTTTTAGCAATGTGAAATGTGCTGATGTATTTATTATTGTTTAGTGTGACCAGGCCTTCTAAGGTCAGTGCAGTTACTACTACATCATTCATATTCATTAATTAATAATTTAAGTTGGAATACTTTGTTACGAATTGAAATGTAATGGTTTTATAATGCTTATTTTGAATAGATCGTATTGTTACTTCTCCTAAGTGGGAAACCAAATGCATCTGAGCTCTTCAGATGAGCTTTCAGATAATGGAAAAATCAAACTGCCTCTTCTCCTTTTGCTTTGGTGTTGCAATTGCTAGGATTTAATTCAAACCTGGTAATATGGCAAAAGGAATTCCCAAGCAGGCTTCTTTTCTTTTCTCTTTATTTATATTTTTTAGGGCAGAGCTAGATGTTTCTGAGGTAAACACAGGGCCTCTAACTGCCTCTTAAAGCTGTTGCAGACATCAGGAGCATTTGTGGTGAGGATGGGCGGGCAGGAAGGGGTTGCATAACTGTTCCCATGCCTACTGATGCTCCTCCATACCTTCATTACTGTTAACTGGGCAAACATATTGGGCAATTCTGCTGTCACTATGACTTCCTTTGCAAACTAAAAGTGGAGGAGCAGTTGTGGGGAAAGGAAGAAAACTTGTACAGTTATCAAGCTGGATCAAGCTAGTACAACCATATTCTAAGGGTGAAGAAGTCAGTCATTTGTTCCAGAGAAATAAATACCTGAGCAGATACTGTGATTTGGTTTGCATTAACCATAGACTCCAGATGTAAGGCTAAATTATGGTTAGCATTATGGGAACAAACCTTGAACTCATATGCTCCTCCCTCTCCTCTCTTCCTTTGGTGTGCCTCTGAAGAGACGATTGCAAGTTTTTACATCTGTTTTTTAACAAACCATGATTTATCGTTCTGTTTGAACTCAGACAAAGTGTGGTTAGTCTTCACTGTGCTTTAGGGTGGGGTTGGGGATTATTATTTTTTGGTTTGAGGGCTGAATTGGCCCCAGGATGGGACATTAAAGGCAGCATGCCAGCAATGAGTGGGGTCATTGCCCAGTGTGGGTTGATCCACTGCTGGCATGCATGCCCCTCACATTCTCACACAGAGATACATATCCCATTCACACAGAGACATGCATCATTCACATACACACAGCCCAGCTACAACCCATTCATTCAAATACACCCCATCCTCCTACACACATTTCCCATCCATAGTCCATTCAGATGCATACCCATACCATCCACACCAACATATATTCTCTCTCTCTCTTACACACACACCCCATCTCCTCAGCTCATCCATGCAGAGCATCTGAAGGCACAACATTTTCCCTGGCTAGCAGTGGGAGTCTCATTTTCTCAGCACTGAGCAAGGAAAAGGGCTTGGCAGGAGAGATTCGTCAACTTAACAGTCTTCCAGAATTTAAGAAAGCCATAAAGACTGATCTCTTCCGGCAGGCCTACCCAGCTGAATTTTAAGATGCCTTTTTTAATGGTGTGCTGCTTTTAATGATGCACTGGTTTTAAATGTTTGAATTTTATGTATTTTATAGTGTTTTTATTTGTGTTGTACCCCGCCTTGATCCAGAGGGAGAGGCGGGTAACAAATAAAATTATCATCATCATCATCATCATCATCATCATCATCATCATCATCATCATCATCCCCAATCTGCTACAGTGCTGAGAGGGAGGAAAGGGCTTACATAAGATGTACTGTGTTTCGCCTCTCTCAGCACTGGGGCAAGGATGGATGTGGCTTGGAAGATGGGAGCAGAGCCTGGGAAGAAGCTTGGCAGGTTGAATGGAGAACCCCTTGTAGGCCTTATTTTTTGAGCCATGGGCTAGAGATTTCCCATGCCTGGTTTACAGCAAGTTTGAAGCTACAGGTTTGAAGCTTGCTTGGGAAACAAGCAAGCTTCAAACCATGATTTATAATGGCTTGTTTCCCTGGAAAGATTAAGCACAGTTTAGGGTTTAAACATAACAATGGTGGTTAATTGAAAATGGAAATGTAAGTTCTAATCTCTTCATAGTTACGTTGAAGGAGGAGAGGTGAAGAGGGAACTTACGTTTGCACATACAACACTAAACCATACTTAAGCATCATGTCCGAAGCAGTTCTAAATCATTATTTGTTCACCAGGCATACAGAATAATCATAGTTTGTGTGGGTTCCTTATTCCTCCATCTTCTATGAGTCTTGGTAGATGATATCCCAAACAGCAGCCTCTGTAGAACAACATCCCAAATCATGGTTTGTTGGTTTGCTTGTAATGCCAAGCCACAGTTTGTCTAAACTAGTTTATAAACCAGATCCAGACTATGGTGTCAGATCCTAGTTTGAAAACTTCTTACAAATCATGGTTTGTTGGATGGCGTCAGTTTGGCCATCACAACAAGCCACCATCCTTCAGTGTCTCAGTGAGAGCAGAAACGTGAACTAATGGCAAAATGTAGGTAGATGAAAATGCAGAAATCAATGCAAGGCTAGAATAAATTACAGGTGTGACATCCTCATTTTATGGAATGTGTGCATGTACTTGTGCACTTGAAGGGTGACCTATCGATCACAATGAAATGTGCTCAGGTAGTAGGTCTGCCTAAGTATGCATTTGCTAGAGCAGAGGTGGGCAACACACCGCCCTCCATGGTGCTTTTGTGAACTCTTCCAAATTGTCTCTGCTTCCAAATTTGCCACGGTGCCTCCGGAAGCCTCAGGAAGTGCAATTCTGCTTGGAAACAAGGCACGCATAGTGGCAATTTCAGTGGGGGTGAGGTGCAGCCTCTGGCGGGTTCTGGGGCAGGCATTGCACTTCCTGACGCTCAGAGGTTGCCCTTTGTGGATGAGAGTAGAGTATGTTAAGGATACGGGGGAGTGAGGAGTAGTTTTATCAGTTTTCTGTTGTTCCCAAGATAGATGATGGAGAAATTTATATGTGGTATGAACCTCTGTGACTGTGCTTGCTGCAAGGAAATGAGAGAGTTTCATTGGCTTTGAAAATAAGAGGTTTGAAACTGTGCACTGTGGAGTGCTGTGGTTTGGTGGTTGTTTGTGAGTGGAGAAAGGAGAGAGAAGAGATTGGGCATCGTTTGTGGTTAAAGAGCAAGAAAACCATGGTCCTGTCTTGTGGCGATCTTGTTTTGCACATGCAAGGTTGGGAATAAATAGGGTAAATACTAATACTTTTTTCTTTTCATAGGTTAAAATCAGTCATTTCTAAATTACTCATTATATGTATGGTTGTACTTAATATATTAAAAATGCTCTGTTCTGATTCTTTCCAGTTCAAGTATTACTCTTCTCTGGTTCTCGGAATTTATCAGAAATGCTTGAATTTAATGAGTGCTCATCAAAGAAAATGTAAGATATGTTTACTAATATCTTTGATGTGGGTTTGGGGTGTGTGGCTTTGTAAAGCTTCCTCAGGGTGCTTTCAAACTAGGTGTTTCAGTCTTAATTTAGTTTTGTGAACCGCCCAGGGTGCTTCGGCTATTGAGCGTTATAATGCAATAAAATGTTGTCATAAAATCATTGTTCTGCTAGATCTCCTATCTCTTTTGACTTTTTTGGAACAAACAGAACAATGGTGCAATATCCATCGGGTACATGTCATTTTAGTGCTATTTAGGATGCAATCCTACGCATGTGTAGACAGAAGAAAAGCCCTACAACACCCAGCATGCTGGCTGGAGCATGCTGGGAGTTGTAGGACTTTTTTCTGTCTACACATGCATAGGATTGCGCCCTAAAAGTACAATCTTTGCACATTGTCCATCTAGCTGGGGCGTGTCCAAGTGGGAGGGAAGAAAGCTGGTGAGGCCGAAAGATACATCGTAAGCCACCTTCCTCTGTCCCCTCACCTCCCACCAGAACAGCCCCTTTCCCTCCTCTCCGAGGGTGCTTTTGTGAACTCGGAGAGGAAGCAGGCAAAATTGTTTCCACACCAGCTGTGAGGAGGCAGAGGCAGGGAGCGCAGGCTGCGGGGTCTGAGGTGGGAGCGCTGTCTCTGACCGTGGAACCAGGGATCCAAATTATCTTATGGGCCCCCAGAATTTCTCTAAGGAACATGGGTTTGCTCCATAAAGCATGGTTTTCGTATGTGCAATTAATTTTTCAGGCACATATATACATTTTGGCAAATAATAAGGACCATTAAAAGAAAAGTCAATCTTTTAATTTGTGCTGAAATGTGTTTTTTCTCCTATATTAAAAAAAAGAAAAAATATTTCTTTATTTGCACTTAAAAGAAGAAAAACACAATTTTACTGCAAATTTTAAAATTGGTAAAAATAAATACACTGCTTTTAAGTGTGCTATTAATTTTAGCAGCATGTTTATTTAAATTAATTTTAAAGTAGCACTACAGTGCTTCTTACACAATATTTCCAAAAACTGCACTTAAAGTAACACTTAAACAAAATGCATTTTAGGGAAAATGAAACCACTGATGAAAAAAAGGCACTCTGCTAAAATTTCACACTTATACACAGAGAAGTGTGATGATATGTAGCAGGACGTAGGCCAAAGAAGAGTGTGATGCCTCCTGAAGTGTGTGGGGGTGGGGGTGGGGGGTCAGTGGCAATTCTGCATGTAATAGAAAAAACAATGGCTGTGTAATGCTACAAAGCTGCCAGGCTGGAAGCACTCTCAGTGTAGTGAACAGTTAAATAAAACTTACAGGCGGGTTTTGTTGTTATTTAGCACATAGATAGATAGATAGGCGTGCTATTCCCGTGAAGTTCTGTTTTTCTACAGCATGGTTTTACAGCTCATGTTTCCCTGTAGTTCAGTGGGAGAGCACATGCTCTGCGTGCAGAAGGCCCCAGGTTTGATTCCCAACCTCTCAGGTAGGGCAGGAAAAACTACTGCCTGAAACCCTGGAGAGCTGCTGGTGGCAGTCCATGTTGACAATACTGGGCTAGAGGGTCTACAGGATGGCTGCCAGCAGTTGAGGAAACCATCAAACTACTAGCAGTTGAGGCAACCATCAAATAAATGGGCTGTTTGAAGAGAGTATACTGCCCATGTTCAGAGACAGTATGCCACTGAATCCAGTAGCTGAAGAGCAATGGCATGGGAGGGCTCTTGTTTGTGGGATTCCCAGAAGCATCTGGTTGGCCACTATGGGAGGCAAGATGCTGGATTTGAGGGACCTGTGGCCTGATCCAGCAGGATGTTGTTATGAAGTATTGTGCTTTCCCATGAGGTTCTCCTGCTAATCAAAATAGGGTTTACTTCTTACTGTTGATGTTTATAAATTCAATTTCCCAGTTAATAATAATATTTGTTATATGTAAGCAGATAAAACGTAGAATTGCTATACAGCACTCCAACAAAATCTTTAGGTTCTTATCTTTTCTGACAGCCCCTTCTTGGCTGGGTTTTGCTAGTCCCTGCAAATTGTGCCAACTATTTTTTTAAATGTATTGCTAGATGCTCAGAATGCAATCGTGATGGCTGTTCCTGGAATGCTAGAGAAAACAAATGTGTTGCCTCTACTGTGACTTGTAAAAGAAAGGTAAGAATGACAGGCTTTTATAGCATATTTAAATTACTACATAAATTACTTTTTAATTTAATGGATTATGGTTTTTTAGGTGTTCTTGTCATACAGAAGTATTTCCAATTTTTCAGGTGGACTGCAGTAGGATTATCAATGTATCTGATGGGAAGGATACTTCACGGAGACTAAAGGTCAGCAATTATTGTGAAATGGATCTAAGTTATACCAGAAGTTATAGGAAAACATCCATGTGTTCCACCTTTCCCTGTAACTGATCCAGTTGACTGTCAGTCATATGCTTTCTGGAATTATGGTTTTTCAAAAAACAAATATATCTCTGCACTGCAACACAGTACCTATCCCCCTTTGTGTTGCTACATGTATGCGCTGGCGCTCATCTCTCAGGGTTTATTTGGGGGGGGGGGAACTTCTGGGCCCCATACTCATCTGCCTAGTCCCACCCACTTCTGCTGATACAGATTTGGAACTGCCGTCCCAGGGCACACGTTTTCCTGGAACGGCTCTCCTTTACTTGCGGGAAACATTGATGGCGTGTGCCCTGTGAGCGCTGATCGCGGAAGCTGGGAACCATCGCAATTATCCCTCCTTCGTTGTGAAAGGGCAGTAGGTGTAGATTAGGCCTAAGTGCGTTTTCTCACATTCATCTCTTCTCACCTTTGCTTGTCTTCTCCCTCTAACTCCTTCTGTGCTCTCCTTGTTGCCAAACATTAGAATCTCTAAACTCTTTGGCATAGACCGGTCACTTACTTCTCCCTCTTATCTCCTCAGATTGACTTGGGTATTATCTGAAATTGGAAAGAACTCAGGCCTTAGCTAGACCTAAGGTTTATGCTGGGATCATCCCGGGGTCGTCCCTGCCTGCTCCCGGGATCCCCTGTGTATCATTTACATGAACAGGGATGACTCCGGGACGATCCCAGGATAAACTTTAGGTCTAGCTAAGGCCTGAGTTGATTTGATTAAAAATTGCCCTTGTGTGTCTGTCCCTAAATGACCCTCTGTCCTTCCTTTTGCTTCCTTAGATAGTGGCAGTGGGAGCAGTAGTGAGGTACAAGGAGGGGGAAATAGGGAGCTTTGTGCCTTGCTCCGTTTCCCAAGGTGCAATTATTTCTCTATTCTATTCTATTCTATTCTATTCTATTCTATTCTGTTCTATTCTATTCTATTCTATTCTATTCTATTCACTACTTGCATGGTTCTTTAGGTCCTGGCCCTTAATTTTAGATTTCAGCAGTTCATATCTAATGCTTAGAACTGTCCTACCCAGTAAGGGTACAATTACAAGATCCATTAAGCTGCAGTATGAATTGAATTACAAAGAAGTGGTAATGACCTCTAAGAATACACTGAACATGTTTCATCAAGAATACAAACAGCAACAGTCTTGAATCCTTTTTAAGAGTATGGCATTTCTGTGGTATCCTATCATTGTTATCTTCTTTGGGCATCCCAGTGAGAATAAAAACCCATAAAAAGGGAATTTAAAAGACAAGCATTTTTAAGACTGTAGATAAAAGATACACAATGTCAAATGGAATTGAAAACCTTATGAATGGCTTTCACAAAGTGTACATGGAAATGTATATAAATAGTAAGCTTCATATAAAACAAGTATACAATAGTATACAGAAATAGAAATTCTTTAGAGCAAGTCCTTGCAACCCTTTCAGATACCTGCAATTTAATCTTCTTCCTTGTGCTCTAGAGTCAAACAAGTCATGCAGTTTTGAACTAACAGAAACCTGATGAACTGTCCCACTGATAAAAGTATTTTCCTGTTTATAAATTCTTGTTAAAACCAAGATAAGGCAGATTTTACATATGTGTGATTTAGGTGTGATATGAATCAGTAGGCACATATCAGATGCACTTCCTATTGGTAGCTTTAGCTTCCTTTTCAGCAGCAAACCTTGAAATGCAATTTACATAAGTGTCAGCTGCTGCAGTGGCTTAGCACTTTTGGGACATAGACTAAAATAATTGATTTAAAAGATTCATGAGAAAAGCAAAAAAAACCAATCTTATTATTTCTAAATTGACTGTATAATTCAAATGAGGGCTTTCAATTTATAAATACTATTTAGAAATGTCATTTATATGAAGGATTGTTGCATGTCATCCAGGTATACCCATTGAACCTATTTTCTTACAGTAATTCCATTCCAATGATTGTTTCTGGATGTAAGTATACTTGTTCACCCATGGAAATCATTGGGTTGGATCCAGGTGTAGTCATACTTAGAGTAGATCCATTGAAAACAACAGAACTTTTTAGTCAATAACATACACACCTCATTCTTTTATTTGAATACCTATGCCAATTGTAGATTGGTAGGCTGGTGGATGGACAAAAGTGTGGTAGTAGTGGTAGTGGAGCTTGCTACCACTGCCCTGAGATGATCTCTGACTGCAGGCCTCTCTTTCTTGCTGTGGAGCAAGAGTCATTGAACAGCCTCTCAGCTACCCTCCTTGGGAGCTTATGATTGCTCTCCTAAGAATACAATGTAGAGTGGGAAGGGTGGCCGAGGTGATCGCCTCCATGCTCCCCCCACTCTGCATTTTAGCTAGATGGGCATTTTTGCCCATCTGGCCAAGGCATCGGAACGAGGAGCAAAGGAGGCTGGGGATAGCTCATATCCTGTTTCTGAGTCCCCTTCCTTCCCATGAGAACTCCCTCTTTCCGTCCTCTCCAAGGTTGCTGTCTCCAACGTTTTCTCCACAATAGCTGAGAGGGGGAGAGACTCCGAGGTCAGACCATTGTCTCGGACCTCAGAACCAGGAATCTGAAGTGTCCTATGCCCCCCCCCCCCGGTAGAATCTGTATATAAATAAAAAAATGAGGCTGAAAATTCAGAAGCAACGTAAGAGAAGTGTCAATGTGTCTGAGAACTATGGAGGAGCATTACGGGTTATGCCAGAAAAATGTTTATATGTCGAAACATGACTTATAAAATATTTATTCCTATTGATATGCCTGTTTTATTGATTAGGGTGTTTACAGATGGAGGGTTCCCAGGGCTACCATTCAGAAAGAATTGTGCAGATATTCCAACTTTTGTTTTCCTTAACAGTTTTTCTACAGTAAGAAAAAAGATAGAAGAATTGGTGGAAATACATAGGAGGGTTACAGGTGGCAGACATAGTCTGGACTCCCTGTGAATGATGCAGGACGATGGTGTGATAAAAGCCGTGCCAGGAAGTACCTGGTGAACAGAAATAAACTTGAAATTATTTGGGCATCATTATTGTCTTCTGCTAAGACAACCCTACCAATTTACTTAGGACAAGAAAAATAGTATTAGTGCTACTGGTATTGAAATACTAAGATACATTTGGTTCCCTGCAAACTATAGTTTCCAAATCAGGAGCCAGCATTCTCACCTCCTGTCTCTGGTATGGATTCCCCCTCCCATCTTTTATCTTACTATAGCTTTTCATTACACCTACATCGATACCAGTCATGATCAACAGTACCATGTTCCTTAACTTAAACACAGGTCAAATCTTGAATAAAAGGGGGATCATGATTAGCATTAAGCAAGATTAATGGTGGAGTATGTGTAATGCTAAATCATGATTCAAGCTAACAAGGGATGGCAGGGGGAATTCATGGGTTTCAAGGCTGGCTCTCAAGCTGTGGTTTGCACAGATCATGGACTCTTATGGGTTTGGTTATTTCCTTGTTTTTTTAATTTTTATATTTTATCTCAAGGCAACTGGAAACCAGTAGAAATTGTAGGGTAGAGTTTAACATGCTCTTCTGTAACCTGTACTACAGATAACTTTTAATAGCCACCTATTAAAAAGATTCAGAAATGCATGATTGCATAATTTTATTTAATTCTATTGCCTGGATTTTTATATTTTATCTCAAGGCAACTGGAAACCAGTAGAAATTGTAGGGTAGAGTTTAACATGCTCTTCTGTAACCTGTACTACAGATAACTTTTAATAGCCACCTATTAAAAAGATTCAGAAATGCATGATTGCATAATTTTATTTAATTCTATTGCCTGGATATTTCATTCTGGTTTTATTTTGTTTCCAACAGCCCATGAGGATTACTTCCATTGAACCAATGTGGATATCAGCATTAGGCAAAAGTGAAGTCCTAGTCATAGGAGAAAACTTTACAGGATCAAACATGTTGATGGAGATAACTGGAACCAGTAGTTGCAAACCAGATGAGTGAGTCAAAATAACACCATCAAGTTTTATCTTTGAAATGCATTTATTGCACAGACGCTTAATCAGGAGAATGTTTGGAATGGTGATTCGACTATGCAATCAAAATGGGTGTCTTCCAACTGTTAGATTTAAACTTGCTTATATTTCATGCTACCTCGGAACATGGAACTGTTTCTATTGCTTGTTACGTTAGTCCCAAGAGCATAACTTTATTGATAACTGGGGAATAGGATTCATCATAATTATTCCTGCTGTTAGCTTGCACATAATGTCTTTGGAATGTCCTTTATCTTTAACAGTTGCATAGAAAAGAGAATTTCAGCTGGTGTCATTTGAATGCATGCAGCCCCTGGTGAAATTTCTAGAGTGACCAGATACAAAAGAGGGCAGGGCTCCTGCACCTTTACTGTTGTGATGAAGAGGGAATTTCAAGAGGAGCTGCATGCATACAAATGACACCTACTGAAATTCCCTTTTCTATGCAGCTGTCCTCCTCTTCATATGGTCACCCTATTCTTGAGACAAAATTATACTTTTTGATTTAAACAATATCTTTCTTCCTTCAGGATACCTGCCACCGAGGTGCTAAATCGCACACACATGAAATTCTGTTTACCACCAAGTCGCAAAGAAGTCAAGAGCATATGCATAAAGGAAAATGGGTTTGAGTGTTCACCCCCTGTGACACTACATTATGTCTCTCTCCCTGAATGTTTCGAGATCTTTCCAAATATTTCCTGGGAAAGGTAATGTCGTCTTCTTCTTCTTCTTCTTCTTCTTCTTCTTCTTCTTCTTCTTCTTCTTCTTCTTCTTCTTCTCTGAATTATTTTACTTCTTACTAAAAATTACTACATTGTACATAAATGTTTTATTAATATTTTTATTGAAATAATTTTTATTTCATTTTCCCCTTCTGAAACAGAGTCACTCACAGCAGCTTACAAAATATAAAAACAGAAACAACAATAATTAAAACACATTAACTAGCCAAAAGCTGAAGCAAACACAACAAATGAAAACTAACAATCAATAAAGTTAAGCAACAGCAGAGTCAAATGCTTGTATAAAAAGGAATGTCTTTACTTGCCGGTGAAACGCAGCTTAACCTTTTGGGAGATTAGGGCATGGAGTTTCACATATGAGGGAGCTACAAAAGAGAAAGCCCTCTCGTGTGTGACCACCAAACATGCTTCTGAAGGCAACAACACATGCAAGAGAGATGCAAATACTGGTCTTAAAGGATGGGCAAGTTCACATGGAAGGAGACAGTCCTTCAAGTAATATGTTAAACAGTTCAACGACATCAATAGATCTTTCAGCTTTATAGCCCAAGCTCCCTTGCATTACGATCTGGTTCAGAGTTGCTGCTCGTGGTGCAAACCCAAGATATTGGGTGAGCATCAGAGACAGGAGCTTTTCTGTGGCAGTGTGGTGGCCCAGTTAGTCAGACCCCTCTCTTTGAGGTGGTGGTGGTTGTTACTAGAAGGCTTTTTTTGTATAATTTTAGATCTTACTCCTTGATATTACCTGTGGTTTTAACATATTTTTATTGCATTAATGCCTGTGATTCTTTGTTTTGTATTGCAAATTGCTTGTTGCTGCTGTTGTATTTTATTATTGTTTCTTATCTATGCTGTTGGCTGCTTTGAAGACGCATGGGACAGAAATAAATTATTATTATTAAACTTGCAACTAAATAGGAGACTGAATTGGCAGCTATCCTCTCCAAGCAAACAAGCTGCCAAATTCTGTACCAGATGCAACAATAAACTTGTGGTTTGTGGTAGCAATTAATTCATTCCAGTTAATTTGTAACATGTTACTCTTGGATGGCCTTGTACCAGGATTTTCACTGATGGAACTGAAGACCTGTGATTCTAAAGCAGCTGCATGCCTCTGACTTTCCAATAGACAAATATCACAGTAAAAGAAAGAATAATTTACTGCTAGTGACCCAAACAACACTTACTACGCAAATATCAGCACTAACTGTAGAAAGGTATTATAAATACATGAGAAAGTATAAAACATTTCCCCCCCTCTCTCATAATATTAGAACCTGGGGTCATCCCATGAAGCTGATAGGTAGGAGATTCAGGACAGATAAAAGGAAGTACTTCTTTACACAGTGCATAGTTAAACTATGGAATTCGCTACCACAAGTTGGAATGATGACTTGTGATGACTCAATTAAATGATGACTGTCAATTAGGATGGCTTTAAAATGGGATTAGACAAATTCATGGAAGAAAAGGTTTTCAATGGCTACTAGTTATGGTAGCTATTTGTGGCTTCCAGTATCAGAGGCAATATGCCTCTTCCTTTCGTAGGCTCTCCATAGGCATGTGGTTGGCCACTGTGCAAACAGATTGCTGGACTAGATAGGCCTGAGCCAGCACAGCTCTTCTTATATTCTAAAAAGGGACAATATATGTTTCAGATGTCTGCAGTTACGATATTATGGGTGAATTACAGTATCTGATACAGCCACTGTATTGATAATCTTTTTTTGTATCTGAAGCCTGGTAGAAAAATGAAAAACAGCCCTAGTCAGTCGTTCAAAAAGGGATTAAAATCAGTGTGAGGGGAGGGGGCCCTTAGCCCCACCCTTTTCACTCACTATGTTTGTCGCCCTCAACTTGTCTGTCTGAAAAGAAGAGGCTCTATCCATAAGGGCTCTCCATGCAATTTAGAAACCTATTTTTATAGCGGTCTCAAATGTTGTTGAGAGCCACCACAAGTAGAGGACGACCTAATTTTCAGACAGTTTCCCTCCACCAGTAGAGGGCGACTAATGCAACAAGGCAGAGGCGTGTGGTGTTTATTTTAATCCCTTTTTCTGAATAAGGCTAATGTTTTACAGTTATTTGGATATAAAAATCTATAGAAAGTCTTGAGTGGACCCTATTAAATGTGTTGGCATCTATTTGTCAAGCTAGGCAGGGTCCAGTATATGAAAACTCTTAAAAGAAAAAAGCCTCAACAGAAAAGCTATGAATATAAAATTCAGGGCAAAAAGATTATATGTATTCTCTCTCTCCTCTCTCTCTCTCTCTCTCTCTCTCTCTCTCTCTCTCTCTCTCTCTCTCTCACACACACACACACACACACACACACCCACCCACACCCACCCACACACCCACACACACCACAAACCACATACTCATTCCACAAACCATTCTCTGTAAAGTGTTAATTATTTCAGATTAGCATTTGGTTTTTGTGGATAAATTTGCTTTGCATTCATACCTTGAGAAAGCTAGGAATATCAGATATACCCCACTGTAAATACCTTCAGAATTGCACTTTACTTATTTTTGTTGGTAGATAATACCAACGTTAAGCTTTTATTGCTAGTATCTGTTTTTTGAATGTTTGCTGTCGTATTACATTGTGGTTTGTTGTTGTTGTTATATGAGTTTTTATGTGAGGCACCTTTGGAAGGGTTTTGCCCTGAAAGGCAGCCTAGAAATATTTTAAATGAATAGAAAAATAAATGAAATAAGCCTATTCCTCCCCACTCTTTTTAAATTTTTGTAGTGGAGGTCGCAGCATGACCATACGTGGGAAATATTTAAATATCACAGATACAGTGATTATTTTAAATGAATTGGATCAAAGGTTGACAGTAAGTATTATATTTTGTTTTGTTTTTCCAAATCTTTGATTAAATGGCTCAAAACTTATATTGAGGCGTTTCTCTTTCTGTTGAAGTTGCCAGACAAATTGAAGGTACTTGGAAAGGATTCTTTTCATTTTGATGAGCAAATAGGCAAGGTTCTGACAAACCTTGTAAACCAGTTATACTTAATTATACATGTTATAGTTCTGACAAATAGAAAGCAAACAGGATGCTTCCTACTTGATAATTACTCCAATTGTTGATTTCTGTAGCATGAGTATTCTGACTTGTATCTAATTATATCATTCTGCTAGCCCAAAGCTTATACCACCTGCAGAAACCCCATTTTCATCCTTGTGCAAGTGTCAAATCCATTATCCAAAATCAATTCCATTTGCACAAATACTTTCACAACTCATTCATTATACTAGCTGTTGCTTGCACTAGTTGTGCTAAGTTTTCCACTCTTGCAACTACTAGTAGAACGATGCTGCCTCGTACTTCTCCTGCCAGTGCTGGGGTACATCTCCTTTCTGACCCAAAGGCTGCATTGGGTGTCTGCTGGAATGGTGGTAGCCACACATGTGTGTGCTTATGCACACATATATGCGTGCAATTTCAAATACAACATACAACTCACACACATTACTCACTTACTCAAATCCAACTCATACCCAAGAGCATTTCAGAGACTTGGCACTTGCTTTGATCAGATAAAACCAACACTCCTCCCAGAGACCTCAGTTCCCAAATTAGCCATCCAGGACTCCTGGCTGCCAGCCTTTCTCTCTCTTTTAATCCACTGTCTGGCTGAAGGATCCTGACATCTCACACACTGTTACCTGGGACTTTTTGAGTCAGGAAGAAAGAGAAAAATGTTCTAGGGGGAGAGACTATAATTCCTGCCATAGAAATCCTATGCATCTATTGCTTTTAAATTATATATTGTTTTAACTTGGATTATGGTTGAATTTGTTTTTAACTGTGTATATTTATTGTTTTATACTGTATGTTTTTATCTGTATGCCGCCTTGAAAACTTAGTGATATAGGGCGGAATATAGATATTTTAAATAAATAAATAAATAAATATTTCTAGAGCATCCTAGGAAGTAGGCAGGACACTTCAAGTGCTGCCTCCTAGAATACTGTAGGGATGTTCTAGAAGCAAATGTTTTGAGGAGAAATCTATTGAGAGCTTATTGGGCTGGAGAAGACTCTCTTGCATCTCAAGAGAGGTGCTGGGGCTCAGGACCATTGAAATGGAGGTTATGGGTTCTCCCTCTCTGGAGGTTTTTAAGAAGAGGCTGGACAGCCACCTCTCATGGATGGTTTAACTGGTTTTGCTGCACATTGCAGAGGGTTGGACTAGATCAGTGGTTCTCAACCTGGGGCACTCCAGATGTGTTGGACTGCATCTCCCAGAATGCCCCAGCCAGCAGAGCTGGCTGGGGCATTCTGGGAGTTGTAGTCCAACACATCTGGAGCGCCCCAGGTTGAGAAAGGCTGGACTAGATGATCCTTGTGGTCCCATCCAACTCCACAGTTCTATGGTTCTATGTCTGAATAACTAGTTTAAGTATTCCATGTTAAGTATTTTTAAGGCCTATTGTGTAAATAACTAAGTACTAAGTTAAATCTCTCTGAAGTCAGTGGGGTTTAAACTGTCTAACTGTGCACAGAATTGCAGCCAAAGTGATATTACCTGCATTTTAACAGTGCCTGCTATATAAGTCTTGCCATGCTTTTTTTTTTAGTATTTACTTTTTTCCTTTCCTTTTCTTTTTTTTAGCAATTTACATGCCACAGAAGTAGTGTTGAATGTAAATTTACAACGCCAGCTTTTAAGGCTGAGAAAGGAACTGAAATCGCTAACGTTGTCTTATACATTGAAAACAGCTATATACCTTGCGTCCAGTTTCAATATCATACGGATCCTCAATTTATTCACTATGAACTGACAACTGATTTAGAACCAGAGCTGGAGTTAAAAATACATGTAAGTTTAAACAACAGCAACAAAATCTTCTCTTTTAAACATTCACATCATTTGTATTTTGCTGCATGTTTTTCATTTCATTCTATGTTGCCATTTATTTCCAGAAAGAAAATGACAACTTAAATATTTTAAGAAGTGAGATTGAAATTTTTCTGTCTCATATGGCTGGTAACAAATTGATAAATATAACTTTCACAATCCAAGATATTTCGGACACTACATCTCGTAGCATTATACACTGCAGAGCCAAACAGGAAAAGAATTCTACTAGCAAGATTGATACGTCCAGTGTGAAAGTTTATGTGAGTAAAAACTTTATGGTGTGTGTGTGTGTGTGTGCAATTAAATCTTATTAATTCTAAATTATATTTTAAGTTTTGACTTTTCATATTCTGAATGTGCCAGGTATTATATAGTCCTGCTGGAAACAGACCACAACATTGTGATCAGCTAGATAAACAATTGTCTGCCCTCAGTTCTGTGGGCTATTCTCAGATCTCATGAAGAAATTACATGGCATCCTCTGCTTCTTCTAAAGTGCAATTAAAGTCATAGGCAGCAAAGTCACTGCAACTTCTCAGAGCAGAAGAGTGTGCTTTTTAGTCACTAATCTTCAGTGGCTGAGAAATACTTTGCAGTTTGTGTACGTACATATGTGATTGTAGTTGCTTCACACATGTTCAGATGTAACTGTAACTATCATTATGTAAACAAGCCTAAGTGACCTAAGTAAGGCTTGCATGCTCCCTGCCTCCTCTGGTGTGGCCATGAGAAGGACATTGAAAGATTTTGCCTCAATTTTTGACAATGTGCAGTTTAGCAATATGTCCAAGCTAGACAAAAAAAAGTTAGTCTTAACTATGGTTTACTGAAATAAGCCAAGTTTAAACTTTGCTTTATAAAGTTGGCTTGTTTCAATAAGTCGTACTTGAGATGAACTGCAGTTTGTCCAGATAATTTTAAACTGTGGTTGGTATTAAAAAAAATAGACACAATAACATAAGAATAGCTATGCTGCAGCGACTTGCTCATGTAGTGGCCAAATAGATCCTATGGGAAGCGCACAAGTGGGACATGGGTGTATTATTAACCTCCCACTCATGTTCTCCAGCAACTGGTATTCAGAAGCTTCCAAATGTCTCTTCATGGCTATGCCAGGAGAGGAGAGGAGAGGTGAAGAATGTGAGCGAGATCCTCACCTATGCTTGTTTCTGCAATGATAAACCATTGTTTATTATTACACCTGAATGTAGCCCTGATGTGGAAGCTAAAATGTTGGTTTGCTAAAGATCTTGTGTGGGTACTATGGGCTGATAATAGTACCCACTCTAGGTTTTAAGTAGGGATGTTGGATGATTACATTTGGGGGCGGTGAAGTTTGACAGATTTTTTGGTTTGGCCCTGTGAATTTTGTTCCATTTTTTTTGCTGGTGTCAACTTGCTCTGTAGGAAGTTGAGCCAGTATGTGGATTTCCTGTGTGTGTGTGTTTTAATGGCTGCAATTTGTGCATTTTTTCTCCAGGTTCCACCATTTATGCATATTGTAATTTGTGCAATTTATTTTATTGGATCTTGAAATGTGCTCAAACGTTGTCATAATTTTCTTTTTTAAAAAAATTAATTGCCACTCTCTTGCCATAAATCCCCACACACACCTCTAGGAAAGTGCTACCACCGTTACTGCAAATGGGAGCTGGAAAAAGTGGGGTGGAGGCTACATCTGTGTTAAAAGAACTTGCTTGAGACTTGGGCAAGTGTGCAATGGAAGCAGGGTACCCCCAAGTGTCCGTTCAACACTTTAAACCCTGAAGATCAAATTGCTAACTGGGCAAACTGGTCCCTTTTTCCTGACCCTGTTAGTGGATAATTTGTACATGCATTGACATTCAAGGTTTGGTGTTGAAGTGACTCTTGGGGGTACCCTGCTTCCATTAAAATAAGGAAGAGAGAAGTGTGTGTGTGTGTGTGTGAAAGAGAGAGAAAGAATTTCTATATATATTTCTTGTTGTAAGCTTCGTTGGTAGGGCTCCTGCCAGGAAAGGTGGCCTAGAAATATGTTATTTTTTTACCAAAAGGCAGGAAAACACATTATTTGGGGTATCAACATATAAAATTAATTGAAATATAGAACAAAAAGGGTTAAAACTGTATGAAAAATGCTATATAGTTTAACAAGACAGAAAGCCATATGATTGCTCTAAAACTGTAAAAGCACACACATCATATCTCTGAAATTAATATAGGGCAAATACTTTTTAATGTTTTCAATTTTGTTTCTGATTACTTTTATGTTCCAAGTCATTTGTGTGCAACACAAATGTAATATTCAATGTAAGTACTATGTTTAATGTCACTTTTGTGTTCTCCAGTTTCTCAGATTACCCAAAGGGGTTGAACTCAGATCTTGACTTGAACAATTTAAGCTTTGATTAGATAAGACTGAGAGTGCTCGCCTTTCCTGTACTGCTTGTATAAATAGGAACAAAGTCATTCATGCTTGGAGACACAGCACCTCAACAAATGGAGCTAGAATAAGATGCAACTTGTTTCATCAATTGATTTCAACATGAAGAATTTACTTTTAATATTTTAATACAATTGTAGATCAGTTGGATGGCTTCCATCTCAGGCACCCAGCTACAGGGCACTTTGTTTTCCAGACAGAGGAAGAGGAGAAGGTTGCTGCAATAGCAACTGAGTAGGGGAGGGGCAGAAACGACATACCAGTGTTCAATATGCTGTTATGTTAAGGATAGATGCTAATGGAGCCAACGGTGCATTCACAGTTACGATGCTTGAGGAATTCAGTTTTTCTATGTATGAAAGGACCCTGAGTTGGATCCAGTGCTGTAATTCCACTGATGGAAGAACTTCAATCAGCAGAACCGGAAAAAGGGCGCTTTCCAACCATGGCCCCCTCCCTCCTGCAGCCCCTTTACACTGGAGGACTGGGAAACCTTCTGGTGCAGATTTTAGGGAGGTGCAGAGGGCTGCAAGAGGGAGGAGAAAGGGAGAAAGTCACATAGCACTAGTTAGCATAACATTGGTTTTGACCCCTTATTTGCATCTCCCAGAGTAATATCCGGATTGGAATTTAGCTTTCCACTGCATTTCACTCTTCTACAAATGCAAGCTTTTTTTGCAGCTTAAAGAAATCATAATAGGATATTCAGTTGCAAATACATATTTTGAGAGGGCATTTGTGTGTGGCAGTGGGAGTAAAAACATTGGAAAGTGACATGGAGCACAAATAGACAGATTTGTCCCCACCCTAATTCACAGCACTTTGAGCTCATTGTCATAATGTTAGTCTTCAGACTTCCACAAATTATTGAATTGGCATTCTGGCCACATCTGTCTTCAGCCTTACAAATTAAGCTCTGTGCAGTGATTCTCTGTGTCACCATGATACATGTGATTTATAAACTAATCTTTGGAAGGGAACCCACATAACTTCACTTATCTGTCTAGAGGGTCATGACTTTTAAAAGGCATGAGTACGATCCAGACAGAAGATGGTGGTGGTGTTTGTTTGGTTTGTGGTTCTTAATTTTACTGCTCTTTCTGATGATGATTACTTGACTTTAAAAAAAGATGCAGGGTGCACAAGTGTAAAATGTGTGGGCTTCTTACATAAAAGGCAAAGTAGGTACCATTAGTGGTAAGCAAGAATTTTCCAGTTCTTCTTGCTCCTATCTCATTTTGAAGGATGAGGATTACATTTTATTGGGCTATATGCAATGGACAATTACATATAATGTCTAATGCACAGATATGAGATGGAGCCCAATGTGTGACCCACCAATTGTATTCACTTTTCCCAGTCTGTGAAAAGACCTTAAGGTCTCCAGACACGGAGGTTTCCAATTATCCAGTGCAGGGTGGAAAGAGTGGCAAAGGTGATCTTCATCTCCTTGATCTCCAACACTGCATTTTATTTTTTTGGCTAGATGGGCTTTTTTGCCCATCTAGCAATGGCACTTTGTGAGATAAAGAAGGAGGCTGGTGAGATCTCAGGATAGCTCGCATCCCGGCTTCCCCAGTCTCCTCCACTCCCCACTCACTGAAACAACCCCTTTCCCCTTCTCTGAAGTTGCTTTTCTGAGCTTAGCCCAGCCCGTGCAGTTTTTTTCTATGCTAGCTGTGAGGGCTAAGGATGGGTGGCTGGACCTCCAACTCCCCGTTTCAAGGTTGGAGCACTGCCTCTGACCTTGGAGAGAGGAATCCCCTTCTCTCTAGCAGCACCCACCCTCTGGAAAGCCCTCCTTTTGCAGTTTGGGAGGCAGAAAATGTAACGTCTTTTAAATGCCTCCTGAAAAAACACCTTTTCACACAGGCTTTCTCTGGGCTATAACTGCTGCTGGGTTTTCCCTTTGGCTTTACATAGTACTCTTAAACTTCTTAAAGTTTTAGTGTGTCCTGTTATGTTATATGCTATAGTTTTAATTGTGAACTGCTCAGACAGCCTTGGCTATTGGAAAGTACAAAAATATAATAAATAAATATCCTCTGGCCCATCAAACAATGTCGAAGGGCCATTAAGATTGCTCTCCCTGACTCTGTCTGTATTCCCTCCCTCTCTGCCTCATCTATTTATAATGACCCATCATTAAAATTTATGTATTATTTTATTACTTATTTATACTGCCCAACAGCCAAGGCTCTCTGGGTAGTTTACAATTAAAACCATAGTATACAAAATCAAGATTTAAACTTTATAACTTTAAAAATGTCATATAAAACCAGAATACGTTACAATCCAGGGAAAGCTTGAATAAAAAAGATATATTTTCAGGAGGCATTTGAAAGATATTACATTTTCTGGGGGGCCCCCGAACCACACGAGGATGGGTTTTCCAGAGGGTGGATGTGCTACAGAGAAGACCCACCATCAAGGTCCTTCATGACAACACTGTGTTTGTCTGGGTGTATACAAGGAAAGGCAGTCTGCTAGGTATCCTGGTCCCAAGTTGTTTAGGGCTTTATAGGATATAATAGCATAACCTTGTACGTGGCTAAGTAACTAACATGCAGCCAGTGCAGTTCTTTTACCACCGATTTTCTGTGGGCAGAGCTAGGCATCCCAGGGAACGCCCTAGCTGCTGCATTCTGCACAAGCTGCAGCTTCTGAACTACACACATGGGTAGATCCACATAGAGCGTGATATAGTAGTATATCATGAAAGACCATGGCTAGCCTATCCCTATCCAGGAACGGGCGTAGCAACTGAAGTTGATAATGGGCTACTGAGGCCACCTGGGTCTCCAGTGACAAAGATGGGTCCAGGAGTACCGCTAAACTACAGACTTACCCTTTTAAAGGGAGTGCAACCATTCAGAATAGGCAAATACCCTAATTCTCAGACCTGGGAACCACCAACCTACAAGGCCTCTGCTTTATCGGGATTCAGCTTCAGTTTGTTGGCCCTCATCTAAGCCATAGCTGTCTCTAGGCACCAGGTCAGAATGGGCACGGCCTCTGCTGATTCAGATATTACAGAGAAACAGAGCTAGGTGTCACCAGCATACTGGTGACACCTTGCCCCAAATCTCCTGATGACCACTCTCAACGGCTTCATATAGATATTGAATAACATTGGGGACAAGATGATGCCCTGTGGCATGCCACAGTTCAGCTGCCATGAAGCTGAAGTGCAGTCACCCAATGCTATCCTCTGGAACCAACCCCGCAAGTAGGAGTTGAACCACTGTAAAACAGTGCCTCCAACTCCCAACTTATGAAGGCAGTCCAGGAGGATACCGTGGTCAACAGTATTGAAAGCCATTGAGAGATCAAGAAGTAGTAACAGGGTCGCACTCCCCCTGTCTCTGTCCCAAAGAAGGTCATCTGATATGGCGACCAAGGCCAATTGCATCCCAAAACTGGGCCTGAATCCAGATGGGCAAAATAGATTCCAGGGTGGTTTATGACAATACAACAATTAAAATACAAACCAAATAAAACAATCGATCAGCATAGTGATGGAAGATAAAAGTTCAAAACACAGTACCGTAAATGCCCAGATAAATAAAAATATTTCCCCTGGGTACTAAATGATAGTAGTGTTGGTGCCCGGTGAGCCTTTCTTGTGAGGGTATTCTACAACTTGGATAACACAACTAAAAAGTCACCTCCCATGACCTTGTCAATTCCCTTGTTCATATTTGTCTCTATGTATGTTTTCAAAGGTGAGGGTTGGCAAAATTTGATCTATTTTCAGTAATTAAATTTTTATTAACAGTTATTCCTCTTTCTGAGTTACCATTCAGTAAGAAAATAGTAACTTGTGCTGCTTCTTTTATCCCCATAAACAAGTTGTTGTTTTTACTGCCCATAGTTTGTTACCATTGTATATGTAATAATCTCTTTCTACTCATTCAATTTCTTATTTATTCACCAGGTCAAGGTGGGAAACCTTGTGCATGAAGTTCCAAATGAAGCACGCAACTATTCATTCTTGTACGTCTTTTTGCTAATCCCTGTAGTAATTGCAGGTAAGCAACAGTATACCTGTCTTTAGTTCTGCATTTGTTAAAAGCAGTATGCATAGGTGATGGTGGTCAGTGAGGCTAGACTAAGCCACCCACTGCTGTCCAGTACCATGACCAGGTAAGCCCAGTTGAACCCAACAGAGAGGGGATCTACTAGAGAGCACTTTCCCCAGTGCCATTTCATAAGTGGAGCATACAGGCTCAGACTATTGGCTCATCTGGTTTCGTACTGCTTACTCCAGGGTGGGGAACCTTTGGAGGTCAGGGGTTGCATTGCCTCATGGAACTCACTTGGGGGGAGGGCACACCAAGCACCTTCAGCCACCGAATTTGCCACATACACCCCCCCCCCCTGAATTTGTTGCTAAACGTGCTGTTGCTGTGGCAGCAAAAATCACAGCAATTTTTCAAGGAAACAAGATGTATGGGGCATACACACTTATTTCCAAGCAGAATCCTGCTCCTGGAATCATGATTCTGCTTGCAAACCAAGCACATGCTCCTTGCATGCCATGGTTCCTTGCAAAATGGCTGTTATTTTTGCCATCACTGCTGCAGAGCAAGTTCAGCAGCAGTAACGGAGAACACAGCTCACCACCTATGAAAACTACCATGGGGGGCACTTGTGGCCCACAGGCTTCTTGTTGCCCACCCCTGGTCTACTCTAATGAGCAAAACCTCTCTAAGGCGGACCTGATGCTGTTCTGTGATTATTTTAAGTGAAAATGACAGAGATTGAAGCTAGGACCTTCTGCATGGAAAATTTAGTGAATTATCCAGACGTGTATGTCTGCCAATAGAATGGCATCCATGAGTGGAATGGATCCCTTTCTACTCCTACAGCTCCCTATGCCCCCCATTTATGCTCTTGAGGGTTTGGAGGACCCTTCTGGAACAGATTTTGGCCCTGCAGGGGAGAAAAGGGGAAGTTCCATTACATGAGCAGAAGTCAGTTCACACAACAGTGGGTGTCGTCCATGGCTTCTACTACTGAGCTATGGACTCATTCCTATTTCTCAACTTTTCTCAGTCCACCAGATGTTTCTTTTTACATAGATGTTATATGTTAGAAGATATTGTGAAAATAGGTATAGTTTGTTCATACTTCTGTATTAATTCAATATTGACATTTTTTTCTCAGTTGCAGTTTTTGTGACCCAAAGAAAATCCAAGCAGTTAAACCGAAAACTGAGTGAACACCTGGAACTATTGGAATTTGAACTTCGTAAAGAGATACGTGAGGGTGGGTTTCCCTAGGTTTACTTTGGGGGTAAGGATTGAGACCCAGGTGTGTTCATGTAGTATGCATTAGTAGATATTGCTTTCCATGTGGTACTTTTCCTTAGTTATAAAACACAATTTCCAGAGGGGTTGCTGTGTTAGTCTAGTGCAAAACAACAGCCTACATAGAAATTTGTGACACCTTAAAGATGAACAAATTTATTCTGATATAAGCTCTTGTAAACTATAGCATACTTCACCAGAGGCATGAAGTGTTCACGAGACTTTCAGATACACATTGCAATTCTCCCCAAACCCTTCCACACACACACCTTGTCTACTATATTTGAAACTCTTGATTAGACTTCCATGTACATGAATAGCTGGGCTATAGTCCACAAAAGGTTATCCAGAATAAATTTGTTCATCTCTAAGATGCCACAAGACTCTTTGTTGTTTATAAAATACAGAATTGTGTATTTTTTAGTATCAGTATTAGAGTAATGCAGTGGTACTGGAGGCAAGGAGTAGCTGGGTCAGCACCATGCAGGCTTACAGCAATTGACCAGTGCTCAGTGTTAATTGCAGTTGACCAGTGCCCAGGTGATGTCAGTGCCCACTGACATCACCTGCCACTTGCCATTCAACAGCTGTGTGACGATTCGGTGCTGTCCCAGTTGCCCCTCCCTCCTCTTCCACCTCGCAGTCAGTGGCAGCTATTTTCTCCTGTCATCCCACTGCATTGTGTGCAACAATTTCGTTCAAGAAAACCAAACACTAAAAAGCATATGCAATCAATATTTCACATTCCACAAAAAACGGCTGGGCACAGAGATAATGTATACTGTGAAAACTGTCTTTGATAACTACTTTCCAGGATCATATTGAAAGCTGTAATTAAGTTAATGCTATATTATAAAACCCAGCACTCCAGGGGATCTTTCTTTGTTGCAGGGTTTGTTGAACTACAGACGGAAGAATTGGATGTGGTTGATAGTTTTGGAACAATTCCCTTCCTCGACTACAAACACTTTGTTCTTAGGACTTTCTTTCCAGAGGTAAATTACTGCTGATCTTTTTGTTATAAACCAATTGAAATGGTCCAAATAGCTAACATGCAGTGGCATTGCATACAATTAATGACAAAATGAATGTTTTTTTAATGGCTTTCCAACATTCCCATGGTAACTAACGCACACAGCTTTGATGTTGTACCTGTCTTATGGAATAACATTTTATGAAGTCTCTTTCCAGTTTTCCAACTCTTCTTCATTACCTACTTTATTTCTTTCACACGATTACATCTATTTCCCCCCCTTTTACTTTCTCCCAAAATCTCTCTTACTAATCATTAATAATGGTCATAATTCAGCCCTGTGTTGCACACTGAGGGCCTGGAAGCTAATGAGAGGCTACCAAGAGATGGTAGGCTAGCCCACAGTTTCTTTCCTATCTTGTCTGTTGCTTCTCCTTTCCGTTCCTCAGCTGCTGATGTTTGGTGGTGCACTGTGCCTTTAGGCACATTCAGTGAATAGCTTTCTCACAGAGTTACGCCTGGTATGAACTTAGGTTTCTGAATGCACCCAGAGAAAGACCAGGTCACCTCACCACATCAGATGATGTAACAATCCATTAAAAAGTCAGCTTAACTAGTTGACTTCAACCCAGAAAATCATTGTGTGAATCCACACCCTAAGTTTGCTTATATTTTAAACCTGAATAGTGTGGAGCAGTTTGTGTTAAGGTCTTTCTGTGAAAAATAATGTGCTCATTGCATAGCTTTTCTATTCTGTATACATAGTCAGTTTATTCTAACTCAGTTTTCCTTCTTGTAGAATAGGTAACTTAACCACATGGAAAAATCCAAATCTTCACTGCTTTTTATATTTTATATTTATCTGTTTTGCAGTCTTTTGAAGTTTCTAACAATAACATCAACGGCTCTTTTATTTTAGGCTGGAGGCACGTCATCTATCTTTATTGAAGACTCCAATGAGCCCCTTGTAAGTATTTTACATGTAATTTTAGCTCCTTTGCAAAGGTAGGCAACTGGTTCAGCAGAAAGAAACTTTAAGTAGAAAGATTTATTTCATGTTTCTAGTGCATTTTTATTGTGATTTTGTACTGTATTTTCCTTTAAATGAATGTACAGAGAATGCAGCAGCTAAATTTTATAAATAAACTCAACAAATCATGAGCTCAAAGCTAGCTAATTTTCATACATAGAGGCACATAATTCACAAAATTTAAAATATTGCAAGCACAACACAAATAAAAAAATATTAATCCAGAAAACAGTCTCGTAGAGGATGTTTGTGTAATAACAATTATTAGTGCAACATCTGTTGGCTGGGGATGACCAATAATTAATTTGGATGATGTGATTTAATCTGATTTACTATGGCTATAATGAGTTTTTATTAAGGTAGCTACCTATTCTGAAGCATTGTTGATAGGGCAGGTTATATATCTGAATGAAGATTAGAAGGTTTGAGTGAAAGGTTAAATTAAATATTACATTTATTATACATCTGCAAAGCTTTGATATAAGGGTGCTATACAAAGTGGTAATTTCTAATTCCTCACACTCTCTTTTTTTCCAGGGAACTAAGAGTGTAGTAAGTCTGGAAAAAAACCCTAAAACTTACTAGCAGGAGTTGGTCATATAAAATATATTACCTTATCTGCCTCTTTAACATTTCCTATGAAAACATTAAACACAACAGTGTTTAGTCTATATTTTGAAGGATGATGTTTGCAGCTATAATTAAGAATTAATTGTGGTTCATATTAAAAACAAATAATACACATCTTTCCACTATTACAGAGCAGAAATCCAGGACACAAGGATGAAAGCAGTATAGCATTGTATGCATTAATTAGTAACAAGAATTTTCTCGTTACTCTGATTCACACGCTTGAAAAACAGAAAACCTTCTCTGTGAAAGATAGGTATGATATAAAACTTATCTTCTTCAAGCTGTAGAAATATGAAAGAACTTACAATTGCAAATACTAGGTTTCCTTTGGATAAATTAGGCACAATTCACTTTAGTAGGTATGAATGACTTCTGTTTTACAAATCCTTTAATGGATGAATGGACCCAGAGGAATGATAACTGGAAACACTAGAGCTGAAGCTGAGAAAGACTGAGATAGTCAGCATGACAGCTACATAATTTCTGCCCCACCTTTATATTTGTGGGGTGGGTAAAGTAAAGGATTTAAGTCATCCCCAACTACATTTTTCTGGAAAATCTGATTCCAAAAATGGTTACTCTTCTCAGTTGCATAATTTACAAATTCCATCTTTATATGACTTAGAAGTTCTTTCTTATATGGACTTTCAGCAATCACTTGAAGTTCATGTAAAATTTTGACAGCACAGGTGCTTATTTGTCTTGACACTAATTTAATGCTTCTGCCCTACTTTGCTGGTTGACTGGTGGAGTTTACAGCCATGGCACTGGTGTTGTTAATTCCCTGAATAGTGCAGGCCTTGGTTGTATCTGAGACCTAGTGTTTGTACCTTGCCAAGTGAACTATCTACACTCATTCACATCACTGTGACTTAAGTCATCAAGCAATAATGCATTTTATGTAGAAGATGATGCCATATTGTTGACTCATTCCAAAAATTATCTTTGTTTCTCCTTCAATCTGTACAAAGTGACCAATTTTATTGTTCTCCGGGTGTTCTTAGTAGTTGTGGGTGTAGGAGTATGTAAATCAAATTAGTATTTTTATTTTAAGGGTATATACATTATTTCATTAGATAAACAACTTGTTAGCTTATATTGGAATCCCAACTTTTCCATCTATTAAAAGTAATTTATTATTCTCTCTATAAACAGATGCTTGTTTGCATCTTTCTTGACGATTGCACTACAAACAAATCTAGTCTACTTAACCAATATTCTAGAAGTTTTGACAAGGGATTTGATGGAACAGTCTAGCAATATACATCCTAAGCTGATGCTAAGGCGTACAGAATCAGTGGTAGAAAAGCTGCTGACAAATTGGATGTCTGTTTGCCTCTCTGGTTTTCTTCGCGCAAGTATTATATCTTTTCACTATTTAAGTTCGGATAATAGGATATTGGTTTGTTTGCTTGCAGAAATTACTACTTTTTGATGTGCATTTACAATAACTCTCTGGTAGAATCTACACTACTGCTTTAAAACTGTTTATAATAGTAGTGACAACTGTTGGGGCTCAGGACACACTCCAGATACAGTTTTCCAAACATTTTCAGAGTGTCATATTCTGCTTGGTGTAGATCTGGCCTCTGACATTGAAATCTGTTCAGTGCTGAGGAACTTGACTGCATTCAAAGTCGCTTATTGGGGCTCCTGCCTTTTCAGTTGAGTTAATCTACATAGGCATCCTTTTGAATGCATAAAATTAATAGGAGCCCCACATTTGAGCATCCGGAGATCTTTGGCTGGAAAGATGAGGAGTAGGCATATGAATCAAGAGTTTGGGCAGGGAAGGAAATGCCTTTCCAGATGCATCTGTGGAATCACCATTTCCAAAGTCACTATCTGTTTCCTACAGAAAGGGTTTTGACACAGGGGTTTGAATAGTTAATGCCATATTGTTTTATAATTAAACCCCATTTTTAGGTTTTTGTAGTTTTATGTATTTTATTCTTTCTATTGCTTTTATTGTACACTGCCTCAGCACTCATTATGTGAAGCATTCCATATAAATAAATATGTGGCAATTGCACATGTGTCTATTCCGCTAAATGCACACATACTGTACCTGGATACTGCATTTATGAATATGCAGGATACAAACTGTGTTGTTGGTTTTCTTTTTGTTTCTTAGGAAACAGTTGGGGAACCATTCTATTTGCTTGTAACAACCCTAAATCAAAGGATTAATAGGGGTCCTGTGGATGTAATAACTTGTAAGGCCCTGTACACAATAAATGAAGACTGGTTACTGTGGCAAGTAACTGAATTCAGCACAGTGGTATGTTTATGAATGTATGTCCTACAAATGAACCCAAAAAGCTTTGTGTTGGAGAAGGTGTATATTTATGATCAAGGAACTGGGATCAAGAAAAGCTGGATCCTATAACCTAATGCAATTTGCATATATTTGTTTATTTTGTATGATTATTCTGCTTCAGTCCAGTCATGGTGAATGGAAAGGAGATATATAGGGTACTTAATGGCAACATGACAATTCAGACGCTTACCTATGTCCCAGTAATAAGAGGGAAAGCAAAATATTGAAAATATTTTTAATGATAACTGAGGAAACAAGTCCACAGTGTTATGCTGAAAACAATATCTTACTTTTCATGACAAGAATGAAAAAAGTTGTGTGCCTCTTTTATTGTTTTCTTTCCAGTGACAAGTTAAGTAAAACACAATTAAGAACATAAGAAGGGAGAGAGCAGGCTTGCACATGTAAAGCTAAACTATGGTTTAGCATTATGTTTGAACCAGATCACTGATTTGTTGAAGCCACACAGTATGCCCATGAGTATGAGATTTGAACCCTGTTCTCTCTGGCCAAGCTCAGCATCCTGGCTCAGAAAAGAGCGAGTAAGTAGGAAGTGAGAGGACATTTCTGAGAAATCTATATGAATTTTCTCTGATGTAATGCAAGGTTTCTACTACGGATTCTGATGATAAATAAACTCTTAATTTATACATTTGCATGTGTAAATAAATAAAAATAACTGTCTCACTTTCAAAGTCTGTGTAAAACAACATTTGTATTGTTTCAGGCATTGGATGTTGTCTTTGAAAAAATCCAAGAAAATGAGAGTGAAGGCATTACTCAAAATATCCAAGTTAATGTCCTGGATTGTGACACCATATGGCAAGCCAAAGAAAAAATCCTGCAAGCCTTTCTAAACAAGAATGGCTCTCTTTATGGTCTCCAGCTCAGTGAAATGGGCCTTGGTAAGGCATTGCCATTTGTCATAACTTTGTAATTAGGTATTTATGTTGCTTTATCTACCCTTAGCACAATTATTTTTTAGTAATGTAGTTTGACTTTTTAAAAATGGCAAATGGACATTTCCCCATTTGTTGTTAATAGTGAGAACCACAAATTATGATGAAATCATTAAGTCTAACCTGCTTTATCTCATATTTTTTATGTATTACAGGTAGCCTGCGATATTGCATGAGCTAAAAAGTATATAGGTTTGGGCAAAAGGAATGCTATATTAGCACAATGTCACAATTAGCACTGTTAACCATCCTTGACCAGGTGCCTCCGCTAACCACATTGTGGTCAGCTTCACTAACTCTGTTCTGCAGAAGGGTTGTCAGCACTAACTTTGGCTTAAGGTGTTGTTTGACATACACCTGTGGTTATCATAGAGTGCATCCTATCATGAGAATTATGATAGGCAAAATAGTACGATCGGCTTACCACACACATACTGATTTAACTATACTGGAGCAATCCAGTAAAGCTAAGGGCAAAATAAGTTTGTCTTTAAGTGTTTTCAATGTAATTGTTTGGCAGCTTATCAATCAGGCACAGAAGCAAAAGAACTTCTGGATGTAGATAGTTCCACTGTGATTTTGGAAGATGGAAGTACCAAGCTGAACACCATAGGTCATTATGGGGTAAGACCAAACATTCTTACTATATTGAAGTTTGTCTTTATAAGGAAGATCACCCATAGTGAGCAGTCATTAACATACTGTGTTTTTGATATTTGATGGACAACCAGTTGAAAGGTAGAAGCAGAATTCTCTTACTTATGCCATTGCTTGAGATCTGCTTGCAGGAAGTTGTGTAGGCGGCAGTCTGTATACAGTGGGACCTACTTCCGATTAGACGTGCATACAAAGGTGCTTTTAGACAAGCTGCATTTCCATGTATATGTGACTGAAAGGGGGTCATAAATTATATGACTGTTTATAAATCATAAACTGGCTCTTTTCCTAAATCATATAGTAACTTGTAAATAAGAAAAAATAGAAAATGGAAAATTTTGCATTGGATTTGGGTAAAATCCAACGTAAGTCATTCATAGAGTAGACTTATAGGAATGAATGGGGCTTAGGTTCCATTCATTTCAATAGGTGTACTTTAAGTAGGACTTATATTGGATTTTACCATGTGCAGCACAATTGAAATAATGTTTACTTAGAAGTAAACTCCTTCTGAGTTCAGTGGTGTTTAATCTCAAGTGTGCATAGTATTGCAGCCTTAGTCCCAACTGACCTCATAAGCCATCTATAATCATAAAAAAGATGTGTGTCTGTCTATGTCATAACACCAAGACCATGAAACCCAGATAACATCTGATGCTATCGAAGTCTTACCAAAGTGCCAGAGGATCACATCCCATTCTACACTTGTTCAATAGACCTTATCACTTTTATCATAGAAGTTTGTTGACACAAATCAATCCGGTTTTCTTAGGCATCCTAATAAGGTGCTCACACACACTTTGGTTATTTGATACAAGATATTTTCTAGTACGCAAGTGAACTGTTCTCTTCCCCTTTTAAAAGTTGATTTACCCTTTCTGTTCCTGCTGTGTCGCTTGTCAACCATACCTCCTACTCTTTGCTATCTTCATTTTGTCTCCACTTGCTTGTACTTCATATTCTTTTCTTGGTATCTGAAGAAAGCCAGTAGCTCAGTGGTAGAGCCTATGCTTTCGCACACCCAAAGTACCAACTTCAGTCACTTCCCTCTCCAATTAAAAACATCTCAGTAGCAGGCAATACATGGCTTGATGGACCAATCGTAGCTTTGTGTATTCTTCAGCTTTCCATTTTGGTATGCTTCATCTTCTAGATCATCACATACTCAATAATTGAACCAGATATGTTTCTTCTTGCACTTCTTTCTTTTCAGTGAGGCTGCACGATTCTTTTTGCAAAGGATCATCTTTCTTTAAGTGTCTCCTCATCATTCTAATTATTCACATTTCTATACCACCCCATAGCTGAAGTTCTCTGGGCCAGTTTGCAAATATTAAAAACCATTAAGATAAATGATACAAAGTGTAAAACTATTTGCATAAAAACATATAAAGCGACACCACATACACAGACATGTATCTAAAACAATTTTAAACCATCAACCATAAGACAAATCAAGGACCTGATTTTAAAAAATTATCATATGCTGCCAAATTCCTGAGACTAAAGAAAGTCCTAATCTGGCACTGAAAAGATAACAATGTTGATGCCAGGTGGACAGCTTTGCATAGATCATTCTATAATGGAAGGGGGGCACCGCTGAGAAAGCCCTCTCCCTTGTTGCTGCTTTCCTTAGCCTCCCTCAGAGGAAGGCATTAGATGGTGAATGTAGTGTACAGGTACGCTCTTGTTGGGAGAGGCACTCCGTCAGGTATTGCAGTTCGGAGCCATGTAAGGCTTTAAAGGTTAAAACCAGCACCTTGCCTTTGACTCGGAAACAGACAGGCAGCCTGTGCAAGCGGGCCAGAGTTGGTCTTATATGTTCAGAACTTCTTGTCCCTGTTATCAAACTTCCCACCATGTTTTGCACAAGCTGCAGCTTCTAAGCCGTCTTCACATATTTTTGCTTTGTTTACTAACTTACACTGTAGGACAGAGCATGTGAAGTATGAAGACTCTATATATGTTTGTAGAAAAGTGTCTATTACAGCAAGATGTTTTAATTCATTTTCAGATTTTAGATGGAGCAACTATTAAAGTCTTTAAGAAGGAAACAGACCTATCAGGTATTGAAAGCAATGAAAACTGTTTTATTTAACTGTAATAGCTTTTACAGACATTTGAATTCATAGTGGACCATTTCAGCCATAGCAATTCTTATGAATGGGATCCAATTTTGTGATGCATAATCGGATATGAATCAGAAGCATAAGAATGGGATACATGCTCTGACTGGTTAGACCAAAAGTCCATCAAATATTCTGCTGCCACAATAGGCAACCAGATGCTTACATGTGGGTCATGAAGGCAATAGCCATCCGCTGTTGTTTGTCCCCAGCCTGTGGTACTCTGAGATACTCTGAATGTGGAGTATTGGGGCTAAATAAGATGCAGAAGTAATTAGTACTTTTACATGTTGTGAAATCAGCTTCAGAAGTCCCTGTGATGGGACTGCAAAGCTGATTTCAAGAAATCTATATATATGTCATGAGTAATGTTTCACCCCCTAGTTCAACCTGTTCCTAGTTGGTTGGAATAATACTTTGTGAAAGTATAAACTATCATCTCCTCTCATGCTAGTTGCACTAGTTAATGAAATGAAATAGTAAAACCAAATATGCTGATCGTTTCTTCGTCTATCTACCTTACTGTGCATCTAGGTTGGTGGAAATTACGATTTCTGAATAGCGATATAGTTGAACATGCCTGTCTGGATGTTTTTCTCCCTAGCATGAACTCCTTCTAGGAAGCAGTTTAATTCTCTTTACTGTATGCATTTAATTTACCCTTTTCCCCTCTTTAACATGTTGATCAGAAGGGGAATACTCTGACGACTATTGCCACCTGGTAAGTCAGCAATACCTAACAATCATTTGCTTACCTTCTTAACCACTTCATCCGCATGAACATTTGTGTAAACCCTTTTTTTATAGATTTTGCCAGACTCTGAAGCTGCCAAAGATACACAGGGTGCAAAACATAAAGGAAAACAAAAATTTAAAGTGAAGGAAATGTATCTCACCAAACTCCTGTCTACAAAGGTAACTCCTGGGTTTTATTTCAGACTAGATCAGGAGCATGAAGCATTACAAATAGAGGCTATTATCCAGCACATTGTTGCACATATTTCTAGGTCACTGATGAGATAGACCAGGGTCATCTGAGGTCAAGCTTGAGTGGGCTTCCCAATTCCCTTACTTAAGGAGATAATCGCTTTGCATACCAAGCTGCCCCTTCTATAGAAGTAAATCCAGGATGAAACGAAACTATAAGAACTGTATGGAGTCATAGTTATTTGACAAACTACGTGATCATTGCTGGAGATGTAAAAAAAATTAAGACAGCTTTTATTCAAGCTAGTTGAGAATATGGCTCTGTCAAAGATTGACTCTTGTGATATTGGTAATTCTAGAAATAACAGGAAACATTATGTTGTATGTGCTCTGAATGCAATTTTTTTTGTTTTACAAGGTTTTAGTGTTATCACACAAATTGTCTTGACTGGGGTGGCTGTCTATGTATCTGTAATGAAAGATGTATTTTTTTTCCCCTCCACAGGTTGCAATTCACTCAGTTGTTGAAAAACTCTTTAGGAGCATTTGGACTTTGCCTAATAATAAAGCACCAGTTGCTATCAAATATTTTTTTGAGTTTTTGGATGCTCAGGTTGAAAATAAAAAAATTACAGATCCCGATGTGGTCCATATATGGAAAACCAACAGGTATATACTTATATATGTATAATACCTTTCCAGCAATAGTCTTGTAGTGGGCAATATGTTCAACATTGCAAAGCATATTGAAAATATATCTTAAACTGTGGACATAACTAATGTGCAAGAGATGTTTTTGTTTGTTTTTTGCTTATTGGGTGGTAATTTCCATGAATTACTTTTAGTGGACTAGTTGAACTTTTTCTATAGCATTGAGTTTGAAATTTACTTTTTTTCTTTACTAGTCTTCCTCTTCGATTCTGGGTGAATATATTGAAGAACCCTCAATTTGTATTTGATATTAAGAAGACTCCACATATAGATGGCTGTCTATCAGTAATTGCACAAGCATTTATGGATGCCTTTTCTCTATCAGAGCAACAACTGGGAAAGGTAGTATTGCACTTACATGTTTTACAATACCCTCTCCTTAGGCTATATCTTCCAAACTATTTGCTCTACAGTACTACCCCTGTTGAAAGCAATGGTTTTATTCCAGACCATTTTGAGTAATCTGAAAATCTAACTCCACTAAAACACATTCTCTGATCCAACAAGGACTTCCATGTGAGATTAGCTCTATGCACACAAACGGGTGTTGCACAGAGTTAATGACTCTGGCATGTGGAGCTGTATATATTACAATCCTTGCTGGATTTTCCCACTTACTATGAGACACGGTCAGTGATTTGGAAAGTAGACAACCAAGTACAGTTCATATTTCAGTCCTTCCTTCCTAAGACTGTCTGACTGACTTATGGAAGACTATTCATGCAGTAGGGTATGCGAAACCAGATTGAATTTCATTTCTAATTCTTTATTATAAAGTTCCTTTGAAAATGGGGTTAAGAAACATAATGTTAGGTGTAGTCTAGGGACTATTGGTGCTCTGCCATGCACATTCAGGTTAGTCCACAAGAAGGGTTTGATAAAAATAATAAAGACATTTCTGAAGCGCAAGATGCGTCTCTTAAGTTTCCACTGCAGTTATTTATTGTATTTATTTTATTTTATTTATTACATTTTTATACCGCCCAATAGCCGAAGCTCTCTGGGCGGTTCACAAAAATTAAAACCATAATAAAACAACCAACAAGTTAAAAACACAAATACAAAAGTTGCTTGCATTGATGATAATGAAACAAATGTTAAAAAGTTACATATTAAAATTTAACCTATTTCAAAATGTCATTTTTATTTATTTAATATTATTACATTTATATCCCTTTTCCCCCTCTTGCAAGGAACTGAAGGCAGCTTACATGGTCTTCCTTTTCATTTTTATCCTCACAACAACCCTGTTAGGTTAGGCTGAGAGTTAGTGACTTGCCCAAAGTTACCTAGTGAACTTCATAGCCGGGTGGGGAGTGGAACTGGGATCTCCTGAGTTCCAGTCCAACATTCTAACCATTACACTGGCTCTCATTTGAACCGAAAACAAAGCAATTTGCCTTTTCAACTATGCAATGGCTATGGTAAAGCTTCAAAGAAACTCCGAGCTGTGCACACAGGTTGCTGCATGGGCTTTAAAGTGTTGACCGTAAAGTAAGAATTGGCTGACAGTTTCTTAACTGACAAATATCTTAGTAAAACCCAGCATGCAGAAATATAGCAAGATCTACCTGGTACCAACACTTCCTCTTCTTCTTCACTTTGGGAGTTCATTCTTTTGGTTGCAGTACAGCAGATCTGCACCACTTGTGATCCACTAGGCTGAAAGAGCCCACCAGGCACATATAGTTGCTTAACAAGTGCTTGATAAGCCTCCTGGTTTTTCAGTCCCAGGTAGGCAGCAAAAAACAGGAGGTCTGTCTAGGCCACTGTAGGCTTGGATATACAGTGCAGCTGGATTCTATTGTGCAGGTACAGTTCAGTTTAGTTCTAATTTGGAAACCTTTTTAGTACCCTCCCACTTGGCAATTGCAGTATAAAAGGTGACTACAAATCTGAGGCATGATCTATACATACTAGGATGGGAGAACCAGTGATGTTTGAGCTTGCCTAAATTCTCCCAAAATCACTTCAAAACTCATTTTGGCTCATTTCCATTTTCTTTTTTAGACCTGTTTTTGGCTTGTTGGAATGGGAAAAGTGCACATGTCAAATGCGGAAATCGCATACTTTGTGTGTATTTTTCAAAAGTCCTCAATTTCCCGCTATTGACTAAAGGGTAAAAAAGCTTTTTTAAAAAAACAAAACAAAACAGAAACACCAAAAACCACACACAGACACACATTTTAAAAATTCAATCGTAAATTTGTGAATTTGCTAACATTTCTTGAAAAAAGGGTTCCTGCTCACATTCTGGAATGCAAACAGAACATGAAATTCTCATACATTCCTAGTCCATACATTGAAGTAATATTCCTCTGGATGCCCCTGCCATCTTGACGTGTGTGGTAAGAGAGCATTTCTCTTTGTGGTGCCCCACCTATGAAATACTCTCTGGTACTCATTTCTGGTGTGAGGCAAAGAACCTTTTACTATCCTAGCCCTTTTTCAATCCTTTAACTGCTGAACAGACTGAACTTTTAATACTGTTATTCTATTTATTCTGTGCTTTAGTTTATTGAAATTGCTTCTATTGTTTGACCCTGTAATTGTAAGCCACTCTAAAAATAAAAACAATAGCATTTAAGAATGACTCCATCAGATTTTAACTAACATTTCATAGGAATGCTAAATTTGTAACCATTTACCTGGCTTTTATAACTTTTTTTTAAGGACGCACCAACAAATAAACTTCTTTATGCGAAGGATATTCCACTTTATAAAGAAGAAGTTAAAGCTTTTTATAAAGCAATAAAGGATTTGCCTTCATTATCCACTTCAGAGCTAGAAGATTTTTTAACTCAGGAATCGAAGGTATCAGTTTATTTTTGTGGTGGTTGAAACTTCACACTCACACACACTGTGCAGATAGTCTGCCACTTTGTATGTCTTTAAAGTGGCCTCCTGTGTCATGACTAAAACATTCCAGAAGCACCAAGCATACACAAACCTAGCAACATTTCCCCCTTTCTTTGCATTCCCCAGGTTCTGCCCCCACCTGCAAGGAAAAGCTCTTATCTCCAATCAGCTGCTTATTGGAGATAAGGTTCCCTTTACCTGTTATATGAGAATAGCCTATTTCTTCGATTCTAAGACACACTTTTTCCCCCATATAAACATCTCTAAAAATGGGGTGCGTCTTAGAATCGCGGTTGTGTCTTAGGGTTTTTTTTTCTGTTGGTGGTACTGAAATTAGTGTGCGTCTTACAATCGATGGCGTCTTACAATTGAAGAAATACAGTTATCGTTAAATGTTTCACCGGCTTTTCCCTTTTGTTCCCTAGAAACATGAAAATGAATTTAATGAAGCTGTGGCCTTGAGTAAAATTTACCAATACATTGCAAGATATTTTGATGAAGTAAGGCTCTCTCTTCAGTTTTCTCCAATTAACTTATATCTACATGCTAGTACAAGCTGATTTTTTTATTGTGCTTGTAGCAGGAAGTGACTAACACTGGTTGACTTCTCAGGGAATAAAATGGTCAAAAAGTTTGCAGTGTACAGTGCCCAGATTCTATTGGACCTTGGCCGAAATTTATAGCTTGGTCCATAATGTAATGCCAGATTTTCATTAGAAGGTGTATATAAATATACCTTGGGGTTTGAGTACTCCCTCTTCTGCCATCCTAAATCTCCTTTTCTTATGTACTCTAGTTCCATTCCTATTATGGAAAACCAGTTTACCATTTCATCTTTCATTTGCACTTCCCTTCCAAACCAGTTCTGCAAACTTTGATCACAGAATGGTTTAACTGGAAGAGAAAGCACAAATGTGCTAGTTTGGATATAACAAAAAGATATGGTTTACTACAAAAGAAGTGCAGGAGGGGAGTGGGATGAGAGAATACATGAGCCCAAGCCTCATTTGTCATTATCACATCATGTCTTTCCATTTGTTTCAAAAGCTTATTTTCATAGCTGCTCTTGGAAGTACTTAAAACCTTCAAATAATTCAGGAAGAAAGTAAGGTTGGAAGCACCTTAGGAGTATCTGCCTGACTTTTCAGGATTCCCTCTGGCCTGGTTTGCACAATCAAAATTAGCCATGGTGGCTTATTTAAATTGTGATGCATGTGGGACATCCTTTCCACCTCCTGGGCACAGCTTGTGTTGACATGACATGCCACACACAGGGTGGTGATTTGGAAATTGTATCCCACACACCATGATTTAAATAAGCCACAGTGGCTTATTTTGACTGTGCAAACCAGATCTTTGTGTAGCATTTTAGGAGGACTTTAGGAGCTGTCTTGGGTCAAACGGGGAGGGAAGTTTGGTTCTGCCAGACTTGATGCAGGTGCTTAAAACTGGATCCAACCTACAGTTCTAATCTCATCCTCTGTGCATCCATGTATGATTAACTGATCATCTTCATTTGAAAAGGCCCTTCAACTCAAGCTGTCTGCTGAAGTGTTTCAGAACTATGGGTGCCTTGAGAGAAACTGAGGTGCTACTTGATAGGTGCAAGTTTCTGTTCAGCCCTTGTTAGAACTGTGGGGGCAGCTTCCCTATATGGGGCCATTGTTTTCCCATGATGGTGGAAGATAGGGACTCTCTGCTGCTGTTACAATTTCACAGCATGCCGCTGCTATTGGACTTGCATTTACGAAAACATTGTGGTTTTTAATTGAGGTCGCTCTTGTCAGCAGAAGTGTTGTTCATCCTGTGATTGATAATGACTTGTAAAACAAGGCTTAGAAATTGCAAGGCTTTAGAGGGAATGGTTTGCTCAAGCAGAGAGTACTCTTTAATGTTGAAAGAATGTGTTAAAATAAATAAGCACACATTTCTTTGTTTCCATAGATACTGAATAAATTGGAGAAAGAAAGAGGGCTAGAAGAAGCCCAGAAGCAGCTCCTGAATGTAAAGGATTTATTTGAGGCAAAGAAAAAATGCAAGTGGATTTAAGAAGAGTTTAGTGATCCCTAACAGGGATTAATTAAAAAAACTTTTAGTGTCACTGAAACGAAATTCAAAATAGTGTGTCCAATCCAGTTCTACTCATGCACAACTGGTAGCACACAAGATGTGCTACTACCCAGATGGGAATGTGCATCCCAGATGCATCAACAGACTCATCCCATCAGTTCAGTGCAGCCTGGATCCACAGTGTATTGCAATTGTAGATATGCAGCCAGATGTGCTTCTGTACCAGTGGAAGACTGCTGCCGTGTACAGGTCTTTCTTACCTGATTGAAGCAATCAAGTAATTTTAGCAGTATTTTGAATCCTTTTACCATATACTACTGATATATGTGCTTTTTTAAAAAAGCTCAGATGCACAAACCTTCTATGAAATGATGTGCTTGCATTTTATTTTCAGAGTGGTGCTCCATAGGTCAGTTTGCCCTAAATAAGTCTCTATGTCTTCATTGAACTTAACAGTGCAGTGTGAGCTTTAGAGGTCCTTCCTGTAAATCCGGCATAAGCACAAATATATGTTCCTGCAACCGACAGCCTGAGTGCTGAGACTCTTAAGGCAAAGCCACTGGATGTTTGTAAAATGAGGTATGAGAGGGTCTGGGCATATTGCAACATGACCAGAACATGGCATGGGACTGACACAGAGTAGGATGGGGAAACTCCTATTCATTCCTATTCAGATGTTCTCCATACCCTATTCTTTCTACATGCACTACAGTAGATACAGACCGGTTCAAACAGAAACTGAGGAGAGGCTAGGGCTCATGAGTATTAAGATTTTTTTCTTGAGCCAGAATTCATCAATAAACATAATTTCACTTCAGAGTAAATGTGGGGCACAAGTCTTCCCAGTGGATTGCCTTGTATTCCTACCTAATCAGATCCTCAGCTTTCTTTTCACCTGGGGTATGAAATCCCTCAGTTGAACTTCATGCAAATCCAAGCATTAATGCTTGCCACTACACTCTGTCCAGGGTAATACTCACAGGGAGCATATGGCATTCCAGAGCAATGGTGAAAGAAGTTGTTGCTTGCCTTAGCCACCCTTTCTGAAGTGCTGCTCTTAGAGAAATAAGTATTCATTTTCTCCCCATTCTGAGGGAGAAAAGGTGCTTCAGTTGGCCTAATGACTTAATTTTTGCCTAGTTTTATAAAATGTCAATAAAAGAACTGCACACAAACGGGAAAATTCCTACATTAAGTAACATCTAGTTTGAAAGTACATCATTAACAAAGACATTATATTTGACTCTTGCCACGTCACTTCAACTTTGTTAGATGGGAAGAGTCACAAAGGACCAATTCTGAGAAGCTCAATCAGCCATTAATACCATAGTATTTTTCCCTTTGAAAAAGTTAGATTGTCAGGTACAATACTATAAAAGCTCACCATCTTCCACTAAAAAGGAGGGAAATTGCAGCTCTTCAAAGCCACTCTTTCCCTTGTCCCAGTTAAATATGCACATTTTGCAGACACTGCAAAAGAGGAGGGCTTATATATTCAGGGAGACCTAGTTGTTTCTATGCTTTTTACCTATTACTTGTTAAAACACCCCTGTTCATAAATAAAAAGCAAATAAACTGGTTAAAACTGCTAGCAAGTATTTTTAAATTACTGCTGTACCCTTTTCCATTCACTTCTTCAGTAAATGTTACAAATGATAACTTGTGTAGTTTGGGAAATAATGCTTGTTTTATAGAAATCACAAGGACAGTATCATCTTTAGTTTAGGAATGGGTTTTGCACATCATACAGATTTTAAAAAATGAACAGAACAGATAATTGATCAATTAGTATTTGTATATTTCTAGGGGGCACATTGATAGTGCACTAGCCTCTAAACAAAAAATCCCAAACAACCCACCTGCCCAAACAAAAACGTATGCAGACACCTTGAAAGTGTAAGTGCAGGCACTTGACTTGCAAGGACCATCAGATTTGGGAAGCACAGTTTAGAAGAAAATACATGCAATTTTAATGGACAGCGGGAGAACTGGCACAGAGAGAAAAAGCTAATAAACTGCTTTTTAAAAAACCCTTTTTGGGGCAAATTCTTACATACTTTGTACATGTACTATAGCCGTCCCATAGAGACATGTGACTTCAGTTTCATGTGGGGTTACATTTTTCATAGTACTGCAACTTTCACAGGTAATTCTCTAAATTAAAGGGAGGGGGTATACCACTACCACTCCATATGAGAACATCACAGTATCAAAAACATACATGAACCCTGTTCCTCAGGAGTGAAGGACTGCTTATTATAGGGGAAAGTGGATCTTATCCTAAGTCCTTTGAACTGTCCAGCCCATGGCCACAATCCAACAGATACAGGTGCTTAAACATGTTAGACTATGACAATTACAAATATACATTCTTTTTTTTTTAACCAAAGAACTGCTGTTTAGCCAAGGGTTTGTAAAGGGCTCCTTCCAGTTAAACTGCCTTATCTTACAAAAGTAATATGGGCATCATTGTAATATTGCAAAACAATGTATTGGCTGTAGAGCCTTTGACTGGTTTGATATTTACAATGTGTTGCATCAATCAGAGGAACAAGTGAAATGGAATCTTTGTGACAATCTGCAGATGAAGCCATAGTACATCAATAGTATTGTAACAGCATAAAACAGCCTGAATCTATTTTTAGATGATCATAGGTAAATAGTTCATCTGATCACAATACATGTAAGACTAATTCCTATTCTATGAAATAAACATTTGTATAAAAATTATAAACGTAGATGGAAAATGCACTGGGTGTTCAAATGAGATGTGTTGTTTCAAATACAAAATATCTGATATTGAATTATCTAATACGTCTCTTTGTTAAGCTTGCAATTTTTATTAACGTATCTTCCAACTTTTCAAGAAAACCCACCACGACAACAGATGGCATAATTGAAATTTCTTGATTAAATAAGGCAAATTGTTTAAGGATTGGCTTTTCTACTGTAATCAGTTTCTATTACAGAATCCCTGTTTTGCAAAACGAAAACTGCCTATCTCCAATTAGCTAAAGTGGCATGAAAAAACTCTTTTCATTCACAGCTTCTAATGCTGTTCAACATTCCATTGCTACCCAGGATGCTGGACCAAGATAGACCCTCAATCTGATGCAGCACAGCTGCTCTTATGTTCTTATGCTTCAGAGTGTACACAGTATGCATAAGAACATAAGAAGTGCCCTGCTGGATCAGAGCAAGGGTCCATCTAGTCCAGCGCTCTGCTCACACAGTGGCCAACCAGCCATCGGCCAGGGATCAACAAGGCAGGATATGGCGCAACAGCACCCTCCCACCCATGTTCCCCAGCAGCTTACTGCCTCGAATACTGGAGATAGCACACAACCATCAGGGCTAGCAGCCATTGATGGCCTTTGCCTCCAGGAATGTATCCAACCCCCTTTTAAAGTCATCCAAATTGGTGGCCATCACTACATCTTGTGGTAGTGAGTTCCATAATTTAACTACATACTGTTTGAAGAACTATGAGACATAGCTTGGTTACCACTATGTCCACATGCCATGCTATTTCTGGAATGAGCCTGATGTTCCAAGTTGGGCTAGAACTCCCCATCGCTATTGATAACCTGCTCAAGAGGACATGAGCCTATTAGCCTTATATTAATCAGAAATGCTGCTCACAGCCAAATTATTCTAGTGGACACATGGGACAGTATCTAATGGGATGCAACTAACAAATTATGTTGCACCAGTCTAAACTATTCTAGAGCAATGCCAATAGCATTAGCTGGTGCACCAATTTCCCAGAGAAATCAGTGCACCAGCTAACAGTAGTACTGTCATGCTAAAGTAGTTTACTCTAGTGCAAGATAATTTGTTAGCATAGTACATGAAAAGCAAAGCTAGACTGACCCCCAGGTGCAGTTTCCTGATGCCTTTTGGGGAAATTTTATGTATAATTTATTTGCATTTAATTAATATCCCACCTTTCCACAAAAATTGGTGCTCAGTCCAGCTAACAATAATAAAATAGAGATTAAAACAAAAATTTAATTAAAACAAAAACAAATCCACTAAAAATCAAAAACACAATAAAAGGGATACCACCCAACCAACTAAAAACCTTCAGCAGCAGACCAGCTTACATGCCAAAGGTCTGCCTGAATAAAACATCTTTATTTATACAGTCCCATCAAAGTATATGGCACTTTGGCATTCAAATCATAGGCTGCATGTAAAGAAATCAGAGAATTTGCTTACCTGTGACTTCTTGTCTAAAGTGGCCCAGGATCTGAGGTGATCTCTCCATCCCCCAGACGTCAGGTTCTTCAACGGAAGATTTAAGTTGGGACAGGACTAGAGTGTATTTTCTACTTGCTTCCTAGATTCAGTTACTTGCTGACATATCAAAAAAGAAATCACCCAGTCCAAAACTATCCCTAAAATGCACTACATGGATGTTTGGATTTCCTTGGATTGGATGATAGTTGAGGCAGAGAACCAAGAAATGGATAAATATGACGTGAATAGTATGAAACACTGAACAATGTTCAACACATGTGCCATCACAAAAAAGTCAGGGTTCCTTCTGTGCACATTGCCACTGTACATGAAGAAAAAGAACTGCGGGGAGGGGAGAGAAAGTAATTAGGTAAATTATTAGGATGGCAATCAGATGCACTTGGGCAGAAGTGAAAGCACCCTAGATAAAGAAAATCCACTGATCCCAAACTAGTACTTTCTGACCACTGCTGCAATTAAAACAAAACAAAACAAAACCACACACACACAACAAGGAAGTTGATTTTACAAAAATATATTATAATAAATAGATGTAATCACAGTTAACAAAACTCTGAATTGCAACACAAAGAATTATCTCTGAATAAAGGTAAAATCATATTCATACTTCATATTTCACTAATAAACATTTTAAAGGATTGATTATTTGTCTTGATAATCCATAATATTGTATTAAAGTGCAGGTAATAAATTTCTTTATAAAGATAATTGCATAAATCATAATCCCAAAATTTCACCTGTCTTCACAACAAACGTTGACAGAGTTCAAGTAAAGATATACTTTAGTTTTGAATTATTTTAGTATTTTCAATTGCATGATGCCAGCCTCAAAGTCACAGCATTGATGAAAGATGGAAAACTTGATATATCAAACTGGTGAATGGGAATCTTCCAAGGGATTTTTCCAAAAAGCTGATGCTCGATAAAGGTCTTGTTAGAATTTTGTTTTAGTGCAACATGATCTCTTATAATCTAAAATTAGATTCCCCCCTTCACATTAATTTTACTCGAGTCATATGTTGTTTAAAAAATATATTAAAAAAATACAAAAAGATACAAAATATATTTAGACCTTTCCTGTACTTCAAGGCACCTCTAAGTGTAAGTGTTTTTGGCAAAGGATGGGAAGTATCTAGTGCTCTAGAGTGTAACTTTTATTTGGCATCCCCAGATGGTAGATCATACTCTTCCACAAGCCTTTTTCTATCGGAATTAGAGTCAGGACTTACTACCGACTGAGCTCGCTCATTAGAGGCACCAAGCTCTCGCAACTGTTTTCTCTGTGTGGTTTCTAGTTCTTCCAGGCGCTTGCGAAGCAGAGAAAGCTCTCTTTGATGCTGTTCCTCCTTGAAATGAAGAAGCAAATCAAAGGAGAAAAGGACACATTATATTTAGCAATGTTTATAGATATATCCTGTGATAACACTTTCATTTTTAAACATGTTACAGAAGTGTCAACTATGGAAAAGGCAATCCGCTGTGCTCGTGTCTTTCTGGCTTTGAATAACATACTCTGCTATAGAAGCAAGAATCACACACTTGAAGGAGATGGTCTTGGATGCAATAGCCAACTTAATCAGCCCTGAAGACCACCTTGAAACTATATTGCCAGCCGCAGCTTATTTGCATATGGTACTGGTCCACTAGGAGATTTCCTGCAAGATCATGAGGTTCTTATATAGCTTAACTGCAAAAGTTCAGATAAGACCTCATTGAATGAACAGAAATCATAAGAGGTTAAGATCATAATAAGGCAACGATCAAAAGAACACTGCAACTAATTCTCTGCACAAGCAGGGGGGTCTTGGGGTTCTGGTTCCTGAACAGCAGCTGTCCATGTCACATGGCAAACCACTTTTGAAACAGATTTTCAGGAGCGATTATTGACATGGCACAGGGCTCTGCTACTTTAAAAAAAATGTAGTCAAAACTCTCACTAGCTAGGCCTATGGTAGATCTTTGCATTCGAGGTCTATGGCTGAAATCTATTCCCTCCCTCAACCTACTTTGGAAATTGTTTTATATGATTTTCACATCCAAAACTTTCAGAAACATATTCATTTCATTTTTCAGTTTCCAACAACTGACTATTACAAGCTTATTTTATTCCTATTATCACATTTAACCATCTCTGTGGATTTCTATGTGTCATGTCACCTACCTGAAGGAGATGAAAGGATGGCTCTGGTCCAGGAATCAAAGTTGAAGATAATAAGCTGACTGGATTCAGTGTTGGGATATTGGGAAACAGAATTAACCTGCGGAATTCATTATGTCTACGCTGCAAGTCCTTTAGTCTTTTCTGAAGGCGAATATGTTCTTCAAAGGGAACATTCTGCCTGAAATAACCAATAAAAGATAATTCACTGGGAACTGCAGCACAAGATTTTAAAATATTATGTTGTTTTCTACAAACAGCCAAAAACCACCACCTCAAATGAGGTAGCAAATAATTTAGTGTGCAATGCTAACTTATAATAACATATATGTAACATAATGCAATTCAAGACCAAGCAGCAGCTATTTATACCTATTTAACACTTGATTTTCCGTTTCCAGTTCTTCTCTCTTGGCTTCTAAGAGTTCTATCTTCTTCAGCAATTTCTTTTGCTTATTATCATTAAGTGTCTTTCTCTGTAAACAAAACACACATATATTTAGAGAAACACTGACTGACTGCCAACCTTGCATGTAGCATTGCAGTTTCTGCCCCATTTGCTCTGGTTGGGCTCCCAAATTATCAAAGCACACAAACTCTCCAGAGGACAGAAGTTGAAAGAATACTGAACAAATCCATTCTCTCACTATAGGAAAAAACAAGAGTATAAAGTATCACACATTAGCAACATTTGTGTTTTGGAGAGAGGCAGCATATAACTTTGGAATTAAGAGAAAGTTATTTTTACTTATCACATATATCATTTGCAAAAATAACCCTGAGAAAGGCTAGTAGGAACAAAGCAAGCATTGAGTAGCACTGAAAAGGTGTGTTTGGAAGAGAGGATGAGAAAGAACAAGAAAATTATCAGTGACCCCTACAAGGACATCAAGTAGCTGCAGAAAGCTTTCCACTTCTTCCTGTTCTCTGCCTTTCAAATTCCCTGTTACTTGCTTTAGTGTGCAAGAGAGAAGGAAAGAGGTGGATAGTACTCTGCAGTACTTCAGAAATAACTTGGGTTATGAAAATCTTTGTAAAAAACATTGCTTTTGGTATGTAAAAGTTAATAATTATCCACAAACAAGTAGGTTTTTTAAAGTAACAATTTGGCCTGTGTTATTTCTTGAATCTACCATAATCTCTCTTATCAATTTAAAAGCCTGAGATTTTGGTAATAGATATTATTTTGTTGTACAGATTAAGGCATTCTGTTGGTTACAATTAGAACCAAGATGTAGAAACATAATTAATCTACCCCAGAATGAAAATGTTCCCTGAGAAATAAGTTGTGAGTGACATGCCTTTTTCTGAGTAACTGCTGCTCGATGCAATTTTTCCTTTATTTGGTTATTCTTCTCTTCTATCTCTGTGATGCGCTGAATAAGTTTATGCTTTTCTTCTAGCCATTCTACACGCTTGTCTTCCAAATTCCTAGGGGGGGAAAGTAATGGCTGCCTTGCAGATCAAGTCCACTTATCAGAAAGATTGTACATGGTTAATCACCACAGATATTATTGCCAATGTTATTTCTCACTCTAAGGTGAAGAGTATGCCACATGTGGATGGATAAAGCCCAGACAGACCTAAAGGGTTTGTATCTTAACAGTTCCTCAATAAAAGTGTTGAACTGTGAAGTGCAGAATTTGAAGTGCTAAATCAGCAAGTCCAAAACGGTGTTGGGGCATCCCTCTGTGCGTGCTATATGAAATGAATTCATTTAAATAATTAAAGGCTCCTGTCAGCCCAAAGTACTCTGCCTTATATCAGGTCAGATTGTCTATTTAGCCCAGTGGTAGCAGCCCTCCAGCATTCTCAGGCACACGGCTACTTGACCCTTCTATTACTGGGATCTCTTGCATCCAGAGTATGGGCTCTACCACTGAGCTATGAATATGTTTCTGAAGGTTGTCTGATGCATCTCTGTATGAGCACTGCCCTTGTCTCCTTTCCACCTACACTTACAGTAGGCGAATCTGCGGTTTCTTGCAACTAAGGTACACTAGATTCATCTGTTGCTGTTAGAAAAGCTTCCTTGTTATGTACCTGTATGAGTCATTGATCTGGGCTTGTCCTCTTCCCAATCGAGAGGCACACTCAGAGCAGCGACTCCTGCAGTCACATAGGATAGGCTCTTCTGCAGGTGTGTACTTCTTGCTCTTCCACTGGGCTCAGTAAATCAAGAACCGTATTTAAAAGGTTGCCATTTACAGTGGCATAAAAGTAAATCCTGCAAGTAAAGATTATGGGTCCAAAACATGGATTAAAACCAAAATCTGAGGTGAAGGAAGCAGGACAAAGACAGGAGAGTCTATTACAATTGAATTAGTAATGAAGTATCATGTGTTGTTTCTCTCCAAGATTCTACAGCAAATGAGATCAGTCTTAGCATCCTCAGGCAGATTCCAATGCCCCAAGTGTTCCTCATCACCGCCACCACTTGCACACTCACCGATCTGGGTGGAAGAACCGCTGCCACCACTGGCAGCAAACAAACACTAACAGATACTGAATCTGTATTTAAAAAAAAGCATTCCTTCTTCCCAGAAAATGAATTTCACTCAAAATTCTGTGACATTTCTATTAATGTACCACATTTATCTATGTGGAATACTTTTATCTAGACTCCTTGGAACAAGAGGCACGAAGAACAAACTAAGAAGTTCTAAGGGGTCAGATGCATTAAAATCACTCTACAATATGAAAGAATTTTCAGCTGAAATGCTGCCCATGTGAACTGCCCACACCTAAATTTTATTGTGTGTAGAAATGGGATGTGTATATGCTGCTATTATATAAAAGGGTCTTTTTAAGTCAATAAGGGTTTTTTTAAAGTTAACTTCCAGAAATAACAGTGTATCAAAGATTCTTAAGTGCTCACTATAAATACTTAATTAAGCTATCATCCTGAAATGGATGACTAAGGACAGAGCTGCACATTCATATACATCACTTAGTGATTCACAGCTGAATATGTGATAAGGCGCCACTAAGAAGTATTTTGTTGGAAGAAGTATGTATGGGACAGCTAAAACAGCAATGTCAAATAGTGAGAACAAGAAAGAAAAGCAGCGTGTCCACTTTCCTCCCCAACCCTATCTCTTCTTAATGTTCAGCACAACCCAATCAATACATGTTTACTCAGAAGTAAGTCCCATTGTATCCAATGGGGTGTACTCTCATGTAAGTGTACATAAAATTGCAGACTTGGTATCAGTACTTTCAAATAAGAAGTGAAACCCAAGCACAATCAATACACATTTTAAATCTATCATAACAAAGAACATTCAAATTACAGGCAGATGAACTCAAGATAAATATCTAGGATCATATATTCTCCATATACTTTGGCTTTCTTATGGCAAGAGATGTGACAGCAGCACCAGATTAAGGAAGAAATCATACTTCTCTGAATCTAACTGAGCCCTCTCTGCTTGACTTCGTGCATTCCGACATTCATGTTTTAATCTCTCCAGCATTTCCTTGAGTTTCTGACTGGAGTCCAGCAAATCATTTTCTGACTGTGAAAGTGAAGCCACTTGGAGCTGCAAATCATGGATGTGCTGCAGAAGAAATGTATTTATTTATTTATTTATTTATTTATTGCACATATATACCACTCCCATAGCCAGGGCTCTCTGAGCGGTTTACAGATGTATTTTATTGAAGTAATCAATGAAAAATCGTTTGCCCAAGCTCTAAAGGTTGAGACAATCACACCACACAGATGTAGACGAGCTAAACAGTCATCAGTTACCAATAGAAGATACACACAGATAACAGGGACTAGGGCCATGATGCTGGCCCTGGCCTTGCATGCACAACAGACCCTCTCAATCGACAGCCACATGTTTAGTGCAGGCATCTGTAAAGAGGTGCCTATGCGGATCCAGCTGAACATGCAAAGGAGCTTTCTAAGATAGGGGTCAGGGGTCTCAATCCGCTGAAGCACCTTTGGTGAAGCTTCTACACATGAGTAATGTCTGCATGGACTATAAGGAGGATTACATTTCTCTACCAATGCCTCTTAAACCAGTTTAGTTAACATGAGCAGGAATTACTTTCATAACCAGTAGCTGTTTGAAAAAGAAAAATAGAGAGAGGCTAAATGGTCAAGTTTCAGAATGCATGGAAGGAAACTAATGCGCTGGTAAAAAGAAATGAAACTCTACGAAGTTCACAATATAAATAGATGTAAAAGATTCTGATCTCATTACACTAATGGTGTGAAGAGAGTGGAAGAGCATTTCCCCCCTTTCATAACTTTAGAATTCGGGGTCACCCAAAGGAACTGACTGGCAGTAGGGCAGACAAAAGTAAGTACTTCTTCGTGCAAAATATAAAGATGTTGCCACAAGATGAAGAAAAAGTATTTCATGAGCCCTATTTGTGCATTCCCTCTCAGGTGTTCTGCATCGTGGGGGCAGTGGGAAGAGAAGGACGTGCTTCTTGGTCCTGTCCCTCTGACATGTTCCCAATCGCCCTGCCCTACAGCCCTCCACACACTGGGGCTAAACTTTTACAGTGGGGAGGCTGTTGTACTTGTATAGGTTTTCTGCACAGCCTAGAAACCTGATTATGAGTACAGCACCCAACTTGTTCAGCCCCAATTCAGGATGGGGCTATTGGAAATGTGAAAGATGGGGCAAGGCCAATGAACATCTCCACCCTCTCTTCCCTCATGCAATAGGGCTAAGGCAAATAGGACTATCAACAGCTATCTGCCCTGATAGCTGAACAGGCCACTGTGTTCAGCGGCAACATCAATATAAGATGGTACTGGGAAACAGGGGAGCGAAACTGCCTTCACACCCTGCTTGTAAATGTCCCAGAAGCATTTTGACCGGTGATGGGCACAGGCTTCTCTTTGGTTCTTGAAATGGACAGATAGCATTTGAAACTATTAAGTCCAAAATGTGAAACACTTTGGAAAATAAAATCCTTAACATCTATTGGTTTCAATAGGAACTGCTACAAATTAAAGCAGGATGGACTAATAATCTGTTTTTGGAAGCTGAAAGGGCTTGACACCAGATTCTTACCTGCTTTAGATTTGCATTCTCACTTTTCTGTCTTTCTAGCTCCTCAGAATTAGAAACATGCAGTTGAAGCTTTAGCCTACAAATCAATACAATTTGGAATTTTGAAATGTTTCTCTAAAAACAAAATAAATGTCTACACTACATTAATATCTTCAAACTAAGCAAAATCTGGTAAAAGGTGAAACATGGAACTGAACAACAAAAATAAATTTCCAACACAAAGGAAGGAATCTCTGCTAAGAGAGGATAAAGGCACCACCTGCCCAAGCAAACTGAGTACGCTGTGCCATTCCGCTGCAGGTCTGGCTGCTCCAGAAAGACTCTTGGGACCAAACAGCACTGGGCTTGTTGCAAAATCAGGTCCCTGACTCAGCATTTTCTCCCAAGGATTTTCTGCCACCTTACATCAGCTTTCTGGAGCTGAGGCATTAACGGCTGCCAGTGGTGGGCCCACCACTGAAAAGGTAATAATGAAGAGCAAGAGTGGGCAACATGCACCCCTCCCCCAATCCCACAAAATTAAAAATATTTTATTTTGCCACCCCCACCTCCAAAACCCCTTTCGATAAGTATTCAACCTGCACTAGATGGATTACACTCCTTTTGAAGACTCAAGTTCACATTTTGGGTGTGTTCCTGAATTCAGTCCTGAACCTGGAAGTCCAGCTAGGCCTTGCTCAACTAAGCCTTATATGCCATCTGGATTACTGTAACATGCTCCACATAGAGCTGTGTTTGGGAACTTGAACTGGTCCAGAATGCTGCAGCCAGACTGTTGACTGGGGCTGGTCACAAGAAGCTGTTACAACACTCTCACTAGCTACCGTACTTTTCTGAGCAAAATTCAAAGTGCTGGTTATGATCTATGTGTGTAGTTGAATATATTAAAAGTTCATAACGAGATCCAACTTTTTAAAAGACATAAAAAAGTTTTTTTTACAGACAGTTGAAACAGTAAGGACAAGATTGAAGGAAAGAAGAGGGAGGGCATTGGGGAATGAAATGGGGATGGCAAAGCATGCACTGGAAATTGTTTCAAAGAAACGTCTGAGTATATATTATGTTTGGATCAAATTTAATCAAATATAATTTAAAATGTTTTCTTCATAGTATTTTATAATGTATGATCTAGCTTCATCATTATTGGAGGTTTCAAGTTTCCTTATTATTCGAACTGTAGACAATCATAGAAGTTCCAAGAACTTCTATGTTCTTGGGCATATACATCATGCTTGAATGGACGAAGAAATACTACCAAACAAGGTTTTTCAAATATACACACTTCTGGAAACTCAGTTTTGTGGAAAGAAAGCATATTCTGCTTAACATAAGCAGCTAAATGCCAAGGTTTGTGTTCTTGTTCTATGCAGATTTGTGAAGAGAGCATGAGGTTCTGCTAAAAAGATAAAAACTTATATTCCTAAATAGAATTAAAATCACTTCACAATACCTAAGATTCTGAATTTCCCTTCTGCTGGACTCTTCTGTCAACTGCATAGCCGATAACTTCTCTTCATACTGATCCTTTTCTGATTGTCTCTGAGCATCTTGCTCCACTTTGTTTTTTTCTAGTTCAGCTAATTTGGTCTCAAATTCTAACCTGAAATATTATGCAATATTTATAGCTGTGAAAACCAGTGGGTTTTTATTGGTCACATGTATATCATTTAAATCATTACCAGCCCAGGTAGCCATTCCACTCAATAAAGGCCACACAGTCACCACAGCACATACATAACTTCTTCTGTGCTGTGAGCACTTCTCCTACCTCAGTATTCTGTGGTTACAACAAAAACTGTGCAAGATGCCTTCCACAGAGGACATAGCCAGGAACAATTAATAAAGAAGCTTCCCTGGATAGGGAAAGAGTGATTTCATGATATGGCAGCAATAAATGAGATACCTTTTTAAAAGCACCTCATCAGCAGCAATTTTATAGCTGGAATGGAATTTACAATTTCTATGATATAGGAATGGTTTTTAACACTTTTTAAGAATGGGACAAGAAAGCAACAAACATACTTACTTTTCCTCCTGTAATGCTGCAAGTTTTTGGAAGCCTTCCTCTCTTGCAGCTTGTACTTTGCGTACTAATTCACGATCCTTTTCTATTGAAAGGACTTTGTGCCTTTCAAGTGTCGTCTTAAGTATTTCATTATCTGAGCATAACCCTGTTTTTATACATTTATAAAGTTAGCACTTCTAATTATATTATTTAAAAGCACGGAAAATCATTAAGAAGAATCTGTCAATCATTTACTGAGCCCACCCTCCATTGCCCCACATTCAAGTGCAACTAGCTGAAATTACTCAAGTGTAGCTTTGGAGGAGCCTTATAAAGCCTTATAAAGATCAGTAGGACTTCAATTTAATTGATCTAGAACTTGGTCCAGGCAATAGTAAGAACCTTTAGCAAAGCAATCATACACAGGTTTATTCAGAAGTAAACTGCACTGTTTTCACTGACACTTACTCCCATATAAGTACACACCACTTATACTGGCATTAGTGGAAATATGCCAGTATAAATGATCATAGATGGATGCTTACAAAATTGCAATTCTAATTCATGGGAGGGTTCACACATATCACATGTATGAGAACTGCAATGTGGGAAGTCATCAAAAATACATATGCCTTTTCATTAAAATGCTGTAACCCTAGAGAAAGATCACACTAGAAAGTAAAAGAAATATTCACAAGTCAGGCAGAAGTCACCCACCCACCCACCTCTGAATTCAGGAATTACTGCCAACTGTATCTATGATTACCTTAGATACCTTCTTATGTTTGTTCATGTGAGCAAATAGCTGGGGAGACTGGGATTGTTTGACCAAAATGCATGGCAATTTATTTAACATGAATCATTAAAATGAAATGTTTTCCAGTGAAATAAAGGAAACAATCCTCCCTGCCATACATAATTGTTGCACAGGAACACTTCGTTATTAGATTGCAGTCATTGTTATCCCAAAATACAATTCTGTATTTATAGTTGGAAGCTATAACAAATTGCTTAAGTAATCACGTTTTACCATCCATTTCACTTTGAATCTTGTTTCTTTCTCTTTCTAGTTCACTCTTTGCTCTTGCAGTTTCCAGCTTGATGTTTGTTATTTCTAACTTGTGTGAATGTTTAAGTTCTTGAACCTATAGAAAACATGGTATCAATTTTTAGTTTCCTTCAGACCAGCTTTTAGATTTTTTTTCTTCTTACAGGAGGGTAAGATCAGATACCAGTTTCCTCATATTTTGCTGTTAGTGCTGTTTCCTCCATGACTGTTACTAAGAAAATAATTAGTATAAAATGAACCCACCTTAATACTGATTGAGAGAGAAGTTAAGAGGACAGAACACAGCCACCAGCAAAATCTCCCCTTACGAAACAAGGTCAGGCTCAATCTGGATGGGTAAAGTGGCATTCTACTGTTTTACTCTGTACAGCACCATGTACATTGATGGTGCTATATAAATAAATAAATAAAAAAAAATAAAGAACTTTCAGTGTATTGGATCTAATGCTGTGCAAGTGGAAATTCCCTGGCACATTAGGACTTCTGCTCATGCAACAGGATCTCCCTGTCCAAGCAGTGTTGAATAAATCTGACTATTTAGATCCAGCCTAATTAGGTTTCAGACCTGAGTTTGGGATGGAAACAGCCTTGGCCACCCTGGTTGATGACTGAATGGGTGGCATGCAACCCTGTTGATTCTTCTGGCCCTCTAAGAAACTTTTGATATCATTGATCATGATATCATCCTGGATTGTTTATCTGGATTTGGCTGGGAGGCACAGTTTTAAAGTGGGTCCAGTCCTTTCTGGAGCAGCAGTTTTAGAAAGTCATGCTGGGGCACTTTTGTTCCATCCCATGACCTTTGGGGTGCCACAAGGCTCTATTCTGTTCCACATGCTTTTTAACATCTACATAAAACTGCTGGGGAAAGTCATCAGGAGGTTGGGCTGAAGTGCCATCAGTATGCAGATAATACTCAGTTCTTCTTCTCATCCATCTACACTTACCAGGCAGGTTGTCGAACTCATTAACCTGGAGGGTGTTTTGGGATGGATGATGGTAAACGAGCTGAAACAATCCAGACAAGATGGAGGTACTATGGGTTTAGAAACCAGCTACTCTGGATGGAGTACAACTGGTCTTAGATGGGTTGTACTCGCCCTAAAATAAGAGTATGGTGTAGTGGCTAAAGGGTTGGACTGGGAGTTGGGAGATCCGGTTCTAGTCCCCACTTGGTCATGGAAACCCACTGGGTGAGTTTGAGGCAGTCACAGACTCTCAGCACAACCCACCTCACAGGGTTGTTGTTGTGAGGATAAAATGGAGAGGAGGATTATGTATGCTGCCTTGGGTTCCTTGGAGGAAAAAAGCCAGGATATAAATGCAATAAAGTCTGGGAGTCCTCCTGGACTCTGCACTGCGGAACTGGGGAAAAAGTGTCTTGAAGATAATAGTGTCTGCTGTACTGTCCACAAGTGCATTTACCATCTTAAGCTGGTACACCAGCTGCGGCCCTATCTGGAGAGGGGATGGACCTTGCTTTGGTTATCAACGCACATATGATGTCCAGGTGGGATTAGTGTAATGCACTGTACATGGGGATGCATTTGAAGACAATCCAGAAACGTCAGCTGGTACAGCATGCAACCTCCCAAGTGTTGGTGGGGGCAAGACAATTTGATCATAATGCCTATACTGTGCCAGCTGACTGCTTACTGGCATGTTTTGAGTCCAATTTAAAGTGCTGGCTTTGACCTTTAAAGCTTTAAGTGGTTTAAGAGCAAATTACTTGAAGGACTGCCTTCACCCATATTAACTTGCCCACACTTTAAGATCAGCAGGAGAATTCCTTCTTATAAAGACTCTGTCAGTATAAGGGAGACTCCTGCCTGGCCCTGGGTGGTCTCATCTCACATGTGTAAGTTCCAGATTCAATCTGCTCTGAAGTGTCTTCGCATAATACAAGCCCTGAGGAGCAGTAGTGAAGGAACAAAAGCAAAACCTATTCTTGTAGGCCAAGTGGAAACTGAGATGTGCCTCCATGAACATTTGCCACATTCATACACAGAAGAAAGGCAATATAATATGAAAATTACTTTCACTTGAAGGGTATACGAATTGGGACCAATTAGATTTAGCATTCAAATCAGTGACACACACACCACAAATATTCTTTGAGAATTCTTGGTTAAACTTCAAACTAATGCTAATAAATTTAGCACACTGTGATTTGCCATTTTGTACATTTACAGAGATTATAAATCAGAACCATCACTAACCAATAACTGAAGCAGATGTGGTCCTGACACATTCTATGCTTGATGGGATGCCTCCTCATACATAGAACTTTTTATTTGAACCAGGGCTTGTTTGCTTGCATTCATACACAGAAGGGCAATCTCATATGAAAACTCCATTAACTGAATGCTATATGAAGTGAGCCTAATTAGATTTAGCATTCAAATCAGTGACAGTTTCATTCTGTCAGCCTCATTTCTAATATGTATATTATGTAACCAGTACTCACACTTACGTTTACTTTCAATTATGAGCATTCCTGGGACATATGTCGGGCCCATTCCAATAAATTGTGTTGCAGATTAGATAAAATGCTATACTAAACTCGGTAATCATAAAGCTGTTGTCTATATATTTTACAGTGTTCTATGAGCACTTTTAAATAGTCATCCAGATGCAACCACTTTGTTATTTTCACAACGTTTACACCTCTTCAAGGCAATCTGTCACCTCAGCAACGTTTGTCTTCATGCTAGAAAAGTGCTAGTCTTAACTACCTCATTAAGTCATCAGCCCAGTATTATGACTGCTGCCGCCACCACCCATCTTTTCTGTCACCCCACTAGCTTTGCACATGGCTATCTTTGGAACAGAAATTGCAACATGCTTCCTTACAAATCTAATACAATTTAAAATTAAATGCATCTATATGTACCTGTCTGCCTTGCCTCATTAAAAAAAATCCCTCTAGGTTTTCGACTGAAAATCAAAACACTAAAGACAATTGTTGTTTGAACTGAAGTATTCTATAGTTTAAGCTCTTCTAGTACAGTAATTACACGGTTGGTAAGAATTAAGTAGCTAAAGAAAAGCTCTTGTAAACCATTTACAATGTCAAATGTAATCACAACCTGTTAATGTGTGGAAAATTCAAAAGGTTAAGAATCATATATATATTTAATATGTAACTACGGTACCATTTTGGATGGCTGGTGTTTTTTTTTAAAGTAGCTGTATTTGGTATAAATTTAATAAATTGTTTATGCATTGCAAGGATTGAGCACATCCCTTCATATTCCACTAATTGTCATCAATGAAACCACTTTAAAAATGCCAACTTTTTTCTTTTTTAGACTTTTTTCTGTCTAAACATGAATAGGGTTGTGGCCTAAACCATTTTTAATCATAGAACAGTAGAGTTGGAAGGGGCCTATAAGGCCATCGAGTCCAATCCTCTGCTCAATGCAGGAATCCACCCTAAAGCATCCCTGACAGATGGTTGTCCAGCTGCCTCTTGAAGGCCTCTAGTGTGGGAGAGCCCACAATCTCCCTAGGTAACTGGTTCCATTGTCGTACTGCTCTAACAGTCAGGAAGTTTTTCCTGATGTCCGGCTGGAATCTGGCTTCCTTTAACTTCAGCCCATTATTCCGTGTCCTGCACTCTGGGAGGATCGAGAAGAGATCCTGGCCCTCCTCTGCATGACAACCTTTTAAGTACTTGAAGAGTGCTATCATGTCTCCTCTAAATCTTCTCTTCTCCAGGCTTAACATGCCCAGTTGTTTCAGTCTCTCTTCATAGGGCTTTGTTTCCAGACCCCTGATCATCCTGGTTGCCCTCCTCTGAACACGCTCCAGCTTGTCTGCATCCTTCTTGAATTGTGGAGCCCAGAACTGGATGGAATACTCTAGATGAGGCCTAATCACTGTCAATCAGTCTGAAATTGCCTGATAGGGAATATCTTTGGATTCATTTTTAGAGGTCAAATAATATTACCATATATATACACAAAGAACAAGGCAGCTCTCTCTAGAGGAGCACATGATGTGGCTTGACCTTTCTCAAATATGGCTCATAAGGTCCTGCAAATGACTCACTCCTAATGATGCATCCCATGCATCTACTTTTCACATATTTTCCCCTCCTAGGGCCTTTCCTTAGCAACAACCCCACACAATCCTGTTCATCCCTTTTCTCCCTTAGATCAGCTTTCTGCTAGGCCAAGAATAAAAGGCAAACTATCCAATTTTTGTTTTGTTTAAGAAAAAGCTAAGCTGGGGCTGGAAGTTTTTCCTCAATATGACAAGTTTGCTTAAAAATAATAATTCTATTTTTTATTTCATGCATTTTTAATACTTAAAATACTTTTTATACTTTAAAAAACAATTCTCTCAATGAGAACCATTCCACATTTTCCACTCCACGTGGGAGACAATTATGTTAAGAATATTATCAAAATATTAACTGACTTCCATACTTCTATTTTAAATTCAGTATTCAATCAGGGATCTTTCATATTTCTTTATGAAATAGGTCTACAGGTGGGCTCCTATAGTCATTTGTCATGTAGCATTGTTTAGCATATGAATTTTGGCTTCTCACACTTCACTTATCTAGAGCAGCAATGTTACAGAGTGAACGTTATTACAGGAATGAGATCAGTTTATCATTTGTACAATCTCCAACAGCCCTTTTGTGGTTATCCAGTTTTTGTTCTGTGTGGGATCTCCCTCAGTTACATATTAGTAAAATTGTACTGCATACATAAAGATTTTAGGCTCAGTTGTAATTCACTCCAGAATAAATGGGGCTCACTTTCATATAAGTTTAGAATGATGATATAAGCAATACACTTCCTGCAAAGTTTCAGCTATACGTTAGAATAATGGGCTGAGCAATTCAAAGGTTCCTGGGATGGTGTCACAGGGGCCATAGGGTACTGCAGTTTTCTACCCCTCCCCCCAAGATGCCATAGACATAACTTACGACCCACGAAGGGAAAATCAGAGTAGGGATTCCCCTCCACTCCTTGCAGCCACTATGGAATCCTCCATGGCAGCTCCTCTTCCAAAGACAAACAGCAGTCTCAAAAGAAGGTCAAGGAGGGAGAAAAGGGGGCAGGACTAGGGGAGGGGGCAGGAGAAACATGGATCCATGAGCCTCTCCATTTCTGCCCACAGAGAAAAGTCAGCTAGAAGGGCTCAGAGGCCTGTCTTGCTAAATATGCTATAACAGCAGGAATGGGAAGTGAAAATGTTTCTGTCGTTTCTACCTGTCTGCTACGATTTAGGATAGAAGGAAGTCTCCGATTTCAGGGCCCTTCATCTATAGAGTAGCAATTCTATAAGACTGCGCTCTGATTCTTTTTGCTGCTCAGTTTGTTCCTTATCCAGGAATTGGTGGGACCTGCATTCCTTAAAATGAGAAATATGAGGCAGAAATGCCACGGGACGCTTACATCCCTGCTGATTCTTATGTTCCACCAATTCTGTTGCTCAAGTAGCCCCACTGCTTGCACTATAGCAATTTAACGCTTCCGGGGCAAGCTGAAATGAGTGGAAATGCTCATTTCTAGAAAGAGGCATTTTGGTGAAGCTCGCATAAGAGAGCTCTTCCAACCAACCTCCTTCCAGAAACAAGTGTTCCCTCTTGTTTCAGGGCTTCCCCTAGGAAGTGCTGAATCTCCCTTGCGTAAGCTGTGGGTCCCACTTGTGAAATGGAAATGGCAGGACCCACCACTTGTGGAACGGCAGGGCGGAAAGGAATCGGAGGGGGACATTAGCACCACGCTAAATTCTGCCCGTTACCTTTTCTCCTCTGCCTTAACACAATTTTTTATTTTCCCTATGGACAGGTAGTAAACAGAATGAACATGAGAACAAATTCTCTAAGCTATTTATATGTCTGAGGTATGTGTGGAGTTCCCTGCTCTAGGACAATAAATGATTTAGAAACAAATTTAGGAACGAATCAATAAATATTTCTAAGTCACTTCCTGGATAGATGGCACATAGGATTTTTCCTGGTCTGGCTATTAAATCTACTGATCAATAATCTGTCAATTATGTTCAAAAATTATTCCATCAGAATATGAAACAATATAAAATTTAGCAAGTTGAAATGGAGAACACAATATGGAATACAATTTTTTTTGCTCAGATTAGCCTCCCGTACCATTCCTCAGTATCACTGTTGTACAGGCTGCCCCGTTCTAAGTCAGTGAACTCTTGCCTCACACTTAGTTCCTGTTGCAATAAATGAGACTTAACACATAACTAACTTTTCACATTGATTTCAATGGGAATAACATGAAACCAACTTAGATAAATGGACCTAACCCCTTATCTTTTCAGTCGCCTTTAGGCTGCATAGATTTCCTGCAAGCATGTCCCTTCTGACAGCTTTAAATGTTCCTCCACAGCCCCAAACAATGGAGGTGGAGGAAGAATATACTTGATAAGAAATGCGCTGTTATCACATGCAGAGGGCACATCACAGGCGATCTGAGGCACAAGTAGGCCACAATTCTGGCAGCCCAGAAACAGTTTACCACCTCAACTAAGAACCCGACTTTTGACTAGACCATACTGAGCTACACCAACCAACTTTCTGATCTGGCTTAAGGCAGCTTCTTTTATTCATAACAACAACAACAACAGCTATTAAATGTGGCTTGTGGGTGTCATTACTGCTTTAGGAAGAACAAAATGCTAGGCATGTTTTCATGCCAACAGGAAAATCCAAGAACAGTAAGAATATGGCTTCTCAAACACAGAACTATTTAAAAAAAGGGAGGAAAAAAATGAATAGAACAAAGACAGTTTGTCTCCAATAATACAATTAGTGATAATGTTTCCTGTAACGTCTCCGAAAATATGGCCTAGACATCATAAAAACTACTTACTTTTGTAGTCAAGACATTGATCTCTCGCTCAGCTTTGTGCAGCTTGCCCGTTAAGAGTGTATTTTGCTCATTGCTCGACTGCAGTTCTCTTTCCATGCGCTCAAGCTGCAGCTTCACAGATTGCTTTTCTGCCTTAAAATTAAGAAAGGGAATTTTAATTCGCATAAGGGAAGTGGCTCTTGAACTACAATCCTAAGACTGTTTAGACAAAAATAAGTTCTGCTGCTATCAGTGGGATTTACTTCCAATAAGTATGTTTGGTATTGCAGTCTTAATACGGTTTTGAACTTCAAATCTGCTTGGAGTATGTCCATACATAAAATTTCACCATAATGTATTTTAAATTGAAAGCTTCTTTGGCAAGGAACACACTCTGGCCAATCTATCTTTTGTAAATCTAGTAGATTTTAGGCATTAGAGTATCAAACAACAACAATGGAGGAAGGAGGTGGGAAGAGTGAAGCCAAGCCAGCTGAGTCCCCTTTGCTCTTCTCATTCCCAGTCAGGAAAGCCCCCCAGACAGTGAAGCGACAGCACGGGAAAGCCCTGCTGTTATTTCCGATCTGTGATGAGAAATAACGGCCGGAATCCTCATCCTCCATAACCCCTGGCAGGGGCGGTGCTTGCAGGGCAGCGGGATGGGGCCCACAGAGGTGATGCAACTCCCCATCAGTCATTTGCAGAGCCACCATGGGCCAGATTAGGCCTACGGGCCAGTCAGAGACATCTCCTTGGGGGAGATGTTTCTTTTTCTTTCCCCCTCTCCCTGCTAGATATGAATAGGACTTAAAGACTCATGTTTCAGACTGTCTGGAGTACAGATTAGGAGCAGTCCTCTTGGGAATGTGGAGGTCAACGCTGCAACACTGCAGGTTCTCCTAATAGCGAATTTGTATGGTTGAGTGCCTATCAGTTGGGAATCGAAATGGGGCCACCCAAAAATTAGGGATTCTCTTTCACACTCTTCAGATTACCCTCTACACTATATAGCTATAAAATACTGAGAATGAGGGCTGGCAGCCAACCTGAGCTATCCAGCACAGCAGTCAAGTGTCCTATTTTCTTTTCCTGTCCTAAAAACTTAACAGGTCCTTTTGTATAGCAGCACCCCCATTGTGGGACGCCCTCCCCGGTTAGTTTCAGTTTGCCTCCTCCTTAGTGTAGTTTAGATAGTTGAAGACGACATTGTTCTTCTGAGCTTTTAATACTCAGTGCCACTGTTTTATCATTAACCACTAATTTTAAAATATCTTTTAGCTTTTTGTATTTTCATGTATTATAATTTTCACATTTTTATTGAGCATCACCTTGAGCACTCATTGACTGAAGGGGCAATCAAAAAATATTCTAAATAAATAATAAAGCCTGATTAGGGAGAGACAGTCAAGCATGAGCCAATTCACTGATAGTCTAATGTGAGTTTAGGCCAATGGCCAGATTGTTCACATTCTCTCTTACATCTACACCCACACACCATGCCCAGTAGTTAGACAATTACAATTTCTTACCTCTAGGGATCTCGTCGTAGTTTGCATCTCAGCTAACTGTCGCACTTGAATTCTTTGCACATTTTCTGCTTGCATTCCAGAATTCTCTCTCTGGGCTCGTAGTTCTGTTACTTCGGCTTCTAACCCCTTTAGTTTCTGTAGTAGCTGGGCCTTCTCTCTTAACAGTGTTTCCACACGCTTATTATCTCTTGTAGGGTCAATGCTAAGCAGCTGATTATGCAATTCTTCTTTATCTTTATCCAGTCTTGTTACCTATTAGTAGTTGAACAGAAAACACTTTGGGCCCATTCCAGTCTGGAAGTGGTCACAGTGCTCAAGTGTGCCAGAATCCCACAGGATTCAATAGAGCCCTGTTTCCCCCATCCCTTCATCTTTGCATGGAATGCAAGTTCCATACATGCCTACTACAGTCCCATCTAACTATACAAGTTATTATGCTCCACAGTATGACTAACATGTATGGTGCACAGAAATGGAGGACTGGATGGAAATGCACACAGATCTCCCATTCCATGCAATGGTTCTTTGCACTACCTATGTGTGCATCTTTGTGACCATGTTAGGGCATGAACAAGAATCCATTGCACACAGGCAATCAGCCTGTACTCGGACTGGATCGGACTTTATATATTAATATATACACTTTACATTATAAAGGTAGCTGTTTCACAAATGAAGTCAATAGACGCAGAAATATTAAGAGATGTGAATTGTTAAATATATCTGTTCAAAAATGAAAATAATCTTAATAAAAGTATTAATAAAAGTATTATAGTATTAATAAAAGTGGCACAAGTTTTTCAGGCTTTTTCTGTCAGAGAACATAAAAGTGTCAGAAATTAAGTGCCCTCCATCATATTTAGGACAAAACGTTAGAGATAGATTTTCACTCAGGAAATGTGTCAATACATTTTCTAGAACAGAAAGCATTTTCACTTTATTACGGACAGCAGTAGAACAAAATAATCCATTTACATAATGATTGCAATTGTAAGGATGGAGTCCAATGTTCAGTTACTTGGGAGTAAGTGCACACTTACTTGGGAGCAAGCCCAAGATTTACATCTGAGTAAACATGTGTGGGACCAGATTATGGCCTGGTTTGCACATAACTACTCTTGTGTGGTTTAAACCATGCATAATCAGGACTACGTGTGAGTGAGCAAGCCAACCATTCACTGCTTCTGCTTTCTTAAGGGAGGAACAACCCAGATTTTTAACCATGGTTTGTTGTTGAGCGGTCAGGAGGCAGCTCACTTGCATTTACATGGGCCCAACAACCCATGGGTAGTCATTATGTGCGAACCAGGTCTTTAAGTTGTATACTGATCAATTTCCTCCCATTTCTTAAAAGATTTGTGAAACTGAAGACCTGAATTAAGACTGTTCAGATATTATTTATGTATTTTAGGCAGTACTTTATATTTAAACCAAATTAAAATGCTCAGGTTTTTATTATATCAGGACTTACCTCAGAATCATATTTTAATTTTTTCTCTTCTAAAATTCGGGCATGCTCTTCTTTCTGATGCTCGAACTCTGATTTGAGGAAAGTATGTTCATAACGAAGTTTGTTATATTCTGTTCTATATTTTTCTACTTCCTAAATTAAAAAGAACATGTGTGACTGAGCTGAATCAATGTGAAGAACAAAAAACATGCCCCCAAAATGGGAAAATGAAATATTTAAGGTATAAACTGAACATGAGTCAACGATCTTGAATTGTTGTACTTAATGGTATTGTATGCTATATTTACTGAAGCATCATATTAGGTAGCCCAGTACTGCTGGTTGGTTGGCTTAAGCTCCAGCAGCATCAGTAGGGAATGCTGCTCGCTGATGTCCATTGCAGTTGCAACCGAATCATGCTACTGCAAAATGGGGCAGAGCTGGCCTCGACCCACTTGCCAAGAAACTTCTAGTTTCAGCTACTACAGATTTGTACCAGCCTCTGTGATTGCTACGGGCCAAAAGGTTTTGCTGTGTGGGATCATAGTATCAGCCCGTTCTGTTAGCCCACAGGAGCCATTGTACCAGTAGAGAAACTAATAAGATCAAGACAAAAACTTAGAACACAGCATTACAATTATTCAGTAACAGCAAGACATTAAGAATATTTTGTTCAGTTTAGGTACCAGATTTCACAGATACTGACAAATTAGGAGAGATTTTGAAGAGAGGCATGCAGGCAAAACAGAAATCTAAAAAGCAATTTGCATGAGGAAAATAGAAAACCTTGGTTTAGCTCACAAACAGGATTACAGAGAGAACTATTTTTAAATGGCATAGCCTGGCCAATGAAAATTGGCAGCAATGGATAGGAAGACATATTTTAATTTTTTTAAATGTAAAAACTCCTTAACTATTGAGACAAGCTGCCTATTTTAATACTTTCAAGAAAAAGTATGGTTAGTCACGTGTCGCTTAATAAAAAGCTTTTCTTTCTACTTACTTCATCCAACTTGTGAAAGCGTTCTCTCATAGGTGTTTCTAAATCATGCTGTATTTGTGCTTTCAGCAATTCCAGCTTCTGCGGAGTTATTACCTACATGTCAGCAGAAACAGATATACATAATAAATAACCAAACAGTTGCACCAAAGAATATGTATTTTAAAATAAGTAACATTTCTGACTATATACGTTCAGCTTAAACATTTGGCATGTCTGAAAGTACGCTATTTGGAAATACTCTATTATCTTGCATATATTCTTAAAAATACTAGAACTAGCAATAAGCAAAGGAAATACAGGCCTAGTTCAACTACTGACATTACAAAAAGGTTGTATTCACTGGGCAATTACCAAACTGACTGAAGCAGAAGGTAACTACTTAGTAAGACTGCAACTATAAACACACTTACACATAGAAACGTACTGGACTGGACTGCACAATTCCTGCCACAAAGACTGATCTTAAGAGTACATAAAAATTGGTCCAAGGTATCTATAGTCTGGCTGAGTGCCAGCATGTGGGACTAGGACTCAGGAGATCCAAGTTCAACTCCCCACTCAGCCATGAAGTTTCCTGGGTGCCCTTGATCAAGTCATTGGGCTGGATCCCGATTTAGTCACACATAAGAGTAGATCCACTGAAATTAACAGGACTTGAATTATGACTAATTGAGATACTTCTCACAGCTTTGCTTTTTACTAATCTGCTACAACTATTTTTTACCTGTGTAGAGAAAGAGGGTCGTGAGGATACCAGAGGCAGTATTTTGGGAAGCATACAAATACTTGGCAGATTTAATATTTCTTATTATTTCTGCTTAAGAAATAGTCCAGGAGCCAGAGCAGGATTTATTTACCCGAAGAGTGCAAAAGCTTAGTGAATGATTTTTGTTTATATATGACGTAAGTGTCTCAGAAAAGTGAGTCTTACAAAATTCCAATGGTGGGGGGCTGCGTGATAACTTCATCAACATGGCTGCCCTGCTATTATGTAGTTTCTACATTTAAATATGCATAACTTCTCACCCATTTATGTTACAGAGATTATTATTTTTCTGAAATGTTTCAAATTTAATGACAAATATTTTTTGTAATTACACATTTTTGTTAACTCCATTAGTTTTGGAGATAATTTCATTTGAATGTATAAAATCTGTGTTAACATTTCAAGGTTACTTGTCCTACAGGCTCTGAAGAATTTGTAGATGTTAATTAGATCAATGTACTGTTGATAGAACTGAGCTGTTTTTCTGTGAAATCCTGATCTTGTTTTCGCTTTGAATTTATTGAACTCATCATACACTTGCTTTATATTTGAGCTTTCAATAAACATTCCCAAAATATCTTGAGAAAGGTCATCATTTAGTTTTTTCACCTGATCTTGAAGTTCTTCTAATGTACTGTTTTGTAGTTGTTCTATAAACTTCTGGAAAAGGCAGCTTTCGAGAGACAGGAAAAGTAAGATGTGTACTAGTTTACATCTGTTGAAATGCTTTTCTCCGAGAAATCCTTGTATTGAACCAGATGCCAGAATTTCACTCCCTGAAAGAATATGTTCAATACCTGAACCTTCGAGTTGGTATCCAACAGCTCCAAAGTAGGCTAACTCTGTGGAATGATCCAAAGCAAATTAAGAGATTTCGAGTTCTTTCTTGATTTTGGATCATGATTGCAGGCTTAGCCACAGCCAGATCTTAATGAACCAAGATTTAAGAATCACCACACTGAGAAGCTACTTGCTGTGATACCCTCATAGTGAAGTAAGATACAGTCTATTTATGAAGAAAACAACACCTAAAATCCAGTCTAAGGCATTCTCCAAAGTTAAAGGGATTGTCCCAACAATGCTGCCTCCATCTAATTAAAAGAAGCAATTCAGTGTCATGGCTGTGGAAATGAGCAGATTGTAGAAAACCTGACAACGTCCTTGATCCTGGTAAACACGGCTGGTACTTGGAAAATGGCAGGTACCATATAAAATGGTACGATGGTCCAATACTCCCTGAAAATCTTGAAACGGCCACAGAAGAGGACAGTGAAAAAGAAGACAAAAGTGATTTTGACAGTGATGATACCAGTTCCAATGAAAGTGAAGAGGACATCTGATGAAATTTATTTGTTAACCCTTCTCACAGAACATAGTTTTTATTTTGTAAATTGTAAATTTTTGTTGAAGATTTTAAAAACATTGGTTAAAAACAATTCAGCCTAATAAATTGTCTTTTTAAATATATCATACTCGTCCTGCTTGAAATTTTGTAAAAAACATTTGAACATGTTCAACTGTAAAAATCATGGTTGAACATGTTCAAAATGATCTGTGCATCAGATCGAGAGATATTTAGGGTGGATGCTTTTGAAATGAAAGCCCTGTACGATAAACTGTAAAATCATACAATCCTGAGAATGTGGACGTATAACAAGATATCACTCATAATTCCGTAAGTGTTGGGATAAACCCCATGTTATTATACATTTTCTTAATCCTCATTAAAAAATGCAACTTTTTTGTTATTGAGTATTCTTTCAAAAGTTGTATAGTTTTTGAGTAAATCATGGTTAAACGTCACACAAAACCAATGTGAACACTGATTTTATACATTCGAATGATATTATCTCCAAAACTAATGGAGTTAACAAAAATGTGTAATTACAAAAAATATTTGTCATTAAATTTGAAACATTTCAAGAAAATAATAATCTCTGTAACATAAACGGGTGAGAAGTTATGCATATTTAAATGTGGCAACTACATAATAGCATGGCAGCCATGTTGATGATGTCATCACGCAGCCCCCCCACCCCCACTGGAATTTTGTAAGACTCACTTTTCTGAGACACTTATGTCATGTATAAACAAAAAATATTCACTAAGCTTTTGCACTCGGTGGGGTAAATATAACCTTCCTGGCTCTTGGACTAAAATACTAGTTAGACAAAATCATCTCATGAACAAGATGCTTCCTACAGGCCACTACTAAAATTGCAGGCCATGTTCCAAAGAACCAACGAACTAGTTCCATGAGTCCAAGGGAGCTTTTGACTTCTTTAGACAGCAGTCCTCCCACCCCAGATTTCAAGACAAACCGAGCAGAGTTTCAAAAGAGTTTGTAATATTGCGTGGAGATTTTATGTTCAAAGAAAAAAAGTCACAATTTCCATTGGTCAAGTCCAAGCTCCTGTATGAGCAAGATGACCTAGGTGAAAGAACTGTGGCCTCACCTGCATTTTTAACTCCTCCACTTCTCTAGTTTTATCCAATAATTCCCCTCGGAGTTCAGCAAGTAGAAACTGAAATTTATCATGAACAGTTTGCTTTTCATGTAACAGCTGTTTGAGCTCATTTTGTGATTTTGTATATTCATCCAGTAGCCTGCAAAAAACAAATTTTATTTATTATTTATTTATTTATTACATTTTTATACCGCCCAATAGCCGAAGCTCTCTGGGCGGTTCACAAAAATTAAAATCATCATAAAACAACCAACAAGTTAAAAATACAAATACAAAATACAATATAAAAAGCACAACCAGGATAAAACCATGCAGCAAAATTGATATAAGGTTAAAATACAGAGTTAAAACAGTATAATTTAAATTTAAGTTAAAATTAAGTGTTAAAATACTGAGTGAATAAAAAGGTCTTCAGCTGGCGACGAAAGGAGTACAGTGTAGGCGCCAGGCGGACCTCTCTGGGGAGCTCATTCCACAACCGGGGTGCCACAGCGGAGAAAGCCCTCCTCCTAGTAGCCACCTGCCTCACTTCCTTTGGCAGGGGCTCACGGAGAAGGGCCCCTGTAGATGATCTTAAGGTCCGGGTAGGTACATATGGGAGGAGGCGTTCCTTCAAATAACCTGGCCCCAAACCGTTTAGGGCTTTAAATGTCAATACCAGCACTTTGAATCGGGCCCGGACCTGGACTGGCAGCCAATGAAGTTGTAAAAGGACTGGCGTAATGTGATATTTAATTATATTTACTACGGTGTACCGTTTTTTGGTAATTTATTTATTTATTTATTTATTACATTTATATACCACCCGACAGCCGAAGCTCTCTGGGCGGTTCACAAAAGTTAAAACAGTAAACATTAAAAAGTGTACAAAATTTAAAAACCATCAGAAACATAAAAACAACAGTATAAAAAAAAGGGTATCCATTTAAAAAACTTTGACTGCAATCTACACTTACCTGAGGGTATGTTGCATTGAACCCAATGTTCAATGCATGCTTAAGATTGCACTGTTATATATTTGTATAGTTCCATGCATCTGTATAGTGCCATCTATGTGCACGTTACAAAGTATAAGATAGTCCCTAGTCTGAAGATTTAACCAAAAGTCAACACAGTAAAGGGAATGGAAGAAGGGAATAAAGATATAGGCAAAAATGGGAGCATATCCCCGATTATTTCCATTACACACACTAAGGCTAGGTTACAGTAAGTATGGCAACTAGGGGAATATTAAAAGAGAAGTGGGACCACAAAGATGTTCTGGCCTGGGAAGCAGTTTTACTGTTTTCTTCCTGTTGGAAACACTAAGACACAGCAATGTATACAGACACAAAGAATGACACTTCAATTATTGTGCACCCTTTTCAAAACAGTAAATATCCCAAGAAACTAAAGACCAATTCACACAAGCCAATAACACCGCAATAGTCTCCCAAAACACAACCACTTGCAAGCTGGTCCATTGGTAATTTTTTTTGTATGGTGTGGCTTAGCATGCATATCCAGCTATTTTCACCAAAGTACTGCAAATTGCCACCAAAACGTTTGCAGAGATATAGTGAAATGGAACACTATTTGCCTTAATACATGACAATCACTGCACCTAATTCAGTTATAAAAAGCTTTGGTTTTCATTACTGAAGCCATTTCATTACCGAAAGTCAGCATGTGTTTAAATAGCATAGGAAAATTTCTACTCTTAGCTCTTTTACTCAAAGTGAAAAAGAAAGAAAGGAAGCATACCATACCTTGTATGTTCTGCTTTTAGAGTTTGGTAATTGGTTTTATGGTGTTCGCATCGCATTCTTTCATCAATTAACAGTTTTTGCACTTCTGTTTGTGAGCCAACAAGATCGCCGCTTCCACCCACGGGAGAAAGGACATTCGGCAAAGTATCCATTCTGACTAAATGTTAATGAGATGACAATCAGGTAAAAATGCTGTCAGCACAAGCCTGCCACCGTCATAGAGACTGCTTTTTCGCCTGAGGACATCCCCAGAGGCCAAATTACCTGTACAAACAGAAAAGCACCCAATTAGTTGCTGGTGTATTCATGATTTTACAAGCTCTTCTTTGAATCCATATTGCAAAGCATCATTATTTATCTGACAATACTTAGATCTTTGATTAATATATATTTTTATTTGGATTTTGTTCTCAAATCCATCTCAGTTTACTCAGTAAACCAAATACATTAGTATCTGACAGTACTGCATGTAATTCCCCACTATCTAAACTTTTTTTGGTTTTATACTGTTGAAGGTCCCTTTGGGTGAAAAGATCTGTTCCTCCAGGGCAGTGTTTACTCTAAAGCTTTATGTGAAAGCCAGTTAAATTTTCCCATATCCTCTGATGAAAATGCATCCTGTTTAATGATACATGCAACAGACACCATAAAATTTAACACTTCGCATTAATTTCTTGTTAAAATGTTCGCTGCCATTATTAGCACTAAAACTAATGTATCAATAGTAGCAGCAGAATGTCAGTAGATTATACTGTAAACAAACGATTATTTTTTCATTTGTCTGGAGAAAGAAAAAATAATTTTAAAAAGGAAGACCTCACAGCTTGACATAGGATGAGCTATTTTTGTATTTAAAGTTGTAATCTTCTTTGTGAGGATTTTTTCGCTGAAAAGTGGACTACAACTCTATTAAATAATGAAACACAACACAAATATTAGATATCCCAGGACTTACAGCATGCCAACTTGTAAAAAAACTGAGGAGGGCTCAAGGTTGCCAGAAATCATAATGTTGAGATTAAAAATCTAAAAGGGTTACAACAGTAATATTAAGAAAATTGTAAATATTAGACAGTAATAATATGTGGAAAATCCTTATTTAAATAGACATTTAAATCCACATTTAAATATAATAAAAGATTGTTGAAGTTTTATTTTTTCTTGATTATGATTTCTGGATTTAAATTCCTTTTCTAATTGTATTACTAATTTTTAAAAAAGTTTATTAAGCAGCCCTTATTTGGAAACAGCAAAATATAAAATATATTGAAATAATAATTTGGATTATACTGACATCTTGTGGGAAGTTTCTAAACACATAAAACTTTACAAGTAGTAGTTACTCCAGAGCTATACAAAATCAGTCTCTCTAGGGAAGAAAACAGATCAATTGCAGGTATTTTGGAAGTATGGCAGCACTAGAATGGTAGCCAACATATTTTAAGAGCATCTTTTCCTATACAAATCCCCTTGACAGCAGATTTTCCAGGAACACATTGCTTTAAGTTCCATCTATTTGGGAGTAAAGACTTATTCTTTGTTACTGCACCACAGTTTTAAGCCCTCTCACCAGAGAAAAGTGCCTTGCACTGTCATCATTGAGTCTTAGCCAAATAGTGAAAAAGCATCTATTCCAATGGACTTTACAGAACAATTTTACTATTTAAGTATGCTGCTGCCAATTTTAAGTGGAGTCCTTATCTTAACATTTTGATGGTTTTACATGGTGTTTGCATATTGTGCATTACAAATTGCTGCATTAAAATCCATTTCAACATTTGAAAACTAAATAAATAATTACAGTCCCCAATGTGAAAATTTGTCTATCAATGGCAGAACACTTCACAGTTAGCACATAATGAAGGTCCAACACTTCCCATTAGGTTTATTTATACATATCCACCCATGTGAAAATATTGGAATGAATGCAGCACTTCCTGCAATTTGCTCAACAACAGTCCACAGGCTGGACCAGTTGCTCAGGGGACCATTTTTGAATAAAATGCACAAACACAGGCAACTGAAAACCAATCCAACAAACATACTGTGCTAATGTCAATTTACACTGCTCTAGCATAAACTACTTCAGCACAATACTAGAGAAATTGCTATTTGCATTGCGCTGGAGTAGTTTACGCTAGTGCAACATATTTTTTTGTTAGAAGTTGCCACGTTGGATACTGCCCTATATCATCAGAATGAGACTTCTCCCTCTCTCCTGTCCTTTGGAAACCTCTGAATCAATGGAAAATCTCTGCAGCGTATCCCAAACTTCCAGAGAGGGTTTTGAGGGTGTGGGGGGACTGCGGGAATCACCGGTTCCACTGATGGAACAATTACACGTCCTTAGTTCTTGAGGAGTATTTTTTGGTCTAGTATTAACACTGAAGATAAAAGACAGCCTTTACATTTAATACCCATTTCGCTGATGCCATGGCTTGCCGCAAACGTGTCAATATGCAATTATCTGTTCCTTAACAAATTCTAATGAACCTTGTCAACACTCAAGTGATCAAATACTGGACTCCACCCATCTTTAGGTAGCATATTTTTCACATAAATATTGTGGCGAACGTAACCAGCATTGCCACTTAAAACATCAAAGCTACAGATTAGAAGGTATACCTAGAATAATATGATTTTATAAGGGTGAAAACCTTGCTATCAGTCTTGAAGGATTGTGCTTCAGCTCTTTTACTTTCAGCCACCCAAAACATGAGAGCTTTTATTTATATTACATTTTTAGGCTGCTTTTGGTCAACAAACCCTGAACTTAGTTGGGTGGGTGGGTGTGAGTGAACACAACATACAGCTGTACACTTGACAAGGAGGGCTGGCCTGGTGTAGCAATCAAAGCGTCAGGAAAGGACCAGAGGGATCCAAGATCAAGCCCCATTCGATAAAGCCTAGGCCTACCTCACGGGGCTGTTATTAAGAAGAAATTGGGTGGAAGGGAGAGTAGAACCAAAAGGGGAAAGCACTGAACGCAGCAGAGCAGCTGGCGATTAACAGTTCTCAAAAGTGCCAGGATTGATTAAAGCCCCGCGCGTTAGCGACTACAATTGGTAAGATGAAACTCCTTAGCTTACTCGTTTGACTGAGCAACCGGAAAGCGAAGGCGTTTACTGTTGCGGACTGCGGATCGCCCCCTAAAAGGAGACGTCATTCTATGAAAACGCCTCGGGTTTTAAGATATCCTGGCACTTCCGAGAACCGTTAATCTCCTGTTTATTTGATAAAAAAAAGGGAGGGGAGCCACATATAAAAGCGTGTAAATAAACACAGAGAAAGACGGGTTTAGTGTGTCCAGAGACACCTCCAGTCGGTGGGCTATGGAGAGTAAGGCAGCCCTCAGCCCAACGTGAAGGCAGAATAGCTAACCGAATTCACAGGTGAAGGAGAACCGTGGAGCTTCTCGACAAACGGGCACCAGCACAGCGCGAATCGCCTCAGGAGCCAACTGCCCGCATGCCCTACGGCCTTCTCTCTCTCTCCCTCCCTCCCTTCTTCCCTGGCTCGCTTACCTACCAGCTCAGGCGTGTAGCGGTTACCCTGGCTGTTTAAAAATGGCGCCTCAGCTCCACTCGCCACGCCCCTTCGTTTTCACTTGAGCCCTCTCGGGACCCGTATACTCCTCTACCTTTCCATTTTCCAGGCTGCAGATGCAGGAACCCACCCGACAAGGTTTTCAGCAGCCCCCGGAGCATCACGGGAATGCGGAAGCGCGGCAGCTGCCTTACAATTGGAAGCGCGGCGGGAGGCAGCGCGCGAAGACGGGAGAGGGCGGAGCTTGTAGAGCGGAACGAATAGCGGAGAAGGGGGCGTGTCGCTTGCTGCATTTGGTGTGTGTGGCTAAAGGGCGATCTTTCGGACCGTCCCTTTGCAGCGAAGCTGAAATGCTAAAGCCGCCCTTATTCCCATTTCTTAATAGGAAATTCCACTGAATTCCGTGAACTTACTTCCGAGTAAGCATGGATAGGATTGATAAACAAGGCTGTTCCCACGAATATTGGCTGCTTACCCAAAATGATGGATTCTTGGTCTAATCTAGGCAGACAGTTCTTTGAGAGCAAAATGCAGTAACATTAACTATATACAGCTAATATGTAAAGTATATGCTGGCAGAATACTTTTACTGAATCAACAAGTGCTTTTTGTTGACACAGAGTGAGATACTGCAATGTGTGATGATGCTCAGGTGAAGACTACATGATGAAGCAAAAACTTGCCGTTTTAACATTTTTAGTATCTTTAATAATGTGGATCCTTATTAGGCCAATCAAAAGGTCACAAAAATGTGCAACCTTTGGCGATCTCTACATAAAGTGGCCACTGATGAATTGCCAAAAAAGAGGAAATGCATCACCAAAACAGAGGATATGTATTTGCATAACTTTTTCATATGCTAATTTATATCTATAGATGTGAATTTAGAAATCATTAATTTAAGCAGAAATATACTGCATCTCACCATGATGAGGAAAACTGTAACCGGGTGACCTGTGTGTCTGCCTGTTCAGTCTGCTGTCCAGGTGCTAACTGTTGATGAGCAACAGTTCTTATGTGGGTTTTTTTTAATCTTTAAACTGCAAATGAACAGGACAGCCCTTCAAATAGAGGACGATCAGTAAAGAGGGCACATGGCCACCCTATGAAAGTTGTTATAAAAAGCAGGGTGTGGGAGGGGAATATGAGAATGAAAAATTTATTTATTTATTTATTTATTACATTTCTATACCGCCCAATAGCCGAAGCTCTCTGGGCGGTTCACAAAAGTTAAAACCATAGTAAGACAACCAACAGGTTAAAAGCACAAATACAAAATACAATATAAAAAGCACAACCAGAATGAAAACCACGCAGCAAAATTGATATAAAATTAAAATACCAAGTTAAAACAGTAAAATTTAAATTTACGTTAAAATTAAGTGTTAAAATACTGAGAGAATAAAAAGGTCTTCACCTGGCAACAAAGGGAGTACAGTGTAGGCGCCATGCAGATCTCTCTGGGGAGCTCATTCCACAACCGGGGTGTCACAGCGGAGAAAGCCCTCCTCCTAGACCTGACTTGATGATGAAGTCACATTGTAAGTTCAAAGTTCCATGATGGAATAGGGTAGGAGAGGTTTGCAGACATTCAAGATATTCTCCAGGTCATGTGATGCTTATAGGAAGGACCAGCTGCTGTCTACCTTTGCTATTTATTAGTTACAGCGTTTTTGAATGTAAGTTACTCATCTGTTCTGCTGTGCCTTCCATTTAACAGCATTTAACAATATATGCTAAGTTGCGTTTTTTTAATGGACCCCAGAATTGTTTGTGTTTAAAATGGATACTGTTTTATACTGTTGTTTTTATATTTTTTGATGGTTTAAAATTTTGTATACTTTTTTAATGTCCACTGTTTTAAACTTTTATAAACCGCCCAGAGAGCTTCGGCTATGGGGCGGTATATAAATTTAATAAATAAATAAATAAGTGAAAGCAATCAAGACAGACAAGGCAGTTGGAAAATGTTTAACTCACAGCAATGGCATTTTGTTTTCAGACCTCATGAAAAGTTAAATACAATAACATTCAACAGTTTTATACTAATCAGGAATACAGATTTGTAGTTAGAATTTGTACCCCTAGAGGGTACTATAACCATAGATAAAGGAAAGGTCAGTATTGCATATGGTTATGTTTTCCCTAACATAAGAGTGTGAGCAAAATGGATGCCTCCACTGTAGTGATTGTAGGAACCAGTATTCTGTGAGTGGGTGCGTGAAAGGAAGCATTTCTCAGAAACACCAGTAACTGCAATTGTGGAATCCCTGGCATTTGCCATTCAGATGTCAATTGTAAATAATTATTTTATTTTAAGTACAAAAAATAAAGGGTAAAATAATGTTAGAATTTATTCTTTCCTGCTCTGTGGGTTGGATGCAAAAGGTTCAGGCTTCAAATGGGGAGGGCTAACATTTGGGTGTAAGGTCCACACTTTAATGTGTGGTGCAGTATTCATGGTACTGTCCTTAGAAAGGGGCTCACTGTGCTTCCTGTACATTGCCAGAGGGCATTTACACTCTTCCAGCAGTCCAACATCTGCTGAACACAGGATGGGAATCACTCACATTGTCCATACCAATAGAATCATAGAATAGCAGAGTTGGAAGGGGCCTACAAGGCCATCGAGTCCAACCCCCTGCTCAATGCAGGAATCCACCCTAAAGCATCCCTGACAGATGGTTGTCCAGCTGCCTCTTGAAAGATTCTAGTGTGGGAGAGCCCACAACCTCCCTAGGTAACTGATTCCATTGTCGTACTGCTCTAACTGTCAGGAAGAGCTAACGAATGCTTTCAACCTGCTCTGCTCTATGTGGCCATTTCTGTGCCATTTAACCCTTCTCAGGGTTAAGGTGCTAGGGCAGGAGTGGTAGACTTCCAGACATTGTTGACTTCAGTACTCACCAGCCCCTGCCACCATGGCCAATCCTCAGGAATGATGGAAGTTGTAGTTGAACATTTGAAGGGCCACAGGCCCTCCATCCCTTTGCTAGGGAGACATTCAAACATCACAGCAGATCCTACCTCTGTTGGCTAGAAGTTTTTTAAAAAGTTATACTGGGAATAGGATTGCAGGGAAAACGCCCCCAAACCTTTTCTGCCTCAGGTGTAAACCCCAAATGTGTTTACCAGCAACCCCTATAGTAAACACCCTCCTATTTGAAAGGAAATGTGCATCTGCAAATGTTCAGTGGATACATGCTGGTAGCTATGGCGAATTGTGACTCTGGTCCACATAAAATGTGAGTCTCCAATACATAGACATTTATGTCCTCAAACTTGTATGTGTTTTGTGAACCGTTCAAAAAGCCTTGGCTGATAGGTGGTATAGAAATGTAATAAGTAAGAGTATGTTCACTACAGAAATACAATAAAATGAAACCTGGGTTTCTGCTTGCAAAGCTACCATCAGATTAAAGCAGAGAGATAGGTTTAGATACCTCTACAGCCCAATTCTATGCATGCATGTACCGAAGTAAGGGAACATGAAGCTGCCTTATGCGGAGTCGGGCCATTGGTCCACCTAGCCCAATATTGTCAACACCAACTGGCAGCAGCTCTCCAGGATTTCAGGTAGATGTTTTTCCCGCCTTACCTGGAGAAGCCGGGGATTGAACCTGGGACCTTCTGTATGCAAAGCATGAGCTCTATCACACTGTGACACCAATAATGTTATCTTGCGTGATGGATTTTCCAGGTAATCTTGTCACATAACCCAACACTATTGGTATTATGCAAGATGTCCCTTACACTAGCACAACATAGTTTGCATTAGCGGAATTATATCGTTTATACCGCCCTAAATGCCAATGATGTTGATAGGTCTTACTCCCAAGTAAGTGCACATAGAATTTTAGCTCAAACCCATTCTATTAACTGCTTCCCCACAAGTGTGTGTTTCCCATATTACCTCTGGGTTTTTTCCTTCTCTTTTTACCATGTGGGCAATTATTCCCATTATGAAAACTTGCTTATGAATGGAAAAACCTCAATTCAGTCATTTGTGATGAATTAAGACTTCAGGAAATATTTTAAATAAACTGAACATATTACCAATTAAATTTAAAACCCTTTATTTAAAAAAAGTCAATGGCTCCTTGAGTCAGTTATAACCACCCTTTGAAATCTACAGAACACAATAAAATAATGCTAGTACGTTTATATTTGCACAGTGCCACACAAAATGAAAGTGGATGGTTCACTGTGTGTTACATACATAGAGACAAATTTTCCATTCAGTGCAAATGGTTCAGTAGACTTTTAAATAGATTTTTCCACAGTGCCCAATTGGCAATACCTTACAAAAACAACAGGAAGGCAAGAAGGACAGCCTGGGGTACAACTTAATCTATCAAATATTTGCAAAAAATAAAATAAAATTTTACAAGACAGTTCAACCAGTCACCATGCAAACATATGTATACTGTCTTCAAAATTCATACTGAGACTATGATTCTAAACCTGGATTTGTACAATTTATGTAAACATGCTGCTTGATTAGTTCCACTTTATACATTCTCATTCCATAGTCAAATTTCACTTAAAACCAGGTTGACATGTGCTATAGATGATTCTTACTGTGAATGTTCTTTCGAAGAAGCAGCTAAACAAACACAGCCTTATAAAATATATAAATGACTTATATGTAGAACTTAAAACTGCAAATGCTTGATGTGTCACTGTATATAAAAATGTTGAGTAGTGAAGCAACAAGAACTATACTTGAGAATTTAAAGTAAAAGCACCATTGAGTTGCACAATAAGACACCATATAAGGCCAAAAATAAAATAAAATTGATGAGGTCATGTGAATGGAGAATCCAAACAATCATCTGTAACTCAGAGGGTGACTCTTTTGTGGAATAACTGTGTAGCAGTTTCAAGTCTGAGAAGTTTGCCTCCAAACCGTTTCACTCCACCTTACACATTACATTTTTACACATACAGATAGAAACAGTATATGGATGCAAACGCATGCATGTTTGCAAACATCAGTATTATAAAGATAACAGGAGGTCACAAAGTGAATGCAAAGGCAGTCTAATTGGGGCGGGGGAGGAAAGTGCTAACACATTCCAAGTGAGTACACTCATCATCAGTAAATATAATAGAGGTCGTTCAGTTAGATTCCTCAGATGCTTTCTGTGAACCTCTCTCTGTCTTATATAGATACATCTGCCAGGATGCTGGGGTTGGATGCAGCTGCTTGCTGCATGGTCAAACTTGAATTTGCTGCAAAGTAACCTTAAGCTGTGTGACCTGAAATTATCCAGGTGGTCCGGAGTTTTACAAACATGATTAGAACAAACTGGACCTTTGTTCCAGTTATCGTTAAAGCAGCACCGCCACTAGGCAAATCAATAATATGGTAGATTAACTTTGTTTTTTGAAAAAATAGAAAAAGAGGCAACCTGATTCACAAACCAGCATAGGTTGTGATTGGAGGAGAAAATATTTGCTAATGGCATCATCAGAAATTTTTCCAAACAGGATTAGGTGCAAGTCAAAGTGCCTTGTTTTCAACCAATTTATTTCCACTTAAGTCAATTGAAAAAAATTGGCTTACAAACAGTTACTTTGGCTTATGGAGGATTGTCAATTGCATTGATTCTACACAAAATCCCTCCAGCAATATTACTATTATAAATGCTTCATATATCTGTGTTTTTTATTGTCACATTACAAAGTATAAACTGCTACCCATGAAAATCTAGAATGGGGGAGAGTGAAGGAATGGGGCTCTCTTTTCTCAGTATACTGTTTTAGTCTTTGTTATACTTTTTAAAGCTTGCCCGGTAGTTTCCAATAATTTTGGGGGGTGGGGGTGGGGACTCCATAGGTATCAATATAACTGCCCATCAAAATTATGGCTACCCTTCAAGGGCTGTCCACACATTTCAAGTTATTTGAAGTAGCTGAAGATTCTCAAGAAGCAGCCAAAAGATGTAAGGTACTGCTTCTTTTAAAAATGTTTGGGTTTACAGTGCCCTCTCCCTCTTCAGCTGTTATGCTTCTTACTCTTAGCTGGCCTGGTTCAGACAACACACTAAACCATGCTGTTTAACCACAAAATGGTTAAGGGGATGCATTAAGGTTAATTCATTCCCTTAACCATTTTGTGGTTAAGCAGCATGGCTTAGCATGTTGTCTGAACCAGGCCAGTATGTCCGTTCCCAACTCCTGCTTACAAATTGTACCTTGCATGAATCCTATTTGGATTCCCACTTCCTATTCATCGACGTTGCCTGAGTTGCAAAGCTGGAAACCTGGTAATGAATAGAATTCTCACTGCATCCAGCAATTGTTTTGAGGGCCTTTACTCCTGCAGCGGCTTTCTCATACTCAGCTGTCAAGATTCACTGTCCCTACATGTGGAACACTCACATTGCATGCTAAAAATGCACATGTCCTCTTTGCAATAAACCAGACTTCCCCAACCTGGTGTCCTCCAGATGTGTTGGACCACAACTCCCATCTTCAGTGGCAATGATGGCTGGAGATGGTAGGAGTTACGGTCCAATACAACTGGAGGGCAGTATGCTGGGGAAGGCTACAGTTAACTGAAGCCAGGGCCGCAGCAGTTAATGGTTTTTAAGGTGAGACTAAGGGTAGAATGCAACTAAAGTCCTACCTAAGAGTGGACCAATTGAAATTAATGATACTCAAGTTAGTTTATGGGTCTACTCTAAGTAGGACTTTAGTGGGATTCTATCCTAGGCCTTTGGGAACTGTGGTGGCAAATTTTGACCTAAGTTTGTGCAGCTTCATTTAATCCCTGGACCAAATCTATGTAATCCCAGCAAGTACTGTGATGTTGTCTTTATACACACAACCTGGCAAGAGCATTGTTATACATATAGTTACTTATAGTGATATGATTTTGGTTGCTTACAAATCTGAATGCTACTAGCATGCTTCCTCTGTTTGACGTTGCTGACTTCTACTGCTTCATTATTTAGATCCCAAGCTAATCATTTATTTGCATTACATTGCAGTAACAACTGAGTAAGCTACATGTGACACAGAAATACTGGCAGTTTACGAAGTTACTTCAGAGAAATATTGAAGGTTAGTTTCTTCTGAGCCATAGCATGGAAACAAATAAAGACATAATAGATTTTTTGGAATATTATGTCTGCTCTGCAGTTTGACAAGATGCTGAGGTTTGGTTCAAAACCCAAACAAAAAATAGGCTGGTGGATTTCAGTTAGCTGTTTGATGCTGAACTGGGGTAGAGCTGACAACCCACAACATGAGGAAATAGATTTCAAGAAAACAGAGAGACAGGTCTGACATATTATTTTCCATCCACCGGGAAAGCTTTTGGAATTATTCAAATGAGTATGTGAATAGAAAAAAATTCTCACTGGAGTGTGCCATCTATGTAGCTTCAAGCATTGCAGCACAAGCTCCATTTATCTCATTTGGGCTTGTCAAAGACTCACACATAAGCCCCACTAAAGTGGTGATTTACAGCAAAAATACTTGCAGGATTGCACCATATTTTGTTAGAAATATGCAACAGTATAAACTTTGATTTTTCTTTTTCAAAAGATTAAAGCTACTAACAAGTGGATTCCAGATTTTATAAAACATTTCCCCAATTATTTAAATTTCAGATAGGCCAGCCTGCAGTACTATACATGTAAAATAGTGTAAACAAGAGATTATCATTCACAGATGGGTCATCTATTAGGAAAAAAAAATATTAGCATTGCACCTGAGGGAGCTTCCTTGCTTTTTTAATTTTTTTTTTATTAATCTAGAGTCAGAATTGGGGACTTTCTAAGAAGAATCATCATCAGTTTAGAAAAATAGCTTTTAAAACGGCAAATTGCCTTATGGAAATAGATGTATACAGTTAAAGGTTTCTCAATCTGGAGCACAGTTGTTGGCTAAAGGTCTGGAGCATCCCTATTGTGAATGCTTACAATACTCTTCATATGAGTAAAAACATGAAAGCCTTGTTTAACCAAAGGAAAAGCAAAATATTCAAAGGCTGCGTCACAAGGCCTAGTAATCAAAACAAGGGAAATCCTCTGAAGGGAAGGGATGCGTGAGTTCAGAAATACGTCCAGAGAAAATAAATACCTTTACCCAGAAGGGACTTCATGAGCATGAGCTGGAAAAAAGAAATTCAATTCGCATGTTAATCCTCAGATGACAGTTCACACTCTGTGAACTTGCAATGACAAATGGTTGCTCACGCAAAGTCTGATTTGAGAACAATTTAGCAATTGTCAAAAAAAAATCATTAAGATGCAAGTTATGATTGAGGCAGGATCTACACTACTACTTTAAAACAGTTTATAACAGTAGTGACAACTGTTGGGGCTCAGGACACACTCAATCTACAGTTTTCAAACTGTTTTCAAAGCATCATATCCTGCTTGGTATAGATCTGGCCTTAAAACAAATGCCTAAGTAACATATAGAGAACATATATAATCAGGTTTGAACTCAAGATCCTAAAAGGACTAAACTACTAAACATAACATAGATTGAGGCAGCCAATCTAGTCCCCTCCTTGTTGAGACACTTTGAAGTTCTTTGCTCCTCATGCAAAACATTTAGTATTACTTTAATGGTTGATTGGCTTATACATCGTGCCTCACAATTACAGAGAGGTTCTAGAGAGTTTTACAGGATAAAACGAATAACTAAATGTAAAAACATTATTAAAACATATGCCTCCATTGTCTTTACTTGTTTTCTAAAGTAGTTAACAATGCTGCATGTAATCAGCTGATATTGATGGTAACAACAACATATTGATGGTAAGAAGTCCAGTTCTGATTATTCTAAAAGGGAAAAAATTGCACATATTGATTTTAAACAATTTTAAAGTGCTAAGTTACCAATATTTACATCATCAACAACACTCTTATTGTAATATATTAGCTCCTGAAATTATGCCAAGCCTCAGGGGAGCTTTCCAGACTCTGGGCTTTCCTCAGGAGGGCTGCACCACCTTTGTTAAGCCTTCACTGTACATCAAAACAAAATTCTTGTGAGCACTGCCAAGACTGGTTTCCCAACACTCAGATTGCTAACCAAACACTTAGCCTGATCCTTCCATGATGGACAAGGTCCTTACTATAACATACTGGAAATAGTGTAGTGGTAGCTTTCTGCACAGCTACATTCAGAGGCAGAAGCCCTCATCTGGAAGTTCCTTAAGAGAACAACTCAACAGGAATTTCATCTGCACACACCCCACTGACGTATATGGGAGATCTGCAACAGGATTACAGTACAAAGCTTCATTGCATTCAATCAACGAAAGTTAATGTCTTCACAACCAGTGCTAAAAGTTAAATAAGCAGCTGTCCTTTCACCTTAAAAGGAGGGGAGAAAAATAGAAACAACAATGTAACTCCCACTTTTCACCACCCAGCGAAATGTATTCAATACAAGGATTTTGTTACATGAAGTTTTATTTTAATACGAACTTCACAGTGATAGCGGTGTTATTGTAGGCTGAAACACACGGAATGGATAAAACTACCTTGCTATAGCTAGAAGTTGGCAGGAGAGCAACATTGCTCAGCATCATACAGCTGGACAGAAAGGTTGGTAGGGAGGATTAAAGGAGGATGCACTGGCAGGGGTACCAAGCTTAGAGAGCGGAGAAGGGCAAAAGTAAGAGCACAAAAATGTGCATTTTAATAGGTGAAAGTTTAGAGTCGGACATGAAAAATGAAAACAGCCCCAGAAGAGTGTTCTGTCTGACCCATTTTGTTTCTCCCTGCACACTACTTCTTGCTGTTGGTTATAACAGCAGCCACTTGACAATCAATAAATCATCTACAGCAGGGGTAGCCCACCTTGTTTCTGTTGAAGGGCACCTTTTCATGAGGGTAATCTGTCGGGGACTACTCTCCCTCCCTCTCATCCTCATCCTGCCCAGAAGGCTGCCAGGGAAGAAACAGATTGTGAGAGGTCTGAACCAATCACATACAGAAAACTTGAAATTAGGCTGAGGGGTGCAGGTTGCCCACCCCTGCCTACAGCTTCTGAAGGAATGTAAATAGCTTTTCTTATCTATTTACATTTCTGGCAAAAAAGAATTCCTGTTAGGCCACTGAGAATTGCCCCCAAAGTATCTATACCCATATTTGGACCTTTGGAAGAACCACATGCTTAACAGGTTCTCATTCAATCAACAGTTGGGAAAGTTATTTATATTTTTTAAGATTATGAAACAAAATCAGAGTGGAATGCAATATTAACTAATTTGTAAGGCAAAAAAAAAATTCTCCAAAGGGCCAGTGTCAATAGTATGCAAGAGAGTTATTAAACACCATCACAGTTTCTAACTTTTGCATGTTGGACATCAGGAAATATAAGAAATGTGGCTAGCACTTCTAGGTGTGTATATCTCAGCTTATCATTTGCATATGCTTCATAAGGGCAAATGTAGTTTTTATCTAAAGGTAGGATGATGTAGATTCCCATTTATTAAAACGCAGTGTCCCACATAGGGTTGTTGTTAGTTACCTATTTCTATTAAACCCCTCCTAAACCCAAGGGTAGTCAATATACTGTATTCAAGACTTGATCATTAGGAGATCGGTGGTGTAAAAAGTTGATTGGATTAAGGCAAAAAGATTTACACAAGTTCATGACAGATTCACCTCATTCCATACAATATGACTGATCAGGTGAAAGCACTGCTAGGTGTTATCAGTCTTAACATTATTTATACCAAGTAGTAAAATAAGTCTTCATCTAGTCTGTGCAGTTAAACTGCAAATTTAAAGATTTGGTAGTTTGTTTAGAAGTATTTCTTCTCTTAAAACTAGAAAGGCTCCGGTGTAGTGGATTCATCTTGGTATGATCATCTTTTCTATGGCACAGACAACGTGATCCCAGTTTTTGCATAAAATTGCAAGAAGAGTTACTGCAAAAAAGGTGCAAATAATATGGAAACGGCTTCTCATCATGGGAGCTACAAACTTTGCTATGGTGGAGACACACACTAGGATGACAGTCATGAAGGCCAAGACTACATTTATACATTTCCCCAGTAGAACTTTGGCATTAACAGTTTCTGATTGCAGCGCTTGTTGTTCTTGCTGATGAAGCTCCAGCTTAGAAACCCGTGTCTGGCAAGATTCCAAAGCTTCCTATTGGCAGGAAGTAGGAAGGGTAAAACGCGGTTGAGGAAGAGGGTGGGGAGGGGAGAGAGAGAGAAAGAGAGAGAATAAGTAACTACCACTTTTATACACAAAATATATTTCCATTCCTATCTGATTATCTGTGCATCTCTTTACTCTTCCCCTGAGCCCCAGCCACCATGTACCTGTAACTCAGAGTAACAGTTCATGCATCTGGAGAAGTGGATTGATTGATTGCATTTCTATACCACCCAATAGCCAAAGCTCTCTGGGCGGTTCACAAAAATTAAAACCATCAAATACAATTCAAGGTGGATGGCAGTCCATGAAAACTTATGCCATAAGTTTGGTAGTCTTTATGGTGTTTTAAAATTTGCTGATTTTGCTCCTACAGCTATCCCTCTGGAAGTTCTACTTTGGCTATACAAAAGTTCTACTTTGGGCATGCTGGAGAAAAACAAAGAAGGAGAGGCACAAGGCACTTCCTGTGTCCCCCTGCATCTCCAAAGGTCCAAAGCTGCTCTCAAGGCTGAGCTCAAGTTTTCAGGGCCCTAAAGTGCAATGCTCTACCCACTGGACCACAGTGACTAATATCCTTTGGGAAAACACAATAACGCAGTGTATTATTTCAAGGTTGAAGACTTATACCTGAACATCTCGTGATCGTTCATAGGCCTGATATGCTACTTTTTCTTCAATACTCGCTAGTTCTTGTTTCAAGTTGGCTGTCTCATGCTGATGGAGGTCAGTTAGATCATTCAGCTGGTCTTCTAATCGCTCATACCTTCATAACAACAACAACATCTTTAAATCGGCTTTTATAGGAAAAACTTATTAAAGTATAGGTTGTAGGTTGTTACTACCTTCCCTTATCAAAATAATCAGCCTTTCCCTGAGCTGAAATCATGAAGTGTACTGAGTTTAGAGAAATAAGTTGTCTTATATGCAAGATGGACATAGTTGTCCTTTTGGAAGTAATTTTGTTTTACATTAAATTTTCCCATCAACACTCCAGTTTCTAAGTTGTAATTTTTTGCATACACATTATCCTAATAACAAATATGGCTGCCTCTGCAAGTATAAATGGCAGGAAACTATGACCAATTTCCCTTGCACATTTGCCTATACAATTTATGCAGCCAAAAGTCATGTAGTTGCCACTGCACATCTTACAATTTAATGGGTATATGTAAATGCGTACACCTCCACCACCGCCACACACCAAAAAAAGGAGTAGGAGGAAAAGAAGAAGTAATAATAGTAGTAGTTTGCAGTATGTTGGCTATATGGCATTATTTGGCTATAAAAAGTGCCTCACTGTCCAGAGTCAATGCAAGGATAGGTAATGAACCACTATGTCTAAAAACAAGTATCACTTTGGCCTGTTTTGCATATAACACAACCCATAAAGTATTTAAATCATGGTTTGTTGCCCTACCCAGGGTTTGTCTGACAGATGATCAAACAAACAATGGTTTGTTTTCTTAGTCCTGAGTTTCCTGTTTCCCTCCTTCCTTGCCCACCCCCTCGCTGTATCCCAACTGCATTTGTGGTACTGCAGTAATGGGATGTAAAGAGACTGGGTTTTGTTTGTTTGTTTTGTTTTTTACATCTCTTACGTACTGCCTCTGAAGCCATTAACAATTCACAATTCTGGGTTCATACGTAATGATAACCCATGGCTTAAACAACTCACAGTTCACAATCCAACAAAAAAACATGAATTCTCTTCATGATTTGTTTGTGGTTTACCAATATTTAACCAATAGTTCTGAGTTTAACTCAATAGTTCTGAGTTTGCACTTTATGACAACCCATGATTCAACAAACCATAGTTAATTAAGCCATGGGTTGTCATTACATGTGAGCCATGGTTTGAACCACGGGGCTTTCATATTCAATCTGGTGCCTGTGGACACTGCAGCATGTTAAGGGTTAAATAACCCATGACAAGCTGCAGCGTGTCGTCTGAACCCGGTCAATGAAACATTGCCTAAACCCAGAAAAAAGAAGGAGCAAAATTGAGCCTGTGACTTGGCTGTTCACTGACAAGGGTGGAGATAAAGCACTCTTCTTTTCGTTGCATTGCTTTGACCCACCTACATTCTCATCCACCTGTGCAAAACTATTTCAATGGAATGAAAAAATAGCGTACCTGTATCTTTCCTCCTGCAGTGTTTGAGAAATAAATCCATATTCTCTTTTGAACTGGACTTTTAAACTCTCAATATCTTCTGCTAATTGGGATTGTGCTTCCTTTATTTCTCGCAGGTCTTCCAAGAGCATAGAAAGCTTTCCATGACTGTCCAGAGCATTTATCCCTCCATGGCCAAAGGATTGGTTTCCATTACTGTCTGCAGAACCAGATGTTCCACTTGAGCACTCATCATCACTGGTGTATTTTGGCTTGGCCACTGTGGTAGCACTGCCACCATAGGCTCTAGAAGTAGTTTCTGGTCTGAAGTCATCCAAGCTGCTCTTTAGATGAGCAATATTGTCAGCACTACCAAACTTGTTCCGGATCAGGTTTGCAAACTCTCTGGATTTACTGAAAACAAACACTGGCGGTGTCAAGGAAACACCTGGAACACCTGTTTTGCCGCTCTCATTGCTATGGCCTGTACTTCTAGGTTTACCATGGGCATCCTTTAGAGACTGTTGGATTTCCTTCAAACTGTCTTTGGATGTCTCCTTGGTACTTTTGGAGGAACCATTTTGTTCAATGTCCTTAAGTTTTTTATGATACTGTTCCAATTTCTTCTGCAACTGGGCTATGGAATGGGCAGACTTTTGGTTCTTCTTTTCGAAGACTTGTTTAATTCGGCCAGCTTGCTGCTTGTCTGCACTGTTCACCAGTTTCAAGTACTCTGCAACATTCCCATCCCGAGCTGTTTGTTCTATTTTGATCTGCTCTGTAACTTTCAAAATCTTTTGTTTCAAACTGTCTGCACTGAGTTTTACTTTGTGAAACTCAAACACACCATCAGGTACATCAAAGTTGAGGTTGGTGTCCGAACCTCCCCGGCGAATATTAAGAGGCAAGCTGAGAGTATTCATGTCATGTCTCTCCACCTATGAAGAGATTAAAAATTGAAAATGGATGAGGAGTGTCTTTGTAATGTCTCTCACACACATATACAAACACATAGAGCACAAGGAGTTTTCTTATAACCTTCATAAATAACGCTAAACAGAAAATAAGTTATGACCACAAAACATGACAAATTTTGTGGGAAATATAAATCTGTTGCAGAAATCAGGGCAGTGGGGCAGAGGGGACCCAGTGCTATGCTCATTCAGCTATGTGGAAAACTAGGTACAAGTTCTACATATACACTTTTGGTGGAAACCCAAGAGGTGGCTTTCTCAATGGCCTCTCCCAAGCTGTGGAACTGCCTCCTAAGAAAGGCTAGGTTTCACTGTTCTTCCACAGGCAGGCAAAGACCACTGTATTGCTACCATTTCCAAAACTGTTGAACATATTCAAAATTACTGGTGGAGTCCTTTCAAGTTTAATTATGTTTTAGTATCAGCCTGGTTAAATGCCTTTAAAATACAAACTGTTTTTAAGCAGAAGAGAATTCCAAAGTACTAGTACTGTGTCCAAGTCAGAATCTATTAGATACTTGGCACATTGGACCAGATCAGCATGATCACATGCTGCAATAAAGGAAATAAACATTAACCTTATTCTTAAGTACATTAAGGAATACTGATCATCCAAGAGTGTTTGTCTAAGCAAGCAAGAGTTCCCATAGATAATAAAACATTTCCTTATACAACGTTTCTGTTCATGCTGTGTCTGTGTGGTAGACATTATTTTACTAGAAGGCAGTGCAGATGGGATAACATGTTCATCACAAAAGATATGCGCACAATCAGTATCAAGTTATGGTAGCTGTTTTCAATTTAGAATTCTCACAATAATAGATTCTGCATACACATAATAACTAGTCAGCACTGACTTTACTCCAAAGCCTCTGCTAACTGTGAAGGGGCTAATGCCGTATTACAGGACCAATGCTGGTTTTCAGGTTTTGTTTCTTTTAGAGGAAACAATTCCAGAAGAGACCAACAGAAATAAATGGTGGAAGGAGGGCTCTTAGCCTTTTCTTACTTATTTCCCCAGCTACTTCCACCTCCCCAAGGGTTCAATTTGGATGGATTTTAATCCAATAGAGGAAAACTACTTGTTGGACAATTTGGAGTGGGGAAGTGGCACATAGGGAAAGGATTAAGGTCCCCTCCACCTAACCATTTCTCTGTCCCAAAATTAGTTATTTAAAAAAGACACAAGGGATCTAATACATTTGTGCATAACGTAGGATGAAGCACATAGCAACTCTGTGCCAGAACCAGACCTGTCCTCAGATATTCATGATTTAAACTCTCTTGTTCATGTCACCTCTGGGTGTTCTGTTATAAAATGTCCAACAGACAGGATAGAGCAAATCCTTGTGCGGCCACTCATTTCCTAAAGCAATTCAAAACTGTTGACTCCATGCAAATTCAGACTAATATTGTGTGCTAACTGAGTTACGTTTATACAAAATCTAATCAGCAATGCTACCCAGGACAAACTGTATATGATTCCAAGGATCGGTGGTTCTGGTTGCAATCCTACTTTAATGTTTGTTTCCCTTAGTACAAAATGTTCTAAAAATATCATACTAACTAGACATGAGCCTGAACAGGGATTGCTACAATTTTCCTTCTCTCTCCCTCCCTCCCTGAAGTACTGGAATCTCTTCTCACAAATGTAAATTGCTCTCCAAGGTCTGTTACTTCCTATGACGTCTTATAAAACTGCACAAAAGGCAAGTGTGGAAACAGGCAAGAGTTTATTTTCATGGCACAGGGACAGCGGAAATCACACTGAATTAAGTAGCACAAGGCAACTTCAAGCTTACAGTGCAAAAAGTGAATCATAAGAAAGTGTGTCCCACCCCGCACCATTTTTTTATTAGACTTTAAGACCATCCAGATAACAGGACTTCTCTGGGTGGTACACAGGTAAGCTACAAACATAAAATAAAAAGCAATGATAGAAACAACACATAACAAGACCAGAATAAAACCAGTAGAAAGAATAAAACATTGTGAAGGTTGAAAAGTTTTAACTTGATTATTTTGTATTTTAAAAAGTTATGCCATAAATCAGTTTGAAATGTCTTTCTAGATATAGTCAAACAGGCTATAAACTGATTACATGAACAAACAATTTAACAGTTATTAAAATGACTGGGAAAATTCTAAGGTCTTCACTTAGCATTGATAATTCTATTGTCCTTAGGAAACATTAAGGACACATCTGCTCTTTTCTGACTCCTAATAAAGAGTGAGGAGAACCAGCAATTGTAGGTTGCTGGAGAAACAATTATCTAAGAACTTGAGGTCATTATGGGGTGGGGAGTGTTCACACGCATGTATGTTACTACTATGGATGTCAGAAACTGGAGGTGTCAATTATCTTTTTCTGTAGACAACTCAGTTATTTGGTAATAATCCTAGCAGAAGTCTGATAATCTCCAGTTTATAATGTGCATGGTAAGTATTCAATACATATCTGGGTTGGATCCACAATTAAGTTAGTTGAACTTGTCTCATTGATTTCAGTGGGAATTAAGTTCAATTAACTTAGCTTGGATGCAACTGTTATCTTTTCTTCTTGTCTAAATCCCAAGCCCCTAGCTGTTCTTAGTAATTTCTAACGTACGTCTTTCATAAACATGGCCAATACTATTTCAGTGATCCCTCTTCTTTCTAGGACAGCTAGCTAGCATGCTTCCCTTTCATTTCCTCAAGGAATTCAACATCACCAAAGCAGCTTTTTCTGTATTTTTAGCTTCTTTTTCCTCTGTGTATGGTATTTCCCATGATACTGAGAGATGCACAAAAAAAGTTGCTATTTTTAGCAACATATCTCCAGCAAAAAGCTAAAATAGGTGTGGTCTACCCTTTGCACACATGCCTCTCTGGGGAAGAGAAGCACAGTGCAGAGGGAAAATAAATTCAACACAGCCATGTCAAACTGCTCCAAAGACCACTGCTTGACCTTAATGCAAAATTACTTTTAGTTTGGAATATTTGCAGCATTTCACAAAACCATAAATTGTTCCATCACAAATGGAGAGTACACAAATGAGTTAATTGCTTATGATTAGCAATCTATCCAGCCCCTTCCCATTTTCCTGTATCTTGAGATAAAGGAATTCTTCATATGCAGGTTTTGACAGTAGAAGAGACTGTAAGGATGTGTTAACCAGAAGTAATGATACAGAAATATTGAACATCTATTAAAATCTTCCCAACATGTGAAATAATTAAATGAGTATCATGAAGAGACTCCACAAGCCAAACCATTTCTAAGCAAAAGTATTCTATATAGTGAAGACCAAATTTTTGTTTACAGTTTGCTTGCAAAAGGAAATGTGTTGTAAATTTAAATTATCTATCCATACCTTTGGTTTATTTGGAGGGGAGGGACAACTTCAGTGGGATAATTCAAATAAAGATGCAGTCAAAGGAAAATTAATCACGACACTGGCCCGGCTGAAATCAATTATTGATTCCAATGAGACTGAAGAATATAAACTTTATCCAGATTTTGCTCATTAACATCTAAACTAAACATACTTGCATTAATGCAAGAATAGTTTGTTTTGCTGATTGTGGAAGTCCAGATTGCTAAAGCAAAATATGCAACATGCACACCCATATTCTGGGTGACCTGTACAAAATGCCTTATTTAAAAAGTAGCAGAAGATCAAACCAGGTCACACACAAAGCAAACACATTTCATTCCAAGCTAATCCTTGCAGTGATGTTGATCACAGCTTCCGAGAGCTGCACAGGAAAGCAGGACTTGCAGCCGCTGTCCTGAACTGTTAGCAAATTAGATTGAAGGATAAGAGAGGCTGCTCCAGATGTGGCCTAACAGCTTCATCAGCATACAATCTGTTGCTAGCATTTGCATTTCTGGCAACAGAAAATGTGATCATTATATTTAGAAAAATGTCTTTAAACACTATTTTTGCTGTGTCCACGGTGTTCTGATTGCTGCTTGTTAAAACAACTAGCAGAATCAGCATACGTGCTACTATTTCTGCATGACAAAGCCACCCGTAGTATAACATTGCTCAGTTGCAGCATGTTTATTTATTTATTTATTTATTAAATTTATATACCCCCCCTTAGCCGAGGCTCTCTGGGCGGTTTACAAAAGTTTAAAAAAACGTGTTTGTGCTCCAGTGGCTGAAGAAGCTATACCTGGAAGTTACCTATGTGTGCAAATGGGATAAATGGATATCTCCTGTTTATTTATTACTTTTTTATACCACACAATAATCAAAGCCTTCTGAGCAGTTCACAAAATGCATTTGTAAGAAAGAGTACAATCCTCAGAGTAAAGCTACCTGCAGGTGCAGCAGCAGTGATCATGGAAACAACTCTAGGAACAACATTCTATTAGCATAGGCTGTTCGTGTAAATGGAAAACAGGTTCTTAAACTACTGAAACTGCAGATTAAATTGTGATCTAATACAGACTGGGTTCAGACAACACAATAACCAACAATGGTTTAAATAGTCACCGGTTAGTTATTTAACCCACCGTGGATTCTTTTAACCAAAGGTTGGTTATTTGGCCAAAATAACCCACGCAAAGAATCAACACTGTGCAGAGTTGGCTATTGTGTTGCGGGCTGCGTTGCTTATTTCATTGACCACCATTGGTTATTTCATTGGCCACTGAGTTGCAAGGCAATAACGGTCAAAGTGGCAGCCGCTGCTCTAGTCCAGCCAGCAGGCTAGCTTTTGCAATGGCTTATAAGACACTAGCGGAAGGACTGATGGGCGGAGAGGATGAGTGAGTCAGCCAGTGTGACCAACAGTCAACTCAACGCTGATCCTAATCCACACCACAGTTGATTACTATCATATCATGTGGGGAATACCCCCTAGATAAATATCTGTTGAGTTGGTTATTACCCCACCGTTGCTGTCCAAACACAGCCACAAACACACATAAATAAGAGTTAGATCACAATTTACTCTGTAGTTTCAGTGGTTTAGAAATTGCATATTTAATATTGGTATGCATTTAAATGTACAGTTTCTTGAAATGCTAATCCTGGCAATTCAGACTAGGGGTTTAATCCAACATTAGGCTAGTGGAAAACAGAACAACAGGTAATGGTGTTCTGCTAGAGGTTGTGGAAGTGCTAGCACAGATTTCCCCAACCTAGTGTCCTCCAGTTGTTTGGAATACAACTCCCAGCCTCCATAACCACTGGCCAGACTGGCTGGGACTGCTGGGAGTTGAAGTCTCAAACATCTGGAGCATACTAGGTTTGATAAGGCTGTGCTAGTGGAACAATTAACACAAGGCCACACCTAGCCCAATGAGGTTGTAATGAGTTGTGGAACAGTTTGCACAAGTGGAATCAAAGTATTGGGTTTGACACCTGTGCAAGTAGGTCCCACAAGCAGTAAAAGACTTGCACTTGTAGAATGAAACTATTGGTAAAAAGCTGATGAGGTTGAAGCCCACCCACCCCCATCCCCACCAAATGATATGGAATAGAATGGCGGTGGAAGCTGGGAGTTGGCTGCAGGAGGGGGATTTTCTACAAGCAGAGGCTTCTTGTCTTTCATCCTCACCTATCAAATATATTCCCTTACACAGACCAACTTTATGCAAATATTAATGCCACCTAGCACCATTAACTGAACAAAATGGACTGAAATGCAAATGCACTTAAAGAAAAAAGAAAAGAAAAGTGCAGAAATGCACTGTATTCTTATTTCAACTGCCAGCAGATGGAGCTGCTACTTCAGTCATCTCTCTATCCAAAAGAATTTCAAATCAGTGCAGAAATAGAGGAAAACGAGGACTCAAATCTGGGCTATGGATGAGCTGATCAGGACTATGATGGTTATGTCTTTTTTTGGTTTTGGTCTTGGAACGTGCATATTAATCTTCGAACTTGCAATAATAATAACAATAACAGCAACAACAACAACAACACACCACTCTTTTCTTTTTAAACACCTGAACTCACCAGCAGAATATTAAGACCACAGAAGCAAATACACAACTCCAGCTGACCTCAAAAAGGACAGAGGGCCTGTGCGTGAAATTCCTTCCCTGCAATAAGCAGTTAGACTTTCCACATCTTATCTTTGTTTCATCAACCTCTGCAGATCTTTGTTTGTCAACAGGCTTTAGAATTAATGCTGGTTACATTGTGATGTGCAGTGTGTGCGCTTTTGTTAAATTGTGTCTCTTTTAGTGATAGGTTCATACTGTCTTACTGCTGCATGCTACTTTGCTGTATTACTATATTTTAACTGATAGTAAAAAAAAATAATCTGTTTTTGTTAGATGCTTTGAATGATTTCCTTTTGGGGGGAAGTTTTGGGGGGGAAATGTTTTAATAATAAACAAACACAGCAATCCATACACCAGGCATGGGGAACCTTTGGCCTATGGGTTAAATGTGGCCTTCCAAGACCTCTCAAACCCATACCTCCAGACTCTCCACATCATCCCAGGCCTATTTCCGGTTTTGATATTATTTACTCTGTCCTGCTCTGTCCCCCAAAGACCACGTTGTTGGAGGAAACCTTCCCAATGTTGGGGAAGGGAAATCCCTAAATGCAATTCCCCACCCCCCAATCTAACTGAGCATGCAGCTCCATCCACCTTTGGCTAGGACACACCAACAGCTGGAATGTGGTCCTCAACAGGTTTCAAGTAACTTAATGCAGACCTTGACCATAAAACAGTCCCCATCTCCTGCTATACAGATTCACCTGGGAGTAGGTCCTGTGGAGCACAATGGCACTCACTTCAGAGTAGGGCTGCACTGGAAATAAATAAATGTCAGGGTCTCTCACTGGAAATTCTGTGGTGCTCTCTTGTGCCCCCAAGCAAGTCTAGCTATCCTGCCAAGATGACAGGACATTTAGACTGTATCTGCATCCACACTATTACCAGGTTCAATTTCATTTCATTCTCTAGCCCTAAATAATTTTTCCACACTTTCAATACACACAGGTGATTTTTAATGTATGCTGAATTTTTGCAATTGCACTTTTATTCTTTGACTTAATTTATTTTATGTTGTTGTTGTTGTTGTTGTTGTTGTTTAGAGAAAGGGTTTACTATTGGCCAGAGCCTTTTGTCCATGTTTATGCAGACAGAAGCTCCAATCTAGAGAAAATTAGTTGCATTTAATTTATACTGAAATGAATGAGACTTAAGTTATCCCTGATTAGCTTGTCTCAAGAGGGTTCCTCACTGTCCCACTTCCCCTGATCCTCTGTGTAGCATTTGGGGTGTTGTTGCAGGGGCTGCTGTACCACCACCCAATTGCACATGCCTAAATCTGAATCCAACCCAATACATTGTAAATCAGTTGACAGAACAGCATTCAGACTTTGCCAATCAATCTTATCCTCTGAGACTACATTGAGATATAAAAGTAAAATTGAAGATGAAATAATCTCAGGAACCCTACACTGACAGTCTCTTAATCACAGTAAGTAATATGCCATTTGTTCTTTCCAATAGACATGATATAGTATTTCATTATCCAAATATCAAATTGAAGAAAGGTACAAAAGTTCCTACATAATATTTTAAACAATTATATAGTCCTATAAACATTGTGTTTTGCTATTCACTTTCCATTATATTAATTAAATGTTAAATCTTATGTTCCCCGGGTGTTTGTTTTTTTTAAAAAAAAACCCTTATACTGGGTGAGGAGTTTTGTTTTATTACATAATATTTAATTTAGTAATGTACTGTGACTGAAAAATTCATTAAGGCTGCAATTCTATACCGGTTTATGTGAGAGTCTTCAAAGTAGACATGCATAGGGTTTCACTTTAAGTATCTTATTTAACTAAACGATTCAAAGATTATTATTCTAGCAACCATCATCAATTCATCCCTGATCATTCCTCAATACTGTTTCTTAACAGAGTTCTCAAACTCTGCCCTGATTGGCAGTCTAAAGTCAAGAAAATCGTTTTTACAGCCACAACCTCAATATTAACAAATAAAATACAAATAGCTTGCAGCTAGCAATATGATATTTACTCAGATCCCATGTCTGGGATCAGACAGACTAAAATAGAAAATAAACACCCATTTTTAAAAACATGGTTTTAGATACTGCAGATTTTATCCATCAACTAGAACAATCCCAGACAAAGCATTGTCCATTTGCCATTTCTAGGAAAGTTCTGAGAATAACCTAGTATTATTATCTACTTAATCAGAAATTCCAATAAGAGGACCAGTGCCCAGCTGCCAGTTCCTCAAAATGAGATGTATTCTTCACAATTTGTCATCAATTGACAGTTTGACTTAGCGCACCATCTCAGATTAATCTTTGGATTTGTTAATATAAGCGCTGTCGTGTTTCTCTGCACATTTTCTCTAGGCTGCCTGCCTCACCCAAGGCAAGAGACAGATCAGAATTACAGCTGGCCTTTGTGATTTTAGAAAGAGATCAGCCATTGATTCAATTTCCCAAAATGCATTGCTAGACACCTACAACACCTATCACTGGCTGATTCATTCACACTGCAAATTTCAGTTTTGAGACTGGATCTGTCTAGACCTCACAGCCATAACACCTATCCGTTTTTTTGGGATGTTAAGCTTCATCCTACGTACCTGTTTCCCTTGAATTATCCCCTACAGTGTTTAGCTGTTGTTGCTAGCTAAATCACATCCTGGGCAGCAGTGCTCCTAAGATCCTTTGCATACCAGGAAATGGGTTTAAGGGGGAAATGTAAAAAAATCATTAAACAATCAATGGATGACCCAATCTGATTCAAATTTGGTATGTTTAAAGCTCTCCTTAATATCTATTACTGTGCCAATTTTGATGTCCCTACCTTTAAAACTTATGCAGATGTAAGCATTTGTTTAATTTTTCTTTAAACATATCAAATCGTGCTCCTGCGCCCCAGTGGCTGCTCGGAAAACCACAAATGATTCGCTTGAAAACTACCAGCAAAATAGCTCAATTCTTTTTCCCTTTATAGCACAATTAAAGCAGGATGCATGGGAGTACTTCACAGTCAAAGCAGATTATAAACTGGAAAACTTCATAGTCCTTTGCACGCAATTCACAGTGATTGCACAGTATAATGCTGGTGTGATAAAGCTCTTTGTTTCTTCCTTGTCCCCTGCTGTTTTGTCTGATGAAGAGTTCCGGGCAACTCAAATGATTGCACAATTTTGTGGATTTTTGATTGGTTTCTTATGTTTGTAATACTACTACTTACAACAAAGAAAGTTGGAAAAAATATAGTCTTAACATGTAGGTCTGATTCAAAATAGGGGTTTATAAATAATGAATGGGATGAAAAGATTATTTTCCATCTCCCCAAAACACCAGAACTCAGTCATCCAGTTATATTGATTGGTGGTAGGTAGGTCAGGACAAAACTGTCCCCATCATGCCCTACTTATGAGCATTTGTGTGACAGCCAGGTAAACCACTAGATTGTTTTTTGGGATAATCTAGCAAAACAGGCTTCTTGGACTTTTAATAGTTGTGTAAAAGCATAAATTTTGGCAGATGTAACTTGTCATATAGGGGTGAAAAACCTGAACTCGCTAAAACTCTACTTCAGCACATTCTTTAATGGTAATGGAGGCTTGATTTCCTCTGCCTCCAGGTAAGCCTACTTTCTAGTAGGCATATTATTAAAAATCAGTAATCTTCAGGTCTCATATGCCCCCCTGTTCTATTGTCACAAATTTCATGTAGGCATTATTGGCATCAAATTGAAACCATCTGATGATCTAAATACTTCACTAGGATTTCACAAGAAAACTATTAAAAGGATTTCAACTATTAAATCCTTTGCATACTACATTCTTTGCAATGATCTGACAAAAAGAGACAAGGATCTATAAATCTCATACTCAGCTCCCAGTGGACAAATGAAATTTTATGTTCCTCATTAAACTTTGTTTAAAAATATGGCCTCTGTGCAGTGACATGAATGATAGATTATATCTCTTGTAAGCACTTTTCACGCAATAAATTTAATAGCCTAGGCAAAATATTCCTCACTGGAAAAAGTGTGTGTGTGTCCATGCGTTTGTGTATTTATGCCAGCCTTAAGAGTGAATAAATCAGTACAGTAGTAGTAATTTGTTTATTACTATCAACAAACCAACAATACGAAGTCCAGGATCACAACCACAATAAAATCAAGCATAAACTGTGACATACTCTGAACTATCAATCATATCATGTCTAATAGATGTCAAAATTTATTTTTTAAAAATTGCCACCTGTTCAATGATTAAGATATTAGTGGCCTCAAAAAAAGTCCTCAAGAGGGTCTTAAAAACCAAGCTTGAAACAGTTCCATGAAAGAATGCATTGGTAATAACTACATTAATGGAATGCATGGACAACCATTTCTACCTCAGTGTGATTACAGAGGCAGCATCTGTCTTTAAACTTTAAAGGGAACTCTACCAAATCTGCTAGGCTTTGAAGGCAAAAAGTTAAAATGGGCCAATAAAATCACTCTTCTACATTTAAGTATTGATAATAATAAGAAAAGATAAATAAAGAAAAATAAAGCGTACAGTTATTATAAGCAAACCAAGTCAGTACTTGGTCCACAGGCTGACACATACAACCCTTTCATTCTCCATTCCACTATAAATTCAGCTTGTTCTAATTCCAATGAACATAAACAAGCAGAAAAACACATTACAATCTGTGAACACTGATATACAAGAGACTTAAAGCACTCTTATTCCTTTAAAAAACAAAGAACAAAAACGCAACAGAGTCCTATTTGTAAACTATAAATTAAACATTTCCCACTGTAAGCACATGCTTCGTATACAAACGCCAGAACTTGTGAGAAGCAATGAGGATTCTCTGGGGAATGAATCTTTGGTCAAATTCCAGACTCCAATCAGGCATTACTTTAGGCAAAGCCCTTAGTGGCAGTACTCAGACTGGACAAAACTCATAACAAATAACTTCCAGCCCTACCTTTTCAGTATATTAAGTGGTAGAAAAAATTGCAATACAATATATATGTATATATATGTATATATGCTACATGACTAAGAGAAACTTCAGCTTGCAATCAAGCAACTTATCTAGCCTTAATAAATACTCTAGCCATCATGCAATCCACATGCCTTCCTATGTAATTAATAATTATTAACATTCATACATCCCCTCCTCACCCCTCCACTGCACCATCTTCATGCTACTGTTACTCACCCATTCACAACTTCTTGCTGTTGCCAGCTTTTGAAAGGCCAAACTGAAATAATGTAGCCTGAATGTCAGTAAAAGGTGAGACAGGTGTTTGCTTGAGTTTATATGAATAAACACTTTGCAAGCTAAGGGTCACAGACTTGTACATTTTTGCTTAAAAGTTAGTGCCATTTCTCCCATGTAAGTATAGAGACTTTTGTGAATAGCCAGGCACCCACTATTGTGCTCAAATTTCTATTGATTGGGGAAATGATTAATAATAAAGATTATTACAACAGGAATGCTTCTCCCATTCAATTCACCCCATTCCTTTCTTGCTTCTCAAATCTTACATACTCACCTACTGAACCTAACAGTGTACTGCATGAAAGCCCAATATTCTACTGGCTCCGTTCACTGAAATTTACCTTATGGTGGGGATAGGATTGTGCACACTCCTGTGATGGAAAGAATAGTATCCTTGTAGCTGTTTGTTTTGGGTAGCTTATATTCAGGGAATGGAGTGCATAATGGGCTCAGGAAGCTGAGGGGTCTATGGGAGACGGTATAGGTCTGACATGGACTGGAAAATGATGCCTAGGGAGGGGACACTGCTACTCCACCTGGAATGGCTGATGAGTTTACAGGTGAAAGAGCCATTCCATTCAGGCAGATGTTTTAGAACAAACTGGGTGAAATGATGTAAAACAGATAATCTGGCCTACCTGGCTGCCGTGGGCATTGACCCAAAGGGCAGGAATTGAACAATTCCTTCCTCTAGTTGCTCTTGGCAACTGGTTTAAGAGATAAACTACTTTAGGGAGGAAATGATAGTGATCTCCAAGCAATAGCAGGTTCAGCCTAGTGTCCCAGCATTTGCAATTTCCTTACTCCACCCCTGGAGATATCCATAATATCCCAGAGAGTATAGATAACACTAGCCGAAACATGCCATTTGTAAACAGTAATACTCCAACAGAAGGATATAAACCCAAGTTTGATTACCAAGATTTGTATTTCATTGTTTATAATTAAGGCAACAGCATTGCCTTGGAAGTAGAACTCTGGGTACCCATTTTATACCTTTCATAAAATCAGAAATTGCAAATATGCTTTATTTATACCACACTGTCCTTTTATAATATAGCTTTCTAAACATTTTATTTTAGATATCTGGCATTTTCTGTTTTATCACTCATTGTTTCTGTTTTAATGCCACAGTGTTGTTTTAAATTATAAATACATCAGAAAACATTGCCAAAAACATCAACTTGAAACCCAGGGCTGAAAAAGCATTTGGCTAATGTAACTCAATGTTGTGATTTTATGTAAGCCAAGGAAAAGAAGGCCTAAATGACCAGATTATCTTGGAGATCAACTAACAGTTGATTAAAGAAAGGAAGTCAATTTCCTTATTTTGTTACTGTGAAAAATAATCATTTTCTTCCACATTTAGGATGTAATCATAAACATACAAGGAAGTCCCAGTGAGAATTACTTCTGAGTAAACTCTGAAAGTATATTATTTCTATGTTACGTTATTGGTGTTTAGTTCAGAACTAAATAAACACAGAAAAGAAATAATTGGGCCTAACTCTGATCTGTCCTTCTATGCTGATTAAAATAAAGCACATAGTCTTGAAAATCTACAAAACTAAGAATTGGCTATAGCAACATAGCAATTACAGATAATCCTGTCATAATCTCCTCTTCAGAGTCTAAATAAATTAAGCAGGGATTTGTTTAACCTTAACACAATCTCATTTTTTTAAAATGCTATAGCTAGTCCAGATCCATGTTAGATCAAGTACCTCTTTAAAAAGATATGATACCCTGAATCTCAACATATGTGCTGGAGATTTGAGATTTTTTCGCCACAGCAGACACCCAATCAGTATATTCTATGCTAATTATTTACTTGTTGGCTTTACAAATCTAAGTACAATGTATTACAACATTATGTTAAACTTAGAGCAGAACCACATGATGACTAAAGTTAGGCTTCCTGAAGAAGCCTAACCTGGACCCAGAGGATGTTAACAACTACAGGCTGGTGGCTAATATCCCCTTCCTGGGCAAGGTGCTTGAGAGGGTGGTTGCAGGACAACTCCAGGCACTCTTGAATGAAACGGATTATCTAGATCCATTTCAATCGGGTTTCAGGCCTGGTTTTGGAACGGAAACTGCCTTGGTCACCCTGTGGGATGACCTCTGTCGGGAGAGAGACAGGGGGAGTGTGACCCTGTTGGTTCTCCTGGACCTCTCAGCAGCTTTCGATACCATCGACCATGGTTTCCTTCTGGATAGGCTGTCTGTGCTGGGAGTTGGAGGTACTGCACTGCAGTGGTTCCACTCCTACTTGGATGGCCAATTCCAGAAGGTGGTGCTGGGGGATTATTACTCTGTGCCGTGGCTCCTAAGCCATGGGGTTCCACAGGGCTCTATCTTATCCCCTATGCTGTTTAACATATACATGAAGCCGCTAGGGGAGGTTATCTGGAGATATGGACTGAGGTGTCATCAATATGCGGATGATACCCAGCTCTACCTTTCCTTTTTATCAAACCCAGGTGAGGCAGTGGCTGTTCTGAACCAGTGCCTGGGCACGGTAATGGACTGGATGAGGGCTAATAAACTGAGACTCAATCCAGACTAGACAGAGGTACTGTTAGCGGGTGGTTCATCTGTCCGGCGAGGTGATGTCTGCCCTGTCCTGGACGGGGTTGCACTCTCCCTAAAGGATCGGGTCTGTAGTTTGGGGGTGCTCTTGGATCCAGAACTGTCACTTGAGGCACAGGTGAACTCAGTGGCAAAGAGCACCTTTTATCAGCTTAGGCTGATATACCAACTACGCCCTTATCTCGCTTGGCACCTACATTATATGCTTTTAGACGCCAGGTGAAGACCTTTTTATTCTCCCAGTATTTTAACAGTCTATAAATAAATTTTAACTTGGTGTTTTAAATTTGTAATTTTGCATTGCTGCTGTTTTTATTTGGTTGAGCTTTTATACTGTATTTTATATTATGGTTTTATACTGTTGTTTTATACTTTGAATGTTTTTAATTTTTGTGAACCGCCCAGAGAGCTCCAGCTATTGGGCGGTATAGAAATGTAATAAATAAATAAACTATGCGAATGTGCTCATCACAAATCATAGAATCAACGAATAGTAGAGTTGGAAGGGGCCTATAAAGCCATCGAGTCCAAACCCCTCTCAGTGCAGGAATTCACCTTAAAGCATACCTGACAGATGGCTGTCCAGCTACACCTTGAATGCCTCTAATGTGGGACCGCCCACGATCTCCCTAGGTAATTGGTTCCATTGTCATACTGCTCTAACAGTCAGGAAGTTTTTCCTGATGTCCATCCGGAATCTGACTTCCTGTAACTTCAGCCCATTATTCCGTGTACTGCACTCTGGAACGATTGAAAAGAGATCCTGGCCCTCCTCTGTGTGAAAACCTTTCAAGTACTTGAAGAGTGCTATCATGTCTCCCCCTCAGTCTTCTCTTCTCAAGGCTAAACATGCCCAATTCTTTCAGTCTCTCCTCATAGGGCTTTGTTTCCAGACCCCGATCTTCTTCATTGCCCTCCTCTGAATCCCCTCCAGCTTGTCTGCATCCTTCTTGAAGTTTGTGCCCAGAACTGGACACAATACTCAAGATGAGGCCTTACCAGTACCAAATAGAGGGGAACCAGCCCAAAATAGCATTTGCCTTTCTTGCAGCCATATTGCACTGTTGACTCATATTCAGCTTGTGATCTACAACAATTCCAAGATCCTTCTCGTTTGTAGTATTGCTGAGCTAAGTATCCCCCATCTTGTAACTGTGCATTTAGTTTCTTTTTCCTAGGTATAGAACTTGGCATTTATCACTACTAAATTTCATTCTGTTGATTTCAGCCCAGCACTCCAGCCTATCAAAATCACTTTGAAGTTTGTTTTTGTCTTCCAGAGTATTAGGTATCCCACTCAATTTTGTGTCATCTGCAAATCTGATAAGCATTCCCTGCACCTGCTCATCCAAATCATTAATAAAAAGGTTGAAGACCACTGGGCCCAGGACTGAGCCCTGCGGTACCCCAAACATTACTCCTCCCCAGTTTGAGAAGGTACCATTAATAATCATTCTTTGAGTCCAATCAAACAACATAGATGGAATATTCATATTTCTTTAAAATGTCTTCAAGAGTTAGTTTACACACTAATTTGTACGTTATCTAGTAGTGAGTAATCAACTGATGGGAAATAGAAGTGATATACAGGACCCACTATTTGTCTAGGATTAAATGAAAAACATTCTACACAAATATAGAAAGGGGAATATGCTTTAGTTTTACTTAGGGATGTACACATTTTGTTAGATCCATTCCATCTATATTTCATGGATGGTCGGCCGTCTTTCATTTCGTCATTCATTCATTGACAGAATTGGATTTTTAAAATGGATATTCTTCGCACTTGCACAAGTGGATATTAGTGCAAGTGTGCATTAATGCTAATGTACATTAGTGCAAGTGGAAATTTGCGCAAATCTCCCCACAAAGTATAATATATATATACATCCCAAGTTCACAGAATCTGCACAACTCAGGAAAAGATGGTCCACTGCAGAATCCTCAGGTTGGATTCATAGAAATCCAAACTCATTTGAATCCTTGACATTTCTAGTTTTACTGCAGCATAACTTCACATGGGAAAAGTCATGCCTTTAATAATAAAAATGTAAGGAATATCTATATTATTGTCGATACTTGCATTTCTGAGACTGTACACCTTCAAATTTCATACATTTGACACATTAATGAATTCAGAAAAATCAATGCATGTATGAATTAGCCATGAGTACCTAAAACAAACACTTCTCAGTATCAAATTAAAGCACTACAGAATGGTAGCTAATGGATATTAAAAGTAGAATTACTAGAACAAGCAATGTTGGTGTTGCAATCACTGAGTGTTTCCTTAATCCCATGGTCATTATTCACGGCATGCTAGAAGGTCCATTTTATATTGTCAAATAAGCAGGTATCACTGCAGCACAGAACAATCTACAACCAAATGTCAGTAAAAAGTATCTCTAAATTTGTTTCTCTCATTGCAATGCAATTGCAATGCTTTGGTGAAAATACAGTAGGGACAATGAAACCAGCTGCATTTCCTGAAATTTGAGTCTATTTCGCCTGCATTAATATGTGCTATAAAACTTGCAAAGCTGTTCAAATAGTAATCTATTATACCAATATGTGTGTTGCAATGGGGTGGTTTTACAGTTCTCTACTGCTTGCATATCTATCTATCTGTCTATTTATCTATACATCACAAATTGCTGTACTGTAATACTAATTATGCATGGCAAAACAAAAACAAACGAAAAACACCCTTAGACCAACTATTAAGGCTCCTTCCACACTACCAGTTGTCTTCAGTATTGACACAATTGCCTTCCTATTTTTTTTCTGAGGGCATCTCTACATTAAGGGGGGGGGACCACACTCTTACCAGACTTTTTTTCCTTGGGTCTTTCTATATTCACTATGGATTTCTGTGATGACCATGTGATTTGTAATTGAAAATGTCCCCTCTGGGCAATGGGCAATAAAGTTAAACAAAACAGTGTCATCTAGTGGTGGAATTAACCTCACAATTATTTTAAATAATATATTATTGTTTTTTTAAAAAAGTGAGATTACAGGGGAAAGCATGGGAGGATGATAGCATTATGTAAAGGACCTGCAAACTTCCATGAATGGCCAATCACGAGCAATAAATTGCTCATGGAGAGAAGCTGTGAAACGTTTATCCCAAGCTATTGATTGCTCCCATGTTATTCAAGTGCTGATTGATTACAATTTTAAAATATTGTCAGCACAACTGTACTACAATTCTTTCACACATGGAATGGAAGAGTGGTTAGTGGTGACAGTGTGTAATCCTGCCTCTCCAGCCCCAGCAGCATCTGCACTGAGCCAGGAAAAGCCTAAAGATACTGATAATATGTGTCAATTTCATCAGATATTTCTGGACTCAATGAAGGAAAAAGGAAATCCACGTCAATTTCACTATGCATGCATACCAGTAGAATCCTATTCTACAGCTTTCCCCCTACCTCTGCACAAATCCAGAGAAGCCTTCTGAAACTGTAAATTTATCACTTCCACCAGGCTTCTTTGGACTAGCTGCTGAAGTGGGGAAAACACCACTGCATTTTTTTAAAAAAGTGGAAGCAGGGGGTACCAATGAAACTTGATAGGCTGCATATTTACCCATTGAAATGAATGAGATACTGTACAGTAACTAATGAGCATAAGAACGTAAGAAGTGCCATGCTGGATCAGACCAAGGGTCCATCTAGTCCAGCACTCTGTTCACACAATGGCCAACGAGCTATCGACCAGGGACCAACAAAGCAGGACATGGTGCAACAGCACCCTCCCACCCATGTTTCCCAGCAATTGGTGTGCATAGGCTTATTGCCTAGGATACTGAGCAGAACTTCAGTGCACTAGTGTGGTATTAATAAAAAATGAAATCACCTCTTTTTTAAGTGGGGGGGGGGTGAAGCACCCTAGCATGCATAACTTGATCAATCAGTAATATATGTATATAGTCCATACTTATTAGGTTCTATTAAATAAAGCACATTGTTCAGGGAGAGAGCATAATGTATGCACTGTTGTTAAGCTACTACTGCTTCTCCTCTGGTGATAACATTTTAAAATCAACAACTCCACCTAAATTATAAATGAAGGAGATTAAGGACTTGTGTGCAGAGCAAAATAGAATTACTCCACATAAGACTTGTGGCCAGAAATTGTTGGAGTTCTGAAATATATAATCAACATTTTCTCTTTACTTTCAGAAACAAGCAGAAAAATATTTAAGTCCATTGTGAAAAATTTCCATTGAAGCCAATAAAAATCTAAATGCATTTTTTAAAAAACAAAACAAATGGTTTTGGATTAATTATATATATTCAAGTATTTACACAGTTATAAATGCTTCGGTATTCCATTTCAATATGCTTATTCTGACACAATTGAAAACTTAGCTACCCCAACCTAATGATATATGATCCAGCATCTCCCTCTGTGTGTGTGTGTGTGTGTGTGTGTGTGTGTTACACACAATAACAAATTAAATCGCACACACACAGGGTCAGCCCTACCATTTAGCAGGGAGAGACAGCTATCACCTGCAGCTGATCATAAAAGGGCTGCAAATTCTCAGTAATTCAATTTGTTATTGTTATATTTTTACTGCCAGGGATGTGAAGAGGCACTTGTGGAATTTTCTGCCTCATATGGCAAAATAACTTGCCTGGCTTTGATATAAGGTTGATATGAGGTTGACAGCTTGATATGAGGTGTGAAGTCCCTTTCTTGCTCTGCCTTAGCCCTCACCCCACCCCAAGCATGTCTTAAATCAGCATTGGCTTAAATTGGTCTGTAACTGTAATGCTTATATCTCTGTAATATATGATTTCCTACTAAAGAACAATAGGCACTTCCTCATTCTCCTAGGACAATAATGTTTTCAGACCCAACATCCATTTTCAAAACAACAGACCTTGATTTCAGACCCTTTGAGGTCAGATCTGCAGACAATATTTAATGACTTCTCGGAATGCCTGCTGACACTCTGGGGATTAATGTGGATTTTTGATTCTTTAATGATATGTCAGGAAGGTTTTTCCTGGATACGTTGTGAGAAATTAACTTCTTACTTTTACCCTGCCAACCCCAAGAACTCTCATGCTTGATGGATAGTTGTAGAATTAGGGAGAAACAACAAGGCAGTCAATTTATGCCCCACAAGGGTCATAAGGTGCCCTCTCCCATACATAATCTATCAGGTACTGAAGGCTTTGTCTAATAATATGACCTACCTACCCACCAAAGTTAGATGGAAAGCAGTCTTTTCAAGAGTCCCATGAATGTAGGTTCTCCACATTGGTCTTAATAGTGACTACATCATTAATATAGGGCATTGTAAAAGGGGATGAGTGATCACAAAATAATTCACTAACTTCTGAAAACCCTGAAGGTATGATTTTGAATTGTAACAGCCCTTAAGGGACCATAAAGTATCAATCTTTTTCCTGGATAAAGAAGAAAGAGGGATTTACAAACAGTGCCTCATATTCAGGGACTTTGCTTTCCTCAGGTAGAATAGCATGATATATACTTAAAATATGTGATAAGCTTAGAACTGGGAAATTTGATTCACATCCTGAAAATCAATACAGAATCCCAGAGAGCCCCATTTAACTTCAGGACTAACCATATAGGATGTCTCCATCCCCATTGAAATCTCGTAATAAGGCCAAATGTATCATCTTCACTACTGTTTTTGTTTCTTTAAACAAGCTACAGGATCTCTGATCACATTTCTTTGTCAGATTCAATGTAACAGGTTCTTCAGTCTCCATAGAGATACCCTGACAAATAAGCATAGTAAACAATTGTTTGCCCTTTTCCTTCAATGCCTCAGCTTCTTTGGTTGCTAAAAGCACTCACGTTTATCTGTTCTCCAATATCTGGAACTGGCTTCCCTTTCATCTTCTGGACTAATGCCCATGTATTTTTCACCACGCCCTTAAAAGATTAGCATTTAGGTAGGGTGATCATGTGAAAAGGAGGACAGGGCTCCTGTATCTTTAACAGTTAAAGGTGCAGGAGCTATACTAGAGTGACCAGATTTAAAAGAGGGCAGGGCACCTGCAGTTTTAACTGTTGTGATGAAGAGGAAATTTCACCAGGTTCCCCATATATACAAATAACACCTGCTGAAATTTCCTTTTCAATACAGGAGCCCTGTCCTCCTTTTCATACGATCACCCTAATTTAGGACTCATACTAGGCCTTCCAATCACAATTTTGTAATTTACTAGGCCTGTGCACAATATTATACTTGAAACACTCTCTCCAGGGTTGTATTAGAGACCAATATTTTCTTTTCAGCCCCTTTGGAAATCTGAATTATTTTCTTTAATGGAGAAAATGAAAACAACTTTAATTTAATATTTAAATTCTTTAAATATTATGGTACCTCTTCAGTGCCACATATTCCAAGAACCTATTTATTCCAATTGGCCGGGGGGGGGGAGGGGAACCAAAGACACAAAGCCAGATCCAGCAAACTAGCCTGCATACATAATTTTGTCCAAAGCAACTGGTTGCCTGTGCACAGAGCCCATCTGCTGGGTGGGTGATGAAATTCAGTACTTTCCTCCCTTTCACCTGCTAATCATTCAGCAGGGATGGAGGGAGACCTGCAAGCACAGTCTGAAGTATACATTGCAATTTGATCATGGGTTCTGACAACTTCTACTGACATAATTACTAAAGAGTCTGCAGGTTTCAAAATTCCAAAAGATGCTCTCCAAGCTCTTTCTTGGCGCTTCTGGAAAAAAAATCATGATGGTTGAAATAGTCTCTGAATTAACCACTGCTTTTTTAGAGTATGAAGTTTTTATTTTAAAAAGAAACAAAAAGTCAAAGAAATTTAGGCATACTTGGCCAAGTAATCCAGATTGTGTTAATTAAGTATGAAATGGGATGGAACTGGTTTATTAATAGATTGCAATACTCAAATTATATTGATTTTCCTTAGTAGACATGTGGTGCAACCATGTTTACTTAGAAGTCCAATGAGACTTTACCCTCTAGTAAGTGTGCTTAGAATTGCATCATAAATGATACAATGAAAAGCAACACTGAAATTAATGTATAACACTGAAGAAGAAACAAAAAATTAACCCTTCTCTTCCTACTTCAATTTTTCAAAGAAAAGAAGTCTAACCATGTGAATTACAAGGTTGTTTCCATTTCCCTATTCAGGCAATATAAATGCTTCAGAGGAAACTTGCCTTAAATGTGAAAGCAAACAACAGAGGTTCAATATGTATATTCAGTGGTTAAGAGTATCGTTTTTCAATGGAGAGAACAAACACTGAAAGCAACATCCCCTATCTGAATACTGCTTACAGGGGTGATCAGCATCTGGAACAATTACATTTTGTGGTGTTAATGCCTGCTCTACCCCCTACATACTTTGCTGATGCTTTCCTATTCAAAAGTCAGACCCACCAGCCCTCCTGGAAGCACAAGCTTGTTATACTTTGTCTGGGTCTTTGTATTATGTTGTGGTCTACTGTCTGCGATCCTTTATTTTTTAAAAAGTTTGCTAGTGAAAATAACATTGCAACTGCCTCCCAACACAACTACCAAAAAGAAAACTATCAAGGTGCAATTCTGCCATGGCTTAGGTGGATGGGAAAGAAACCAGTTCATATACTGAAAAGGCAGTCACACTTTTACAAGCTGCACAAAAATATTTAAAAGATTTTGGGTGGATGGGGAAGAGAGAAGCAGGAAGAGGGCAGGAGAAGATAGCTTGTTCTCTGGAGAATTAAAAGGCATTTGGTGTATATCCTTCTAAAGTATCACACATGTAGTTCAGAGAAGCTTATTGGGTATGCATCATTTTATTTAAGCAAATTGTTAACTAATATATATAAAAGTAATAAATATAAATAATGAAAACACTTTAGCTACCACCATCATTATTGCTAAATCTATAAATCAGCTGTTTTATTATAGGCTCCTGTACAAAAGAACACTATGAATGAGAATTCTTTTTTTGAAAAACCTAAGTTAATTTTTTTAAAAAAGTTTATCTTGCATCACTTACCCATATGGCAGTTTAATTTAGCTGATCACTAAATATAATGGAACAAGGATGAAAATCCTCTGACTAGAAATAGCATCAAAATTACAGTTATCTAATCTCCTAACAAGCAGCCCTTCTTTCCCAGCTCAGTCACTTAATCTTTCAGCTGAATTTTCAATGAAAAGCACTTAGAAATGGATGAAGTAACAGCAGAAATTGTGAACAATGTCCTTGATCTCACAGTGACTTAGGCCCTTTCTACATCTATCCCAGGAAAATGGAGGGATCATCCCTGCCTGCTCCCGGGGTCCCCTGTGTGTCATTTCATGCACAGGGATGATCCCGGGACGATCCCTGGGGAAAAGGCAGATGTAGAAATGGCCTTAGAAACATCTATTACCCAAATCATTTTTCAAAAACAACAAACATCGATACCTGTTAAGAAAGACAATTTGCAAAACTGTTAACAAATTGATCTGTCAGACGTTCTACACATCATCATTCAGCTCTTTCTGTATGGCTTGTGAGCCTCACATGGCTTCCAGAGCCTTCAGGTGAACCACTTGTGCAGGTCAAAGAAGGTGTTGGGGGGGGGGAAATGAGCATATATGCTTGCATAAATAGGGCCATAATAAGGATTTGCCCTTCATCTCCCGCTCCCAGTGGCATACTTCTTTTGAAGCATAATAGGAGATGGAGGGGGAAACAATGATATCTGCACAGTTTTCAGGGTCTCAGAGTTGCTAGTCCACCAAAACCACAGGCCTGGCTGGGGAAGAAAAATGGATAATGGCCTCATATCTGGCTATAAGTCTGGAGATCAGTTGTTGGGAAAACAAAGGAGAAATGGTGTCAAATGGATTCTGTGGAGAGGATGTTTGCAAAGGTGGGAGGCAGCACTGGGGCAACATGCCTTGTGGAACTCAACCACCTGAAGATTTCAGCATGAATTTCTTAGGTTTAGGAAACAAATGATATGGATCATTCCAGATAAGCACAAACTGAATGGAATGTTTTTCTGACTGGATATCTATCTTTCTGATGGCAAGGACTGAGCAGTCTTCCTATTCAGTTATAAGTGACTTACACATTACATACAATCCATGTCAGTAACCATGAGAGAGCCATTTTGAGGAAGGGATAGTAAGTAGTATCTGACCTTATCCCTATTTCCCACCCCCAAAGTGGACCAGCAAATTCCATTGCCAGAGTAACCATTCTGTCCAGACATTCCTTTTGCCTCAGGGATGACAACTGGAGGACTAACTGGTGCTCTGGAAGGGGCCACAGTTGGCTCTGGAGTCTCCCACTGCTGACCCCCCACAATGCATGTGGTTAATTGAGGAAAGGCATAATCCACAAACTATGAACCAATGCACTATGGAAGTGCTTATCACTGACCGGATGTAGTAACAGTTCTATTTGAAAAATAAAATTAAACATATTTTCCAGTGATGGCGACTGAAAAAGGAAGAACGCTTAAAACTGTAGCCTAAGTTTTCAGCCAAAGGGGGACTCAGTAAGCTGTTTTAGAGACATCATAATCATATCTGGTTACCTTTCAAATTTTGAAGTGTGTTTGGCTTGCTATTCTTTCTCTGTATTTTATCTGAATTGTTTACATTTCCTATTGTTTGGAAAAGCAATGGAAAATTAGGAGCATAAACATGGGATACAATACTTTATTCCAAAACTACAGCTCACAGAGGTGTGTCTTAGACATTAATTACAACAAAGCTGTACTTCCAAATGTTAGGATCCCCTCCCCACTTTAAAATGAACTGTCTATTTTACTATCAGGACAATGCTGGGTATCCAAATCAGTTTCCATATTTTCTTTTAAAATAGGAAAAGAAGGGCTACTTCAGACTGGTGTATAGTAAACTCTATTGTGTATCAGCTGAACATTGGCCTTCAGAGCTATCATGTTACATATTTTTCAAAAGGAAGAAGTTAAACAAAGGTCATGAAGATTATTCAGGTTTGCAGAAAGAGGCTAGTATTCTGAAATTTTAACTATTTACAGATATATACATGTAGCACTAGATATGGAAACAAATCCTGATGTATTAACTTTTTTATTGTTTTAATGGATGTATTAGTTTGTTTTATTATGTTGTATTGTCTTTTTATTTTGATACAACTGTGGGTTCATCTACACCAAACAAGATATTCCACTATGAAAGTGGTATGAAAGCAGTATATAAAAGGCAGGAGCCTTTTATAGCGGTATTGAAGTGCACTGCAGGATCTATACTACTGCTTTGTAGTAGTACTGTTGTGCACTAACAACTGTTGGGGCCCATGACACATCTACATCAAGCAGGATATAACACTATACAAGTGATATGAAAGTGGTATATGGCATGTGTGTGGGCCCCAACAGTTGTCAGTACTCTTCAATATCACTATAAAGCAGTAGTGTGGCTCCTGCATTTTATATACCACTTTCATAATGGAATATCCTACTTGGTGTAGATGAGCCCTGTGAGATACAGAAGTGTTATCTAAAATTATTAACTTTTCAGTTATGAAGATCAGAAACAGCAGATAGCTTTACTGACGGTATCAAGGGCAATTTCAACTTTGTCTTCCATATTGTTTAAGCGTCCTACTACAAACAAGTATTAATTTTTTTAAAAAAATTAGGCCTTATAAAAGTAAAATTATATTGAAGCTTCTCAATTATTAGTAGGGGAAATATTTATAGTATTTATCTGTTACACTTTTATCCCGGCTTTTTTCCAAGGAGCTCAACATAAAAAACATGATCCTCCTCTTCTCTCTTTTATCCTCACAACAACTCTGAGAGGGCTGAGAATCAGTAACTGGCCAAAACTCACCCAGTGAGCTTCATGGCCAAGTTGGGACTTAAACCTGATTCCTCCAATTTTTAGTCCAACACTCTAACCACTACACCGCACATGCCTTTTTATGAAGTAATAGTAGCCTTTTTTTTAAAGAAATTACCTCATACACTACTTATATGCCATGTAACTATAACTGATCTAATTATTCATTTTGTTCAATTATGGCAACTGCCTTATCTCAAGTGGCTTAAAGACTACCTCAAAGCACTTGACTAACCTATACAAATTTAGGAACAGACTATGTATTTATCTGTCTAGCCAGTCTATCAGTCACGAAGGAAACATTTGTCACTATATAAAAGTATACATAAACATGTGTTTCAAAACCCTTGCAAGCTATCATTTGGACTCTTGAGAGTCGGAAGAAATTCTGCCTATCTTCATATTTTGAAAGAGGTTTAACTGCCTTAATTTCTTTAGTCATAGTGGATAAGAGGTTTCTTTACTATTTTCGATTTTTAAAATGTCATACATGTTGCCTGTGTTCTTTTATACTCTTAAAGAGAATGGCCTGCTTTGAATGAATTTAGTTTCACAAGCTGAGATATGAATAGGTCTGATACATACAACTGCATCCCTTTCTCTCTTTCCTTTGTGTTATGCCTGAATGTATGTGGATGTCTTCAATTAACCATAGTTTTCCATTTTGTCCAAATCAGGAAACTATGGTTACCAGCTTCAGAACAAGGGGCTGCCTAGACACTCTGAAAGCCCCGCGGTGGGTGTACAGTAGCGCTGCATCGATTATACGATGCAGCAGCCACCTTGCAGCTTTCCCATGAAGCTGCAAGTTTAAAAAGTCAGGGACATCTCTACTTTTTCACTGGAGCAAGGTAAATACGGTGCATCTGCCATCTAACCTCGTTCTGGCATCACAGCGGAAGCATTCCCAGGCGGATGGCACCCCCTGATTGGTCATCATCCGCCTGGGCAAAGGGCAGGCGGCAGGCACAGTGGGCCAAATGGCCATTGGAAACCCTGTGCTTTCTATGCCTTGGGATTAACCGCCACCAGCCCAAAGCAGAGAAAGTTTGGGGTTTCTTTAAATGCGGATGCAACCCAGCACCATCATGGCACCACCTAAGTTAGGATCTTACACCAACTTCAAACCATGCTTTAAAATCCTGTCTTGTTTCCCTTCTGTGTTGTTTGTGGATGAAACCTTGAGGCAGTAGGCCTCTGTATACCAGTTGCTGGGGAACATGAGTGGAAAGGAGCCATTGTATTCATGTCCTACTTGGGGGCTTCCCACAGGCAGCTAGTTGGCCACTGTGTGAACAGAATGCTGACTACATAGGCCTTTGGTCTGATTCAGCATGGCTCTTCTGAAAGCTGGTAACCATAGTTTCTTGGTTTATACTAAACGGGGAATTATGGTTATTGAAAACTTTGTTATCCATGTCTGATGAGAAAGAGTTACAAAACAGCAGGAATATATATTCACTGTTTGCTTACAGATCACATGCAGCTGGGAAGGTAGAATTCTCTATTTTACTCTGAATAAAAAATAATTTAAAATACACACACAAACACCAGTTTTAACAAACAACAACCGCTCCCCATTCATAAGATCATCAAGGTTTTTGATTTAAATATTACAGTAACGAAAGAAGAATACTTGATATGAAAGTGGAGAAAATCAATATAGTATATAAAGTTTCTAAACAGCCAGCCAATAGCTAAAGCTCTCTGGGCAGTTTACAAAGGTTAAACTTGTATATAAATAATTGTATAAAAACAATTACAGAGAATGAAAGGGCCTAGGGCAGTATCCAATATTGCCGCTGTGTGTCCTCTCATCCCGTTGTGCCAGCAAAACTGGAATTTAGTGCTTCTACAAGCAACCCTGGAAACAAACAGAAAGCCTCATTTGTGGGTTGAGACAGGTCCCTTCTGCAAGCTCCATTGATCTGCCCCATTCCAAAAACATTTTTTCTCCTCATTTGCAGTTGCTTTAAGAAATCCTACCTCCATGATGCACTAGCAGTGGCTCCCATTGGTGTGTGGGCAGCATAGGATACTCTGCCTCAGTTCACAGCCAACAGGATGGCATCAGCATACAACCTTGGGCTGCTGCAGGGGCTCTAGCAAGGCCCCATGTTATTGCTTGTCCTGCCCATTTTAAGTCTACCATTTTAATTCCCACAATGTTCCCCAAATAGCATTGTTCTGAGCATGATGAGAATTTGAAATGGCAGCTAGACTCAGCCTCCCAGTGCTACTAGGTACGTTGTTGTTCTCCTCAGCTAGGTAAGCCCACCAGGGCCCACTGATAGAGGAGGCCCACTAGAGGGCATTTTCTCTCCTTAAACCTGAAGCCATGCTAGCCAAAAGCTGAATAGACCAAGGCCCCAGGACTGTATATACAGAATAACTCTTCAACATACCAGAATAGTGATTTCACCATTCTGTTTGGTTAAGCTTTCCTAATATGCAGAGCAAACGTAACTATCCAGGAATGAGGTTTCAGGATCAAAACAGAAGACTCATGAACAGACAGTTCAATGAGCTTTAAGTTATTGAGGCCAGTGAGCAGATGTAATGGGGTGGTAACTAGTTACATTTAAGAGATCAGGAGTGGCACATTGGTTCAGAGGTTACCTCTCCTGACCGCTTCACCTCTTCAACAAAAGTCTCCCATCACTACCACCACCACCCCTTTCTCATTTCATTTCATTTATTACACTTCTATACTTCCCAATAGCCAAAGCTCTCTGGGCAGTTTACAAAGATTAAAAACCTTAAAAATAGAGATTTTTAATCTTTGTAGCTAAAAATAGTTTAGCTACAAATTTATAAACAGTGTAGACACACACACACACACACAATATCCTATGACCTAATTAAAAAAACTATCATATGCTGCCAAATGGCTGTCAGTACATATCTACCTTGGTTTTTCATTACACATGTTCCATCAACACTAATGTTACATCAGCACTGGCATTAATCACAGACAGGACTCTAACTAGGACTCTTATACAGCATAAAAACATGGGTAACCTTAACTGTGCCTAACATCAGTGTTGATGTAATGTTTAAAAATTGAGAGAAAACAAACATCTAATGTTTTAGATTCCTATTTATAGGATACATGGAAACTCCTAAATTGGATCCTTTAGGGGGAAATTGAAGAGCGGAGATAAATTCATCAGCTGCCCTCAAGTAAAACAAAAACCTCTCTGTCTGACTTCTGTGTTCACCAGTTATGCGGAGCACTGTACTCTATGAAACAGGATGCAAATATACCAACCACAGAATCTCAGATTATTGCTCTCAAGCCTGTGAAGTCAAATTACTCAGTACTAGATACTGCTTACAACTAAGCACTGACTACAAGCAAGGATTGTAAAACATGAACATGCCAAGGAGCATTTAATCAGTTTTCAGTGCCATCTTGTCCCATATCTGATGTAACCATCTTTGTCTAAAAAGTCGTGGTTTATTGGACAGAGCATAAGTATTGTGCCAGTTCTCTTCCTTCTCTTGTTCACTGTAATTCAATACTTCTGGAGATACTTGAACCACAGTTTCTGTATTTTGCAACAAGATTGCATTGTGATTCATGGTTTCAGGCATATACTTTGCAACTGTAAAAGTGAAGCCGTGCTCATTTTGAATATAAAAACCAATAGTGTCAAATCACAGAATTTTACCACTAGGAAGGAATAAGGTTAAAACAAAGGAAGCATATGAAGTACAGACTTTAAAGGGTGGTTTGTTTAATTTTGTTAGCCAGAAAGGCCTTTTCTAAGTTTAATTACACAACTAAAAGCCAAACAAAATGTGATATAGAATGGTGGGTTTAGCTTATCTTGTGACTTCAGATTTAATAAAGAGCACAAAACATTTATTTATGTTAGTTGTTAGAATGATTGACTATTAGTTTTTGTTTTTTTTAAGAGTATCAAGAAAGCAGATTTCCAACAAATTTAGGCTTTGGATTGTATCCCATGTTAGTCCTACTTAGAGTAGACCCACTGAAATCAATGGGACTCGTTAGATTAATGTTAAATACAACAAACCGAAACTCCATCCAGACAACTTTGACTGCTATGCCAGCTGTTCTCAAACAGAAATGTCCTTCCCATCAGAGTTATTCCCTCTTTGGTCATGTCAAGGTTACTGCAGCTTACTGTATTATAATGTGCTGTATGAGGGGCTGCCATTGAAAATCACTTGGGGATTTCAATGGTCCCAAAATACATAATCAAGACTGTTGACTGAATCATCCTATTCATTTCCATGAGTCTACTTAAATGAGACTAACATTGGATACAAGCCATTCTACCTGTCCTTTCTAATCTATACCTATCCTTTCTAATCCTATCCTAATTTTTGTTGGCTTCCAGTGCGTTTCCAAGTGATGGACTTTACCTATGAAACCCTATCTCCCAACTGGCTGTGGTATGCTGGGAGTTATAATTCAACACATCTGGAGGGCACTGGTTTGAGGAAGGCTGCCTAAGCAGTCTGGACTCAGTGTGTCTGAACACTCCTTCTTCCTGTGACAACCTGTCCACTCATCTAGATCTGACCGGTCAACCGAGTTGAGGGGGTAGTCGCAAGAGAAGGGTCTTCTCCACTGTGGTGACATGCCTCTGGAATTCCCTTCCCTGACAAATTCATGTAGTGCCTTCATTATCAGGTATTTTGGGCACCAAACAAAAACCTTCTGTTTTGTGTGTGCCTTTGGCAGCTCCTAGTTTCTTTTGTTTTAGCCCCTTTTCGGTTAGATTCCCCCCCCCCATGCTTCTTTTTCATTATATTGTTAGGTATTATTAATTCTATTGTTTTAAAGTTGTTTTTATTGTGATTATTGTACGCTGCTTTGGCCTCACTTATTAGAAAAGCAGGGTATAAATATTTTAATACATTAAAAAAAGTAGCAGCTAACCTTAATGCATTCCCTTAACCATTTTGTGGTTAAGCAGCATGGTTTAGCGTGTTGTCTGAACCAGGCCACTAACAGGCTGGGCTGCTAATTTCAAGCAGCAGTAGAATCAGATCCCATAACTTCTACTACTCATTAAGAATGGATGGTTTAGACATTCAAAAGCCCTAGTATTCACTAGAATCTTCTTTTCTAAAGTTCCCATATACAGAACAAGCCTAGAAAATGACATCACTTGCTTCATTATGCCAAGAAGCTGAAATGGGCTATATGGGAATGTCCAGGTTGCCTTCTGACCTAAACTTTAGTATGGAGTAACCAATCAAAGTCAAGTCCAAGAAGTGAACCCGGCAATCTCTAGAGTACAGAGACTTCATGCCAGCTGGCATCACATCTGAATGTTCTACACAGAGACAGCAGCAATGACGACAGAGCAAACTAGCGCTCCTGAATTGTCTGCTTCCCACTAGGGAAATGCCAAGCTGACAGCAGTACAATTACATGTCCTTCAAAGTTTTCCAGAAGCAGCAACCCATGAATTCACAACAGAATTATAATAGATATTAATAGCAACCTCAATTTAAGAGAAACCTGAAGTTTTCAGAAGACACACACACACACACACAAGAGTGGGGGGTGGGGTTTGAACACCTCCTCATAAGATCCCAATGAAGACTGAGTGTAATGCTGACTAAACATTGGGGAAGGGGAAAAAAAAAAGGAACAGAGGCATGGAATTGAGTGGTTAGAATGCTGGACAGGAAGAAATCTACGCTGCAACGTTTGTTTCCAGTCCCACTTGTTAAGAAAAGGCATGCAAAGTTTTTACTACATCACCTACTGCCTTCCATTCCAGCCAATCATTTAGTCACATAACAAACTTCTTACTAATCAGTTTGCAACAGGAGGAAGGACACCACTTAAATCTGTACTAACCCAGCAGGGACAGCTTGGGCGGGAAAACGGCCACTGCGGGTGGGGAGGAAAAGAATAAAATACATTGTGTGTCTTGCACACATGTGCCATTTGAGGCTAGGGCATGACAGAGCCTATAAAGCCCCGCCCCGCTAAGCATCAGCCTCTTTCACTTTCCAGCTCCCTTCCTCCATCTAATATGAGATTTAGCCAGTCGCTCCCTTTGGAGGAAGGGCTGAGTAAGAATTTTTCCTCCCACTAAATGGTGGATAGCTTTTTGCTTACTCCATACTGGAAGTTATATTGAGTAGGGTGGATAAATAGGTTGATTTTTTGTAGGGATGTGTGGGAATTTGCTATATTAGAATAGGGACGGTGAGCACTCTGGCACCTTTTGGTGATTGGCATATCCAGAGGACCTGCTCCTAAGAGGCTATGTGGCTCCTGTGTCAGGATATGGTATGCCTTTGGAGACCCTCCTGCCTCAACTGCTCTTTGTGCCACCAGGCGGGGATGATGTGGGACGGTCACCACATACAAAGTGTCACATCCTGGCTTTGGAGAGCAGCTTGCCCATAAAGCCAGGCAAGTTGCCTAAGGTAAGGACACAGAGATTCCTGCACTTTCAAATGCAGATCCAGGGAGGGGTTGAATCTCCCTTATTGTTTAAATAAAGAGGCCCTTGTTTATCCCAAGCTGTGGTGTCTGTGTCTATTCTATGCTTACTTCTCCACTCACAAACGCTTTGGTAAGGGCTGTTTGCTGGTGTAAGGTGGAGCCCAAAGCCTAAATTTAAGTGTTCTCACACTCCTATGAAATGTTTTCTTAGATGCAAGTTTACAAAAACAAAAACAAAATCAAGTGATTGAACAAGAGTTTGTAGACACACCCACCCCAGGACTCCGAAAGACAACATGGAGAAAATCCCACAATTCAGAACCTTCTGCCACCAATGCTTGACCCAGGATAGGACAGCTTAAGAGGTGCCAGAGACAGGAGAAAAACTGCACTGTTAAATTGGATTACATTTAGGTGTTTAGGCTATATGAATGCTAAATGTGTGTCAGGAAAAATGATAAATGGCCACACCCAACATATATCAGTAGTAGGAGACACTCCCTGAATACTCAGCATGACATCAGAAATAGGGAATGCAATCACATAAGAACATAAAAACAGCCGTGGTGGGACAGATCAAAGGACTATCTAGTCCAGCATCCTGTTTACACAGTCACCAACCAGTTGTCCATGAGAGGACCCCAAGCAGTGCATGAGTGCAATAGCACCTTCCCATTTGGAAAAAAATACTTTGGAGAATCTGGAGACAGAAGAAGCAGCAGGAGGAAATCTTTCTAGGAAGATAGGTGGATGGATACTATCAATACCTGATATTACAGACAATCTTCCTATTGAGCTTCTGGACACTTTAAGTAAACCAATTTCCTATTCAATGCAACTGTAAGTAAACTAATTTGTTCTAAACATAAACCAGAAGAATTAAAAAATATAGTAAACTAGGATTTTTTGGGTCTTAGCTCAGATTCATACATTATTGGTGATACAAATCTTTATATGGTGAGAAAGGGAAACACAGAAATGTGCCTTGTAGTTAAGTTGCTTGGGATCAATATCATTTTGCCGTATTAATTTATATACTAAGATCAGTGTAATTTTTTAAAAGGATAACATAACTGAAAGTTCTTGGGGCATAGTTTGCTAGATTCCTGAACGGTTCAGCAAAAGAGGCTGTCAAAAGAAAAATAGCTGTTTCAGATATAACACTTTCCCAAGTAATACTGTGTCATGGAAAACTTCAGTTACTCATGAGTTAGACACAGAGCTATGTAAGGAGGGGCTCTTCTTGGCAAAGCATATATTCTATCCTATTCATAGCACATATTCTATCCTAGGAGGAGACAGTTACCTGTTCAAACAGAAAGGTGCACCCATGAGTCATGTGCTTTGAAAGCAGTGTCTATGGAGAGTTTGGAACTCTATTTGTCTTTACAGTTCAGTGATAACGTCACTGTAATTTGGACCTTTCTTATTATTATTATTATTATTATTTATTTATTTATATAGCACCATCAGTGTACATGGTGCTGTACAGAGTTAAACAGTAAATAGCAAGACCCTGCCGCATAGGCTTACAATCTAATAAAATCATAGTAAAACAATAAGGAGGGAAGAGAATGCAAACAGGTACAGGGTAGGGTAAGCACTGCAGGCACAGGGTAGGGTAAAACTAACAGTAGAAAGTAACAGTAGAAGTCTGCTTATCCTTCTGGTATCCTTCTGTTTATCCTTCTGGTGGTGTCATTACTAAGAAACTCTCTGATTCTTATGGACCACATACACCTATGTCTTTGTATACGCTCTGCCTATTCATTTCCATGAAGCTTTTGACCTGGAGAAACTTTGGTTGAGGTAGCCTCTACTGCACCACCCACAATCTGGACACCCAGGCTGTCCTCTTTAACAAATGTGTGAGCCACAGCCTCCATTCTAACAGCTGATTGCATGGAATTGTCATTTGCACAATTTAAGCAATAGTATGAATAGGACCTCTGGTAAATCAGGCACTGGCGGTGAGGAGGCCCTAGCTCACACATAAAGGAAAGGGTCACCACCCCTCCAATGTAAAGAATGCTGCAAATGGTAACATACAAACTGGGGCCAGACTCCAGGAAATTTGTAATTAGCAGAAATAAAACCTATTCACATTGCGTTGCCATGTCTATTTATGATGCAATCCCATGTTTAGATAGAAAAAAGTCCTACAACTCCCAGCATTCCACAGCCAGCATGGCTAGATGGGGAACACTTGGTGTTGTGGGGCTGTCAAAAGATGCATAGGATTGCACCCTTAATTGGTCTAATTTGTTTTTTAGAGGTGCTTTTAAAAAGAACATCTGTAGAACACTCAGCATTTCTCTTAACCATTTTTATTCCTATTTCACTTCAGTCCAACAAAATGTGTGAACAGTGAGACCAGGAATCATCCATGAAAATGCACACACACACATACTCACACACACTGAGAGTTTCCCTCTCTCCTGCCAGTAATCACACTAAATTTCAAATCATAAGGATAGGAGAAATAAAAATTATTTTATCATTATTTTCATCCAGTGCTAAGTCATTGCTTCCAGTATTACATGTAGGGAAATGCCACTTAAGTTAGGTACATACAGATCTAGTTATGACAGTGTAACAACAATCACAGCCACCTCAAGTGAGTTTATTTATTTAAAAACATTTAATTGTCCTGAAACAACCTGAAGCACTCCCTATGTTTAGTGATAACGTGCTGTTTAATATGATGGGAGGAGCAGAAAGAGAGACTAACATTCTGTACAAGAAGATGACTTCCTTTCCCTACACAGATAAATAATCCAACTACTTCAAGCTGTGCAGTTTGTTTGTTTTTTGAAGTACTAAACATTTCATCTTAAAAGAGGGATAGCAGAACTAGTTTTACCTACAGCCAAAACTACTAAGGAAAAATTACAACATAAATAATGAAGACCCATTTTCTTTACTTTTTATTAGACCCAAATGACTTTACTTACTCATAACTGACTGGCTGAAATGTATGCAACCTAGCCAAAAGTTTGCCCAATTTGTAGTCATGACTGAAGCAAAAGCTGGACTAGTATAGCCTTCTTCCAGGCTTATCATCAAAATCACAACCAATTCACTTACATATTCATCTTGAGCAACCTCCCAACTAAGGACTGCTCCATGTGTCATTTTTTTAAAAAAAAAATTCAGATATTATTTTGTGTAGGATGAAGCATGTTTCACAGTGGTCCCCAGCCTTTTCTACCTGCAGGTACATTTTGGAATTTGAGAAACTGCTGTGGACACCACCACAAAATGGCTCCCGTAGAGGATACAGCTAGTCAAAAGTGAGCTAAAGAAGAGGACAGGAAAAAATACTGAGGCTAGGGCGGAGGTGGAAATAGGAAGGCAAAGGAGTAGAAGAGAGAGAAAAGTAAGGCTAGCGAGTAGGAGGGGAGAAAGAGTGAGCTAAAGAGGTGGAAGAAAGAAATAGCATGAGGCCAGGAGGAGGAAAAAGCAAGGCAAAGAGATGGAAGGGAGAAAGAACAAGGCTAGAGGCTAGAGAGGGGGAGAAAGAAGACAGCTAGGGATGGGGAAGAGAGAGCGACAGCAAGGAAAGGGGTTGCAGGAGGAGAAATAGGGCATGTCTATGCCATGCCTTTAGCCCAGGGTAGTCCTTGGATCATCCCTTTGCATCCACATGACACACAGGGGATCCTGGGGGCAAACAGGGACCAGCAAGGACTTACCCCGGGGATATCAGGAACTGCGGAAAACTGCTTAATGTGGATTGCTTACTAGTGAAAAGGTGTTCTACAGATCTTCACTTTAAACCCCTCTCAATGTGTAAATTTTGCATTATCTATCCATAAGTGGTCATAGTACACTTTAGATACCCCAAGATTTAAATACCAGTCATGCTTTCACTTTTTTGCATGGTTACATTTATCCTCTAGCTCTCATCTCCTTCTCTTTATTCAAGTTGAAACTTTGTAGTTTTGACTTTGTATGTCTTCAGTACTTAAACAATTGAAAGTGAAATTCACTAGCTTTAAAATGCAGTGTAAGGGAATCATGCAATGAAAGTACTGTGATGATCTTTTTTCTAAGACAACAATGCAAAAACAACCTGAGGGAGATATATTTTTGCTATATTTTCTCATGGTTTTACATATGTTTATTACCACAGTAAGCACTTCAGCTGTGTAATCATTGCATAGAAGTGATTATTTCTACCAGTAAAGCACAATTCCCACATCGTACAACTGTTCATGCTACTTCGATTAACAGAAGATGGCTGCAGTAAGACCACTGACTGGATAGAGTCTGTGAAAACAGTAGAATCTCCCAATTTTACTTTAAACCAGCTCTGCAGACATGCTCCAGTTTTTAACATAAGATGTGCCATGCTGGATCAGGCCAGGGATCCATCTAGTCCAGCCCTCTGTTCACACAGTGGTCAACCAGCCATTGGCCAGGGATGAATTAGCAGGACATCGTGCAACAGCACTCTCCCACCCTTTGCCTTGTACCATTTTCCTGGTCTAAACTGCTCCCTCAAGATGTTGTTAGCCCAAATTTCACCCTCCCAGTGGAGCTAATAAGTTTGGCAACTTAGCTCACAAAAAATGATATAGGGGGAGATTTATTCCCCTCTTCCCCCAATGTCACTACTCTGAAAATATTTGAGTGGAACTTGGCAACAATAGAGTCAGGAGAGGCAATTTTGACCTCCTTCATCACGTCTGTTTTGACTGGGCCTGAGTTTCAAGAGCAGTGTGGCTCCACCTATTTCAACATAAACCGCCACACTCTGTCAACTTAACGCCTCCTACAATACACGGAGAACCTACAGAGCACTAAACCCTGGTTTAAAGTGCCCCCTGAACTACATTCACAAGAGGTTGTGACTTTTAATTGCAGGGGCATTTTTGCCACCTTTGTACCCAGAGGATGCTCAGATCTCTGCCTCAAATTCCTTACGAGCAAGGAAAGAAACTCTTAGCAGGCGCTCCTCCGGTTAATGTTTAGCAGTTCTAGCCGGCGAGGGGCCCACAGTGTTCCATGTCCAGAGAACAACAGGGCAACACAGTAGAGAAAGGTGCAGATCCAGGCGGGAGTGGTGGCTGCTCTACCCGGCCAGGCGAGTTGCAACCTGACACTTGACACATCGCAGAAGCACGCCGCTGAACCGGAGCCTGTTTTGGGGATGTGACAGGCAGCTCCACCTGACAGCTCCTAGAGGCGACGAAAGGCACGTCCCAGGAGGGAGCCCGGCCAAGCACCCGGCAGACGAGCGCACAGTGAACTCAATTCAATTCAATTCAGCTCAAGTGAACGACAGCGGTGGGCTGCGAGGCAGGCATCATAGACAGGAGCCCGGAGGAAAGCGGGGCGGGGTGGGGGAGAGAAGAGGATTAATTACCCGGGTCTTGAGGCGCCGGTGCCTCTCTGGGTCCGAGTAAGTCCTGTCCACAGCCAGGGCGGTGTCGCTGCCAGGCATGATGGTCGCCTCTTCCTTCCCCGCACAGCCAGTGTTCCAAAGCCCCTCGCGGAATCGCGCAGGAGCCAAACTTGCTCCCCACTCGGCTTTCTCTGCCTGGCTGGCCGCGGCAGAAGCCAGCCTGCCTGGCTTTCCTTTCGCCGCCTTCTGGGGCGTGAGAGAGCGAGCGAACGAGCGGGTGCCGGCACGCCCACCCGAGGCTTCCTCAGCACAAACAAACGCCGTGAAGCCTTCCGCGGCCTCGCTCGCCGAGCCCCTTACTGAAAAGCGCCTGGAAGGGGAGTCAGAGGCGCGTGTGCTAAAGACGGATCTCTCTCTCTCTCTCTCTCTCTCTCCTCTTTCCAACCGCAGCTTCCTCTAGGAAATTGCGAAAGGGATCTGAAGGTGCAAGTCAAATCCCCCGCTCCCCCCCCGCCCCTCTACTCGAGATAGAAGTTGTCTTTCCTTCCTTCCCCCCACCCACTTTCTGGAAAAGTTACCAGGAAAAGAGATAATCCCAAACACGTAACAGGAAATCTAACGCTTAAACGAGGCTATCAGTAGGAGAAATGTGCGCGGTTCTCTTCCCCTAAAAGGCAACTTCAGCAGCTAGACGGAAGGGCACCTTCTTCCCTTGATCCCATGCTAGCCCGAATGTGTAACCCTCCAGTCGGTGATATTCCACCAGGGCCACGCCCACCTGGGAAAATGCGGGGGGAGCTGCTTAGGATATGATCCATTCAGTAATCCTGTGCTACAGTTCTGGTCGCCTCCCCGCTACAAAGAGGCTATTGTAGAGCTGGAAATGGGGAAGGAGGGGGCTACCAAACTGATCCAGGGGACTCATGCGCCTTTGCTATGAAGAGAAGCTATGCGCTTGGGTCTCTTTTGGTTCAGAAAAAAAGGTAACTGGGAGGAGGCATGCTAGGGCAAACCTTCCTCAACCAGGTGCTCTTCAGATGTGTTGGGTACAACATCTAGCACTCCAGAGGTCCTGGGGAGTGCTAGAAGTTGTAGTCTTAAATAGGGTGACCATATGAAAAGGAGGACAGGGCTCCTGTAATTTGAGGCAGTGACAGACTTTGTATTTCTGGGCGCAAAGATTACTGCAGGAAATCAGAAGACGTTTACTTCTTGGGAGGAGAGCAATGACAAATCTCGATAAAATATTTAAGAGCAGAGACACCACACTGACAACAAAGGTCCGCATAGTTAAAGCAATGGTATTCCCCGTAGTAACCTATGGCTGCGAGAGCTGGACCATAAGGAAAGCTGAGCGAAGGAAGATAGATGCTTTTGAACTGTGGTGTTGGAGGAAAATTCTGAGAGTGCCTTGGACTGCAAGAAGATCAAACCAGTCCATACTCCAGGAAATAAAGCCAGACTGCTCACTTGAGGGAATGGTATTAAAGGCAAAACTGAAGTACTTTGGCCACATAATGAGAAGACAGGATACCCTGGAGAAGAGGCTGATGCTAGGGAAAGTGGAAGGCAAAAGGAAGAGGGGCCGACCAAGGGCAAGATGGATGGATGATATTCTGGAGGTGACAGACTTGACCTTGGGGGAGCTAGGGGTGGCAACGCCGACAGAAAGCTCTGGTGTGGGCTGGTCCATGAAGTCACGAAGAGTCGGAAATGACTGAACGAATAAACAACAACAACATAGAAAAGGGAATTTCAGCAGGTGTCTTTCCTATGCCTGCAGCAGCTGGGGAAAGTCCCTCTTCATCACAACAGTTAAAGCAGGAGCTATACTGGTGTGACCAGATACAAAAGAGGGCAGGGCTCCTGCAGCTTTAACTGTTGTGATGAAGGGGGCGGAGCCGGACGTCATGACGGGTAAGATCTCTTCTTGAGAGCTCCCGAAGGGGGGGATCTGAAAAGCTAATTATCTCATCTAAAAAGGCATGGGTCGTTAATGAAAGTGAAGGAGGATGATTATGACTGTTAAGAGAGGGTGAAAATCCTGTTTTTTTGGAAGCAGACTCAGAATAAGGAGGAGAAAAACAGCCCGTTCTCTGGCTGCAAGCAGACGGAAGGAGGGGGGAGCAGAAAGCGAAACTAACTTTGGAATGTTAGAGCTCTCCTGTCTTCTAGTCTGATAAAGTGATGATTTATATACTCCTATTCTGAGAGAAAGGTTTAATTGGCAGTAAATTCACCCCTCTAAAAAAAAAAAAAAAAGAGCATCGAAGAATAAAGTGTTTATCTGTGTAAGAAGAGAGAGACGCGGTGGATTGTAATCGGGACAGTGACTGAGAGTTAAAAATAGACCCATGCCGTATATCAGAAAAAAAGGGGAAAAAACCCCGGGGAAGGCTACTTGGCAAAGAATTCATCCTTCTAACCATAATTTGGCCCGTCTTGAGAAAGTGTCTGTAGAAAAAGACTTACAAAGTTCTGGAAGTGATTCAGATGGATCTATCAAAATGGCTGAGGGTTCTGGCACGGAGCCAATTTCAGCTGCACTGGAAGAATTGAAGAAACTGATTCTAGATAGCACTGCCACTTTGAGCAAGAAGATGGATATTAATGAAAAAAATGCAGCTTCACGAATGGGGGTGCTAGCAGATAAGATCGCGGCTAATGATAGAGAGATAAAGAAGCTAGATGTGGAAGTTAAAGCACTTGTGAAAAAACAGGATGTCTTTGAAAAAAGTTGTGAGCTAAAATTTCAAAGTCAAGATCTACAGCTGATCCGACTTCAAGATCAGGAGCGGCGTTGCAATGTACACATTAAACAATTTGTTGAAGAACCAGGAGAGGATTTGAGAAAAATAGTTTTGAAGTGGTTCAACGATATGATGCCAGATCTGGATATAAAAGACTGTGATATTGAAAGGATCCATAGAGTGGGAGGAGCAAAGTATAGAGGATCAACCAGAGACATTCTTGTGAGATTTGGCAGTTACTACAAAAAAGAGCAAGTGATGAAGAAATTGAGGGCTATGGTCATGATTAAATATAAAGGCAAAACAGCGCAAGTATTCAACGATCTTTGTCAGCAAACACTCCAATGGAGGCGCAGCGTTAAGCAAATAACTGAAACGTTAACAAAAAATACAGTGAGATATGCTTGGGGTTACCCAGTTTTTTTAAAGTTTTTCTATGCTGGGGGTGAACATAGAGTAACCTCTCTGGAGCAAGGCAAGGAGCTGCTGAAGAGATTGGGGTTATGTAATGATGCAAGTTTTGGAGCTGGAGATGAGAATGGAGCCGTAGCCGGGGCGTCTGGGACGGGGTAAATGTGGAATGTTGTTATGAGATAATCAATATGATAAGTAGTTAAATACAGGGATTGTGCCGTTATGGCGGGGCGCCGCCTCCCCCCTCTCCCCTAAGTTAGATGGCCGGAGTAATAGACTCACGGGGATATGGGGAGGGGGAAAGTAGTGGGGGGGAAGAGGGGTTGGGGGGATCATTAGGGTGGGAGGGAGGGGGATGAAGGGGGGTTTAGGGATTATTTTTATATTTGGTGTTGTATATGTTTATGAGTTGCAGAGCACACGGGATCGGAAGGAAAATCAAAAGGGTGATTATGAATAAGAATATTAAAGTATCAACGCTCAATGTTAAAGGTCTGGGGGCAGTCGTGAAAAGGAGGAGAATAGAACAAATGTTAAATAAAGAAAGATCGGATATTATTATGTTGCAAGAAACACACCAAAAATTTGATGGCGTAAATGAAATCCGGACAAGGTGGTCTGTTTATTATGAGAAGTCATTAGGGATGTCAAAGAAAAATGGAGTAGCAATTTTGATTTCAAAAAAAAGTGGATTCATATTGGAAACTGTAAGAAAGGATGATAATGGTAGATATCTTATGATAAAGGGGAAAATAGAAAGTGAACAATATACATTAGTAAATGTTTATGCCCCTAATGAGAGACATAGAGAGTTTTTTATGAATTTATTTAATGAAATAGAGGAGTTTAGGGAAGGATATCTAATTTTAGCTGGGGATTTTAATATGGTAATGAATAATAGAGTGGATAGATCAAACCCCACAAATGTGGAAAAAAGAAATAATATTACTATATTGAATAAACTAGTAAAAGAAAAAGATTATGTAGATTGTTGGCGTTTACTGAATGGCTTGAATCCGGGATTTTCTTATTACTCCTCAGTTCATCAGACATACTCTAGAATAGATTATATAATGGTTTCAAAAGAGTTTGCAAGTAAGGTATGTAAAATGGAAATGGGGGTAATAAAGGTAACGGACCATGCATTGTTAAGTTTAGAATTTACAGTTAAAAAGAATTATAAGGAAGCGTTTAGGTGGAAACTAAACACAAAACTTTTGAAGTATAATAAGGTGGTAGAAAAAATGCAAAGAGAAATGATAGAGGCTTGGGAAATTAATGAGAAGGGAGGAACGTCAAGGGCAGTAGTTTGGGATACCATGAAGGCAGTATCGAGAGGGATATGTATTAGAGAAATGTGTAATTTAAGAAGGCAACAAGTAGCAGAGCAGGAACAATTGGAGGAAGAGATTAAGAAAATGGAGAAAGATTATTGGCAACATAAAAATAAATATAAATTAATAGAAATACAGGCAAAGAAAAAACAATTAGAAAATTTAAATTTAGAGGAGGTTCAAAAGAATTTAATATATATGAAAAGGGAGTATTTTGAAAACAGTAACAGGAATTCTAAAGTGCTTGCCAGGCTCACACAAAAAGAAAAAGCCAGGAACGGGATATGGATTTTGAAGGATAAACAAGGGAAGTATTGTCATACAATGAAGGATAAAGTAAAGATTTTTCAGGAGTTTTATCAGGAATTGTATAAGGGAAAGGATACTCAAAAACAAAAGTTGGAAGCTTATATAGAAAAATATATAAAGAAGAGAATAAAAATAGAGCATAAAGAGTTAATGGAGAAGGTAATAACGCAAGGAGAAGTAGAAGAAGTAATTGAGAACCTGAAGCCGGGTAAATCACCAGGGGTAGACGGTTTAGGACCAGAATATTATAAGGTTTTTAAAGGAATTTTAATACCAAAATTAATAAATTTGTTTAATTCCATATTGGAAGGGGATAGAACGCCAGAATCATGGGAACACTCATTAATAATTTTAATACCAAAACCAGATGAAGATTTGACTGTCCCTGATTCATATAGACCTATTTCATTAATAAACCAAGATGCTAAGCTTTTTTCAACTATCTTAGCAAGGCGGTTGAATAAATTTATAGAGGAATATATAGGGGAGGATCAATGTGGATTTGTGGCAGGTAGACAGATGCCTAATTTAGTGGGAAGAGTATTAAATGCAATACAGGTGATAAATAAGTCTAGGGTTAAAGCGGGAATTCTGGCATTGGATATTTTTAAGGCTTTTGATTGTGTGAGCTGGCAAGCTTTAAAGATGGTTATAAATAAAATGGGGTTTGGAAATAAATTTAAAGCGATAATAGAACAGTTATACTCTCAAAATACAGCCGTAGTGGTAGTGAATGATGGTGTGACAGATAAGATACGACTAGCCAGAGGGACAAGGCAAGGTTGTCCGCTCTCACCAGTCCTATTTGTAATGGTAATGGAATTATTGGCGAATGCAATACGAGAAGATGAGGAGATTGAAGGAATAGGTAGTATGAAGGAAATTAAATTGAATATGTTTGCAGACGACACGTTGTTGACGATAAAGAATCCAATAGAGAAGATGGGGAGAATTAAACAACAATTGAGAGAATTTGAGGATATTACAGGGTTAAAAATAAATTGGTCTAAATCAGAATTGATGTTGTTTAATTATACTAAAAAGGAAGAGAAGGATTGGGAAGAAAAGGGAAGAGAAATTAGAGTTAAGAATCAGATTAGATATTTGGGAATAAAAATTACGCAGAAATTAGAGAGTTTAGAGAAAGAGAATTTAAATGTGTTAAAAAAAGAGATTTTAGCAAAATTGGAAAAATATAAAAGGTTAAATTTATCTTGGTTTGGAAGAATAGCATTAATAAAAATGAAGATTTTAGCAAAGATTAATTTTGTATTCAGGATGCTACCAATAAAAATTTCAGAATTAGAGCTAAAAAGTTGGCAAAGGATTATAAATAATTATTGTAATGGTGATAAGAAAGCGAGGGTAAATAAAAGTAAATGGTATTTGAGCCAAAAAAAGGGAGGATTGGGTCTCCCGAATATTAAATTATATTATGTAGCTAATAGATTAAGATATATAGTGGAGGCAATTACAGGATTAGGGGAATTAGATTGGATGGAAGAAAAAATTATGAGTAATATAGAGACTAAATTGGAAAATGTATTTTTTATGGAAGGGGAAAAAAAATGGGTGGAAAGTATAAATAACCCGCTCTTGAGGTTTCACTGGGAAATTTGGAGTAAATATAAAGGGGAGCTGCTTCCAGGCGGCTCTCCTTTGTCACCGGTAATAATGTTGAAGAATTTCCCGGAGGAATTAAAGAGTAGATTAAGTAAAGTTTTAATAGAAAAAAATAAAATGAAATTAAAGGATTGGTTAAGAGGAATGAGTACAAGAGAGGATATGGAAGAGGTTTTGAAGGATAAAAAATTAACTTGGTTAAATTATAGGCAATTAGAACAGTGGACTAAAAAGTGGGTAAGAGATAATGGAGAGTGTAGAGAATTAACAAAGTTCGAGGAACTAATAGTTAAGAAAGATAATGAAAGGGAGAAAAGAACAGTGTTAAAAGGGTTGATGAGTGAATTATATAGAATATTGGTAGAGAAAGGGACGGTGGATAATTCGGGTAAAATGGTTTGGGAGACAGATTTGAAGGTACAAATAGGACAACAGGGTTGGGAGGGATTATGGAAACAAAGAGCGTTGAGAAATATGTCAGTAAGAATAAAAGAGAATTATTATAAACTTGTATGGAGGTGGTACCTAACTCCGGTTAGATTGAATAAGATAAACAATCAGCAATCAGAAAATTGTTGGAGAGGTTGTGGGGTTAAAGGAACGTATTTGCATATGTGGTGGGAATGTAACTATGTTCAGAAATTGTGGAAGATGGTGTTTTTGGAGATTGAAGAAATTGTGGAAATGAAGATAGAACGAACACCAAAAGTTGCATTGCTGTCACTATTTGAAGAAGATTTTAAATGTTAAAAGGAAACTAAGGAACTGATAACGAATTTGTTGATTGCAGCAAGATTGATTGTAGCTAGGAACTGGAAGATTCAAGGGGAATATTCTATTGAAGAATGGTATAAAGAAGTATGGGATATAGCTATTAATGATAAATTAACAAGTAATATTAAATGGAGAAGAGGTATAGCTAAATCAAATGATTTTGAAGGAATTTGGAAACAGTTCCTAATATTAGTGTTTTCAAAAGGAAGTGGGAAACCACCAGCAGAAGAAAGTATGAGATTCTGGAATCAGGAATGAGATCCCGAGGTGGGGGGTGCACTTGTAGGTTATTTTGATTATGTTATTAAGATAAGATTTTGTATTCAAATTGAACATTATGTAGTATGTTGTTGTTGTTGTTTTTATGTGAATGTAAATGTGTATGTTTAAGTATTGTAGAAAATAAAATTTTTTAAAAAAAACTGTTGTGATGAAGAGGGGATTTCACCAGGTTCTTCAGATATTTAAGGTGGATTCCTGCATTGAGCAGGGGATTGGACTCGATAGCCTTATAGGCCCCTTTCAACTCTACTATTCTATGATTCTATGATAAATGACACCTGCTGAAACCCCTTTCAATGCAACTGTTAAAGATATAGGAGCCCTGTCCTCCTTTTCATATGGTCACCCTACTTAACACATCTAGAGGGCATGAAGTTGAAGGCTGCCCTAGAGGTTTTTAATGCTATGAGGCCAAATGCTAGGTAATTATAGGTGTTGTAGTCCAAAACATCTGGCAAGGTTGTTTCTCCACGTTGCCTCTCCTTATGTTTGTTTTGCAGGTTTCCAACCATTCCACTTCTACTTCCATGGCTTTGATTATGTGAAGCTGTGCATCTTCAAGTTCATAAACTACAGATCTACTGGCTCCCTTACTCAAAAGTAAGTCCCATTGATTTCAACTGCATTTACATCCCAGTCATACTAAAATCAGATGCAGGCTTACCTTTGAGTAAACCCCATTGAACAGAGAGAAACTTACTTCTGAGTAAACACATAGAACTGATTTTTAATAGTGTGGTCACTCAGAAGCTTTCTTTTTAAAGTCTTAAAACAGCAAACTGGAAAGAAGCGCTCTGCAACCCCATGCTTACTTCTGAGGTCTTACTTTTGTTTACTCAGAAGTAAGTTTCTCTCTGTTCAATGGTGTTTACTCAAAGGTAAGCCTGCATCTGATTTTAGTATGTTCATGCTCCAAAGTCTCCAGGCAGGGTGAGGGAAACAGCCATAGCCTAGGCAACAGGGAATAACCATGTAGGTAGGAGGGCGCAGTGTCCAGCTACCACCAACCAATGAACTGTAGGGGGAGGTACAAAGGAGATCTGGGGGGATGTGCATCCAGGGCCGGCACCACCATTAGGCCAACTAGGCAGCTGCGTAGGGCACAGACCTCAGATGAAAGCTTTCACATGCTATGGAAATGAGGGTGGATAATTCGAGGGTAAACCAGGGCAAATGTGCAGGTGTGAAGGAGCTCTTTGTGGGATTGCAACTCCCAGCATTTCCAACTAGCATGTGTTGTTGTAGTCAAACACGTCTGGAGGGCGCCAGGTTGGGGGAGGCTGCTGTATGATTCCATCCCATTCCCCCACAGTTTTTGGCTCCCCCCCCCCCCCAGCAATTACTCAGCATTCTATAGACCATGAACATTGAACTATTTTGGGTTTCTGCCGATTCTTAGAGGTTCCAACACTACAATTTTTTTTAATAATAATGAAAAAAATTGTACTTCAGTAAACCTTGGATTTGTCCCAAGCCTGCTGATATCACAATTTTGTGCATAAATACTGCTATTGTGGCTACAAGGGTCTGCAGTTGGAGAATAAGTTTGCTGTTAATATATAGGATGATGCATAGTATGGAGAAGGTGGATAGAGATTTCCTCTTCTAATTAAGAGTAATTATATACTGTGGTAAGCAGTGGAGACTGGGGGCTCTGATTTTGATGGGGATGGGGATTCTCGCTAGGTTTCAGTCACATCCAGTCAGAACGCTAAAGGAGCTATCCAACGTGCTGAACCAATGGTGGGCCCAGGGTTCAGCACCTTGAATAGTTCCTTTAGAGTTCTGGCTGGGTCTGACTAAAACCCAGAATGGATCCACAGCCCCACCAAAATCGAAGCCACCAGCCACCATGGGTGGTAAGGTTTTATCATCATAGATTTGCTTGGATGTCTGTATTGATGAAAGCATATACGTTTTCCTGCTAAAGGTAAGGCTGTCTCACATTAACCACTTGGTGAGTTGGTCATATGTGTTAATAATCTGTGACCGTGGCAGATAACATCAAGTGGAGAAGGTACCACTGGGAGCTGGTGGCTCTGATGTCAGTGGGGCACTGAATCTGCTATCTAAGGTGAGGTTAGCCAGCAGCAAGAGATAGCAGGAGTTGCAGTCTGACAACATCTGGAGGGCCACATGTTCCCCACTCTTGCTATAGAGATTTATGGCTAGAGTTGTCTTTTAAGGAACAACTTTTCTTCCATGCTTTTTCTCCATGGTTTTCAGATTTTTAATTTAAGACTTCAAATTACTATTGCAAATATTGATTATATATTTCTGTATATTTGGCACATTTAAATATTGGCATTTTTCTGTTGTATTTTGAATGTTCACTTAAATTTTAGTGTGTTTTGATAAGATAAACATTTTAATATATATATAAATAAAACTGCGGCTCACTTTGTTGCCAACTTGGGGCTAAAGCATATATTACCACTGCCATGTGCTTTAATTAATGGATCATTAGTTGACAATAAACAATTGCAGGTGCATCCCTCCCTCCCTGGATCCAGACTGGAATTGCACCGCACTAAGAAACAAGATGTGGTTGCTTGCTACATCCTTAAAGTAATGTGTGCTTTGAGTGTAAGAAAATGGCTGTTTATTGCTCAAATACACTGGACAGAAACCCAGCAACAACAACAATCTAAGGGCAGAGCCTAGCTCCAGCCCATAAAAGGCTCTAAATTTAACTGCATAATGATAAGTTTACTACAGTTTGAAGTTTTTTTATTATCTGTTAAGTGAAAACCTCAATCATCTTTCTGAAGTTACAGTTCTGTGTGATGAAGGCTCTGGGCACTGCCAGCATCAAGGGTAGGTAGGAGCCCACTGCAATAGCCCTCTGGAGTTGTTCCTCCCCTTCACCACTGTAACCTGCTTGTTTACCTGCCTCTTCCTCTGGCCCAGACAATAGTGTTGGTGGGAAGGAAGAGCAGTAGATTTGCCTGCCTACTTGCTCACTGTTTTTTTGCCTGTTGAGTGAGCAAGTGGTAGAACTGATGAGAAAGAGAAGGAGCAATAGCAGCTAGTGATTATGACAGTCATAAGGTAGACTCACTGAGGGAGGGAGGGGGCCACTGAGGGGGCCTTGCCCAAGAACCTTCAAAATGCTAGAGCTAGCACTGGTGCTGGGTAGCCTGCATATAGGAGATTGATCTTGATTTTCATGGTGTAGAATTCCATACAACAGATTACTTCATATGCTCAAAAGCAACACAATCTTCTTTTTTAAAGAGCTAGAATGTTTTCCTAATTTCAAAGAGAAGGGGGAATATTTTATTGAACTCACTGAAAAAATATAGTTTGGATAAACTGTTAAAACTATGAGAACATATTAATGAGGTGGGGATAGATCCTTACCCCATAATAAGACAGTACCTAGGGATGGAGCATCATCAACCACAAAATAAAACAAAGCCAGCACGAGTATGCATTGATGCCTTCTATCACATTTTAGTACACATTTAAGAAGCAAGCAAACTTCTCCACATGGCAAGTTGGTCATTTGTATTCACCCCATGAACTAAGGAAAACCACTCCTGCTCTAAAGGAACAATAGAAGGACACAGGTTTCTCATCTTTTCAGTGTCAAAGCCAGTATTATGTTTCCCACAGATGTTCCTAGATGTTCAGCAGAACATGATACCAACAGCCCTCTCCTACTTCTATCCCCAACTTCTGGTACTTAGAGATATACTGGCTTTGAATATGCTATCAGCCTTGCACTCAAAACTGACAATGATCTGGAGGAAGAAATCAGGGAGGCAGAAAAATTAAGTATTGTAAAATCATAATCATAATGTTCAACTTCAGGTATTCTTACAATGACTGAGACAATGTACATTCAAATCACAAAGAGACAACATTTCTAGATACAATGACTTACTGTGCCTTAGAGTTATTCAAATACAACAAGCTTATTCCTTCCTCTTTTACAGCAGTGGCTTTGGGGGCCTTGTTTGCAACAGTTTCTCTCTGTACCCATAGCATCTTTTTCTAGACCAGAATAACACTTCATGCATCTATTGGTGAGATCTATTACATGAAAGGCATAAAACATTTGTTACTCTTAGAACCACAAGCCTCTATATTAGTTTGTTGCAGCAAATCCACTAAAGCCTTAGAATAGATCATAGATGCCAATTAAAGGGAAAGTGTACGTTGATGTAATCCTGAACGGTACTCAATATCTGATGCAAGATGTAAGTGGTGTCAAAACACTCATTAGCAGTGCCAACAGTGCTATTAAATTCAACACATATATGTAGATGGATGGTTGCTCAGGAAATCTAAGTCATTTTTAATTTATTTATTTATTTATTTATTGCATTTTTATAACGCCCAACAGCCGAAGGTCTCTGGGCGGTTTACAAAAATTAAAACCATGGAAATCATTCAAAATATAAACAGACAGCATAAAAGCATAATATAAAATACAATATAAAAACACAGCCAGGATAAAATGAAGCAGCAATGCAGAATTTCATACAAATTTAAAAGTGCAAAGTTAAAATTAAGTTAATAGTCTGTTGAAACTTCAAAAAAAATGAATAGTTAAAAGGGAGAATCAAAATAACTTCAGAATGTTTGTAGGTTGTTTAAAAATCACTATAATAGAAGCTCACATAAAGTGTATAGCACAGATTATAAAAGGTTCAAAATTCAAGAAAATGCCTCTGAGGTTAATGAGCAGCATCAAAACAGTTTTGCAGGATAAGAATTCTTCATTAAAAGAAAGAAAAATGAAAGTCCTAGGGAAAACATTAAGTTGACAATAAAGCAACACAAAAATAACATATTGCTAAAAACATTTTAAAAAATATTTCAATACATTAGAACTAGGAAACTAGCCAGGAAGGTTCTTTATGAGCATCATCACATGGGGGGAAATCACATTTCCTTACCATCGCTTCTCCATCCCCACATTTGTCCCTCATTACTTCCTCTTCTGTCCTGAACAGAAAGAGGAAGTAAACAAAGACCACGTGGCCCATTCAAGGGCCATTTTAATCATGCGGCTTTTCCTGCACATAGCATGAGTTCGTGTCACATTCTATTTATTTTTTTAAAAAAAACTGGTTTGATTCAAAGGGGTCTATTTTGTGATGGAAAAACAAGAGGAAGGAGTGGGAGGCAGACGTCATTGTCTAAAGGACGTGTGCACATCTGTAAATAGGCAGTAGCAAGCATGCGATAAAATACTTGTCTGATGAACCTCTATATCAGTCTTCACTTCAGAAGATATTGAACAGATGTTGGAGATACCTGAATCACATTTGGAGAGAGGGAGGGAATCTAAAGTACTAAGTCAAATAAAGGTGAGCACTCAATGTCAAATTGATTAATTAAAAATTATTAAGTCTCCAAAATCTGAATTGGCTGCTACTGATCAAAAGAGAAATCTAGGGGTCATGGTGGATAATGGAAATGTCAATTCAGTGAGCAGCACTGCAATCCTATTGAAACCAGTAGGACTTACTTCCAAGTAAATATGCATAGGATTGCACTGAAAATACTTCTCGATACAATGTATAACATTGCTGTAATGGCTTCTGGCTTAGAGGGTTTTAAAAGGTGATTTGACAATTTCAAAGAAGATAGATCTAACACAGCCTTCCCCAAAATATTGTCAGACCATTCCTGACCACTGGCCTTGCCTGCTGGGACTGATAAGAATTGTATACCATCTGGAGGAACCCAGGTGGTATAAGATTGGCCTATCAACTGCCATGAGGCATGGTAGCTGAATGGAACCTTTGGGTTCAGAGGCAGCAATGCATACAGCAATTGCTGGCAGACAAAAATAAATGTACAGCTGTTGCCTTTCTACCCTGCTTGGGGGTTTCTTGGAAGCATCTGGCCAGCCATTCTGGATTAGATGGACCTTTGGTTTGATCCAGCAAGGCTCTTCCTATCGGGTTCCTTTTAGATACCATAGCAAATAGCTACTGTGTTGATAGTACTGATGGGCAAACTTATTCCAAATTAATTCATTATTTCCTTGGAAAGCAACAAATTCATTCATGTAATTTTAGGTGAAAATTCTTTAATTCAAGATCTTGTACTGTGCATAAGAATTTTTGCATATGAGCAATATCAAACTGCATCTTGGGAACTATAGTTTTTAATCGCATAATCTGTCATTACCTTATTACATTATGTGCTCCTTCTTGAATGGTTGTTTCTACATGGTCTTCCTACATAAAGTTTACTCACTATCATCAATTGGTATATGAAGGAGAGATGATGGTGCCACCAAGGGACATAATCACATTTTCACCTGAAAGAAAAGACTTCAACCAGCCAATGCAGTGCAATGCAGCGCACATGCAGAAATGCTACAGTTTTGATGCAGAGTGTGCATGCTCTGAAGCTCACAATCTATTCTGAAATTAGAATTAATTTGTAAGACAGCAATCCAAGGTTACTACAAGGGTGAGCATTATGAACACACAGGTTTCAACCAATGAGCCAACTAATTATGAAATTTGGTGGCCTTACTAACTGATAGTATTTTCTATGAATTTCTCCAGTCCTTTAAAAAAAATAGTCATCTGAACTAGTGATTGTTTTAAATATCAGCTGGTAGTGAATTGCACATGTTAATTACACATTGACTAAACAATCACAGAGACTCAAATCCTTTAAAAGTCAAACAAAAAGCAGATGTTTTCAAGATTCATCCTGCAATATTCTCTTTAGTGCAGTGAATATTTCATCATTCACTGTCAACTGATGCCCAAGTTGATTGATGAATAGAAGAAAACCGTTGAGGATGTTAAACTGAGCAATTTCTCCCGGCCTTCATGTTATTATTTCTCCCCCCACCCCCACCCTCCCATTTCTTCCATCCAGCCCAGAAATATAATACAAGACAGCTTTTCTGTTTTCCTCAAAAATTGCCAGTTTGTACGGCTCTATTATTGTTCTCGAAATTGAAAGGTATTATACCAGGCACAGAAATGGTGCTGGGAACACTGCCTTCCTGCCTTCTCTTTTTCCTTTCCCTTTCTTCAAAATTTGTCTGTGCCCAGCAGATGTTATTTTAGTTATTCCACATTCTGAAAAGAAAATCATGGTTTTCTGATGTCATCATGGTAATATCAATGGAAAAGAATTTTTTTAAAAAACCCATTGAATCCTTATTTCACTATCAAACCTGAAGAACTCTTGAGAATAGCATGGTTCTATATATAAACATGATAGATTCTAGGAAATCTAAATACTTTTAAAACAGGAAGTAATTTCTAATGGTATGGAAGATAGTTCACATCTAACTCTGAGTCTAAACTGCCTTGAAAATCTACATATAAAGGTTTATTGGGCTATAACATGGGAGCGGGTCATAGACAGGAGCCCAGTAGTTTTCCCCTTCCCTTCCTCTATCATGCTGGCTCCTTGCCCAACAGGTGAGAACTGACCAAGAAGTATGTCATCTTTGGTTGCTAAGAAATCGTGCTTACCAGGAGTGAGGGGAATACTAGACTGGAGTCTATCCAGCAAAAAAAGGAGGGGGGGGAGAACACTTGTTCCATTGAGTTAGATTTGGTAGAAACTTCAGAGATGAAACAGCAAGATACTAACTTTATAATATGTTTGCCACAGGAACTGTTGTGCATTTACAAAAAGGGTGAGGAGCTGTGGTCCTCCAGATGTTTTGGCCTCCATGGATAAAATGGCTTATGTACACAGCCATGGGTTCCTTGAAGGAAAAAAAGGAGGGATATAAATGCAATAAATAAATAAATAAATAAATCAGCCCTAAGCAGTATAGCCAATAGTGAGGGAAGATTGGAGTTGTTAGGGCTGATGTAAAGCACCCCTGCTTTACATCAACCAAATGCTTCCTACTAGCAGGAGTAGGAGTATTCACTACTACTTGCTATGCAAGACAATGAGCTCCATCCAACGAGTATTGCATGCTCATTACTGGCCACTCACGGATAATTTGCAGGTCCCTCACATGACATCGTTTGCCAGAAAAGTCCACTTGCTCCTCTCTCCTGCTGTGTGTGGGAGAAGCAGCATGATTACAACGCCCAACTGAATGGGCCTTGTGCTCATTGTTTACTTCCTGTTTTCAAACAGGAAGTAACTGAGCAACGAAACCAGGAGTGGAGAAGCCACAGTAACCAGTGTTTTTCCCCCAGGTGTGATGGAGCTCATAGAACGGCTACCGTGGAAATCAGAGCTGTTTCCTAGGGGCTGCCTTGACATGCCGGCTTCCTCCTGCTTTTGGAAAACCCTCACACTTTCACTGCAGCAGGATGGCATCAGGTAATCCCAACACAGGAAGCAGCGCAGGCTTTCCAGCAGCCATTCTGCTCGCCGGGCCCATGCCCTGCCCCTCGCCTGGCTTCCAGCGATCAATGGAGGGTCACCTTCCACCCAGGAATGCCCCGGCACGACGCAATAACAAGGAAAAGCTGTAGTGACCTCACTTCAGCAGGAAAAGTCGGGGTAAGTCACCAACTTTTGCACCTTCGTTAGAAGGTCCTGCAGTGGTTGCTGTGTCATATAAGTGATGCAGTGCTGATTTGCAGCCACTGTGGGACTTTTAACGCATATAGTCTACAAGCAGTTTTAAGATGAGAGAATAGGGACTGAAAATAAGTAGTAATAGGAGAAAATGAAATTTCAACAGGGTACAGCCGGGAAATCCAAATTGGTCCCTCTGGGGTTCCCCAGATGACCCCACCTCCTTTCTTCCAACTATTAATCATTTGATATTTTCCTGGCTTCAGTGCATTTCCCCCCACATTCTAAAAGGTTGAAATGAGTCTCCTAAGATTTGGTTACTCACAGTAAAAGCTTTAAGCCAAAACACACTGGTATTTTTGGTACTTTGGCCCTATTGCCTTTGCCTTTGACCCTTCCCACAACTAGAACATGGTCGCCAAAGGCTTCTTTGAAATGAAGTTCAGCTGTCTGGTGAGAAGAAGTTCTGTATCCCTAGGGTACAAAAACAGTATGCAGGAAGGAATACTGAGGATGAACGTTGATATATGAATTTGGAAATGTTTTCTATTTTTTCCTTAAATCAGTGCAATAATATAAGCAAACCAGTGGTCAGAGTGCATTGCCAGTTTCATTAATGCAAACCTCTCAGCCACATGTAGGTACACTGAGGAATATAGGAATCAAGTTCAGACTTACAAACAGCAGGTGCATTTCATTCACTCTTAGCATGCATATTGGTCTGGCCCTATCCCTTGTAACGTAACAGGGTTGTCCACATAAAGTGCCCATTACAAACTAGCCTGTATCAACAAGGTTACAGTGTGTTTCAAATAACAAGCAGAAGCACACAAAGTGTGCTATGCAACTTTGTTTTGAACCTTCAAATAGCAACACCCATGAGACATGCATATATAGACAGATCATTTACACCTGCAGCTACTCAAGAGATTTAATTCTGGTTTTCAAATATTCCCACAATAATTTGCATTGTTTACTAACCCTTCTGTGCATATGAAATACCACAGTCAATGGTTCATTGCGCAGCATTAAAATATTAACTAAGCTACTTGGAAATACTGTTAGCATAATTTTGCAAGTTTTCCATATGATTACACCAATGCCTTTGTCAATAGAGAAAATCCTTTCCTGTACATTTGCTTCCTGGTAGACAACAGAATTAGCCTCTGCATAATTAGGAGGGAGTGCAAGCTAGTAGTTCATTGAAACTTTAGGCCTGGTTCTTACAAACAACAGTTGAGATAATAAATATGGACCATACTACTTTAGAATGCAACTCTGAGCTCACATGATGAAATGTTTCCCCTAAAAAAGATGTTCAGAAACACAAAAAGCTGCTGAGTTTAAAGTCTTAGCCTCTGCTTCTGCATAATGAAAGCTTTAACTTTAAATGATTGAGAAACTAGCATGTAGATTTTTTTATTACTCATTAAATTTTCATGTCCCCTGTTTGAACATTACCTGCTTGTCCTATTCTGTAAAATGGGTATAGCAATGTTTCTCTCTTTTGAAATGATTGAATAATATTAAGCCTCTGACTATGAACTGTTGCATTACAGCTAAGTATTAATATTATATGAGCTCTTTGTTGCTGAAATAGGAAATATTTAAGCCCTTATCTGCCCATACAAGGTTGAACAGATAACAGACATGTGCAAGAAATCACAAAGGAGAGACTGTCTGTGTTTTTCTTATTTCCTAGTACAGTATGACAAGAAAAGCAACTTTCATCCAAATGGTATTTGGGCTGCCATGTAAACAGAAATACTTTGCAGCACCCATCAGTGCCAGCAAATGAGAGACATGACTGCATGACACAGGACATGCTGTCTTTCATAAGAACGGTATTATTGATGAACACTCCAAGTTTCTGTCAGCCTTTCATAATCACCCAAAATGAGATATTCCAATGGCTCAGGCAAATGCCTTTTCTTCATGATAGAGCTGGTTTGAAACCAACTGAGCACTTGTTCAGGTAGTTAAAATGACTTGGAATATTGCATGACATATTTGCAAAATTGCTGCGGCCTCCTCTAATGACTAGACATAATCATCGGTTCAAAACAGTTGGCTAGTAATATGTTTACAAATTCAGATTTTTTTTACTTTTCTTCTTTAGATATGGGAAGTGAAATTTGATAAGGAATAAAATAAGTCTCACAATGTCAACTGACTCTAGTTGTGAGTCTTATGGATGATGATGATGATGATTGCAACATCAGTGTGCAACGCTGTTTACAGATTACAAAGAGGTCCTTGCACCCAGGAGCTTACAATCTGAAATTTGACACAGGGAAAACAACAGAGGAAGGGAAGGGAAGAGGAGGCAGGGGAAAGAGGCAAGCAATATTCATGGGTTTAGGCCTAGTTACAGACTGGGTTATAGTAAAGCATGGGAACAAAGGGGCTGTGCCAAAGGCTTCATGGACAGGATGGATTGTAAAGGGAGATTTGAAGGAAATAAGGGAGAAGATATCATGCAAGTGTTATAGGAAGCAGATCCAAGCATAGGTGTGGAGATGATGGGACTTATAGTCCAACATATCTGGAAGGCATCAGGTCGGGGAAGATTGGTCTTACCTCTACCAGGAATTATAGGCTATATGAATAATATAAAGGACAAAGTTGATTTTGTTTATCTTTCAGACTATGCATTTGCTCGGCAAAATGGATAGAGTCAATGTGTGGTGCGGAAAGGAGATCATGTCTACCTGCCTTGTACCCACTTATCCTTGTTTAAAGCAGTGGCCATACATTTCCTGCAAACCACCAAGGTATGTACACATTCTTGCATACCTATGGAGCATATGTATGCAAGAGTCATAAAGATAATGTGTTATTGGATGTACACACATGGGACTGTATATTACTGCACACTATCTAGACATCATTAGAAGTACCTGGAAGATGGGGCAGGGCAGGCAGATATGTTATTTGTGCACTGCTGCACATTTACTTTATCAAGTTTGCCAGTCATGTACTTAATCCTACAGTCAACCATTTGTTACTAGAATTCATTGGATGAAATCCTGGCCTATTGGCAAACAAGCACATAACCTATTTGTGCAAGTCTTTCTCCCTAGCTTGGTCCACAGTATGGAAAACCTTTTATAAAATGACAGGAACACAGATATGTAACTATGTAATCTAAACAGGTTGATAGGATGGTAATGATGCATTAAATAATCCTGTGTAATAGCCCATTTAAAAAGGAATAATCAGAGAGGAAATTTCTGTATGCTTCATAGTACTTAAAGCTCTCAAACAGCCAAAGCCCAAAGGTGTATTATATCATACCATATCATACTTCTTTATTGCGATCCATAGATCCATGAAAGAAGGTGGATTATAGGCATCTTTCTATCTCTCATACCATAAAAATTATGAGTTTGTGTTCATTGTTTCCAATCACAGTTGATTTCATGGTCCAAACATTCAATAAACCATTAAACTGAAAACAGTAGATAACCCACTTCAGGCTATGCATATTTAGCATTTAAATGAACCAAGGCCATCTTCCTTAATGAGCTACTGATTCTCAGAGGTGCGAAGTCCATGTCCCATTTTATAATTAGTGCACCTAAATCAAGATTGCAGATATTGCCTGCAGTAATTGTAAATAGGTTTTACAAGTCAGAGGGAAACTACTGTAATTTTACATTTCTGCAACAAAGTTGTTAATCTGTTTCATACTTTACAATCAAGTTTATTTATTTCTGTTGAGAAGTCTTGTCTTTACAGCACTGATAAATCACAGAACTGTACAGAAAGCCTGCACTGCCCCATTAATGTTACAGACCAATAATTCAGAAGCAACATCAAATACAAAATGAATTTAAAATGTAATTGACTAATTAATTACCTAATAAACGGCTCTGATACGCAACACTGCCTCTACCCTCACTTCTACACCAAATACTCTTCGGTAAAAAAAAATGTTTCATGTAGTTTTCAAAAGAGTTTCAAAATGTACTCAAATTTACACTGGGAATATCCTTGGTTTCTCTTGTTGTTTTTATAGTGGGGATTGGGTAGATCTGTTGAATGGAATAATTAACAGAGAATAATTATGCTTTGACCTTTCAAACTACGCAAGAAATGTTTTCCGGGGAGCCATGTTGTGTGTGAGGGAGGGCAGTTCCAGTGGGAAGGAAGGGAAGAGCAAAGATCAGTGCAGCAGCCCCAAGGTCTGGTTGCACAGGGAGGCTAGGAGCCAATCTGAGTCCTGATTGCCTTGTCAGGTTTTTTTCACAGCACGTATAGACAAACATCCAAATGTTCTATAAACAGGGAATGAATGTTCACCTGAAAAACTAATTGGTTTGTCTAATCCTTGACAGAAATAAGCTATCTAATTTTAATATTAAATACTAATATTAAATTAATTTAATTAATTAATTTAATTAATTAATTAAATTAATATTAAATATTAAATACATAATACAGTCATGGATCCTTAAGGAATAGACTGTGTCAACAACAAAAACCAGGGATCATATCAAAAACTTATTATTTTAGATTAAAAAATAGTTACATCTTAAAATTACCCATTTGCTACAAGAACGTCCATGAAATCAAGTATGAATTTATCTACTGCCTACTGTTTGGGCTCATGATTGCTCTAAAATTTCTTTAGAAGAATTATATTACATCCAGACTTCACATGGATTTAGGATCTATGAGTTAGCTGGACTTAGAAACATTGCCCATCTCCTGTCTTATATAGCTAAATATAATAAATTCATTTTGTCAGTCTGATAGTACTTTTTAAAATACATTTATAACATGGAACCAATACATCTATTTAAAACTTCAGAAAAGTCGCTATACAGTTTTCAAAACAACATGCAAAAGTATCAGCTTCCCTAGGGCACAAAATGTGGGTTGCTACATTGTGAGAAATTAAATCATAGTTATAATTCTCGTTAGAACTCTTGAAAATGACTATTGCAATGATTTAGTACTGAAATTCTTTACCCACAAGCATTTGCTGAACATGATTTGTAGAGGGCAAAATGAGGGTTTAGTGGCAGAACAAAGATACACATCCATTGATAAATCTGAGGAAATGCCAACATGCAGACATTTCACCACAGGATTGCTGTTCCAATCTTGCACTCAGTCATGCAAATTCCATGCTGCTGACTTCAGCAGGGGAAATTGTGTGTAACTGGGCACAGGATTGTATACATTAATATTTTACAGAACATGTTTCTGCATAACAAACTGACAGCAATTAGTGGTGCTTCTAATATTTTAATTTTATTACTAGAAACCTACATGAGCCATTTTTATTAGCTTATAAATCCAGGATTTTGCATAGAGAGACCTAAAGCAGTATTCTATTCAGCACTAGCCCTGGTGTAAATAACACTGTGCTAGCATAAGCTACCTGTAGTGCAATGCCAATAGCATTTGCTCACACAAAAAATGCTACTGGTATTCTGCTAGAGATAGTGCAACTATCTCTATATATTAGCTCTATTGCTGAATAGGACAGTGCCCCTACTTCAAATCCAAACACAATAGTTCAAAATATCTCAGTTTCAGCAATCTATGTGCAAAATGGGAATGATGATAGTAATTCGCATTGTAGACTGGGAAGTGCTATACATGTGGCAAATAATGTATTTATTTATTTGTTAGATTTGTATTCCACCCTACTGACAAATGCAATTTACAATCATAAAACCAAACCAAACATAATAATAAAAAACAAGGATCAAAATAATACAATATTAAATATTTAAATAATTAAGGAGCCAGCAGTCGCATTAATAATCAAAGCAGAAGAATAAAGATTAAATGCCTGCTGGAAGAGGAAGGTTTTTACATGGCATCTAAATGAAGAAACATAATAATAAAATGCAACTGAATAGGAAACACTGGGATGAAACAATGGGATAAAAAATAAATAAGGCAAACTATTCTTATAGTACAGCATACTTGCAGAGAATGATGCCTCTTGTTTATGTAAATTATAGCTACCCAAAGAACTGTGTTCTCTCTCTCTCTCTCTCTCTCAGATATAATATCAGATTAGTTGCTTTACAACCATCATAAAACATGACACAAATTAGTTATCTTCAGTGGTCAAATTATGACATCTTGGGGGCAAATGTGTAAACTGCACCATAATCATGAATTGCCGCTCGTCAGTTTTTTCTATGTTTATTGTTAAGGAACATTACATATCTGATTCAACAGATTATTTCAAATTAATATTAATTACATTCTTGCATTTCTGTCTGATGCATGGTTAAAATAAGATCCTTAGAGTTTGACAGAATTTACTTCCAAGTAACTGTTTTGGATTTCAGCAAATTTCTGATTTTGTTTAAATTAGAATGCCATAGTATATCTATACCTACATTAATGGATGTATACACATATTCAATATCAAAATAAATGTTATTTAGTATGATTTACAGTATTTTAATCTCCCTTTCTCAGCATTAAGTTGTAGATATTGTGATAATTACATTCATTACATAAAGTGCTGTCTCCTTTAGTATTATGCTATTTACAGATACAGCTAACTCTAACTGACAGTCCTTATCATTCTTGCAAATTTAAAATGTCTTGTTTAGACTTGGATGATAACACAAGCGGTATCTGTGAAGAGCATCAAAACATTTATTGATTAATGTTTCCTTAACTGATTTCTTATTGTCTTGTTTGCCTGTAAATCCTGGTAGAGACAAGACTAACCTGATGCCCTCTAGATATGGTGGACTACAAGTCCCATCACCAACAACCAGCACAGCCAATGCCCAGCTGGGGGTGATGGGGGTTGCAGACATACACATCTGAAGGGTACCAGATTGGGGAAGGCTGGGCAAGACAAATGCTAACCATGGAACTGATTAGCAGTAAAGCCAGATCCTGTTCTTAGGACCATGGTGAAAACCCACATTCAGCATATAAAAAGGAACTGTGAGAAAATGCTCTGGCCATGATTACAGCCATGATGTGTTGCTCTGCAGTGGCAATATTTTTCATTTCACATAGAATGAATATATTCATAATTTTGACCAAAAGCCATCCACGCTGGCAATGATATGGGCTAAATACATGAATATCACCATGAAAGGAAAGGGCTGAGACACTTCTATGTAGGTCTCCATAGTTTCCCCTTGAATGAAATGGGGCCCGAGAAACATGATCCCATGCTGTATGCTCTGTCACCTGAGTTATGGTGAGGCATTCTGCAATTGGGTGCTCTGTCGTGGTAATGGGAGGCAGGGTGGTCATCAATGCAGGGGCATCCATTTCTTTTTTACTTTCCCCCTCCCACTGTAGTCAATCAGAGGGAGATCCTTTGTGTTGAGGTTGGAGTAAAGTCATGGCGTTGACTGAAGTGTGGCAGTGCTTTGGAGGAATATAGGATACAGCACAAGTTTGCTCCTCCCATGAGTTGCCCCCAACCTACCCATGACTCTTCCCTGTTTTGGTTGCTCTGCTGTATATCAGATAGAAAGTGTTCTGCAAGCGTATATTTTGCAATAGTGAACATAGCAGAATTTCTGCTATCCAGTATGGTCCCTCAGTTGTGTAACTTGAGTTAGTATTTCTGCTTCTAGTTTTTAATGTTAGTTATCTCATAGGTTGCATGCTGCTGCTTTTAATTAAATTTCATTATTGTTCTCCATATTTCCATCTTTATATAGTCATGTTTTATTGTTCTAGGTACATTGAAGCAGGATCATCTGGGAGCAGGTGGTCATTTAAGAATGCTGGGCCCAAACTATATAAAGCATTAAAGGTTATAACTAACACTTTGAATTGGGTTTAGAGATATACCAGGAGCCATTCCAGATTAAATAGGACTCTGTTTGAATAGCATGGCTCTGATAACTGCCTGTCAGCAGCGGTCCTCTGTACAAGCTGTAGTTTGCAAACATCCTTCAAAGGTAGTCCCACATAAAGCTCCTTGCATGTGTATAATGACACATGTGTGACAGTGGCCAGATCTGCCTTCTCCAGGAATGGCAACAGCTGGCACAAAAGCCAGAGCTGTGCAAAGATGTATTTAGACCCATAGGTAAGACTTTGATGAAATTGCAAGGGAATACAACTGGCCGATACAAAATAGGGCACGGAATTCCATAACATTTTGGATGCTTTGTAACTTATCTAATGTTGGTGGATGTGATGGGCCAAGTGAAAAAGATAGCAAGGTAGCTGCTCTGCCATGGCATTTCAGGTCCATGTTTAGGAATATACCTGAAAAGTTATGGTGTATGACTGCTGAATATGGAAATAAAGATTCCAATCAATAAAGAGGACGAAAGGGAAAGACATAAGGAAGCAAACAGATACTGATGAAAATATGTCACTCAGAAAGGTGAGCCATCCACGAAAAAGATTTAGAACAGGGCAAGATCTGGTATCAGATTTTCCTGCTCTCCTCCATGTTTAAACATGTGTTACAAGGTTACCAGGTAGCTGCAAATGCTAGGCAACAGCTTTCATTGCTTGGAGACTGTTTTGTTTCTCTTTGAAGAATACACATCCCCGAACATTGTTCGTGTTGTTTGGAAAACATCAACATAACATAAAATAAAAATGCAAACAAAGTGAATTCACAGCACTCAAACACTGTAACTCATTCAAACTGAATCAAAGAACTGGAAAGCACTTGAAGATAATTATCACTTTATACTTAAGGACAAATCTTCCATACTTAAAATACTAAGCATGCCATAAACACAAAACAAAGAAGATCAAAGCATACCAAGCAGAAAGTGTTTATGGTCTTTAGCCACTCTGTTTCCTTTATAGGTCTAAAATATGTATTTTAATATGTCTAAATTTATGTAACAATGTTATTTTATTTGCTATAAGTTTGTGGTATTAACCTGATTTTAATATTTGAAAAACAAGTTTCTTTTCAATAAAGTGCATGTAAGGAAAATGAAATAACTATTCATTTAAAAGTTACATAGTGAAGATATATTCTCTAGCTTTAGACATCTCTTGTATCTAGAAGTTACTTAGAATCAACTTTAACAGGTTTTTGTATTTATACATTAATATTGAACTGCTAGGTTCTGTTGGATATATTGTTAAGGTGCTTGATTTCTCTGAACTGACTTCATTTCCCTGCAAAGACTTGATTTCACTTCCCCAAAAAATCACTGTATGAAAGAGTCATCTTATTGTAGCACAGCAACATAAGGCATTAATATTTGTACAGCAAGAAAATGACAACCTCCTCTGTCCTAGCTGAATGCAAAATTGGGTTTCACAGTCTCATTAGTTCCCATTAAATACAACAGCTGGGTTTGTGTTTGTCTACATAATACTAGAAAACACATTGAGTTACATCCATATCAAGACTGCAATCCTATGTTCATTCACAAAGGTGTAAAGACCATTGAACTTAATGGGTCTGACTTCTGAAAAGACAGGTATAAGACTGCAAATTAGTCATGCTTTAGTCATACTGGCCCTGCTCCAACTGGACTCTCAATGCCCCCACAGGGCTAACTGACATCGTGGCCCTGTGGGGAAGAAGAAAGAGCAAGCGGGACAGAAGCAAACATCAGGGCCTGCTGCTCCAATTGGACTCCCGTCCTTTGGGAGCAGGACAATCCCATCAGCCCTGTTCCTGGTCTTCTCTTTCTCTCTCTCTCTCTCTCTCTTTTCCCTCTTCCCTCCTTTTCCTTGTGTGTCATGTCTTTTTTAGATTGTAAGCCTAAGGGCAGGGACTGTCTTCTTTGCTAACTGATTGTAAGCTGCTCAGAGAGCCTTTGGCTGAGGAGTGGGGTATAAATATGATAAATAAATAAATACTGAAATTAATGGGAAAAGTTAATCATGACTAAGTCTCATTGATTTTAATGGGACTAAAGTATAACTAAATCTGGATAAAATCTATCAGTTGGATATTGAAAGGCTTCCAAACAGATCCCACTAGATATTTGTAAACTGTGTATAAAAACAGAATCCTAATAAAAGTTAAGGCATTGTTCATGTATACCCATAAAGTGGAAAGTATGTGTGTGCCATGTATGTCCAGAAATGTTTGCCTACTTCCGGATGAGTTAGAAACTTGCAATTTGGCATGCTGATAGGGCTGGTTGTACAATGTACCAGAAAAATCTAAAAACACAGAATTTTGAGTTTTAAGTATTTTTAAAGAATTTAATAAAAAGCAAACCTTATGCCTACAATTCCCAGCATGCGTTGAATGGAACTCCCAGCATGCCTTGGGCAGGAGGCCAGACTTACTGGCCTTTGGCAGCCACTGAGTACCTGGGCAGGGTGCCACTGCCTGTCTTTCACAATCCACATTCCTAAGGTTGGTCTTGAGCAGTCAACCCAATTCCACATAAAAGGAAACAAGTAACATAAATGTGCTGCTGCATGCATTTGCTATGCCCCCTCCCAACCTCTGTGTGATTTTAAAATTGTAATTAGATACAACAGTGTGACTTTGAGGGGCCAAACATGCTCAAAGGCACTCCTGATATCGCTGTTTTCTCAGAATCTGTGGGAAGCAAGCACACAGCCTTCACCCTTAATCATCCTGATCATCCACTTGGTGGATGAGAAGCACAGATTGAGTTAGTCCCAGTTGGATTGACTGGAGCTGGGCACATCGACTGACAGCTGCTTACCTCCCCTCCTTGGCAATGGTACTCCTCAAGACTCTATCAAGGAGCAGCATCAGCAACTAGAGGATGTCTCAGAGGACCTAGGCTTACGCCTACAACTCCCAGCATACTTTGGATGGGAGGGAAGTCTTAGTGGGCTTTGGTGGCCATCATCTGGAAGCGGCTCACCATCCTGGGCCTGAAGGGAGAGTGCCTGGGGCCTCTGTCGCTAAGATCCATCAGGAGCAGGAGGGAAGGAGACTGCAGCTCTGAGCCCATCGCCAACAGCAACGACCAAGCTATCAGTCAGTCAGTCAGCTGGCTCCCTCACAGTCTACCTACAGGCACCACTTGCACAGTGCAACATGGACTGACTCGGCCAGACCACAATTCCCCTAAGCCTTGGCAGCAGGATTCCCATTGGGCAAGTCGGGCACCATGGTGAAAGGCATGCCAGGAGTTGTACTTTTCATTTTTCTGTAGCAACAGGGAAAATCATAGCAGCAGCATCTTCCTCAGGCCTGAGTAGGCCCAACAAATGGGGCAAGTGCCCAGGCTGCCCCTGATGCTTCAGTATAGCCTCCTGTTGGAGCACTTGGTGGGCAAGAAGCACAGGATAAGTTAGGTGTAGGCCTTTGACCCAGCTGCCTTTGGAGGCTTCCTGGCTCCTGCCAAGAGCCACGAGCAGAAGATAGTCAAGCAGGAAGCCTTTCCTTAATATGCAGCCTTGAATCTCTGTTTTTGCTTCTTTTAAATGTTGTTTTAACTGTTTTATTCTGTTTTTATTTTCATTTTATCTTGTACACCACTCTGAAATTTTTCAATGGGGAGCGGTATATAAATATTCTAAATAAATAAATAAATAAATCAGGGGTGAGAGAGAGAGAGAACTAATTTGTTTAAAAGCTAACTCGCAGGCCTAGCACTAGACTACTACTTTAAGATGATTACTTCACAGACATATCTTAGGGGGCCTGAGCAATGCCAGATATATCAGCTAGTTCTATATATTTTACTGTAAACAAGGAGGGCATGATGAGGGAAACGGAGGGCAGGCAGCTGCTCTGGAGAGCACCACCATCTGCTTTTTCATTGCAGCAAGTGCCACAATAGGATTGTGGTTGGCAGGACTTTCCAGAGCATCTGCTGGAAGCGGTGGGGATACAGCAGTGGGCCCTCCTGGTGGGGGCTGGGGGAGCAGTACAACTCTGCTCTGCCACCCGATGTGGTCACCACACTCTGCCTCATGGGAGGGCCAGCCCTGTACCTTTGATATGAACTTGCATCATATTATCTAGACATCAATAAATGTAGGGTTGAATGATTGGACTTGGACTTAGATTTGCCTAATGCACACTTTCTCTTATGTTATAAGGTGATTAGGAGTACTCTAATCACCTTATGACAGGATCAATGGCAGCAGAGGAAGTGAATGTCTTATTAGATAAACTCTCTCAACTCTGTCTGCATTTCTATTTTATTCTATGCGCTGTTGCACATCCAAAGTGATGAAAAGTTCCAGTAACCCAAGTAGGCATAGTTTAATACACTGGGGGTGATAAAAGATGCCATAAAGTAGAATATTATTGTTCTCGTGTATGGGAAGTAGTTTACAACAAATGATTTCCTTTCTTTGTATGCACATTCAATTGTGTTCAACTTTATATTCCACTCAAGGTTGTTTGTAGCAACGAATAATGCAACCCATGACAGTGGCATTATTTCAAAAGAAGCACTCCTCTGTCTCCCTGTGTTTAGGGTGACCATATGAAAAGGAGGACAGGGCTCCTGTATCTTTAACAGTTGCATAGAAAAGGGAATTTCAGCAGGTGTCATTTGTAAATATAGATAACTTGGTGAAATTAAAGTGCAGGAGCTATACTAGAGTGACCAGATTTAAAAGAGGGCAGGGCACCTGCAGCTTTAACTGTTGTGGTGAAGAGGAAATTTCACCAGGTTCTCCATATATACAAATGACACCTGCAGAAATTTCCTTTTCAATACTACTGTTAAAGATACAGGAGCCCTGTCCTCCTTTTCATATGGTCACCCTACCTGTGTTGGTGGCAGTTTCATTTTATAGTCAGAATAACCATAACCTATTTATGCATCTAATAATAAAATGAAAATCATGGTAGTGGACTCATCCCGTCACATTTCAATACCTCCTAGTAGAAGACTGTAGCCAAGTTTGTGAGGTACAAACCAGGAAGTACTGACACAAAAAACATCAGGGTTTTCATACTGAAAGCACATTCACCTGGTGTCTCATTTATCTACAGCAAGTCTGGTCAGGTATCAGTGAATCATACTTGTCTAAATGTACCAATCTGAACTGAATAATCACTGTCAGACTGTTGTTATTTCCCTTACAAGCATCACACAAAGAAGTTAGGAAATCAGGAATTTTGATGTTTGTGTACTGAGATGACAGATGCAATGTATTGAAATAAGAAAGTAGGCGACACAGTCACTACACCTGCTATCCGGTGAGGCTGACTTATGTGTGATTCATATCCCACACATTTCTTCAGTTGCTGCATCCAGGCATTTCACACTAGGTATTACACAGAACTTGCCTCTCTCCTTTCACCTGTTTAATATAGCCAGCAAATTCACACATTAAGTGCATAATCGTGGGCTTCATGCTGAGAAAGTATGTGTGTAAGAAAGATGGTTATAGGAGGCTAACTGGAAGAATATGAATATCAACAAATTTCTCTCAGCTCTTATTTTAATGTGTACAGATTATCATGTCCAAAGTCTGGCTTATAATGGGGTTTTGTTGTTGTTTTACTTTATAATTAGTTCAGTGTTATATTTGAAAAGTTTTGAAATTGTTCTCACATGTGAATGTTGTAGAAATTAACCCTGTCAAAGAGAATGCTTCAACATTTGTATAGTCACTTTTTCAGAAAAAAGGCAGGTGAGTACTACTAATTGCTAACCTTTAGATTAAACATCTACTCTGTGTGTGTGTGTGTGTGTGTGTGTGTGAGAGAGAGAGAGAGAGAGAGAGAGAGAGAGAGAGAGAGAGAGAGAGAGAGAGAGAGAGGATGGACTTGCAAACAAATTTTCAGACAGCTGAGGAGATAAACACATGTATGGATCATTTACATGGGATGAGTTGTGATAATTCTTTTTCCTGTATTAAATGGGTCTGTCAACTGCATCCTTCATACAAACAAACACACAGCTACAAATCTGTGTTTATAATACTGGAATTCAAAAGCCCTTTAGAGACCCAGTGTCATTGCAGAGGTGAACAACTTGTGGCCTTCCAGATGCTTTGGCTTACAACTTTCATTAGCCCTAACCAGCATAGCCAATGGTGAAAGATTATGAAAATTGAAGGCCAAAAAATTTGGAAGGTCCCAACCCCATACTACAGAGTATAAGAGTCTGCACTGTTCGTTTATTTTTATATTGAGTAATGTTACATATTGTGTAATCCCTAAATAGCTGGGCTCTACATAACCTTGTGACTGTCTCCTTCCTTGTATCTCTAGTCAAGTGAGGATCTTTCTTTTGGATGTAGGGTGCTTCCAGACAATTAATGTACAATTTCCCTGCCTCATTCATGGAGTGTCCAGACAATGCTGTCATCCACTTACCACATTAAGGAAGAAAAGGCAGAATAGTTTCACAATGCCTAATGATGTTAATGCTAGGACCCCTCTACCTGGAAGTACCGATATTGAAAATCTGAATGACACTGGCATGTCCCCAGCAGCTTTTTCTAACTTCTTGTAAGGTGGTAAGGTGTGTCTCAAACTGAAGTTTAATGGTCAGGCTACAGTATCTTAGCTCCTGCACACCAGCATTCTGTTCTAAGCATGGTAGAGTGAAATTCTGAGCCTCAAGTGCATCTTCTAGGCTGTGCTATTAGTCCGCTTACCTGAAAGGCCAGTGCACCAGGCCCTATGACACTCCTGCCTCAGAGTCAGCCCCTCTATCCAAGCAGTGTATCTGCACTGTGAGGACTTTGACTAGTTCCTGCTTCTTTTTCTTCTGATTACGAACTCATTTTGTGACCACTACATGCCTTGAACTTGTGCCTGCTTTTGGCCCCTTAGATGCTAATTTGCCGTTCCTGATAAAACTCACACTGGTCTGTTTTTGATAATGTCTGATCCAATTCCACTAGGCCTTAACCCCTGATAACCTGGAACAGACTCCTGTTGAGACCCGAGACCTTCTTTTGCAGGGACTGCTGGAGCTAATGCAAACAGGGCAGCCTAAATAATCCTAGCTGCTCCTTCATTCAAAGGAGAGGTATGGTAGGATGTTAGGATACAGTTTCCCTCCTCATGCTTTAAGGCTATGTGTGATTTCTCCCCAAGAGCATGTTTATTCCTGGTTCTAAACACTGCATAATTAATATTATAAAACATTAGAAAGGCATATGTCCCACAGAAGCATGCCAAAGGCAGAAACTTGCTAATGAATTTGGGTGGCCAGAGGCAAAAGAGGGCAAGCCTCCTGCATCTTTAATAGCTGTATAGTCTAGAAGAGGGAATTTCAGAGATATACTTTGCCATGAAAACTATAGCTGTTGAAATTCCCTGTTCTGCACAATTATTTAAAGTGTAGGAACCTTGCCCTCTTTTGCATCTGGCTACCTATAATTATGATTCATTAACAAGTAGGATATGATGTGCAAAAAATATCATTAGTAAGTTTGAAACAACTATATCTGGACTCAGCCAGGACTGTGTTTTTTCTTTAAATAAAAGAATGTCAAATTCATCTATGCTCTGCATATGATTGGGACATACTGTACGTACTGTTATGTCTTACATTTTGACCATGTTGGATAAAACAGTTTGTGTTCATGTATATACATGAGAAGCAAAATAGGTGTAAGGAAGCTTTTAAGAATAAAAAATCTAACCACGATAAAACAAATTTTAAAACAATGACTAATATAACATACGAAGTTTAAACAGAATTTTTAAAAATAATTAATACATCACCTGGAGAAATTAAATGACCCAACCACAGGCACGGGCCTTTCCTACATGGCTGTCATAATTGTGTACGGAGAAGGATGTGGATACCATGGGAAAGTCCCATATGATAGTACCCCAAATAAACAGTTGGTTTACTTAAAATGTTCTCCCAGCCAAGGTACGTTGTATAGCTCCTCTGTGGCTGGGAAAACAAAAGTACCTAGCTTGAGGAAGATAGCCTACTTTATTTAATATAGGATAGACAAACCTTGGACTCCAGGCTATTATGTGTACTTCTCTATTCATACTATTGCTGTTCCTAAATTAGAATGAAATCAGATCAAAAGCTCATTACTGGAAGAAAGACAAAGGAAATTTTACTTAGCAGGGGGATAAATAAGATTTATTTCCCTTTGGCATAGCTGATAGACTGTTTGCCATGTAGGAAGAGTAGGTGGTTGCCTGTGACATCAACATACTAATGTTTGTTTCTAATTTTAATACATAGCAGAATTTGTGAGGCCCATCTATTTGCATGAAGCAGCAAAAAAGCAGAATTAGGTAACCAAGTAAATGTACTACTTGGCATATTCATCCTTTAGTTGAAAAAAAAAGATGACTATCAGGGGGATACATTGCAGTCTGGACTTCACTTAAAAATATTTTTTTCATTGCAATTTCCTTTGCAGTCCTAGAACACTCTGCTGTGGCACCCCGGTTGTGGAACGAGCTCCCCAGAGAGGTTCGCTTGGCACCTACATTGTTTTCTTTCCGTCACCAGCTGAAGACCTTTTTATTTTCTCAGTATTTTAACACCTAATTTAACTTAAATTTAAACTTTGCTGTTTTAATCTCATATTTTAACCTATATTAATTTTTGCTATGTGGTTTTATTCTGGTTGTGTTTTTATATTGTATTTTGTATGTGTGTTTTAAATTTGTTGGTTGTTTTTATGCTCTTCATGGTTTTAATTTTTGTGAACTTCCCAGAGAGCTTCGGCTATTGGGTGGTATAAAAATGTAATAAATAAATAAATGGTTCAAATGCCTGTGTGGGAACTATTTTCATTATCCTGACGGGCTCAAGCACCACACAGAGACTGGGTTCAGACAATCATGGGGGGAAAAAGAAGCCATCATGGCTTCTCCTCCCACCCTTGCATTTGTCATGCCTGCACCCATCACTTACATAATTACCCACACTGCAGTGGGGTTGGCATGTCATCCAGTGAAACAGGGCTAACTTCATACCCAACCTACAACCCATGACTTGCTGTAGGGATTGTAGGGTGGTTCGAAGTTTCCCCTACTGTGGCATGTGTTAGGTTTGGATGACATGCCAATCTGTGCTGCAATGCAGGTATTTATGTAAAAAATTGGTGTGCATGCAACACGTATGGGGTTGGGGAGAGAAGCCACACTATCTTCGTTTTTCCCCACAATCATCCAAACACCCCCGCAAGGAACCTAGATTCACTTTACATGTCTGGGGAAATGTTGGACAATGTGCACTATTATGAAGAGGGAAATAAGCCACAATGGCTTATTTCATGCCTGTTGCATGTTGGGGGGATTCGCATAATTACCCTTTGCATGAAAGCTTGTTGTGTCATATGAATCCGACCAAGCTACCCATGACCCATGTGCTTTGGGTGGCTTAAGCTGAGTTTGCACAACACGACAAACTGTGCTGCCAAGGGAAATTATGCTAATCCCCCTGTCACAGACCAGGCAAGACTATTTCTTGATGTTTACAACTAACACAATGCCCATTCTGCCATGCCCGGCAAAGCCTGGGCATGGGGAGGGATTTGCGGGCGGGGCAAGGGAGAGACGTGCCCATCCTGCATTGGGCAGGATTTCGCGGTACTGGGCTGGGAGGGGTTTTAGTCTGGATAAAAGCCGGTGACTTACCCCTCGCAGACCTTCTCGCTTTCGCGGCTCCCTCCCTCCCTCCCTGTAGGCAGTGTGAGCTTGCTGGTTGCCATTAGGGGGCAGAGTAGGATTTTTTGCTCACGTTCTGAATTGGACGTGAGTTGTTTCACCTACTCCACACTGTAAGACAATCTGGGAGCATAACTAGGTTGATCTGGCTGCGAGCTAATTTGGTCACTTCTAATACATGGCAGGTAGGGACGGGCATCCAGAGGGATTTGAATGGCGAGCATTCATAGGCACTGTTCCAGTGAGAGGTGATTCCCGAGGGCTCCCAGTGTTGAGCCTTGTGGCCGGGCTGGGGGATAAGGACCACCTCTGAGGCCGACCTCTCTCACCCACCTTGAGCCTGGGGGCATGGGTTGAGGGTGACAAGGGAAGGTCTCCCTACCCCATAAGGGGACGGACAGCAGGGGGGCGAAAAGCAGAGCGCCACCCGCTGGGCCAAGAAAGCTCGCCCTTTACATAGAAAGGTATGCACGCAGGCCAGACTGGATGCCCGATAGGTTACCCCTTTGCAGATCTTGAATAAAAGTGGCCCAGTTTAAATCCAATTGTTTGTGTCGTCTCTTATTTCTTGCATCCATCCCGCAATATTCTTTTTTCCTATCCTTTTTTTTTAAAAAATTACCTTTTATTTTTGCATTAGTTGTCAGTGCTCTGCTTGATCATATATTCAACTTCTTAAGCTATTCCCAGTAGACAGGACTTGTTAAATGAAGAATGCTCAAGAGTAAAGTCTAAATACCTATTCTCTGTTAAGCAACATTACACAGATGATACTATCGATAATTCTGATTTCCACTAAAGTTTGAGAAGCTAGGTATACCTTTCATCATTCAAATTGAAAATTAAATAAAATCAGGACCCTTCTTAACATTTTTTTCACCCTTCAGATTTGTTGCAACGTAAGTTATTGGTCATCCTACCAACCAAAATAATGAAGAAGCTGAAATAACTCGTCAAGAGTAAACTCACCAATGTGATCTTAAGTTTACTTATTTGAGAAAAAGTATTGTTTTTAACTTTTGTACACTGCCTTCAACATTTTTAACACAAAAGCTGGGTATAAAATTACATGTTTAAATAAATGATTTAAACAAAGAATGAATAAATAATAAGTACTGGAGTCTGTAGGGTATACTGCTAAGTGAAAGTATTCATAACTGGGATATCAGTTTTTCACTTGCACATTGCGTGGAGACAGGAAATAATTAACAGAAAGGTATTACAGCAGTGTCATATTCTGTGGCACATGTGTATTAACTAGGTGGTTTAGACCACCTGTCAGGTATGCTTTAAGGTGGATTCCTGCATTGAGCAGGGGGTTGGACTCGATGGCCTTATAGGCCCCGTCCAACTCTACTATTCTATGATTCTATGAGTCTCTTAGGGGCAGAGTCCTCACTTAGAGGCAGAGCTGAGAAGAAAAAAGAAAAAGCGTTCTCTTGTTTTGCTGGGAAACTTTGTGCTAGAAAATTGCTTAATAATTATGGGCTTTTATTATCTTGTGGAAGGTAAACCGAACTAATATTTGGGTAGAGCAGAATTGTATGGGGATAGAGAACCGTTTTTTATCTCTGGCATTTGATAGATTTATAGTGTAATTACAGGGTTGATTCCTTGAACTACAATTTATAAGCTGCAAATTGTGAATTGTCCTGCAGTCTTCAAAGTATCTATAAAGGGACTACCAAAGAGTCCAGCATTTTGTGGAACCAGAGACAGATTGAGACTGGTCAACGCAAAGTTGCAAGCAAGAATTCCATAATTTTGTTTGGACAACAATTGCCCAATTGACTAATTGTTGCATGTATTTGTATTGGGCAATTGTTGTATGCTTTGTATAACTTTAATTCTTACTAAAACATGTTTGTCCAGTTATATCTTCGCAAATTTTATTTCAATTAAGCCCCATAGAACCATATAAATAGAAGTGATATATGCACACCTTTCTCTTGCTCTACTTGTTTTGCAAGTTTTTGAAGCACTACAAAAAACTTCCAAACTTGTTTGAGGTAACTGTGGAATAAGGATGCCTGGTATGCGCAACAATACCTCCATGTAACTCTCTGTAAAACTAGAATCATAGAATAGTAGAGTTGGAAGGGGCCTATAAGGCCATCGAGTCCAACCCCCTGCTCAATGCAGGAATCCACCCTAAAGCATACCTGACAGATAGTTGTCCAGCTATTTTTGTTCTCCAACCATGCTCTTATTATCATTTACCTTTTTATTGCTTAAAGTGAGCGTCTAATTGCTTGGAGAAATACAGGGTTGTCCTCTCACTACAGGAAATGGGAGACATTTGGAGCATCTGATTAGGGCAAATTAAACTTTACACCCAAGATAAAGGTTAGTAGGGAAATCAGCATGTCAGAGTCATTGGATATTTAAGAAACTAAAACATACTTTAAAAAAAGAACTTCAAACATGTTTATGAAGTAGTTGCTCAACTATTTTAATCTAATCCTAACAAACTTTACCCAATCATCACTCAGTGTGTTATTTTAGTTCTATAACAAACTGAAAACAAAAACAGAAACTGATACTCCAGGGAATGAAGAGTCAGGAAATAAACATAAAACTAAAAAATAAATAACACACTAATTCAGTAACACCTGAAAATAAATATCTATTGAGAGGTGGAATTATGGATATAATTAATGGAATTTCACTACTAGTATACCAGCAGTACTTTTGCTAATTGGGTCATTGTTGTTTTAATTGATTTGATCATGTATTATGTATCTTATAAGGATGTTTCTCATCCTTTTTTAAGAATTTCTATTTTTGAAACTGTTTCCCTATGGTATTTTGTTTGTTTGTTTTATTTGTTTTTTGTAGGGGCGGTCCTATGAGTTGGTGAAAGGGGAAATATATTACAAAATCTCTTCTTTATCCTTGAATCTTGTTTAAGGCTTACAAATAGCACATCCTCCATAATCATGTTCAATCCTACAAACTTCAATGGGACTGAAGATGTTTTCTTATCACAGTTCTAACATAGCAGATAAGCTTTGAGAGGCTCTTTCAACTTGCTCAGATGAAAATGAATTTGGCCTTTTTAAAGTGTGTCAGGCTTGAACAAGCAGCAAGGATTGCAATGCATAATCTCAGCAGGAAAGAATTATTCCCTTTGTATTCATTAGGATGAGAGAAGCTTCTGTCCCATTTTGGACAATAGGACTTTTATAGCAGTACAGCGATAATGGGAGAATGAACAAAGTTAGCCCCGAAATGGCACTCAACAGTGTGCAAACTGTTCTACAGCAATAACTGTCTTCCACAGCGTTCCTGTGAGGGAGATAACTGTGCTCTATTAGATTTGGTTTACAAATACAAAGCTGTCTATGATCTGTATTTTTAGTAGTATCCTCTAATTTTTTAGTGTCAAACATGAATAGTCAAATAGTGAAAACAAGTTGAACATTCAGAAGGTGCCTGAATTCATGCCTTTTGGCTTATGGTTTGCCAGATGGGAAGGGAATGAGACAAAAGATGATAATAAAGGAGATCGATATTCCTTATACCCTTGTGTATCCTCCATCTCCCAGCTAGTTTCCTCCCCCACCCCCCGAAATTAAAAAAAGAGATGTGGTGCTGACCAAAACACTTATATAATATAGAATGAATGGCTGGGTGACTAGTGTCCACTCATGTTTCAGTGCTAAAAACAGAGGCACAGAAGCCATGCCAACCATCTTGAAAAGCTTGTTTCATGACCCCAAGTGTGTTGTGGCAGACTGTGGTTACAAGGAAATAGCTGTGTGCATACTGCTGAAAATGACTTTCCTGATCATTGTTATTTCATACACTCCAGATCTGAGTCCAACCTGTAGAGCAGAGGGAGAGAAGAGAAGCAGAGCTATTAAATTGCCTCTGCTCAGGGACTAGCTGCCTTTGGCTTTCTCCAACAATCACCTAGCTGGCAGCCATTCAACTAGGCTACCTGTACTGTTTCCATCCCAGTTTCATGAGGCTTTTATCATGCATTCATCATTCCCTATTCATGATTGCTTATAGGTTCTTTAGATGACATTGTGACTCTCCAGTTTCGCTTGTGTGTCTAACCAACACTTTTGGAGACCTTTTTTTAGAGCATGAAAATGCAGCATTTAATTGTCAAAGTGAAAGAAAGCACAATTTCCTATTGTATAGTCGCACTATTCCACTATACCTCTAGCACCTAGAGGTTATGTAGCTTTATAGCATGGAAGGAAATGTTCTTGAGTAGTGCTTGGACCTCTACATATCTGTTGTCATGCCTCCCTCAGATTCTTCCAAGGTTGAAGAGAAATGGCAGGTTGCAGATCTGGGTGAGGGATCTAGAAACAGCTTCACAGCCCTCAATGCCAGATAACAATCTATGCCCTGCCACAGCCCCTCTGTCACATTGGAGGACCAAGTTCTGCTGACCCCTGTAGAGCAAAGAAGGCTTAATGTGAAAGAGCAGCACATCTAAAAAAAAAAAGGCTGCCAGAAGACCGGGGACTAATTACCAGCAGCTGCTCCAGGACACTGGAGTTAAATGCAGTTGGAATTCACAGCCCAGTATTGAAGTGCAACGTCGAATCAACACACTGGCTCTTCTCAGCCTGTTTCTGGACCCTGAACCTTGCCCTCATCTGTAACCTGGACTTCCTTGGATTTTGGACCCTGGACTGCAAAAGGACTCTTCTGTACCCCATGAATTTGCTTCATAGATTTGGTAAAGACTCAAACCCAGCATCCAGCTTTGTTTATCCTGCATCACCCTCCCTCTTTCCCTGGCCTGGATGGGTTTATTACTGGGGTTCTGCATGAGATTTATGGCTGTCGGTGTAATTCAGCTTTGTTCAGCTGGCAAAGCCTGACATCTGTAGGAAATAATTTCCTTTGATCCTTCCACTCCCGATTAAAAAAAAAATAGCTGCTAAGGAGAGAGATGACGAAGAAATTATGAATGGTGACTAGAAGCTCTTACTTCCCTGTGTGTGTGATTTCACATACAGCCTCCTGTTTCCTTTGCCTGCTGGCTGAGGAGCCTTCAGAATCCTCAGCAAACAGAGGTGGGTTGCTCTCACATGGCAAGCAGAATGCATAGCCTAGCTTTAAGGCTTGATCAGTACATGGAGGGGAATGGTGGGTTGCTCTCACATGGCAAGCAGAATGCATAGCCTAGCTTTAAGGCTTGATCAGTACATGGAGGGGAATGGTGGGTTGCTCTCACATGGCAAGCAGAATGCATAGCCTAGCTTTAAGGCTTGATCAGTACATGGAGGGGAATGGCATAGGAACAAGATACAAGATGGACTGCAGAACTTCAGACAACATGTGGTGAAAATCATTGCTGAACGTTCCTTCACGTTCTGACTTTACCAGAGAACCCACTCCATTCAACACTCTCCCTCTCTGTTCTTCAGTAAAATCAATACAATCAGGAGACATCTTTGTGACTTTCTCCAAACCTCCTTTGTTTTTTGTATGCCATCATTGGTATAACAATGGTGGGGGAGGGGGATTGGTGCTGAGAGACTTTGTCAGTTTCAAAGGCGGCAGAAGTGATGAAAGTGGATGCCCTGGATGAACATGCCTTGGAAAAAGAGAAAGAGCGGATGGAGCATGCATCTCTGTTCATGTAGCATCATCAGACGAGTATTTTATCACTACTGCCCACTTACAGATGTCTGCATGTCCTTTAGATGATAATGCCCACCTCCCGCTCCTTGCCTGTTTTGTGTCACAAAATAGACACCTTTTAATCCAACTTTTTTTAAAAATGGAATGTGCCACCATTTCCTGTTGTGTGCAGGAAAAATGGTGCGATAAAAACAGCCTCTGAATGGGCCATATGGTCTTTGTTTACTTCCTCTTCTCTGGGTAAGAAGAGGAAGTATCATGGGATAGGAGCGGGGGTGGAGAAGCAATGGTAGTGACCGCAATTTTCCCATCTGATGATGCTCATAGTCACCAAAGAGACACTTTCATACAGGGGCAAGGGGGCGGGGGAGGAAACAATTTTCCAGAAATGTACAGTTGTGGGGGGGGGGGATGGTAAGTGGAGATAAAAATGCACTTTAGACAGAATGCCTCTATTCACAAGTGACACATCAAATGCAGGGGGATTGAAATGTGATTTTAAATCCACTTGCTTGCATGGCCATCAATGAATTTTAAAACCTGATACAAGGACACTTAACACCAAATTTCTGTCTTACACATATGCACTCCCAACAGCAGGAGAGAGGCTCAAAAACAATGCAAGTGGCACATGTGACATCTGTCTGCATCATTCTTCACCCTATTGATGTCATCATGTCATCAGGTCTTTCAAGCAACAAAGGCTCTGCATACATTCATTCTCTTTCACATTTCTGAGACTTCTATACTAAAGGCAGTCCTAGAATATGATAAGGCTAGCAATGAGTGCACAGCCATTTATTAGGTCAAAAAGTTATTTCAAGTGCATTGCCATTTAAAGGGAGTTCTAAGAGATGGTATCTGTCTTCAGAAACAAAAAGATATTTAAACACAGCTGTTCTTTTATGCAGTACTAAAAACCAATGAAAGGTTTTCAAGAAAACAATTGTAGAATTAAAATGTAATTTATTTGTGTTTTAACTGCATGAACCCATGGGCTACAAAATGAAAACTGCACTATAGCAGGAGCTCTTCCTTGTGTTTGGAACACACAATTTGAAAAACTATTACTAATATTAAATATTACAATAATGCCCTGCTGAGCCAGACATATAAATTATAGAACCTTCCCTAAGGAAATGCTGTATTAATTATTCTTATTTTAAGGAAATGAATGGGAACAAATGTGTGAGAAAATTAACAAAAGTGGAGAGACTTTAAAAAGAATTTTTTTTTGACCATGGATAGTGTTCTCACAACCAACACTTCATATTTCTCCTGTAAGAAAAAAATCGACATTATTTTATTCTTTATTGTGGGAGAGAGAGAGAAATGATTGAACTTGTGGACAATTTATGCTATTCTCTCACACAGAGACTATTGGGTAGATTTACCTGGTCACATTTAATTTCATTCTCTCTTAACCATATCTGAAAGCTACCACCTTTACCAACTAATTTGCTTTAGTTCTACAAATCCAATATTCATTTACAGAGATCAATATTTCAATGTGAGTAGCTTTCACATTATACGTGGTGAAAAGTACATGTATAAGTACATTTGTCCTTTTGTTTAGACACTTCTTTAGAGCTGAAAAGGGAATTTGCATACCTCTATCATAGAAAAGAGAAGATGCATTTGAACTCCAGATGTGCATGAAAGCAAATGTATTTCTCCTTGTGGAGAGAGACAAATTCTATTTTCCAAAATCATAATCATACACCTTCTTCATCTTTGTTTTTTTTTTCCTGAAAGGCTGCACCATCCCCTCCCCACCCCAAAAAGAATATAATTTATATTCTTTTTGGGGAATATGACTGGGGGAAATTGACTATTTTTCAGTTATCAAATCCTGCCTCAGAACTGAATTTATGCCAACAGACCTACTCTGTTTTTCAAGTTAAGACTGTGAGATATCTGCAGTATTTTAAACTTACCAATCTAAATTCATATATCTTTCACTTATTAGATCCTGGTGGGGATAGAATGAAATGCATTTATCTAGATCCATTTCAATCGGGTTTCAGGCCTGGTTTTGGAACGGAAACTGCCTTGGTGGCCCTGTGGGATGACCTCTGTCGGGAGAGAGACAGGGGGAGTGCGACCCTGTTGGTTCTCCTAGACCTCTCAGCGGCCTTCGATACCATCGACCATGGTATCCTTCTGGATAGGTTGTCTGAGCTGGGAGTTGGAGGTACTGCGTTGCAGTGGTTCCGCTCCTACTTGGATGGCCGATTCCAGAAGGTGGTGCTGGGGGATTATTGCTCTGTGCCGTGGCTCCTAAGCCATGGGGTTCCACAGGGCTCTATCTTATCCCCTATGCTGTTTAACATATACATGAAGCTGCTGGGAGAGGTTATCCGGAGATGTGGACTGAGGTGTCATCAATATGCGGATGATACCCAGCTCTACCTTTCCTTTTCATCAAACCCAGGTGAGGCAGTGACTGTTCTGAACCAGTGCCTGAGCACGGTAATGGACTGGATGAGGGCTAACAAACTGAGACTCAATCCAGACAAGACGGAGGTACTGTTAGCGGGTGGTTCATCTGTCCGGCGAGGTGATGTTTGCCCTGTCCTGGACGGGGTTGCACTCTCCCTAAAGGATCGGGTCCGTAGTTTGGGGGTGCTCTTCGATCCAGAACGGTCACTTGAGGCACAGGTGAACTCAGTGGCAAAGAGCACCTTTTATCAGCTTAGGTTGATATACCAACTACGCCCTTATCTGGACAGAGATAGCCTAGCTACAGTTATCCATGCTCTGATAACCTCTCGCTTGGATTACTGCAATGCGTTATACGTGGGGCTGCCTTTGAAAACGGTCCGGAAGCTTCAGCTGGTACAAAATAGGGCAGCCCGTTTACTAACAGGGACTGGCCGACGAGATCACATTACGCCAGTCCTTTTCCAGCTTCATTGGCTACCAGTCCAGGTCCGGGCCAAATTCAAAGTGCTGGTATTGACATTTAAAGCCCTAAACGGTTTGGGGCCAGGTTATTTGAAGGAACGCCTCCTCCCATATGTACCTACCCGGACCTTAAGATCATCTACAGGGGCCCTTCTCCGTGAGCCCCTGCCAAAGGAAGTGAGGCAGGTGGCTACTAGGAAGAGGGCTTTCTCCGCTGTGGCACCCCGGTTGTGGAATGAGCTCCCCAGAGAGGTCCGCCTGGCGCCTACACTGTACTGCTTTCGTTGCCAGCTGAAGACCTTTTTATTCACTCAGTATTTTAACACTTAATTTTAACTTAAATTTAAATTTTACTGTTTTAATTCTGTATTTTAATCTTATAATCAACTTTGCTGTGTGGTTTTATCCTGGTTGAGCTTTTTATACTGTATTTCGTAATTGTGTTTTTAACCTGTTGGGGTTTTTTTGTGGTTTTAATTTTTGTGAACCGCCCAGAGAACTTCGGCTATTGGGCGGTATAGAAATGTAATAAATAAATAAATAAATAAATAAATTTTGCTATACAGAAATGGAGGTTTTTCATGTAATTTGTTTTTTCATACTAAATCTTGGTACACCTTTTGCAATGCCTTTTTCTTTACTTTTCTAAAACGCTGCCCTCTGTTGCTTGTGCTTGGGAAGAAACTGAAAACCCTTCATGTTGTTGAACCTTCTGCATATACAGCAGAGGTTCTAGAAATTATCAGACTTGATATTGGAAAGTGCGCCAGTATTGACCTCAGACATGTGTATGAATGTGTGTGTGTGTGTGTGTGTGTGTGTGTGTGTGTGTGAGAGAGAGAGAGAGAGAGAGAGAGAGAGAGAGAGAATTATACATGCACACCCTCTGTTCCTGTAACTTTCATACAGAACAAGTCAATTAATAAGAGTGGCAAAGGCTCGTCATAGTGTGGTTCTTACATTAGTCAAACACACTGCCAGGGAATGGGGGCGAATTGACTGCTTTTAACCAGAAGTTTTTATTTTCTAAAACCAAGCTGTCATTTTGGCAAAACAAACGTGGGTGATAAAATGCATCTACTGTCCCCTAACCTGACTAGAGTCCTGCTGGATACTCAAGATAGTCACTTCCATATTTTAATAAAGCCAAATTATTTTTTGTTATAATTCAGGTTTTTTTTAATCCTATGAGGTCAAACCATGTAAGTCAACATGAAAAACATATCAGCACCCTGAAGAAGACCCTCAATGAGTAATTATGCACAATTAATGCTACTGCTTTTTTCTGGCTTTCTCACTCCTTTACATACTACTTCGTGGCCTCAGGGAGGGAGCGAATAATAATTTGGAATAAAAAAAAATACTGAGATAATTAATTAGTAACAGACCACAGTAATTAGGGACCTTTGCACCATTTCATGTTAAACATTGATTAAAGTATGCTATATTCATCTTGCTCTTGAAGTGTAATTAAATAATATGCATGCATTTCAGATCCAGTTAAGCTGTATACCAACACGTTTTTACTCATTATGTAGACTGGCCTCATTTGAAAATCATTTATGGGGAATTGTCTCTTTCCATAACCTGAAACACGCACATACACACTTCTCTTTCATCAAACAATACAGAAAATGGTACTTGCTCATTTATAATAATTGTATAATTCAGCAGCACATATTGGATGTATAATGAGACATCCATCATATAGCCAGACTGGTTGCTGCAGTGATAATTTAGATGCCATATTTCTTTTCAACATCTACCCACTTAGCACCCAACGGTCTCAAGAAGAATGTGCATATATCCTAAAAACTTGGGAGAACTCAGAAATTTAAAAGTTATGATACTGTCTGAAGAAGTTTAAAATTATGTTTAAATTACTTTTTATGAGACAGTGTTCCTCTTTTGAATCTGGCTTCTACTGCCTACACACACACACACACACACACACACACACACTTGTGTTTGAGGATCCCCACTATTTCAGATCTTTGAATCTATAAAAGATTGCATTACAGTCACATAGACTATAGTATATTTAGACCAAATATAAAAAGGGTTTGTGTAAATTGCATCAAAGCTGTAAAAGTGTTCTTCAATTAAATCAACCTTCCAACCAAATTAATTAATTGTTGTACAACTTCTTTATACCTTGCACTTTTAGGTTCTGGAAGTAGTAGTCCAGATAGTACATAAGATGTTATGAACTTTACTAAAAAAATAATAATAAAGAAAATGAATACACCAATACAAAATGCTAATGATCAACAGTAAATGAAAAATATTGAGAGAAAAATCAAAGAACACACACACACAAACCCAAGAACTTAATGGTGCCACTCTTTTGCCTGATGACCAGACTGCTAGTAAGCAATTCCTACTTCTGCAAGAGAACTATATCCCCTAAGCAAACACCATGAAATAACTAAATGTAACACATCGTAAAAATATCCTTTGGGATTTCCTTAGTCCTACTCACAAGCTCCTTTGAATTTTTGTTTAAAAAAAGTCTAAATCAGCAGAGCTCCAGGTGGCATTTAGCATGGCTCCTCTTTCTGTTTTGCTTACACAAGCTTGAAGCAGGCCAAAAATGCTGAAATGCCTGTCTGGGTTAACAAAAATCAGTTTGTTCTCCAGAGACAACAATGCCAGAGTCATGACATTGGCAAGTTTTGAGAGTTTCCAATACACTTAAAGATGCTAGATTGTCACTATTTCTTAACTACTTACCCTCAGGTCTGTGCAAGTCTGCTGCTCACATTTCATGCCCTCTTCCATATCCCCGACTGAATTTATAATTTACTTTGTCTAAAAAGTATTTCAGATTTCACATGTGCTAGATTTCACAGAGACAGCCTGTACAACAGTCTGTGTGCCATGACTTGTGCTGGCACTATGTCTTTAGTAACAACAAGTATCTCAATACAGCAGGTAACAGAAGATGAAACCAGTAAAACTAAAATGAACTCTGCTTTCCTAAGGTGGCAAAGTCCATAGATAACATTTGTGGTTGATGGTCAAATGAGCTGGGTTGCAGCAAATGGCTGAGAGATACCTATTAAAATCATGTCAGTTAGCTGACTCAGTCTGTAACTATGTAATACAAAGGTTTGGCAAACACTAGTCCGGCTCTGAATGATGCCAATTATAGAACCTGGCCAAACATAAAAGGTCTGGCTAGAGAAAGGGTGTCCACTTATAAGCAGAAAACTTTCTATCTGCATTACAGGCAGCAAATGGAAGAGCTTGTTTATTTGGGATTGCAGACAGAATATCAGGGGTAGGGGTAGAAAAAGCTGTTTACTATTATTGTGCAAAAAGCTGATGGGAAGAAGAGAGCAAAGGGGTTGGAAAATGCTACACCTGTAGACTTGTGTTCTCGGATTTGGTATTGAGGAGCTTTAGGATGATGGTTCTGGGGGATCTCAATGTCCATGCCAAGGCTACCAGAACCTGGGTGGCTCAGGATTTCATGGCTGCCATCACAACTATGGGGCTTTCTCAACATGTCACCAGCACTTGTAAGGGGATGCCCGCTTCATTTGGTTTTGTAGACTGGGCAGGAAGTGGGTGAATTAAGACCTATCCTATTGTCATGGTCAAATTGCTTCCTACTGAGAACTAGGCCATGGCTAAACGAGGAGGTTGCAGGGTGACGATCTCATGATTTTATGATGGCGAGATCATCGCCGTCGTCTACTCACAGCGCATGACATTGCAGCCACCATTTGGGATTTATTTTTCTTAAAGGAGAAAGAGCACACAAGTGCTCCACTGAAATTGTAAGAGTTTTTTTTAAAACAAACAAACAAAAATCTCACGCTTCCCCCACCCCACCCCCAATGGGCACAGAGCTCTGTGCCCCATGCCCAGTTCCTGGCTCCTTGTGTTACTCATGAGGAACCAGGACATACCAGCGATGGCGGGCCACACATTCCGCGGTCTTGGGATCATCTCGAGACTGAAGAAAAACCGGGGAAAATGGGTAGGGTGATATCCTGGGCCAAGGGAGGGATCATCCCTTCCTGCTCCCAGGATGCCCTGTGCGTCATGTGAACACACAGTGGCGATCCCTGGAATATCACCCCGTCTAGCTATAGCCTTAGATTCTCAGAAACCTTTTTTCTCTGCAAGGGTGGATGACCTATTAAAATGGTCCACCCACTGAGATTAATGGATTCCAGAGGGCTCTGAGGATTTTCCTGCTGGTATGGTGGGTGGTCCTGTCGAAGCCCTGGTCACTTTGTGGAATGCTAAGATGACTCGGGCAGTTGATACGATCAAACCTAAGCACCCTCTCCACTGAGCAGCTCCTTAGCATACACCTGGGCAATGAAGCAAGATGACAGATGGCTAGAATGCAGGTGGAGGAAGACTTGTGGTAATTCAACTGAACACAGGCTAGAGCTCATTATTGAGCCTACACTGTGGTAGTGAGGATAGCAAAGAGGGAGTTCTTTTCCACCAGCATTGCATCTTCTCCGTGTTGCTCAGAGGAGCTTTTCCAAGTGGTCCTTTTGCAATCTGTGCCAGGGAGGGAGATGGTAGAACCTTTGGGAGCCTACTGTAATGAGTTTGCATGATACTGTGAAGATAAAGTCTCTCACATTCATCATAACTTGAACACCTCAGTTAATACCATTCCATCTGGTTCAGTTTTACTGGATGAGTCTGAGTTGTTGCAATTCACATAGACACGCTGAGAGGAAGAGGGAAAGGGATGGAAGTTCCCTTCCCACACTCTCCTGCTACAAGGGCTACAGGGAATACACCAGCAGAACTTTCTTTTGATCTGCTTGGAACAACAGGAGAAATCCACGCTCTGTCTCTAACTCTACTGTTGTTTTTATACTGTTTTTATGTTTTTTTTAAATTTTTGTATACTTTTAATGTTTACTATTTTTAATTGTTGTAAACCGCCCAGAGAGCTTCGGCTGTGGGGCGGTATATAAATGTAATTAAATAAATAAATAAACTCACCATCTTCCTCAAGACTTGCTAGCCATAGTAGGAAATTCTAGGGTACTGCTCTGAAGTTACTGCCATACTGATCAGAAACTCTAAATTCTCATATATTTGTGTGCAAGCATGGCAAGGATCTAGAACTCATGCGGAAGCTCTTAATTCTTGTAAATGTATTTTCATTTTCACACATCTGGCTGCTCTGTTTCCCAGACACCACTAGGAGTTGTATGACTCACCAGCAACATTAGACTTAAAATAGCTAGACAGTTTTGCATACACTTTACTAACAAACTGATACTCCTTAGGACTAATAGACTTGGCTAAGGGAGGATCTATATTGTTTTCTGTTTTATACCTTTTGTTTCCGAGGCATTGCTGTATCAGTATAACATGTGCTCTGTGGGCACATGTTTATGAATATACTGCAGTAGCTGCTGTGTTTACAGTGTGATTAAATGCCACACACTGCATAGACGCGAGACATGTGAAATAGTTGAAGTAAGGGCCACATTTATTTCAGAATCTGCAAGGAAGAAAAAGATTGTGGAGGACAGGTAAGCTGATTGCTACAGGCAACTAGCCTGATCTACCGTAGGAGCCTTACCCCACCCAGAGTAAGGGATGGGCATAAATTCCCCACTTCCTGCTCAAAGCAATAAAGACTGATCTATTCCGGCAAGCCTATCCAGTGAAATTTTAGAATGTTTTTAGGATGTTTTAAGGATGTTTTAATCATGTACAGTACACTATGTTTTTAATCAGTTATACGTGTTTTATATTATTATTATTATTATTTATTTATATAGCACCATCAATGTACATGGTGCTGTACAGAGTAAATATTCACTGTTGTTCCCCACCTCGATCCAAGTGGAGAGGCGGGTAAGAAATAAATTATTATTATTATTATTATTATTATTATTATTATTATTATTAGCCATCCAGGTATCCAAATCCATCACTTCCCATTGCCTCAGAACTGCAAGTGGATACTACAGGTTAGCCACAAAGCTCATCCAAACCACAGGTCCAACAGCCCTGAGGGACAGGCCTTGAGAATGTCCAGTCATAAAGGTCCTTCAAGGAGCTCACCTAAATGTGTCCCTTCCTAACCAAAGCCACACAACCTACCAAATTAACCTAAACAGATCACTACTAAGTTTTCCAGCTCTGCAACGTTGTGTAGAGTAGGCAGAAAACACATTAACTGGATCAATCTGTTGATGATCAAAAATTCCTACAACCTCCCTCCCCAAAAGAGCAACTAGACAACATTCAGGCTCAGTAGGTGAGGTCGCAGGAGGGGGTGGACCTGCCTTAAATAAGGCATGGTTCCATCCCCACTTCTAGATGCCGACATGGCATGCATCCAAACATCATGTCATGTCACCTGCCCCTCTGGCCCCACCCACAAAGATTGCTCCCAGATGGAGCCTTTCAGACCCACCCATGGACAGGATTGCAGGAGAAGAATGGGGAATCTGAAGGTCAAATAGTTTATCATTTTATCATTTACATTTAGAGTTGCTGCCATTTAAAGTTGATTTTTTTAGGTCCAGTAACTTCATGTACACTTTGGGAGCTGTGCAGGAATGCAGTTTTAAAGTAAGTTACGTGGTTATTCACAGCTGTGTAAGTGTGCACTGAAAAATCACCTCAAAGGAAAAACCACAGATTTCCTGCCTGCAAAAGCAAGCAAGGAAAGAGCAGGGCAGGAAAAAAGGAGGAAGAGGTGGAAGGGGAATGGTGAGTAGGAGGGAAGGTGTTGTGAGAGGGGAAGGTTGCAAAACAGGTTCTACAGCCTTAAAGCCACTCTCAAGAGTTATAATAGTGCTAGATTTTAACCCACATGACCTGGTAACACAGAGAAACCACAATCACAAAAAGTCATAAAAGTAGTTTGAGAAAAATGGAGCATGAGGAAGAAATAACAACAGGACAATGGGTTGTGTGCCACACAACTGATCCAGATGGTACAGTACCAGGATAAAATGCTAGTCTATATTGCCCTTAGTACAAAAGCATGAAATTAAGACATCTAAGCAGACACATTAACAAAGAATTCACCATTCATCTCTACCAGAGTGTTTATTTCAACAGGTGGTCATAATTTGCTAATAGGCATACCAGAAAAAGGTTTGACCTGTTATTCTGTCTCATAGATTAGTAAGACAGTCCATTACACACACACAAAGTTGTTAAATGTACTTTTCATATGTTTTTATCTGTTTTAATTCTATTTAATTTTGTCCACTGCTCTGAAATTCTGAATGGGGAGTGGTATATAAATATTATAAATAAAATAAATACATAACTGCAGTATTACACCAAGGCAGGATCTACACCACTGCTTTATAACAGGTTATAATGGTTTTGACAACTCTTCAGGCCCAGGACATATTCCATATACTGTTTTCAATCTGTTTTCAAAGTATTATATCCTGCTTGGTGTAGATCTGGCCCCAGTCAGTAAATGTCTTGTGTTACATGCCAGTCAAGTATACAACTGTGTAACAGTTGATGCCCTTTGGTAGGAGCTGTGCTTTGCAGGGTAGAGGAAAAAATGCATGGAAATGGTCAGGTGCTTACCATTCACAGCCAGCAAAATACACCTTACTTCTGGCCAATTATTATTATTATTATTATTATTATTATTATTATTATTAATAATAATAATAATAATAATAATAATAATAATAATAATAATAATAATAATATAGCACCATCAATGTAATGGTCCAGGCTGTCTTAAGCCATTCTTTCTCCCCAGCATATGGGTTAGGAGCTCAGCATATACTGGTGCTTAGCAACATTAGCATGTTCTTGTCCATGTTGCAACAACTTCACAGAATCTATAAGCAATGAAGTAGTAGCCAGTTTCAACTTATTTCTGCTTGTTTCCCATACTTCTCCCATCTGCTCCTGCCCGCAACATCCCAACTCCCTGGTCTAGGTGCAATTTAATAGATTAGACAGAAAAACACTCCATTCTTGGGGGGGAGGGGAAACCCTAATTGAAACTGCTGGTTGATGATGATGATGATGATGATTTACATTTATATATCGCCCCCACAGCCGAAGCTCTCTGGGCAATTTACAAAAGTAGACACAACGTCATCTAAAGAACCAATAAATAACCAGTGGACAATAAATGTCTCATGTATAAAAGCCCATAGAAGACAAGAGGAAGAGAATTGGCCTGCACAAGCCCCTGAAGAGTTGTAGTAAGTATTCTGAAGGGGAAGGATTGGGTTTGGAGAGAGAGAGAAAACATTCCTGCACTATAGAGGGGATAGTTCTACCTCCAGAACTGCATGCTACCCCAACTATATAGCTATAAAATGCTCCAGTTTGCTGACAGATCCCTATAGAGCACAATAAGGGAACCCCTGAACAGTACAAGGCTCCTATACCAGACTGGAACAAGAAGGAAGGAAGACATGGCAACTTTATACGTAGGTCCCATTCATCTTTGAAAATACTGGAGTTCTGGGGAGGTGGGGAATGTAACCCACTTTCATCACTTGAATTGTCCTCTATTTTATGAATGACTAACCAAAGAGACCAGGAGGCCTTATATATCTTTGTCTGGCAAGATGAATACTTGTGTTAGTATTCCCAAAGTAAGGACAGTCTATTCATATCCTGCAGTAGTTTAGTTATCAAGACTGGTTTCTTTCTTCATTTGTTACAGGAAAGGGTTCTGAAGGAGAAAATATATCTAGGGATATTTTTCTCTGACATTTTGGCAGCAGCAGTGTTTAAGCCATGCAGGTTTTTATTCTAGCAAAGAATTGTATCATATTCCTATGTCCTGGAATAGTGAATTTTTATTAGTGATTTTAATTTCCCATGCTTATCACTTTAATATATTTATAATTCAGATTCATGCAAAAACACAGCATGCATTAATTGCCTGAGCTAGAGGCACAGGAGATATTTCAGAGGGCAGACTGATGTTTTTTCACTCATTGGATTTTTCTTCTGTTTTTCTTTTCCTGGTCTTCAGTGTTGCCAGTTGAGAGTACTCTGATGAAATTGTAAAGGCAGTGGAAGAAGGGTCAGCTATAGTTTACAAGAAGGTTGCATAGTGTGGCCTGTCTTTTGAAATAGAGTTCAAATGCTGTTTTCAAAATCTTAGGACTTAGTAACTCACATTTCCAGCTGCCATTTGTGTGATATGTTGCAGCCTCACCACTAGCCAAGATGACATTACAGCTTGTCTGTTCAATGAAAGTGTGTCCCATGGCATGGTACTAAAATTCATCCAGAAATATAGCTTTATATTTAAGGACTTAATAAATGGAGGTGAGAGAGACAATCTGTATATATGCAGATCAGTGCGTTAGAGCAACAGGAGAATGACTAAAGAAATAAAACCACATAATTATAACACATTCACTTCCTACACACACTTTATGGAAGGACAGTCAAAACACTTCACTAACATTATTGCATCTGGATTCATAACAATGCTGAATAAATACTAAGGATCGTGTAGTATTTATGCTCACATTAGTTTTCTTACAATTGTTGTATTATTGTTGCTCTTTTTGGTTTTACTGTAGTACATATTGACCCAGTCTGGAACACTAAACCCTACTTTAGTGTTGCGTGAGTGATCCTGCTTGATCCTTCTGCTTGCATGTTCCTCCTTCCGTCTCCTCCTCCAGTATGACCTCCTCCTCCGGTATTGGGAAGCATCTGCTTCCTGATTAGTGCTATTCCTGTTTTATCATTATGTCCAAAAAGATCAAACTGTAGCAAGTGTAAATTATTAACTTACTTTGTAGGGTTGTCTGAGGATATAATGGTAGGAAGAATCCTGAGATTCTTGGAGAAAGAGAGAACTAAATAAATACATAAATTGATGATGATGATGATGATGATGATGATGATGGCAGCGGCGGCTAAGTTCTCTCTACTAGGGTTAACACAAGATTGTGGCCTAGGGTGGACATATTATTGTAAGATATTTGGGGCAGAGAACAGTGGTTTATTTATTTATTTATTACATATTTATATACTGCTCCCCATTCAAAATTTTGGAGTGGTGTACAAGATAAAATAAAAACAAAATAAAAACACATTAAAATCGATTTTTAAAAAAGCAAAATGCAAAGTGAACCATGTCTGGTCATCAAGGAAAGGATTCCTGGAACAACAACATTTTCAGGAGGCACAGAAAGGAATACAAAGTTGGCACCTGCCTGACTTCCAGAGGAAGAGAATTCCATAGGAGGGGGGCTACCATGCTGAAGGCTCCTCTCCTGGTGGACTCCAATCGGAGGATAGGTCTATGTGGAACTACCAGGAGCATGCCCTTGGATGACCTCAGTGACCGGACAGGTTGATAGGGGAGAAGGCCCTCTCTCAGGTATCCGGGTCCCAAGTGTGAAGGACAGCCTAAAATGGCTGTGGTCTTGTTCAACTAAGCCTTGTTCGGATGATTGTATTTCACTGTCTAGCTTGGCCTGGGCTGCTGGGCCAGAGGGAGTGAGTCGGAGAAGGCTTCTCAAGGCCAATCTCATAACTGGGTAATTGGCTGTGCCTGGCAGTCCCCACTCCCACCACAGCACCTGGGAGTTTATTAAGGTTAATTGGAATGTTGATGCACTCCAGCTGTGGGAAAGAACGTGCTTCTGGAGGGGGCTTCATTCCGAAGGGAGGGGGCACCAGGGGCCCGGGTAGGGCATAGGATTGGTGGAGGCAGGTCACGGGGCCTGTTGGCTGGCAAGGGGATAAAGAAGCAGGTAGCCAAGGCTTTTCATCTTCCTGTGGGCTACATTATTATTATTATTATTATTATTATTATTATTATTATTATTATTATTATTATTATTTATTTATATAGCACCATCAATGTACATGGTGCTGTACAGAGTAAAACAGTAAATAGCAAGACCCTGCCGCATAGGCTTACAATCTAATAAAATCATAGTAGAACAATAAGGAGGGGAAGAAAATGCAAACAGGCACAGGGTAGGGTAAACAGGCACAGGGTAGGGTAAAACTAACAGTATAAAGTCCGAACAACATCAAGTTTTAAAAGCTTTAGGAAAAAGAAAAGTTTTTAGCTGAGCTTTAAAAGCTGCGATTGAACATGTGTATCAGGTGGAAGATCTGCTCCAAGCTGGGAGATGCAGCTCGGGGTTTAGATAGGGTTTTTATATTTTAAGTGTCTGGATACTTTAGGGCAGAATGGCTGTGGCTGCAGCGGATTTTAGAATGGGGTTAATGGTTTTATGGTGTGATTGCTTGCTGCTAACCTTTCCTTTGTACTTTACCTCACTCCCCACCTTTCTCTCCTTCCCCTCTCTCCCTTCCCCTTAGCTTTTACTGCCTGACCAGAGCCTTACAAGTTAGATTTTAGTTTGTGTAAATAAACCTGCTTTAGTCCTTAAAGTGTGTGTGTGTGGTTTTATTCCTCAAAGGGCTGGCTCTTCCTGGCTAAGGACAGGGCTAGGGAGGTGGCTGCCCGGGAATTAGGATGTTTAGTCTGGGGCCTACCTTGCAGGGTCGCTGAGTGGACCTCAGCCTTCCTTCACACCAAGTTGTTAAGGGCTTTGTACACTAGTACAAGAACATTAAACCTGGTCCAGTAGTGATAGGCAGCCTGTGCAGTTCCCTCAGCAAAAGAGTTACATGCTGGAAAGGGGCAGATCCGGACAACAATCAAACTGCAGCATTCTGCACTAGCTCCAGCTTCCAGAGCAGCTTTAAGGGCAGCCCAACATACAGCACATTGCAGTAATCCAATCTTGAGGTTACCAATGCCTGTACCACTATGGCCAAGCTATCCCTGTCCAGGAGAGGCCGTAGCTGGCGAACCAGCCCAAGCTGGTAAAAGGCACTATGAGCCGCCATGGCCACTTGAGCCTCTAGTGACAGAGATGGATCTAAGAGTACCCCCAAACTACCAACCTGATCTTTCAGAGGGAGTGCAAACCCATCCAGAATAGGCAATGAGCCTATTCCAAACTCGGAAACCACTCACCCACAGGGCTTCTGTCTTGCCAGGATTTAGTTTCAGTTTCAGTTTACTGGCTGTCATCCAGCCCATTACTGAGTCTAGGCACTGGTCCAGAACCTGAACAGCCTCATCTAATTCAGTTGTCACAGGGAGATAGAGCTGTGTATCATCAACATATTGATGCCATTTAGCTCTAAATCCCCTAATGACCACTCCCAGCAGCTTTGTATAGATGTTAAATAACATTGGGGACAAAATGGTGCCCTGCAGCACCCCATAGCTCAACTGCCAAGAGGCCGAGGAATGGTCACCCAATGTTACTCTCTGAAAATGACCATGTAGGTAGGAGTGGAACCACTGTAGCACAGTGCCTCCGATGCCCATCCCACGGAGTCAATTCAGGAGGATACCATGGTATCAAAAGCCGATGAGAGAGAGAGCAGAATTAACAGGGTTGCACTCCCTCTGTCCCTCTCTCAATAAAGGTCATCCATCAGGGTGATCAAGGCTGATTCAGTCCTGTAACCATATCAAAACCCAGACTGGAATGGGTCTGGTATCCTCCAAGAGTGCCTGCAGTTGCTCCGCCACAACCTTCTCAAGTATCTTCCCTAAAAAGGGGGTGTTTGAGACTGGGAGGTAGTTGTCTAGTACCATCGGGTCCAGGGTGGATTCTTCAGGAGTGGTCGCACTACTTACTGCCTCCTTAAGGGCATAATACCGAATGTTATTTTGTAAAGTGCCATGTAAAATGATGGCTCTATAAAAAAATAATGAACTAAACCAGTTCAGGGTAGAGGATATGATCAAATAAAATCACTCCACCTCATTGATCACCACACAGCCACTTAGCATCTCTATGGTTCTATAATGCTAACAGTGATACCATTTTATCTCCTGCCTGTTCTTGAAGTTTAAAGTTGTACTGTGAGCAATATCAAATCTCAAAATAGATATAAAATAAAAAGAACACAATGGTAATGCTGTAATACTTGTTCTGAAAGGCAAATGCAATACTGAGTGGGTTAGAACTCAGAACTAAAAGCAGATTTGTGGATTGTACAGAAACACCATGTTCTTGTCAAGATCAAATATGCTGTGACACTATGCCATGCTAGCTAAATCATCTTGATCTATTCTAGCTATAACAACATCCTGATGCTAACACACATTGAATTGAATAGGACATGAGTCCTGTTGATTCCAAAGTAAGTTAACTTCCGAGTAAATGTGCTTAGAATCACAGCCAGAGTAGGCTTCTTTGTTAGCAAATAAAGTAATTTACTATTTCCTTAATTGTTAGTAAAGCTTATCAAAAAGAATTCAAATTAAAGTACATGCTTTTATTTTACTACGGCACCTGCTTTTATTCTAGCTTTCCCAGTTTATCTGCACATTAGGTTATTCTGCGATATAATAAATTGAACCTCCATGAATTAAGAAATTGTTTCCTACCTACATACTCTTTCAGCTGCAAACAATTTGGATCTGCTTCTAGGCATTACCACTATGGTAGCTCCTTCCTTGGATACTCTTATTTATTTATTTTTAATAATCTATGTACCATTCAAATTACTGTCTTGACAAGACTGAGGCCACAGCTAGACCTAAGGTTTATCCTGGGATCATCCAGGGTTCGCCCCTGCCTGAGCACTGGATCCCCTGTGTGTCACCTAGATGAACAGGTATGACCCCTGGATGATCCAGGGATAAACCTTAGGTCTAGCTATGGCCTGAGATTCCACAATCCATCCTAAACCCTGGCTTAATACAATATTTGCCTATGAAGTGGCTGCTACACAAGGCATAGTAGGCTCTATGTAGAGGAATCCTGGATTCACAATTCTTTCAGAAATACCAGAAGGTATTGCTGAAAGATCTTTAACAGATCCACTGCAGCAGATTTATTCACTAGTTCCCGTTGCTGCAAAGTTATCTTGAAAAGAGCTACATCCTTAACAGTTAGGTTCAGAGTAAGTGTAACACCCTTACATTTTATGGGCTGCATCACCCAGATTCTATATGTACATAAGTTATACATGTGATGGGCCACCTATGGCTCTTACACCTTCCTTTATCATGTAGACTCCATTCATGCAATCCATTCCCCAACCTGCTGCACTCCAGACATTTTGGATTCCAATTCACAACAGCTTCAACTAGCATGGGTAATGTTCAGAAATACTAGGAGTTGTAGTCCAAAACATCTGGAGAACACCAGGTTGGGGAAGGTTGATGTACATCTTTTTGATTTTTTATGTATTTATAGCCTCCTCTTTGATGTAAATATTATATGCACGTTGGAGATAAGTGCACAAGCCCATTGCTTGCTCCTATATCTTACCACATGTATATCATAGAATCATAGAATAGTAGAGTTGGAAGGGGCCTATAAGGGCATTGAGTCCAACCCCCTGCTCAATGCAGGAATCCACCCTAAAGCATACCTGACAGATGGTTGTCCAGCTGCCTCTTGAATGCCTGTAGTGTGGGAGAGCCCACAACCTCCCTAGGTAACTGGTTCTATTGTCATACTGCTCTAATAGTCAGGAAGTTTTTCCTGATGTCCAGCCGAAATCTGGCTTCCTGTAACTTGAGCCCATTATTTCGTGTCCTGAACTCTGGGATGATTGTGAAGAGATCTGGTTTCTCTTCAGATTGTACCACATATATAATATACATGCTTGGGCTATGTGCGAACTTAATTGTGCTTTTGATAGATAGTGAGATGTATGCCTAAAAAGGGACCATTAAGTTAAATGCATGAAGGAAATAACTTTCTTGCAAAACACAGTCCTAAGCATTCTTACTCAGGACACCCCATGGAGTTCAGTGAGACCTAGTAGGTATGCACAGAATTGCATACTGTATTCCACCTTAACTTTAGTCATAGCCAAAATATGCTGCCCTGGTATCTGTGAGGATGAAGGGCTGTCTAAGAATATAGTTTGCATTGGGGGGAGGGTTAGTTAATCTATCTTGGAAAACTATTAAGATATTTTGGGCCAGAGGAATATTTTAAGATTGGCCTTATCTTTTTTTCTCCCACAGCATGTGGTCATTAGTGGTAGTCAGTTGTGGAGATTTAGCTGGTATTCATTAGGGGTGTGCATGGACTCCCTAATCCACTTCGTGGCTCGATCCGGAAAATCCGGATCGGGCCCGATCCTCTTCGCGCCGCTCCGCCCGTCTCCTACTCCGCTCTGTGGAGCGAGATCCGGCTTTGCCGCCGCCACTATATTCGCCGCCTTCACTTCCGGCTTCAACTGGGGCCTCGATTGAAGCCCGCGGCAGAGGAAGGTAAGCGTCCCTCCTCCCTGCTCCCTTGCCTGGTGCCGCTGCCGCCGCATGGATAGCAGCACCAGCAGCGCCAGGTAGGCCAGGCCCCCGCCCCTGCCCCCGCCCCCTTACCTTTCTCTGTCGCGGGCTTCAATTGAGGCCCTGGTTGAAGCCGTAAGAGGCCTCAGCCTTCACTTCCGGCTTCAACCGGGGCCTCAATTGAAGCCCACGACGGAGGAAGGTAAGCGTCCCTCCTCCCTGCTCCCTTACCTGGCGCTGCCGCCGCATGGATGGCAGCGCCAGATTAGTCCCCCTCCCCCCCACTTACCTGCAGGCGAAGTTCCGGATTGAGGCGATCCTCTTCCCCTCAATCCACAGCCCCCCTGACTCTCTTCGCCTCCGCCTTTTCCGGAGGCAAATTAGGCCGCCTCGCTCCTGCTTCTCTGAACCGAAGAGAAGCGGAGCACATCCCTAGTATTCATATTACCCTTATCTTCAAATTCTGTATATGTATACTGTAACCTCAATTGGGGATTTATTTTTATTCGCATTATGTTATGTTTTCCAGTGAAATTGTACTCGTAATAAAAATATTTTTTGTGAACCACCCAGGGAGCTTCAGCTATTGGGCGGCATAAAAATGCAATAAATAAATAAATAATAGCAAGTTTCTGAAGAAGCTACAGTGAAACAGGACTATATCTGGATTCCTGCATGCTTATCTCACTTTTCCTGGTTTCAATTCAGCATTTCATTGCTACAAATATATGCAACTGGTGCTAAATGTCTCAATTCTGTTGCAGCTAGTAATTTTCACTCCTGATTTGTGTCTTTTGTGTTTACATTATATTATATTGTGTTAAGTCAGTTTATCCTATTGTCCTTGGTGGTCATTTATACTTCGAGCAGTTGTGTGCTTTATAGCATCTGATTCTGTTGGTTACTTGCAACTGCTGCCTCTGTTTTGTATTTAAGAATATTTTTAATACATAAAAGTTATATTTGCCAATGGAGGTTTCTAAAAATAAATTTCTCCACATCAAATGTTTAATACCACAGGTGTAGCACCTAGAAAAATTTGTGCTCATAGCATATCACACCTTTAGTACGCAATGTTCATTACAGGGGTATTGGTTTTGGTGGTTCCAAATTCACTGCTATTTTATAGGTAATTTAACCGGTAAATGTTTTAATCCAGTCAGCTTCACTGGAAATTGTGGGGGTTTATTCTACACAAGCACAATAACCACCGGTATATAATCCATTTGTCTGAAACTCCTACAGTCAGTTAATACAAACAGCTCAGCAGGTGCTTCAAGAATCAATGCAAAGAAGACTGAAGGCTGACAACAGGGAACCTCTTCAACAATAATAGTGCCATATGGGGCTGTTGGAACCTGCAGAGCTTAATGATACTTAAAATCTCTCAAGTATGTTTTAGCACTATCTTGATGCATCCTGAATTTTTGAAATTTAGGCCACTCTTTCTTTCCTTTTTCTGAGTAATGCACTCAAAAATGACTTTTTAAAATCATTGCCATGTCTAGCACAGTTATAATCCCAGAAAATACTCCAGCTTGCCACTTGTTGAAAGGGCAGTCTGGAGCACCTCATTACAAACAGATTTATACTGCAATCCTATATATGCCTACTAAGAAATAACTCCCTTGTTTTCAGTGAAGCTTACTCCCAGGTAAGTATGTATAGGACTGCAGCCTTATGCTAAAATCCTATATACACTTACTTGAATTCAATGAACTGACTTATACATGAGTAATAGAAATTACAGGATTGCTTTGTTATTCACTGATAAACATAACTTTCCAAGTGAAACAGCAAAATAGGGACTCTCTGACAAGTAGATCTGCTTGCAAAAGGGTACACCATCCTGCTATTTCAGTGTCAAACTGAAGAGGGACATATTCTTTGCAATGTCTGTCTAGACATGAAAAAAATTTGCAGAAAAGTTAATAGGCTTAGTATATTAGCTAGTTAGAAACTAACATCACCCTACTTGTTAGTAGAGTTATAACCATGGAGATTATCTGCTTTCAAGTACTCCAAGCACTTTCCAATATTATTTTTATAATATTTACTACTAATAATAATAATTACAAGTAAACATTAATATAATCATTTGAAGCTTCATGAATTTTAAGGAATTTTTTTAAAGAAGTATTTGATGAGCCAACAGATCGCTTTTTATTATTCCAACGTATAGACTACACACTTAAATTTCTTCTTTGCACCATGTCACTTACGATCCAATAGTATTTGAACAGTTGTACACATGCAAAATGGTGTCAGTATCCTCACTATTCTTTTTCTTTTTTTAACATAAAACTTTAATATACTTTATTTCCTTTCCAATTCTCAACCAGATGCCATCCTTTTTCTATACGATTTATTAAGTAGAATGCTGTAAGTGTATGGCCCTTTCTACTATTTCTAAGAAGATGACCAAATCTTGCCTATCAAAGAATAATGGGAAAACCTAACATACTGCACTGTCATATGAAAAAAGAGGATATGTCCTTCTCTATTCCATAAGTATATGAACACTAGAGAAGTAAAGATTTTCCTCCTTGAATAATCCCTGAATATTTCTAACTTCATAATCCTACACATGGTGAGGCTTGGAGTGGGTCTCAAACTAGTATGTTTCCTCCCCAACCTCCACCACATATGTAGCAGCCAGATAGAGTCTGAACTAGTGGATTCCACCATGGACATCCAAAATTTGTTATTCCTGTGAACAGAAGCTATTGTCTGACTCTTCCAATTTAATTCAGCTGTTAGCTTTATTATTAGAAAAGGATTGACTTTCTTTATAATACTATCATGGTATGGTTTTACATTATTGTATTTGAAGGCTTAGTTGATTGAATAAAAATGAAAAGAATGAAAGTCTTCATAGCACACACATAGCTAACAGTCCTATTATAATAAACATCTCATTAGAGCCAAAGCAATTTCAAACCTAAGCTTTTCTTCCAAAAGGCAAATAACAGTTTATATATATTAGCACTTTACAAGCCAACAAAACAAGCTAGAATGAAACATTAACCGAGCTTGCATGATCATGAAGGGAAAATAAACTCTGCTCGCTTATTTTGCCTCCCTGTGTATGCTGGTTGTGTGCTGCCTAATTAGCATAGTTAACCTCGTTGGGCATGGGTTGTTGTAATGTCCCAACCTAGCCAAGTACCTTGAAACCTTTTGTAGCTGGGCAGGAGGGCAGGGCTCCTGCAGCTTTAACTGTTGTGATGAAGAGGGAATTTTACCAGGTGCTGCATGTATAGAAATGATAACTGCTGACATTTCCTTTTCTATACAACCGTTAAAGACACAGGAGCCCTGTCCTCCTTTTCTTATGGTCATCCTACCTAACATGGAAAGTCTATATTATTTAGAAATGGTGGAATGAGTGTTGTGTAATTGTGCCATCTAGTGGTTGTATAATGAAACATATAGAAAGGCAGCAAAAGAAAACCCCAGAAAAAGCACATGTAAAAGAGCCAATCTTAATCCCACAAACAATCTGGAAATAGAAGCCTCAGTAAAGCTGTGTGATAAAAGATTCATGTAGAAATGCCCTTAATAATTGCAGGAGATAATTTTGGGAAGGAACATGTCTTTTACAGCACAGGAAAAACAAAGGCCTGCTGAAATAGTCACATCTTCACAGCTTGCTAAAAGACAAGCAGTGATGTGGCCAGATGAGCCTCTTGCAAGAAGTTCCACAGATTCCACAGATTTTGCCATAACCAAAAAAAGACCCTGAGTTGGATCCAGATTTAGTAATATTCAGAACAGACCCACTGAAATCAATGTAACTTCAGCTAGCAATGACTAACTGAAGTCCCATTTACCTCAGTGGGTCTACTTTGCATATGACTTAATCTTGGTCCAACCCAGGCCCTTTTCAGTTATGACACCTAAACTTTGGAACACTTTCCTGAAAGTGGTCCAATCCCCTGCCTCTTCCCACGCACCACAACGTGCTTTCCCACTATAGTGCCTTCCTATTCACATCTCAAATGGCGGTGGGGCTTTTACACAGAGCAGGGCCTCTGAAGTTGATCTGACAAGGACAATTTGTATGATAGGATGCATTCCTTCAGAGGCCTGGTTTTGCAGATTGTTAGATAGCACAATGAAAATTTCTTTTTACATTGTAATGCCAATTAATTCACCCAAGATAAGGGAAACTGATTTCCCTATTAGAGACCCAGGGCTGGCCCTACCATTAGGCAGAGTGAAGCAATAAACTGAGGAGGCAGATGCCAGGGCTTCTGTGGTGGCAGCCTGGCAGCTGTATCTCCTAAATTCCACAGCTGTTCCCCACTGTTGGAGGACAGAGGTGTATATGCCATACAACCTGTCCTCAGATACCTAAACTAACTTGCTGCCTCAGGTGTGCTGGAGAATACTATCCCAGTGCTAGTTTTGAAGTAAGGTTCAACTACCCATCCAGGTGGCTTCTGTACATGGAATAGGAAAGGGGAACCATATTCTTCTTTGCCTCATGCAACATAGTGTCTTGTGCCAGCAGTGGAATAGGTTTTCAACTTTATACTATAGCCCCTATTCTCCATTTCCTTCCCCACGCCCCATGGTAATTGAATTGTTATTTCAGCTCTTCTTGTCTTTAAACACTGGAAAACAGCTGAGTTGCTTCCTCTTCCATCTCCTCCCTCCCCAAGCCTGATATCACAGGGTTTCTCCATTGCACCATGGAACACAGATACTCTAAAGACCTCCTTCTCACATTGTTTTGCATAGAAATATGAAGATTTAATATGATTAGGTCTTGGGCATGCCTGATGGGATTATACATTTATTTAAGCACATAGGAATGGCAAGAGTAGCAAATATTTGACTGCCATGCTCAGGCTCCCATAACATCATTATTAGAACAGATAGAAAGAAGGAAATGAATTATCTTTGCATTTGTCAGTTTACAGGTTTCTAATTTTCACCCTATAATATACAATGGCTCTATCTAGCCTATGCTATTCAGGTATTCCTGAATGAATGCCATAATCAGAATGCTGAAATTTTTTTCGTGCAACACACACACACACCCCTAATGAGAGATGTATATAAAGTTTTTTCATTAGCTATTTCAGCTACTTTTCATATAATTCCTAATATTAAAAGTACTCAAGGGATTTAAATAGTAAGTTCCTCGAGTATTTTTAATATTAGGAGTTACATGAAAAATAGCTGAGATGGCTAATGAAAAATGCTTAATTCACTACACTGGCATAACATATTGAGTAACAAATCATAGGTGAACATTTTTAATTTGAAACTAAAAGGGAAAGCCAATGAAGGCACAGAGCTCCGTATACAGATTTCAAAACTTTATTTCATAAACTCAACATTCAACGTAATGTTAAGCTACCTCAGGTGGGATAGTAAAGTGCTGTGATGTGAGCATAAAGAAGTACAAACTCATCAAGTTGGAGCATAGGAAGCTGCCTTATACTGAATCAGATCATTGGTCTATCTAGCCCAGTATGGTCAACATTGACTGGCAGCATTTCTCCAGGGTTATAGGGAGAATTATTTTCTAGCTCTACCTAGAGATACTGGGAATTGAACCTGGGACCACTGTGCTATGGCCTTTCCCCTAATTACAGATCAAGCTAACGTTGAGTTTCTTCCTTTGGTTTTTTATCCCATTTGATCTTTCCTAAATCAAGAATACTACAGTATTCTGTGCCCAATTGCATTAAATAGAAAACATTTTCCAGCAGATATGAGCCTGCTTAATTCCAGACCAGGCAAGAGATTGTACCAGTTCTTGTCGATTCTCATGGACATTTGAATCTTAGGACATCATACAGTGGAGCTGTCCTTGGTGTCTGTCCTCCTTCTCTCTGCAAGTAGCTGCCCAGTTTATACAGGATTTATGAAAGAAATGTTTTTTTTAAAATTATATATTTATTGCCTGTAAATAAGGGTATGTTGTTAATCACATGAAAACAAATAGTAGAACTGACAATGTATTTATGAAAGGGATTTTTGTTCCTGAAGAAATCGTCTTTGATTATGTGTATTGTTTCTACACTAATACAAGAGTCTTAGGAGATGTGCTACTATTCCATAATAATTTAAACCGTTTATCTTCAGCCTAGCAGTTTAGCTATATTAAGTTATTACTTAGCAATAAAAAATTGTCATGAACAATTCATGAAGTCTCCAGGCTATTATGGATATTGCTTGCATCCACAACAGGGCCATGATGAATTAAGCATGTGGTTAAATGGCTTTTGCATAGTCATTTTATTTAGGTATTTCAGGTAAGAAAAAAAATGTCCCCATGACTTTTTAAAACCAAGGAGGAAATAAAGTTTTTACTCTGATACCACAATCCTGAAATAACATATGTTGACTGTAGCAAAATCTTCTTTGTGTCTTACAGATTTAACATAGACCTTAGATTACGTCATAGACCACAAGCTGTATCACAAAAGCTTCTAAATCACATGCTATGAGTACCAGAAAAAAATTCACAGGAATTAAGCTGTAAATGTATGGCCAATAATAAATTTATAGCCTAGTTCATCCCAAGAGCTAAGAAAATAAAATAAACCATATGCTAAAACTGAATTCCAAATCAAAGGCTCAGTCTTGAGGACCAAAAATCTTATTCTGTTAAAAAGCCTTAAAACACTTCCAAAGGGGTCCTTCCTTATCCCATTGTCTACATCTTTGCTTCTTATACAGCTGTATTGAAGCTTGCATAAACATAACTGCATTTCCTCTTATCTATGCCTTGCTACCTTTTCACCTCTGGTCCATCTGTTCTCTTTCCTTTGTCAGACTTTAGATGGCAGATCCCCTTAGACCAGAGACACTATGTACAGGTGTGTCAAACTGCAGTCCTGTGAGCCAAATCCAGCTCACCTGGGGTTCCTGGTTTGCCCTGCAGGGTTCTCCAGATGACCACACATATTTCCTCTGACCCCACCCCCTTTCCCCCGGAGCATTGATCATTTATTATAATGGGGCAAAGAATAGTAGAGGGTCTTCAAGATATGCAGGATCTACCTGAACAGGTTAATATATCTAAAACTGTTATTCGTATCACAAAGTTGTCTAAAGAACTTTTTAATTAAAAACCAGCCAAGAAAGCCTTGGGTTCCTTTAAGTGTTATTAATACACTGAAGTGCTTCCTCTTTGGAGAATGTTGGCCATTAAAAACTGAACCAAATCCAAATGTGAGATTTGCAATTTATTTTTATGTGATCAGGTCTTAAATTATTTGGATTGTTCAATCTGTTCTTCCAACCTCATCAGTAATTTGTCAAATTGTATACAGTCTAATTGTGACTAAAAGTTAAAAAATGCAAATGAAAGTTCTTCCCCCAAAATGATTTGCAATGAGGGACAGTATCCAATGGTGTTGCTGCTTCTGCTGCTGCACTAGTGGGAATGTGTGTTGGTGCAATGGGAAACAAGTGAAGGCTTGTGCAACTGGAAACCAGCTGAAACCACCACTTCCAGGATGGGAGAAGCCAATGGAACGTTTTTGGCATATGACTGGTCCCATTCCGAAAGTGATCATTTCAACTAGTTTCCTTGGTTAGTTTCCCATTGTGCTAGCAGATATTACCACTTGTGTTTAGAATTAGTGGATTACCAGCATTGGATACTGTCGCTATTGGATACTCTTTCTATAGTGAGGTAGGTAGGTGGCACTCTAGATCTCAGTCACAGAATGAGAGAGATACCTAACCACTAGTTGATTAAATAAGTGGATTCACTGATAGAAAACAATTAGATCTGATCAATTAGAAAATACCTCTGATGAAACTAGGCAGGTTTTCCTTTTCTTTTTTTGCAACGTGAACATTCTATTGAATACCAAGATATTGGAATGAAATTTGATACACATCCAGGTAAAAAATCTACATTTCAAATTCAAACACATGCTCTGAAGAGTGTCAGGAGAGATAAAGAGTGTCATCAGACGAGCACTTTATTGCATGCTTACTACTGCCCACTTACAGATGTTCGTTCATCATTTAGATGACGAAGTCCACCTCCCATGTGCCTTCTGCTCATTTTTCCATCACAAAATAGACCCCTTTTAATCCATCTTTTTCTTTAAAAAATGGAATGTGCCGCCATTTCCTGCTGTGTGCAGAAAAACCGGCATGAATAAACAGCCCTTGAATGGACCATGTGGTCATTGCTGCTTCCTCTTTCTCTCCCCGTATAAAGAGGTCATCGCTATTGTGGGACAGCAGCAGGAGGCCATAGCAATGGTAGGGAAATGCAAAAATCCACCCATCTGATGATGCTGGTAAAGTGCAACATAATCTGACTTGATAACTGAAAGGTCAAAGTAAAAAATGAGGTGTACATTTACAATATAATTCTGAATTTGAAGAATAAATACCTGCTCAACTCCTTGTTTCCCAAGACCAAAGGAAAATGCAATTACATTTTTCATTTGCATTATGTATTAAACTAGCAAATGGACCCAGCTTCATATGGGTTGGAATAGCAGGAGGAAGGGGCAGCCATATAACTCTGTCTCTCAGCAAATGTGAGGTTGCCCTCTGGTGCTCAGCACACATACATAACCCAATACATCAACTTAATTGGCCAATCACTAGTATCATATAATAAATACTGATATTACTGATTAAATTGAAAGTGTTGAGTGGCATACAAATATGTCTCCCCCAGCTCACTGATGAAACGGCATCCATCAGAAGAATGGGTTCCCCATCCCACCCCTGCAGTCTCCTTGCACCCCCAAGTATGCGCCAAAAGTTTGAGATCCCAGATTTGGGGGCTGGACAGGGGCTTCATGGGGGGAAGAGAAGAAGTTCCACTATGTACTTGGAAGTGTGCCTACACAATGTTGGATATCTCCCTCTGACCACATGAAACAATCCTAATCAAAAGGTTGGCCAAAGAATGTTTGTATTTTATGGAATAATCCATATCAAGTGATCTTGAGAACATGGCCTAAAAAGTGAAGGTTTAATTAAATCAGAAGAATGATTGATTCTCAATAATACAAATGTTATCTACATATTGCTTAACACACATGTGCATTTACAATATTAATTTAATATGAACTGCTAAAAGTAAAAGGCTATACCACAGCACATCATTCACCTGTAACATTAAATTATATTTTTCTGTAATGTTTATTGCTGCCCACCCAATTTACACGCTACTTTTTCTCTTTAAACAAAGCAAGAGAGCCCAATCATACACATATGTTTGCAAAAGGGATAAAATTATTAACACTGCAGCAAACCCAAACACATTTGCTGAGAGAGACAAACCTATAATTCCTTCAGAGCAGCAGGGTCTATTTGCCTGCTGAGACACCAGACTAGCATTGTTTAATACAAAATGTTGCATTTCAGCCCGAGCTCTCTGAATGTATTTATGAAGTGATACAATTAACTCTGTGAGAATAACTGTGAAAAACAGACCCTTCTTATCCCTGTGAACTGCTATAAACTGCTAAGCCTTTTCAGTAATTGCTACATCCAACAACACACAAAGAATGGCACATAGGAAGAAACATGGAAAATTACTATAGGACACATATGACTTACTTAGATCTACCACCACATTTTGCATAAATCAGAATAAGAAAAATTGGAACAACACATTCATAGGATTCTATCCATCCTGTGATATTGGGTCATTATATTGCAATTTTCATGCAATACATCAACATTTGAGAGCAATACTTAAAGAGGTAAAGGAAAAGCAATAATAATTTCCAGTTGTCATAGTACTTTACCTACTAACATTTCCAAGTTATGCAATTTAAAATATGTATACTGCTGAGATCATACTTGATCCACTTTTTACTATGGCAAATGTCAGACCTTTTACTGCAAGATAGAGCACTGTAGATTCATTAAAAGCAGAGCAGTTGCTTTGCCTACAGTGTGGAAAGATAAAAGAAAGGGATCTGCACATGTGGTGTACAATCCATGTGCTTCTGTTACACAAGAAGACCCAGAGAAATGTAAGAGGTTGTTATTATTTTATCACATTCATATCCTGTCTTTGCTCCAACAAAGAAAAGTTAAACAAATTGGGATAAGCACACTGGTGTAGATAAATTAATATCAGATTTGAGGGGGGGTATTATTTATTTATACAGATTAAAAACATACATTCAAAGACAACGTAGTTTCCTGCCATCTAGGAGCATCATCAAACAAGTGTTTTATGGCACGCTCATGTCTGGCCACTCACAGATCTTTGCAGGACACTTTAACGAAACTGCATCCCTCCTGCACATCTCCCAGCCCTTCTGTCATTTTCCCCACTTCAAAATGCCACCTAGAAAATCTGATTCTTCTGGCTGTAATGCTAATTGGCACTATTTCTTGCTATGTACAGGAGAGGTTGCACCATAAAAATGCTCACTGAATGGACCATGAGGTCGTTGCTTTCTTCCCTGTGTGAACAGAGAGGAAGCTGCTCATCCCTACTGTGGGACAGAAGCAGGAGGCAAAGTGACGATAGGGAAACATTATTCTCCCCCCCCCAATCTGATGAGCCTCTATTTGTAGATAAGCTCACACAGATTCTGATATTCCACATACTGAAATAGGCCCAGGCCCTTCCACACTATTTCTAATTAAATCTTAGCTATAAACTACAAAGGGCCTCTGCAATGGTGAAGCTGGGCCCTGAAACTCATTTATCCTCCCAACAACACTGTAGGATAGGTTAGTCTGAATGGAGTGACTGTCAGGCTATTTTCTCACCCAGATCCTGGAGAGACTTCTTCAGAGGAAGAGGATTGGGATCTTGCTGAAAGTTCTACTCCAACAGAAGACCTGGAGGAAGCTGAAGATGCCTCACTGGGTCTCCTAAATAATCAATTCAACCTTATCCAGAGCCTGTCTTAGTCCTCAATCCCCAATTTATCTCTCACCCCACAGAGCAAAGATGGCACAGAGCAAAGATGGCAGCAAATGCAATAGGAAACTCAAGAGTTGCCGGAAGTGTCTGGCCACCAGGGCCGGTGCTACCATAGAGGCCACTCAGGTGGCCACCTAGAGCGCCAAGCTAATGTACATTGATGGTGCTATATAAATAAATAATAATAAATAATAATAAGGGGTGCCGGGTGCCACAGCACTCATGTGCGTTGTTGGGTGTGAGCTGGCCCAGGCCGGCCCGAGGATTCAGCTGGGCCTGGGCGGGCGAGATGGCACTTGGCGCCCACCCAGCCAAAGTGAAGCCAGGGACACTGGGGTGGGGTGGGCGGCTCCACATTCGGACTTCCTCCCGGAAGCCGCCCTCCCAGAGCCAGCCGAAGTGAAGCCAGGGAAGCTGGGTGGGGCGGTGGCTCCAGGTTTGGACTTCCGCCCAGAAGCCGCCCTCCCAGAGCAGCTCAAGCTGCCCAATGTCCAGGCAGGCGGGCAAGCGGGACTCCCTCTCCCTTCCTCCAGGAAAGCTAGGGACTTGTGGACTCCTCGCAAGGCAAACTCTCCTGCTTCTCAATCCTGCACGCGTGGATCAATGGGACTTGCATCCAAAAAAGCGTTGCACCGGGAGGCACCAGTGCGGCCCAATCCACCTATGCCTCCTTACTCAGAAGCCTTATTCCCCCGAGTAAACGTGAGGAGGGGATCGGGATGCCAGGCTGCATAGTGGGTTGCGTTCACACGGAAGTAAGTTCCGGTGAATTCCAGACGGCTCGGTCCCAAATCGAAGTGAGCCAGTTCCAGCTCTCCACTCGGTGCTCACGTTTGGACTTCCATGCAATTGGAAGTCGCCTTGCCTAGGGCACAAAATAGTCAGGCACCGGCCCTGGTTCTATCACCAAGTGTCTATTCAAGAGGAAATGTCTACTCAGGAGGAGTGAAAGACCCAGCTGTGAGCAAAAGAAGACCAGGAAGATGAAGAGCTGGAATGTATATATAAAACCTTCAGGATCCTTTGGGTTAACTGGTCCATTGCTCCAACTTCTAGTGTACTCCGGGTTCCACATCAGATGCAGGTCATGGACAGTTACTTGTTCAGGCCATCCAATGAGGTTCATTAAATTTTGTTACCAGCTGTCTCTGCAGAGGCCATCAGTGGGGGAGGAAGCAGCAGCCAGGCACCTCTCCATCGTGCCTGGATCCAGCTCCAGCTGAGAGCCCCCCTCCCTCCTGCTACCAACTGTCACTGCTGAACTTTGCAACTAAGAATCTAGTGCCTGAATTTGCTTTTCTTTTCCCCCCACTCCTCCCTCCCAATCCCCTTTCCTTTTGTGTCATGTTTTTTAGATTGCAAGCCTGTGGGCAGGGACTGTCTTAAGAAATATTTTTGTAAGCTGCCTTGAGAGCCTTTTTGGCTAAAGGGGGGGATAAAAATGCTAAAAATTATTAATTATTTAATTAATCCAGGTTTTCCACATGCATCTCCCTCATGTACTGTAGAAGGAAAACTTGATGGATTTGGGCTCAGGTACAATGGTTAAACAAAACATTATTTTTGTTACACTAATAACTTTAACCACATGTATAATTCTATTGATTCTGCTACAATACTATGATATAGTATTGATCTAAGGCCTTTATTGTCTTCAAGTATATAAAACAGCTTGGAATTGTGAAATTACAAAATTAGAATAATTACCTTTGCAATTTCTCCTTGCAATGATACTGGGTGGTATTGCCTTTTTTGTAGCACTACATTTAATTTAAATCATCTTTTTTCCCTTGCATATTCATCTAGATTTGTAGTATTTTAAAATTCTGGTGTCATATTTAAAGAGTTAATATATTTGATGCAGGAGGAATCTTAATAGACCCTATTTTGTTATTCTCAGAAAAGTCAGCTTTCAACTGCATCTTCCAAGGGCTGTTTATATACATAGCAATTTCAGGCAACAGTATATACTGTCCCATTCGCCAAAGCTTGTCACATAATTTTCCAGAAAGTGATTTGTCTTGTTTCCTTTATATTAAACCACTTGATTCTTGCCAAATATACCATTTTCTTATCAAACTTTGAAGCCAAGTTTTTTCTCCCTTTGACATGGCCAACAAATTAATCACTTGATCTAACAACATAAGAGCCATGCCATTAGATCAAGTCAAGAGTCCATTGTGTCTAGCATCCTGTTTTCAACAGTGGTGAGCCAGATGGTTCTGGAAGGCTTACTAGCAGGAACATGAGGGCAACCTCCTCTCGTGCAAGCGCTGAGTCATTACTGACTCTTGGAGGGACGCCAGCTTTCGCTGACATTTTCTTGGCAGGCCTTTATAGCGGGGTGGTTTGCCGTTGCTTTCCCCGACTGTTATTACCTTTCCCCCAGCTAGCTGGGTACTCATTTTACCGACCTTGGAAGGATGGAAGGCTGAGTCGATCTGAGCCGGCTGCCTGAAACCAGCTTCCACTGGGATCAAACTCAGGCCGTGGGGAGAGTTTCAGCTGCAGAAACTGCTGCTTTACCACTCTGCGCAACTATTGTATGTCCTCAGCATCAGTTATTTGAGGTATACTGCCTCTATAAACGTGGGTTCATTTGAGCAATCACACTTAATAGTTGTTGATTGACCTATTCTCCTATGAATTTAAGGATTTACCTATCCTTCTATAATCAAAGTTAGTTGTCCAGTTCCATCAGGGGAGTCTTCTGCTCTAGGTAATGACTCAGGCAAGGGGTCATTACAGGAGGAGGCCCAGCAGCTTCAGAACCATGGCCAGTGCTGCAGGTATCAGCGAAGGACTTTGGATTCCGTTTCAGGGCTGTGGAGCATTAGAGACCAGACAAGTTATCCCAGTACTGACTTGGAGTAACTAATAGGGTTTTACAGCTGTGCTGGGAGAGTCTTTCTGGAAGCGCCACCCCTCAAGTGCTGCATCTGGCTGTTAAAGACCCAATATCCTTTTCTGTAGTTGCTGATTTCTCCTGGAGGTTGAGGATAGGAGGATCATTTTGAAGAATATTCCTCAGGGGGTCCTTGCTCACTAGAGGAGTCTGAGTTCCACTCCTTTTGAGTTGGAAGTCAGCAGCACATCCTTCAGGTCATATTAACAGAATGTGCGATCTAAGACCAAGGACAGCAGTTTAGAAGGACTTGTTCTGATGCCTCCTTGGAGTCATTGAGATCAGTCTCCAAGGGCTCTCAGGTCTTGGCCATTATGACTTCCATAAGTTTATAATATATTGTGTGAAATAGTACTTTGGAAAATATTGCTAATAAATTTCATTGGATGACTCCCAAGAGAATTTCATCTATGGGGCATAATAATAATAATAATAATAATAATAATAATAATAATAATAATAATAATAATAATAATAATAATAATGGAAGTATCTCTCCATCAAGTTCACCTCTTAATAGTCTAAACCTAAAAGCTCCAAGTGTTTTAACCCTTTTTGTAGGGAATATGCTATGACCCCATATAATTTAAGTTCTGAACCTTTTCCATTGAAAGTACCTTTCCTTTCTTTTTTTTAAAAGGGTAACCTGAACTGTACCTTATATTCCAAACTGTAAATTGCATTCCGGTAAATTGCATACACACACACTAGAAGGACCAATGGTCTGACTTGTTCCCATGTTCCCATGTTTCCTAAGTAAAAGGCTATTTAAACAGAGGAAAACTAAGAACAGGGGAAAGTACAGACTAAAATTAAATTGAATTTAACAAAGAAAAGTACTGAAGCAGTAAGAATGTAAAAAGTCCCCTAGAGGATTCTTGCTGTCAGTGAGTACCAGAAAGAAAATATAATGCAATAATAAGTGAACCTAAAAAAGCCTTTCTCTGCTAGAATGTTAGAATACTCAGTACAACCAGTTGAGGGGAGGAACTTGCAGAGTCGGGTCTTTTGTAGAGAAACATCTCTGAACAGTGTCATTAGGGCATCTCTGAAATAGGGTGCCCCTTGGGAAGGCTTATTACATCAGTGTGGAAATCTCAAGCACTGGTTGACATTTACCAGAGCACTGAGAAGAAAGAGAACGTATTTTCCATGAGATCTTCTTGGCTCTAGAATTTCACAAAAAAGGCATAATGATTAAATCCCATAAACAGGCTGAAAAAATTAATCTAGAAAAAGAAAGCCCTAAACCAGGTGTGGGGCATGTGTGACCCTCCAGATGGGAGGATTGCAACTCCCATCATCCCTCACTATTGGCTATACTGGCTAGGGTTGATGGGAACTGTAGTGCAACAACATCTGGAAGGCCACATATTCCCCACCCATGCCCTAAACCAAAGTTTTATAATGGTTATCCTGTACAACGGTTAACCTGTCTATACAACGGTGTGAAGACAACTGAAAAATGGGTGATCTGCTTCAGAGCCTACCCATGCCAACTGTGGGAAGCCTTGGATTAAGCCTGGCAAAAGAAGATAAAGTATTCCTAGGACACCATTCTCTGTACAGAAGATGCCATCATGGAAGAAAAAGGGGGGAAGATACTTGCCTCTTTACAAATCTGCTACCCATTTAATAAATTTGATTAAAAATAAGACACCTTGTGTTCCTCTCTTTAAAGCCATTATTATGACAAGCATCTGTTTTAGATAGAATGAGCAATGGCAAGTTGTGTTATCATATAAAATCTCTTCACGCCTGAGGTATTATGGCAGTGAAATAATTCATGACTACGCAACAAACAACATATGCAGGCACAAATGCCATACACCAACAACAGCCCCTAAAGATAGCTCAAGGCTATTTCTCAGACCTTATTTCTTTACATTAGCAAAAGCAAGTTGCCTTCATCATAGGCAGCTGGTGGTAGATGCTCCTTCTCTGTTTTAATATAATATAGATGTTTTTGGTTAGTTAACTTGAACTCTTAGAAATATAACCCTTTCATTTATTTGAGGTACAAAGGGCTATAAACAATTACATGCGCTACCAGGTTGACTCAGAGACTGCAACTGACATTACTTTAAGTAAAGGAATCCATGGCAACTAAATTCTAAAAGCAAATAGCAAGAAGCTTCAGTTGTAAATGGAAAGTTTCACAACCTTTAAGGCTCCTGTCTTAAGCACACATTTATTGGGAAGCAAATTGTTTGAATATCCATGGGATATACTTCTAAGCAAATGCAGTAATGGAATGGGAGAGGGGGCAAATGCAAGTCTTTGTTGAACCCCAACACAACATTTCAGGCAACTCTGAGCTATCAAGTTTTAAACAGGAAGAGTAGCTCTGTGCAATTGTACACTTCTTGCTGTTTTCAAAGTCTTTGTGTTGAATAATCCTATTTTAAATCTCTACAGTTTTCCTCTGCCTAACACTAAACATATTGGTTACGGCTGCAGTCCTTTACATACTTACCTTGGAGTAACTTACTGGAGCTGTTGCTGCATGTTCATATACATATGTAAATTTGTTTGTGTACATATGTAATGACAAATGCAGGAATGAAAAGACCTTTTCCACTGATGTCACATGTGCACAGTAAATTTATGTACTGTGTCTAAACAAAGTGGAGAAATAATTGCTCTGACAACCATTCAGGTCCAAAGTTATAGACCTTATTTTTAACATACACAAGCACATTGATTACAAAAGGTAAAAACAGCTTTGTTAGTATACCAGCCCCCTGGTGCAGTATACTAATTCTAATAGGCATAACATAGAGACAAAGACAGACAGAGATGGGGGGATTCACATTTGCCAAATAATGAGTGGAAGGAGGTGTCATGGAAATGGCAAGGCAGGGGTTGGAAGCTACACACAAAGGAAAACTCAAATTATAGTGACAACAGTGCACTGCAGGAGGAGGAAACCGATAGGGTTAAAGGAGGAAAGGAAAAGAAATAGAGCTGAAGTATTATAATTAAGTTTTTCCAGAGTAAAGGAAACATAAAGGACCTCACTTCCTGGTTATTATTGGTCATAGATAGTTGGTGCAAAAATAGAATTTCAAATGGACAACCTTGGAATGGGACTTCTCCTTCACCAAAGAAAATAACAAACATGGAGGGAAGCAAGAAAACTTGAGGCAAAGAGGCAAGGAAGGGAACTACCCAAAAAGGTTTAAAAAGGTGACTAAAAGGTTGCACTTGGCTTGAGACATTTGGTTGCTGGTTCCACAGTGCTCCAGATTCCCTATTGAACTAAAAAAACTATTGGACTAAAAAACAACAACAAACCAGAAGCCCATACAGAGGTAGGAAGTCCCCTATAAGGCACCAAGAATGGAAATAAGGAGTGCACAGGTTATTCCATGTCACTTTATGGAATGGAACCTGCCTTTGAAGTTAACAAGCATTTTACCAGGGGGTAAAGCTTTTCTCTCTGAGTGTACAAGGTAAAACAGATCTCTCTGGGCCAAGAGTAAGCAGTGTTTTGTCACATAGGCACAACTGGCAATTTTAGAAACTGACCTTCAAATGAAAGTATTAGCCTACAGCCAGCTGCCCTCAGAGGCTTCATAAGAAAAGGATGGGAATAGCTAGAGGCCCTCACTTTGGCTGCCACTAAGGAATTTTGTTATATTAAACAAATTAAAAGTAGAAAAGGCAGGCTACCTCAGTGGTCTCCAAGAAAATTGTCCAAGGGTGCGTTGGTGTCTGAGGGAGCACTAGGGCTCACAGGTGCCATGTTGGCTACTTGTGCTCTAGGCAAAGAAGGCAACAAGGTAGTCCAAGAAAAGAAATGGAGGACTCTGACCCTGGAAACATGGGGTAGGCACCTGAGTGGAACAAGAGATAGTGCTAGGAGAGGATCACTTGGAAACCAAGTGAACCCTGGGTTAATCTGAGTTTAAACCCACAAACAGTGGTGCCTAAGCAAAAAAAGAAAGAACTTGTGCTCAAATTCAAAGGCATTTATAGGCTTCCAAACAAAGTGTATTAAGGACTCCATGGCTCTGAGGCTGTACTCAGGATGGGGCGGAACAAAGGGAAGAACAGCGTGATTCTGGAGTATGAGAGAAAACCTCTGGGGCATTAAAAAATTATTTATTTATTTAGAGTGACCATATGAAGAGGAGGAAAGGGCTCCTGTATCTCTTTAACAGTTGTATAGAAAAGGGAATTTCAGCAGGTGTCATTTGTATGCATGCAGCACCTGATGAAATCCCCTCTTCATCACAACATTTAAAGCTGCAGAAGCCCTGCCCTCTTTTGTATCTGGTCACTCTAGTATAGTTCCTGTAGCTTTAACTGTTGTGGTGAAGAGGGGATTTCACCAGGTGCTGCATGCATACAAATGGCACCTGCTGAAATTCCCCTTTCTATGCAACTGTTAAAGGTTCAGCAGCCCTGTCCACCTTTTCATATGGTCACCCTAATTTATTTATAAAAATCAATCAGGTAGCCAGCTGCAAGAACTGTACTGTGGAAGGCAAAGTATGGAAAGCAAGAGGTATCACAAAAGAGGATCAGGTGGCACTCTTGGGAGTGGGATCTCTTCAGGATTGGGCCATATTTCCCACCAAGGGTTTGGACTGGCCAATTTACACATAGCCTCATGGATTAGCTGGCTGGGCACTGATGGCAATCAGGTAGATATTTGCATGTTTCTATAGTCTCCTAGGAACAACTCTCTAATCTAATCAATGGAAGGAAGTGTATATACAATTAATTAAGGTGTCAGGGTAATGTCAATGAAAATACAAAGCACAACATGTATACAGGAGCCAGCATGTCTGAACTCCTCTGTAATAGAGCTTACTTCTTAATGGACATGCATAGGATTGCACTTTTAAATACATATTGCTGTAACCATTTCTTGTATAGCAGTAGACTTTAGACTTTTCAAATAGAAATCACAAGACAGAGCACATAGTACAGCTACCATGAATATGAAGTGTTAGGGTGGCATTCAGTCTCTGCTGTTTTCTTGGCTACACACTATGAATGAGATTGATTACTCATTCTTACAGCAAATGTTGTAAATAAAGAGGCCAACAATAAAAAAACACAAAATTCTATGTTGCAGTGCTTTACAGTATTTCCTAAAGATCACAATGCAAAGGCATCAGCATTGCTTTCAAGTCACACTCCTATTCAATTTCTATATGCCACTCAAAGCACCCAAGCAGAAGCATAGTCTTACCATGTCTCTCTATGTCAGCTTTTGCCAGAACTTTTACTAACAGGGCCTAATATCCACCCATTTTTCTGTGCTGCTTTGTACCCCAAACTGACATGACATTCTGGTGGCACAAACAGGACTCTTACTGCACACTATTTAGAACTGCCTTTCTTAGAGGGTTTTCTGGAAATGCTAGACTTGCATCACTTCAGAGAAGTGATTTACAAAAAGAAGAAAAGAGATTTAGAGAAGAGATTTAGGGAAATGCTAGGCATATATTTCAGAGGCTTTAGGTTTGGGGTCTCTTGTCTTAACATTAAAATCACTCCATTGGCTGCCAATTAGTTTCTGGGTGAAGTACAAATTGTTGGTGGTCATTATCTTTAAAGCCCTACATGGTTTGGGTCCAGGCTACCTGTGGGGTCGCCTTCTCCCATACAATCCACCCCACACACTCGGGTCCTCTGGGAAGAACTTACTTCAGTCAGCCAAAACTAGGCTGACAACTGTTACTCAGAGAACCTTTTCTTCTGTCACCCCCAGACTGTGGAATGGCCTGCCAGAGAAGATTCGTCAATTTAACTCTCTCTCTCTCTCTCTCTCTCTCTCTCTCTCTCTGAATTTAAGGCAGCTTTAAAGACTAGCCTTTTCCGGCAGGCCTACCCAGAGGAATGTTAAACCGAGAATTTTTGTTGATTGTTATTTTGATGTTGTATTGGTTTTATATGCTCTTTTAATTAACTTTATGTATCTGATTTATACTGTATTGTACCTTGGGCTAGATGCCCATCAGGTCCCATTGTATTTTATCATTTTGCAACTTCTGCAACTGAGTGCTCTCTACTTGGACACAGCTGAGAGAATTAATTTACCCATTTGAAAGAATAGGGAGTGTGCTGAGAAAGGGCTGCACAATCACTGTCAAAGTGGTCAAATTAAAAGCATGACAGGAATAACAAGGAATTACATTGTCTTGAACAGCTTTATCAGTTCCCGTGTCCACAGGAAAAAAAGAAAACCCCACTTTTGCAACAGCTGTGTTAAGAACCATTCTTGAGGCATACAAATTTCCTACTGGGAGCTATAAATTGCTTTCAGAAACTTTTGACAATTATTTGAACTGCCACATGTCCATTAGTTAGAGGTATTTTATTTCAGGAAATATCCAGCTGCACAGATAAGATAAACAGTACATCCCTTATCTCAAGACACCTGAGCATCACAGAACAGAAACTGCTGCCTGTATTTGTTGGAACATATGAGACATCCCCTGACTTCAGGCCACATGTCAAAACTACATAGCATTTTCAGATAAGCATTTTTGTTTCTTTTACATGCAGAATCTGGGGGTGGGGGAGGCTTTTGCATATTTCCTTTGTCAAAAGTTTAGCATTTTACAAACAATAAAGGCTAAAGGCCTGGGAAGATTAATCACTCGTTCTAATAACAAACTCAGCTGCTGAGTGCAGGCAGGATTATTAGCCAACAAGAGGTAGGTATTAGCATTCTCTGAGGAATCCCAAGGTTTGCAGAAACACTAAAACAGCCAACCAGTGGGGGAAACCTTAATGAGAAAAACACACCTAAGAACTCTTCAACAGCCCAATGATAATAGATCATGGGGGAAGGGGAGGAAATGGGATAGAATATCTGGAAAAGAGTGTGGTTGGCTGACTGGAATCCTGAACAGGAGCACTTCTTGCTGCAACATTTTGCTGCAGGTCCCAGTTGTATGTTACAATGAGAAAACCATAGGTAAGATCTACAACTCCCACTTCACGAATTACTTGCCATGCTTCCATGTGGCATATGAACTGGCTCTACATCGCAGAGATGTGGTTAAGCATATCCACACAGCAACTGCTCAGGCTGCTGGTTTGACAGTGTAGCTAGCATATGGGGGAAATTCAAGAAGTGCCGCTGAGCCACCATGCACCTTAGACGGCCCAGGTTGGTCCCCACCGTAATCTCGAGTAGCCACATGAACAAATGGGTAGGACAGATGCCACTTTGCATAGATGGATTGTGCAGATCAGATGGACTGGAGGTGTGTCTTTGTTCCCTACGCAACTTATGCCACAGAGCAGGCTGGAAACGAAATCAGCCCTGTTCACGTCAATGAGAATCTAGGCATTGATTTCAGCGGGTCTTGCGTTTCACGCTGAGCTAACACACAGCCATCATCCAGGGTGAGAGGAAGCAGTCAGGACAAATGGTTCTGAAACCGACTTCTGACACCTTGCCTTTCCAATAAACACGGAAGGAAAGCTACAGTTACGGCACCGAAATCCTCTCAGAAACAAGAAAGGCACTTTGCCGCATCAAATTATGAGACGAATCATTGCCTAGCGAAAGGCACCGCTTGAGGCCGGAAGGATGACTGAACCCCGAAACAAATGGGACGCGTAACTAGAAAAACAGCGCACTCTGGCGGCGAAACCGAGGCAGGATACCTAGGGGATCCGATTCGTCTCGCGCGTGTAATAATAAATGCTTTAAACGCGCTGGGTGGGTGGCTGGGCAGCCGGCGCAAAACGACCCCGGGCTTTCGTAACACCATGGAAGCGCTGCGCTACGATTGGCATGCCTTGCCCGCCCTCCACCAGGGAAAGAAGACGCCAGAGGTCCAACGGAGGGGCTTCGTTTCTAATGGGTTTCAACAGGGTATTCCCTCTCCTCCTGCCGCCCCACTGAACCCTCTCTGGTGTTTCAAATCCGGCCTAGTGTCAGGGGCGAATTCTTAGAAATGACAGCACCAGCCTCTCCGCTCGCTGGCGCGCGCTTCACTAATCTTGGAGACCATCGCGTGGAGCAACTTCCACGCCATCCCTTTCTCGAGTCTCCACCAAACGAGGCTCTTAGATGTCGCTACCCTGAAGCGCGCCAATTCCAAACGAGAATCCACGCGTGGCCGGGCGGTGGGTGGGGGTGGGTAGAGGACGGAACAGCTGCCAAGCGGGGACGCCGCTCAGTTTCCGCGACCCCTCGAGCACAGCAGCCTTACCTTCCGCAGCATGCGGGGCAAGCAGCGACTGGGGCTCCTGGCGCCGGTGGCCGGCTCGTCCTCCTCGCGTTCGCTCTTTGGCCATTCACCGGCGCATTTCTTGCTGGGGGATTTAGCCAGCCCGAGGAGCGCACATTTCATGCCCGCCGCGGCAGCGGCTCCGAGCCCCGAGCCCTCGTTTGCACATGCGTGTGGCACGCATACGGCAGGTCCCCCGAGCGCCAGGGTTGCCTCGGGTTTGCAGCAAACGCCGGCTCTCGGACTTTCCCGGGCACTAAGCAGCCTGACGAGGAAGGAAAGCGGCGGCGGCGGGCTCGCGAATGCAGCGCAGCGAGTCAACCAGGCGGCGGCAGCTGGCCTCGGCAAAACCGAGCGCTACGGGGTGGGGGGAGCGGTGAGCGGAGACAGAGAGACAGAGAGTGAGGGGAGCAGAGGGACGACTTCACGCTCCCACCCCCGCCCCCTTCTCCTCAGCGCGCGAGCTCTCAGGCGCGCTCAAGCAGAAAGGCGAACTTGAGGGTATCCAAGCATGCGCGCGCGCGCGCTCCAACGCTAATGGCAGAGGAGGAGGAGGCGAACCAGCAAGGCTGGAGCAAGCGGCTTTGCAGAGAGCTAAAACGGGAGGCACACAGGGGAGAGAGCAGGGCCCGCCCAAGACATTTTGCTGCCTGCGGAAGAGCAGCGAATGATGCACACACCCCAAGTCAAGGTGCCCAGAAACCAAGGCCAACAAAGTTATTTTGGCACCTGCGTCAGAAAACCGCACAGGCACCGTTATTAAATGAATTGATTTCTTTCGCTATTTGCTGCCGTCCAAAATCTGCTGCAGGCGGTAGCAGTCTGACTCTACCTCATGGTAGAGGCGGCCCTGGGAGGGTTAGAGGGACAGAGGTGCAGCCACACAATCTCCTCCCCACTCCCTGCACGCTCAAAACCGCAGTTCAGTTGATTTCTAACGGAGCGATTCGTGAACAGCATGTGACGCTGACATAAATACCGAGACAGACCACTGGTCTCTGAAGCCCTAGTATTGTCTAGTCCTCGGTCCGGCAACACCGGAGGTCTCTTCCCAGTCCTGCCGCGCTAACTTGACATCCTTTGGCTGGAGATGCCAGGGGTTAAATCTGAGACTTTCTGCGTGCGAAGCACCTGCGCTCTCCCACCCACCCAGCCGCTGCGCTGCGCCTCTCCCTCTTTGGCGTTTGGACTCGAGCGGGTCTGGGAGGCGGGCGAGCTCGCGCGCGAGAGAGAGACCCTCGGAATGGGGAGCTCCCGCCCGCAGGCAAAGGCACGTGCGGCGGGCTGAAGCCCCGCATATTCTGGACACGCTCGAAGCGCTTTTTCCACACTTGAGGCTCGCTTCAGTCGTTTGTAATGGGAATGTAGCAGAGGCTGCATTGGCCAGCAGGCTCATTTGCAATGCCTAAATAGCTCCAGAGGGGCTCAAAGGCAGTTTAAACCACCCGTGTGGGAAAAGTTTTCAAAGGCGCCCCTTTTTATCCCTTCCCATCTCCCATGGCTGAGCTCTGGGGCTCAAAATCAAGCTCTGGCGGCGGAACCCTAATGAGTTTTGCCTCGTCTGCTCAGTGGGAGAGTTTCATTTAGAAACGGTTAAAAAGATTCACCGGGATTTTGCCCAAGAGCCCATTTCAGTGGCAGAACTTAGCCCATGTGAAATAATAAAGACAGGCCCATAGGCAGCCTAAAAGTTCAGGGGTGGGTGGCACCAGTGGAAGAGTTTGTCTGATTTTCAGCCCTTATAAAGACAAAATTGTAAACTTTTAAAATTATTTGTTTGTAAAAATAATAATAAAAATTAAAAAATTAAGGGAGGGCAGAGAAAATAGTCCACCCCTGGCTACAGTACATTCTAGTATATTCAAAGCGTTTTCGGAGGTGTGATGTGCAGGCAGACCTGAGCTCTGACAACTGTTAGTTTAGAAATGAAACCTTATTTAGGACAGCCTATATTTCAAGCACAAAGATATTTTACGGGCAAAGATAAGCTAAATCAAGTTTGCTGTATTTTATCTGGAACCTCCCTAGAGACCAATATCTTCAATTGGAAACCTGGTCCTCTGTACAAGTGGTGCAGCTAAGTAATTTCAGACCCTAGGTCTTATTTGATAGGGGATGGGTGGGTAGAAAGACATTTGTCTTATTAACAACTAACATTTCTCTTCTTCCTCACACCCCCACCATAAAATGTTTTACAACTGTTTCTACATTCCTGATGTTAGAACAACACAACACAAATGTTGTTTGCCAACCTTGGTTTAAAAATAATAATACTCTGAGGTTGTGTAGTTTTACTCACTTAAATCATGGCACCGTCAACTGCTACTCTCTACATGGTCATTTGAAACTCATGAGCTGCAAAGGCCTGAGTTTTAGCCCCATGGTCCAGCTCTACGTGATTCAGCTCAGGCTGGACCGTGAGGCCAAACTTCAGGGCTTCCAAATGCCCACCCATAAAGCGGCAGGTGATGAAGGCATCAAGGCAGCAGGAGAAAACTCCATTTTGTTCCTGTAGTCATGATGGTGCTATGATTTAAGTAAGTTTGAAATGCAAAACTGCACATGCTCAGAGAGTGGTGGTGGGGTTTTTAAAATAATAATAATCAGGATTGGTAAATAATTTAGTTTTTCTTGTTGTTCTCACACAGTTTCCCCCAACCTGGTGCCCTTCAGATATGTTGGAGTATTACTGTAGGTTGTGTGGGTGGGTGTTGAGAGTTGTAGACGTTCTCTACATTGCGGGGGTGGGGACTTACTAGGTCAGGATCTACACTACTGCTTTATAACAGTATTGAAGTGCACTGAGAACTATTGGGGCCCATGACACATTCCATATACTGTTTTCAAACTGCTTTCAAAGTGTTATAACCTGCATGGTGAAGATCTGCCCCAGGTCTCAAATCTTTTCATGTTCACAATAGGCTCCTTCAGACCACTGTTTTTTAATTAAAAAGGAAATACCATTGAAAAGAATAGGCTACAATGAAACAGCGCCATCTAGTGGTGGAATGAATCCCATCATAAACAGATACCCAATTATTTCTGCGTTATAAAAAACAGGATTACTAGGGAGAAATGCCAGAGATGTCCTGGCTGTTGATGACATCATGAAATTGACCCACAACCTTCCATAAGCGGCCAGCTATGAGCATGCTATAAATCACTCATTTAGAGAAGTCCATAGTCCAACACATTTAGAGGGCACCAGGGTAGGGAACACTGTTCTAACATATCAGGAATACAGAAGCAGTTTTACATGTTTCATTTTATGTCTTTATGTATTTTCTTTGTATCACTTAGAGAGGTTTTTTTTAAAAAGGTACACGTTATATAAATCTATTAAATAATTTTTAAAAAGCCTGGAATGGTGGTTGGAAGAGGAAGAGAAGTTTTGTGTTTCAAAATGGAAGTAATACATATGGCCATCTAAACCCCCCCCCCCTCAGTTTAGGGTTTAGAATGACTCTGTGTGTGTGGTGTATGCATGCATACATGTGCACATTCATCTAAAAGTGCAGTGCTAGACATGGGCACAGTGGCCATTAACCAAAGCAATTATAGATGATGTGACCTAAGGCAGGAATTGGTCTCTGAATGGTGTAACAAAACTTTTTAAAGTGATCTCTAGCAAAGGGGAAGGCATTTCGACTCTGATTTAGGCACCAAAATACCTTGGGCTTTCCCTATTTATGGCATAATTTTCCAGCCATAAAAGTCTAGCATTTCTTTTTGATTTGGATAATCTTAACTTTGACAAATAAATATCCTAATCATTGTGATGACTAAATTGTATATTGACTAGAGGCTGTTGTTTTGAGATAGATGGATTATTTTTATGCACTTATTTATTTTTTAAGAAAAATGAGGTGCTTGTGATCACAATCCTATATGTTATAAAGACAAAGTATGTTATAAAATTTAATGTACATGGATATTGACAGTGTCTCTTTATTTTTCTAGTAGAACAATTGTCAGAGTGCCCCCCCCTACTTTGGATGGCCAGTACGTGTTACAATATCATCATCTTGTTTTATGTTCAGAATTAATCTGATTGGTGGAGAAGAGGACTGTGTTGCCATGGCAACATTTTTGCATTGCTGCTTGCAGGAAATGGTTTGAAGAGTGTGGTATGCTCTTATGTTTCTGTACTTAAAAGCCATGTGAAGCTCAGTTGGAGACAAGATAATAGCAAATATCCATAGAGCTGAAGATGCTACTAAGAAAACATGTGGTTTTTAGTCAAAGATATTTCTGGAGAGAGTCAATATGCCAAAATATATGGACTTTTACAGCAGGATCCTATGCATGTTTACACTGAAGTAAGTGCAACTGTGTTCAATGGGGGCTTACTCCTAGGTTTGTAGTGGTGTGTGGGTGTGGGTAGCCTCCCCAGATGTTGTTGGACTCCAGCTCCCGTTAGCCCCATACAGCATGGCTAATGGTCAGGGGAATTCTAGTATAACATTTGGAAGTCCACAAGTTCCTCTAATTTATTCACATTGTTTATTAGTCACCCAATAATAAAAAGTTAATATATCAAAATATTCTGTTGACAAAATATGTAAGTATATTTTACTATCAGATATTTTAATGTTCTTACAGTAGATTATATGAATCATGAAAATCTAGAGGTTAAGGATGTATGACACTAATGCTGATCTTGCAGTTGGTTTTCCACATACCTCAGGAATGTCATATATATATATATATATATATATATATATATATATATAGTTAGTTTAGCAGAAAACAGCCCAACACAATTTTCTTCATACTTTGGAGCTGGATGTTCCACTATGAAAGCAGTATATAAAAGGCAGGAGCCACACCAAGCAGGATATAATGGGTTGAAAGCGGTATATGGTATGTGCCAATGGGCCCCAGCAGTTGTCAGTGCACTTCAGTACCACTATAAAGCAGTAGTGTAGCTCCTGCCTTTTATATGCCGCTTTCATACCACTTTCATAGTGAAATATCCTGCTTGGTGTAGATGAGCCCTATGAGATACATAAAATTAGTGAGACTTTTTCACATAGGGGATGCATCTGAAAGTTAAATCTCTCTCCACTTACTTCAGAAGTTTTCCTAAATCCATTGTTGGGTGTTTTTTGTTATGCAAACTGCTTTTGGAAGTGCAAATCTAAGGCATTTTGTAAAATCTGGAGCAGGCCGAATAGTTTCTTAAGGAGGTGAAGTGTTCTCACTGGGTTTCAGCTTCTGTCTCTTTTCCTTGTTCCTTACATCTTTGGGCAATCTCTACCTCCTTTTGTCTTATCAGGAAATCAGGAATACAAAATTCTGGTTGTACTTTTATATTGTGGTTTTATATTGTGGTTTTACACTATATTTTACACTGTACCTTTTTTAAAAAATGTCTGTGCACTGCCCAGAGAGCTTCACCTTTTAGGTGATATAGAAATGAAATAAATAAATCACAAAATTCTGAAAAGTGTGGATTTTGGCATGCCAATGTAAGACAGTTCACATAAGGGTTTGGGAGGTGTAAGTATAAAAATGGGTAAGTATAAAAATTTGGACCAAACAAATTTTACCTTACATCCCTGTGTGACCCACTAATTAGCAAAGCAAGAGGAATAATATGCATGAACTCTTAAATAGAAGCAATTCCCTTTTCTGTCATTAGCTAGCCCCTCCCAGACTCTTCTCAGCCACTGAGAGCATAGCGTAGCAATGACAAATGGATTCTGACTTAGCAGTTTTGTGATGAAATCTCCCTTTGAGATTACTGTTGAAATATAGCAACTTTAAAATCTGTTATAGAGTATCCAGAGAAATGGAAATACCTCCCCAACTGGTTTAATACAACTTTCTCAGCAGATTTTATTTTAGCTATTTTTTTAAAAAAAGGCTTCTCTTTCTTTTTTTAAGATAAGCTAAATGGTGTTTTTTCTTTTCTTTTTACTACTCAGTATAAATGCTAGGTGTAAAGCTGCTAGTGAAACTGAAGAAAGAGAAGGGAAACAATTTGGTGTTTTATAATTTTTCCTCCTCACTTAAACTAATTATCTGAAAGGGAACAAGGAAATTACTGTAGCATAGCAACTAACACTGCTATGTTAGTAAGCAGTGCTATGGCATCATTAGCTGTGGTACTGCTCTTTATAATTCTAGGACCTCAGACGTTTAACAAATAATAATAATGCAACTTCAAATTGCAAAAGTTTAAACAGGAAAGCCTATGTACCCAACCATTGCTTTCCAAAATTATTACAACAGAGCACAGCTTTTGATGAAATGGCTCTGCGTTTTTCTGAAGGAGGATCTCTGACGATTCCAAGCCCACTGCTGCCCAGGAGAAAATTGTTCTAGGAGGAAGTGACAAGAGATTGTTCTACCCTGCTTCCTTATTGGTTTCAGCCATCATCTGCAGCACGGTCTTTTGCTAAAGATGTTCCTTAGTCGCTTCTACAGAGCTGGCTATGTTGCAGCTTCCTTTTACTGTGTGTGCTTTGATTATGGATTTGATGTTTTATTATCTGGAATTTTTACTCTATGTGTGTGTTTTTAATTGCATGTTTATGTTGTTAAGACTGGACCAATTAAATAAAGTAACTATGAAAAGAATGAGGATAGCTTAAAGAAAGGAGGACTCCATTACCTTTATAGGTGCGTACAGAACTGCCTTTTTTGTTTTGTTGAAGCGGCGATTTGGAAGATCCCACCTGGATGTGGCCTAAACCTGCCATATTAAATCACAATATTGGCGTCTGTTCTCACAAACGTCAAGCTTGGATTCACTCCCTTTTCTCCTGCTCCCAGCCACTAGGACTAATTGTCACATGCCATTTTGTACTGCCTTATTGTACAGGTTAAATTGTTTGTTTGCTATTATCTCTTTTTTTACAAGTGAAGCAAATGAAAGTTTTAGGGTCCAATCCTACACATTTAGGCAAAAAAAAAGTCCTGCAACTCCCAACATTCCCCAGCCAGCCATGGGAGTTGTAAGATTTTTTATTTTGGGGGGTCTAAATATGTATAGGATTGCACCCTAAATCTGTTTATAGTCTGTATGTGCTTATATGTGTTTGTACCATGCTTTTTAAAAACATAAAAATAACTATTTGGGAGGATATAATTTAGAAAATAAATGTGGTGGCTTCTGCTGCTGAGAGCCACTGGAAAAAATAGGTGGTCAAGCTAGAGGCACCTATTATTATTATTATTATTATTATTATTATTATTATTATCATCTTTTATGAATGTTTGGGGGAAATTGTGCTGTGGAGAAGGGTCCACTGTCCAAGAGATGGATTAGAAATTATTGTTTACCTGGGCTTTCATTTCCAATCTAACTGGGAGTAGAATGTTAAACTGCTCCTTACTTTAAGAGTTCCAAAATCTGTATTAGAATAATACCTATATTATGCCAACCAAAAAAGTGCACAAGCTTTTGAGATCTTCATATCTCTTCCTCAGAAAGTCGTTATGAAAGGAGGAGGGGAGAAGGAGGAACAACTAATGTGATGTTGAAAACACAAAGCATGTAGCTATGCCTTTTCTTGCTCAAAAGCAAACATGGGGGACCTGATCCACATTGGGACCCTAGTGTTTGGAGACGGAGGTTTTAAACACACCCACACCCTGCTGTGGTCACAATCCAAGTCAGGCCACACACCTAAAGGGGAAAAAAATCTTCCATTTGCTTCAATGGAGGCTGCCCCACCCCCACAAATATATCTGGAAGGATGAAGCAACTTGGAGTTTTTCTTAAACAGCTGCCAATCATCCAAGAATCATACTGAAGTTGGGTGATGGCAATCCAAATTTCACAAATCCTCTAACCCAATAGTCTCCAACCTTTTCAGATGTGGATTTAGTAATCATTTGCATTTGGGGTCTAAGTCCTTATTCTTTAACCATATATTGTTATGGTGCTAGTGCTACTATTGCAACCCACCTTAAGTCAATAGAGAATCTCACTCACCAGTTTAAGATTAACCCTAAGTATTTATTATTTATTATTATGTTTGTTTTTATTCTGTAACATATTTGAAAGAAGTTTAATCCAGTATAAGCTGAAATTCCTTAGCCTTGTAATAGACTTTATATGTCTGAAGGTAAGCATCCTTAAAATTCAGTGAGTCAGAAAGAAATTATGGATCATTAACTCAAAATAGGTGGTGTTTCCCATGTGCCCTATTTAACTGCAGCTAACTAGAATGTGCAGAATGACTTTAACCAAGTTCTAATTAGTTAGCTCTCCCTTTAAGCCTTAATTGCTGTCGAAGCTGTATGTATTACAGTGAACATCTTGACATTTTGGGAAGATTCACTGGTCCTATATTCAATATGGATTTGGATCAGCCATGAATGTAACCTGTATTTTTGGCAATTTATTTTGTGGTTTGACTGGCTTCAGGCTTGCTGTCTGTCAGAAACTCCCAGATGGAGAATGCTATATAAGCTGATTAATGTTCACTCTTTTATTAAAAGCTTTTCTAAGTTGGCTTTTGAGGGCATTTGTGTTTTTCAACACATCTTCTCCCTATCCTGCATCAAAAAGCTACATTTGGAAAAGGAACTAGGGAAAAAAAACTAATTTAACCTGCAGCATTTATCTATTAAATAGATAAAGCAGAGATCTCTGGCTATTGGGCAGTATAGAAATGTAATAAATAAATAAATAAATAAATAAATAAACCAACCAACCAACCATTGTTTCAATCCTTTTGTTTTCCAACCATCTTCTGCTCACACCTATCCAATATACACAAAGAATCCTTGAACTGCAAATTGGTTAGCTTTTTTCTTTTCTTTTTCTTTTTAACAAAGTATCATAATTCTTGTAGTAACTTTGCTATAAATTCTGTGCAAGGCAAATTTAGTGCCTACCAGTACAGAAATAATCAAAATTAATTATATTTACTTACAGAAGTCAGTTGCCTTGTCTCCCAATCCTGCTATAAAATTCCCATAAAGCAGATGTAAATACGCTTAGGTGTGCAATAGTGTAGAGGTCACATTTCAGTTGTTGAGTTTGAGTAGTTCATAAATCTTTAGATGTCCAAGGAACATGTTTTGGAGGGGCAAAAGTGCACAGTGGTAGGGCTGGATCTTGGGGCCAAAGCCCACGGGTCGCCTAAATGCCACCCTGAAACCTGTAGTTCATGATGGCAGCAGTAGCTAACTCAATTTTATTCCTGTAATCTTGATGAAGCTGCAATTTAAGTGAGTCTATAATGCAGAACTGGACATGCTTAGAGTGTTTATGGTTGGCAAACAATTTTGTTGCTGTTCTAACATATCAGGAACATAAAAGCAATTGTAAAGCATATAATGGCAGCTGGGGTGAAGAGAAATGTTAATTCTCTGCTTCACAAGTGAAGTAATACACACAGCCATTTAAACCCCCGCCCTCAATAATACCATTTAGTTTAGGCTCTAAAAAGATCTATCTGCACCACTTCAAGTGTGTGGAGATTTTTAAATAAACATAACAGATTCCACCATACTTTCTGAAAGTATTACTACTTTTGCTTCCATTTCAATCTAAACTGGAAGTTCCTAAAAGAGTTATATGAGGACTATCCCTGTTTGAAGCTCAAGCTACACTAAGTTCTCCCCCCACCCCATGCAACATACTGTACTCCTCTACCTTGTAGTGCACTCTAGCCATCCTGCTAGAATACACTCTGTGTATCCATTGCCATAGTTGACTTGAAAGCATAGGTAATTTTAGCTAGAGCTAGGTTATCTAAGGGGAAAAGGCTGGAAGAGACATAAGATTTTGCCAATACTGCTAGTCATGGGAGGCTTTGTAATGCTGTAGGTAGCCTCTTTATCCATGTCTCCTACGTTCTCTATCTGGATTTAATGCTACACACACACTTTTCAATGAAATTCAAGATGCTGCAGGTAACTACTATTTCAAGAAACTAAAACATCACCAGGTTGGGGAAGGGTGCCCTAAGCTAAGTTTTTGAGGACATCGCACTAGAACTGTTACACAAAAGAATGAATGCAGTGTAATGGGAGAAGGGCATTCCTTGGAAACATTGCTTGCCCTGTATTCAAGACCTAGTCGCACCAGATTGCCACTACTACCACCGCACTATCACTAGTATAATGAAGGCATGTGAAGAAGCAAGCTTGCTGATGCTAAGCAGATCTGGATGTGATTAGTATTTCAGCAGGAGACTGACTGGAAGGTGGGAACCTTTTGTATATCACCTTGAGTTTGTTCATAGAAGAATGGTAGGATATACATATAATATACAATAAATACATTTAAGATGTCACTTCAACAAAACAAAGGTTTACAGAAGGTCAAGTTGTGGCAGGCCATGTTTACCTGTGTAGGCAGGATTTATCTAGCTCAGGGAGGGCAACCTGTGGTCCTCCGGATGTTCTGGCCTACAATTCCCATTAGCCCAAACCAGCATAGTGAATGGCGAGGGATGATGAGAGTTCTAGGCCAAAATTTCTGGAAGGCCATAAGTTGCCCAAGTGAAAAGCATACAGTGGGCACACAATTAAAGGTTGTAATTTTCACATGATTCTATTAAAAAACATGAAACCCTGAAATAGGTTTTCATGGCTAAGAATGAACACCCCTTGCTATAAGATTAAAGCCAAGAAGGTAATAAACCAGGAATTCCTTGCAGAACAAAAGGAAGAAAAAGGAAAGGAACCTCTCGTGCAAGCACTTGAGTCATTACTGACTCCTAGAGGGACGCCTGCTTTCACTGACGTTTCCTTGGCAGACTTTGTAGCGGGTTGGATTGCCATTGCCTTCCCCAGTCGTGGCTACCTTTCCCCCAGCTAGCTGGGTACTCGGAAGGATGGAAGGCTGAGTCGACCTGAGCCGGCTGCCTGAGAACCAGCTTCCGCTGGGATCGAAGTCAGGCTGTGGGGAGAGTTTCGGCTGCAGTAACTGCCGCTTACCACTCTGTGCCACATGAGAGCAAAAGACCCAGAGGCAAATCTCTCATCTTTAATATAGTTTCTTATCTCAGTTGATGGTACTGAAGGAACCCCCACCCTGCCTCCCGAAGCACATTTTCTTTGTTTACTATAATAAAAGTGTTCTCTTTTAACCATAATTAGCAATTGAATGTTAACTTTCAGTACTAAAAAAGGGTCAGAGCCCTCAGATCCATTACATACAATCACATTCACATTCACACACCTCAAATATCAATAGAAGTGGGGTGGGGGCAGAAAAGTAAGGTACGAAGCCTTTGGAAGCAAGTGGTGAACTGCTATGACTTTGGGCTCCTGTTAGAGAAAAGGAGTAAGTACAGGGTATTGAGATGTGCTGGATGAACTGGAAAAAGGGGCCAAGGATTTTGTAACATGCACATACCATTTTTCTATTCAGCTTTACTGTTTCTGAATTTTCTGTGCATCTGTTCAACAGCCCCCCTGGGCAAACACAGATGCACAATTATTCATACCTGGTTTATAATGCTTAATTATACAGTACAATTAAATGCATGCTGTGTGCAATAAATAAACATTTGGACAGAGAAGAATAGTATTGTTGAGCGCCATCCTGCCTACAGTATTTAGAGGTATAGTTAAATGTAAACATTTAGCCACAGAACAGCCCATACAAAGGCTGAGACTACACTTGTTATTGGAAATCTGAAAGCCTACTGTGAAAGATCACTAGTTGAGAAATGTTAAGAATACACTTGGGTGTACATCATCTTCCCTCCAAAGATAATAATTTATTCACCTGGCCAGTGAATTGGCAGACGACAGAGAACTACCTCATCATGTGTTTACCTGTCATGCAAGAAAAGTCAAAGGAGTTGCAAAATGGCTCATGGCCAATTCCTACAAGACAGTCAGGACAGATCAGTATAGATTGGAGACATGAGAAATACATGTGCAGTTTTCAGTTCTCATTAGATGACTCACCAGGCTTGGGAGGAAAAAAGATACAAGTTTTTTAAATGTCTAAAAGTTGTTGCTGCCACCACCACCCCCTTTGTAACTTGCTTATTTTTCTCAGCTTCCCTTCCACCTCCCTTTCATTTATTGTTATCCCCATTCTTCCCAGTTGTGTAGAATGTAATATAGTAAACTAGCTGATATCCCCGGTGTTGCTCAGGCCCCCTAAGATATGTCAGTGAGGTAATCATCTTAAAGTAGTAGTCTATTGCGAGGCCTATGAATTAACTTTCAAACAAATTAGTTTTTTCCTCTCTTTCTCTCACTCAGGACGCAGGCCAGGGCCACCTTGCAACCCTAGCTCTCCATAGCCTGCTTGACCATCTTCCACTCAGGGCTCTTGGCAGGAGCTGGGAAGCCTCTAAGGGCAGCTGGGTCAAAGGCTTGTGCCTACCTCAGCTTGTGCATCTCACGCACCAAGAGCTCCAGCAGGAGGCTATACTGAAGCACCAGGGCTGGCCTAGACACTTGCCCCCTTCAATGGGCCTACTCAGGCCTGAGGAAGAAGCTGCCATAATTTTCCTTGTCCCCAAAGAAAACGAAAACTACAACTCCTGGCATGCCTTTCACCATGGTGCCCGACTTGTCCAATGGGAGTCCTGCCGCCAAGGCTCATGGGAAGGGTAGTCTGTCCGAGCTGGTCCATGCTGTGGTGCCTGTAGGTAGGCTATGGGGAAGCCAGCTGAATGACTGACAGCTCGGTCGTTGCCATTGGCGATGGGCCCAGAGCCGCAGCCTTGTCCCCTCCCGCTCCTGCTGGAGCCTAGTGACCGAGGCAGCCAGCCACAGGCACTCTCCCTTCAGGCCCAGGATGGTGAGCCACTTCCAAGTGATGGCCACTGAAGCCCGCTAAATCTTCCCTCCTGCCCAAGGCATGCTGGGAGTTGTAGGTGTAAGCCTATGTAACTGAATATCATATTAATCTTTGAACACCATCTGATGTGTGGTGGGAGACAGCTGGAAAGCGGGCCTTCTTATGGATAACTTTTTCTCAAGCAAGCCTAGAGATCGCTTTAATGGCTTTCCAGTGTAAAGTGAATTATTTTTATTTTCCAAGGCCTTTTAACTTGTTGAGATTTTTTATGCTAAGTCCCCCCCCCCCCCGGTTATAACTAAATCACAACATTCCAATATAGATGCATGATTTACTGAATAAAATTTATGAAGATGATGTAAAAGCCTCACTATATCATTGAAACAGAAGAGTGAATGGAGGAATGACTGATAGCGGAGGCTAGAATGGAATGGTGGGCGGGGTTAGTGGCAGTTGGAGAAAGTCAGGTAGAAGGAGAACAAAGACAGTTAATGAAAGGTCAGGAAAGTGGGAGCTGAGTTAGGATTGAGAGATAGTGACCTGGTTATTTTATTTAAAATCATCCACTCTACAAGCCAGGACACCTCTCAGCATGCCTTTGGTAGTGTGCAAATGCCCGCGTCCTCTGAGACATCATCTTGTTGCCAATGCTGCTCCTCAACAGAGTATCAAAAAGTAGCATCACCAAGGAGCAGGTAAGCGGCTGTCAGTGGACATTCCTAGCTCTGGCCAATCCTGCTGGGACTGCCTCAGCCTGCGCTTCTCACCCACCAAGTGCTCCATCATTGTGGGCTCTCCCACACTAGAGACATTGAAGAGGCAGCTGGACAACCATCTGTCAGGTATGCTTTAGGGTGGATTCCTACATTGAGGGGGGGGGTTGGACTCGATGGCCTTAGAGGCTCCTTCCAACTCTATTCTATGATTCTACTGAAGGGCCAGGCACTTCCCCCACCCCGTCGTTGGGTCTGTTTCTGAGCATGCACAGAGTGTCTCCCATTCCTTCCTCTCTCCCTCTTAAGGGTGACGGCTGTGCGCTTGCTTCCCCCAGATTCTGAGAAAACAGCAATGTCAGGACAGAGTACCTTTTAGCATGTTCGGCCCCTCAAAGCCACACTGTTGTATCTAGTTACGAGTTTAAAACCACCCAGAAGGTGGGAGGAGGCATAGCAAATGGATGCATTGATCTGGGTTGTTTCCTTTTATGTAGAAGTCAGTTGACTGCTAAGACCAACCTTAGGAGTCGGGATTGTGAAAGACATGCAGCAGCCACCCAACTGTGCACTCACAATAGCCATCAAAGGCTGGTAAGTCTGGCCTCCTGCCCAAGGCATGCTGGGAGTTCCACCCAAGGCATACTGGGAATTGTAGGTGTAAGCCTTGGTTTTTATTAACTTCTTAAAAAATACTTAAAACCCAAAATTCTGTGTTTTTAGTTTTTTCTGGTATTGTACAACCAGACCTCTCAGCATGCCAAATTTCAAGTTTCTAACTCATCTGGAAGTGGGCAAACATTTCTGGACACACATGACACAAACATACTTTCCGCTTTATCGGTAGGAATACATATTTGAAATATTATAGCAATGATAAATCAGGGGTGGGCAACTTCCAGAAGTCCATGAATCAATTCCCTCCCTGGAACCCATGCAAAGGGACACCCTCTCCATTATCACTGAATTGCCTGAACTGTCGATTTTACCACTGAAATTGGCCAAAAAAAAAAGCGGGGAGCTATTTTCCTTTAACACAGGACACATAGGGAGGAAAAAATTGCAGTCCTGTGGCCTCCAGCACAATTCTGCTTCCCAACAAGGCGCGCACACACACACACACACACACACACACACACACACACACACACACACACACGTTATTTTAAAGGACAATCACTTCTTTTTGATATAGTAAATTTGCCAGTAGGCAGCTACAAAAATGGCCAGGGAGGTATATGTGCTGCTCACTGTTTTAAATATTGAAGTTATGAAATGTAGAGACCTTTCAATAGTTTCTTTTGAAAGAACAGAAGCAATGGTTTTATAAGGTTTTGAGTCTGAAAGGCAGGTTTATATCATCTTACAGTAAATGTATTTTAGTGACAGGGTATAAGAAATGCAAGCCATGAAGATACTTTAGAGCAGTTGTCTAATATGTTGTTATGCAACTGCTTCAGAACAAAAGGAGTAAATTGTTTTACTCTGATTCTACAATCCCACATGTGATCAAGAATAGATACTAACTATGAAGGTTGAATCAACGTAACACTCAACAGTTCTCCATAAAGAGTTTACACAGCAAGTTATCTATGACGCCGCCAATATCTCTGGGAAAAACTGATTAAGTAATACCAGATATATTTACAAATACTGTTGCTTTCATTTTAAAAAGTCAGAAAGTCTAGAAGCAACTACTGAAGCAGATTGAGTATTTCAAACTTTGATTCTGATTTCTCTGTGTTATGAGATCAACAAGAATCAGAGTATTCAAGCAACTTCCTTCTGTCAATTTCTGAAAAGCACTTTTGAGCTCTAAATCAATGCTATTTGACACTCATCTGCTTCCAAAAAAACCCAAGAGAAGCTATTTCCTTCCAAATTAACAATAATGTAATTACTTCTGCTGAGCTGTCCTCAGCAGTAGCTGCAGTTAACTCTTCCAATTGACAATCCTTAGGGAAGGAGCACTTGATCCGAAGGTGCTGTTTCCTGATGCTGCTGATATCAATTACTACCAAAGTGTTTCCACTGCCTCCAGGCTATAAAGAGACTAAATCTGAGAAGAAAATGTATACCTCGCTGTGCAAGACATCAGTCAAGTACACTTGAGTTCTGAACAGCTTAGTCATCAGCGTTACCAGATAAACATGTAATATAGGTTACAGGCTGGTTCAAATGTAACACTAAATTGTAGTTTTGCAGCACAGAACAAACCACAAGAAGCTTAGGCAATTCAGTTCCTCCTCTGGTGCAGCAGTGAAGAGGAATTTGAAAGATTTTGCTTGTTTTAACCAGTTTGCCATGTCGCCTGAACTTGGACAAACTGTGGTTACACTTAGCTATGGCTAGTGGAAACAAGTCAACTTCAAACCATGGTTTTCGAAACTGCCTTGTTTTTATTAACTGTTGTTAAGGCTTCAGGTTAACAGTGCCCAGTTTTGTTTAGTATTATGTCCCAAACTGGCCATTAATTCTTCCACACAATAGCTTACATGCAGAACTGTATGTTCTTTTCTGAACGCTTGAGTCGAAGCTATATTGTTATCCAGAAATAAAACATGTATGTTCCTAGTAGTGATGCTCTGAAAAGTGACAAGTATGGATAACAATCAATTATTGTCCTAAGATCAGCTAGGTGAATAATGCTTGGAATTAAAGGCTAACAAATCTATAATGACACAAACTTCCATGACTTAAGCTTTTGCATCTCATTTTGTATATATACCTATTATCTGAGAGCTTATTGTATATTCCGTTTCTGATCATCTACCACTCACTGCTTCTTTTCCAGCAATACTTCAGATTTGAAAAGATTTCTGATCAAAGGCTTTTATTTTAAATACAGAGGAAAAATACAGTTTACGTTGTAAGTCTAATTCTGTGCAAATCACCATATTCCTTTCCTTTCACTTGCTAGGGGTAGAAGGTGGGACCCATTCATGTATCTTCTTACGGGTAGTAGAATATGGTACATATTGTCCAGGAGTACCACTGAGATTGAATTTATGATTCTGCCAAATGAATTTACGAGGCACTGGTGGATGCGTAGTTGGGGGGTCTTCAGTCGTGCAGTGAAGCCAACGATGCCTTAAAAAGAAACAAAAATAACTAGCAGTATATATCTTATCCCAATAGCCACTGAAAAACACACACATGCATAAAAGCAAACCATGTTTGATGGGCAAATGCTACAACATGAAAAACTTAAAATAGTTACATTTTAAGTAGTTTAATGGCGGGTTATGAAGAATCTGTTGTCTGCAGTGCCATATGGAACGTATTTTGAATAAACAAGTATTCTATTCTAAGCAAAGATGTTATACAAAGAGACACAATGAGAATATTGCTCCAACCAAACAAAGATGGTTGCAATCCAGTTGTGTCATGTGTATGAAAAAAGGCTGGTACAGGTTAACAGGACAGGCTCCTATGACTACATGAACATTTTTTTTATTATAAGAACTACACAAGTACTACCAAATACTTAAAGGGCCATAATCTGTTGGTGATAGTAGGGAAAGCGAAGCCAGATACTGCCTTCCCTTTCCACCATCTCCCTCTCCTAATAGGACTTCGGTGCGATCCAAGGTTGACAACATCATTTCCCCACAGTAACTAACATAACTGCAACAATTATAGCAAGACTGCAGTACATATACTGGGATCGCTTTGGGCATCTCATTTAAGTTCTCATTAAAAACATATTAAATTCAATTGCTTTTTACAGCTGCAAATATTTGAGAAATTGAAAAATGCAGTTTCCTGAGTTATGTTTGATAAGCTTAAAGTCATGTTAATTGGGATGGGGGCAAAAAGAGGAACTTGGCTGTGCCTAAACCCTTGACAGCTATGTGTATTTCTTACTGTTCAACGATCTTGATAAGGCTACTTCTGGCAATACTAGGTCTCAATATATGGAACACCCAGCACCATGCGAGCCAAGGAAAATGCATGTAAGCAGTTGATTCCAGCCCCTTTTATAGCATTGCAACATAATGTGAATTTCCATCGTTTTAGCTCATTACAGTGTTATGCAAGGAATATACTTTCAACCAGATTGCTCTTTTTGAAAATCAAATGCCTTTTACAAGTTATTTGTGTTTCTTGAGCAGCACGGTCTCTGACGAACAGTGTTCACTATCCACACCAGCCATGTATTTTGCCATTTGATTAGCTCTCAGTAAAGCCAGGCTTCAGAGCACATGCTTTTCGTTGGACTTCAGCTCTTAACCTCTTATAGCTCCATATTTTAACATCTTGGTAAGAGACCTTATAGAAGATCATGCAGTTTCTAAAGCAGGCATAATTATGCAAATCCCTATTTCACTGAAATACCCAAAGTTACTTGCAGCCATCTTTTTGCTACCTACAGCATTTTACAATTTTAATGCATTGAGAGTTAAGAGACGTCTATCAATATTTGTATCTGCAAATTTTTCCCATAGCCTCTCTCTTGAAATTAGGTCAAAGGCCGATTTGAAATCAATAAAGGCTGCATAGAGAGCTCCTCTAGCTTTTGATGCATATTTTTCAACCAGGTGTTGGAGAACCAAGCCTTGGTCAATAGTAGATCGCCCAGACCTAAATCCTGCCAGTTCGTCTTCTAGAATGTTTTCTTGATCCAGCCACATAACTAGTTTTTCATGAAGATGGCTGGCATACAATTTACTAATTATACTTAAAAGGCTGATGGGTCTGTAATTTGCAGGGTCCGATCTTTTCCCTTTTTTGTATATTGGGATGATAATTGCAAGTCCCCAATCTTCTGGGATGCAAGCTGAACGATCGATGTAAGTGAATAGGGCTGCCAAAACTGGCGCCCACCACTCTTTATTGGCTTTAAGTAGTTCTGGAGGGATGTTGTCTCCACCTGGTGCTTTACCCTGTTTAAGTTTCAGGATAAGGTTATTTATTTCAGAAACAGATACAGAGGGCCACTCGGGAGCACTATTAATTAAAGCTCTTGGAAACTGTTGGGAAACTTGCCACTTGCATACATAGTATAGAACTGGGATTCCCAAACTTTAGCAGGGATAAGATACTCCGGTCTAGCTGTTATATTTGGCCAACCCCTCGAAATAACTTTCCAAAAGGTGGCTGAATCACCCGCCCTCGATGCATCTATTAAACTCTGCTATGCTTCCTTTTGGGCTTGCTTCTTTTTATCTTTAATCAGAGCTTTATATCTCCTTTTGTGCTCAAACCATTCCTTAGGAAGTACTGGAAGATTCTTTTCCCTGTACTGCCTGTATTTTTTAACTAAGACGTGTTTTAAAGCAATGCAGTCTTGGTCAAACCACCTTTTAGATTTATTGGACAAGGAGAGTTGTTGTTTACCCTTTTTCAAGCAATTTTGAAGGGAGGAGATCAATATTTGGTATAATGATACTGCTTTTTCGGGGGATACTGCATTTAGTAGAAAATCTCTAAGGTGGAGAATGCAATCCAAGTATAACATCTCAGATGTTGCTTTGTCTAGTTTGGCAGACCACCTAATCCGTGAGGATCTCATTTCTGCCTCTTCAATCATTGGAAAACTGTGATCAGTGTGCACATTAAGGTTTCTCAGGTTTAGGGATAGCATTAAGGGTAGATGGTCACTCTCAACATGGTTACCCACCTTAAGCCCAGTCACCTTATTTAACAAATTATAAGAGACTATGATATAATCAATCGTTGATGCACCCAAACTTGACAGGAAGGTAAATTCCCCGTTCATATCACCCTTTACACCGCCATTCAAAATAACTAAATCAAGTCTATTTATCATTTTCATAAGGCATAAGCTGGCGTAATTACAACCCTTATCCTTAGATTGCCTATCAGGTAGGAGGTGGGCCTCCTCTGTTGCAGGTTGGTGTTCATGGAAATGGGCATACAAGGCAGCATCATTCTGACCAGTTCGAGCATTAAGATCACCCGCCAAGATCATCGAGGCTTCAGGATACAAATCTGTCAGCTTATTGATATACTCCTCCAATTTTAACCAATCTTCTTTAACCAATTGCTTTTCCCTATGTGGTGGCATATATACTTTAATTACTAGTAAATTAAATGAATTAAACTTTAGAATCAACGCGGTGGCCAAATAAGTCAGGGGCTCCAATCTAGATAGGGAGGCCCTGATGCTTGTAGCTATTAGAATACCCAGTTCTCCTTTGGGCCGCCCACCTTTGTTACTAGGAGTTGCATCTAAAGAGTAGGAGACAAAGCCATATATAGATAGATCCTCTCTGGCCCATGTCTCTTGAAAAAGTAAAATCTCATGCTTTTTTATGAATTCCATAAAGGGGGGGATCTACCACTTTACTTAGCCAACCTGCAATATTCCAGGAAAGAAGACTTATTTGTGATATGTTACAGTGGCACTTTTTTTGTCAAACTGATGCAGACCCCCCTTGTGGGAAGCTCTGAGTTGTTATAGTCACTCTGGGACAAGTAGATGAAGTTACTCCCCCTACAAGTGACTGATGCTCCTTTGCAATTTCCTCAGCCCCTGATGATGGCCTCAAGTCCTCCTCCAGCTCTTCAATCAATTCCATCTGTGTCATGATCTTGCTAACATTAGTTTTCACTGGTCCCATCACCTTTATGAGGGCGTATACAGGTTCAGCAGGCCTTTCCGGAGATCCTAGTTCCTCTTCTTCCAAATATCGCATATCAGCCCATATTGGAAATTTTAGTCTGCTGGCACTTGCAGTGATCTCTTCGGCCACTGGGTCACGTTGCACAAGTTTATTATCCTGGCGAGTAAATTCTAGTATACCCAGACCTCTCTGCGAACCTTTCTCCCCTCCATTGGAGCCGTTTCCAACTCCCCTCCCACTGGTTTGATTGTTTTTCTAGTGGATTAGGGCATGGTCCTCTACTGACCCGGGTGCTTCTCTCTTAGCCAACGGGCTTGCACATTCTGCTTGCCTGATTATCAAATGTTCTCTCAAAGAGGTCAGACGCCCCAGGATATCTTTCTGTGCTTCTAGGTCCAACGCACAGAAAGAGTCCAAAAGAGCTATCTCCTCATTAGTATAGGGTTCATCATCCTTATAGCATCTGTGCCACTGATCCCATGCTGTTTTTTGATCAGCTTGGCCTTTAAGAGTAGGAGCCCTTTCGTGGACAATGGGAATTCCACAGGCTGCCACTGAATCTGTGGAGTTATTCAAGTTTATTGAGTTGTTGGTCTGCTTCTTTCCACAGTGCTCCGGGTGTTTTATATTATATCCTCTTGAGTCCAGCAGTGATTCTTGGTTTTTTGGTTAATGTATTTTCTCTTGCAGCAAAAGCAGTCTTTATTTACAATATTTTACACCTTCTTATCAAAGCTAAGTATCAATAAAATAAAATAAATTATAACATTTAATAGAAAACAGAAGAAAATAATTAGTCACCAGCTGTTCACACTTTAACACCATTAAATACCTGGGTGAATATATCTTTCTACTTTGCTGTAACTCACACATCTGAACGTTTAACTCAAAATATTAAAATTATCAAAATGAAACAGATAATGTAGGGAAAAGAGAACTGAACATTGCTCATTGATTAATAAAATGATATATCTCTACCATAACATATGGTTGCTAAAAAAGTACAACGAAATTGAATGTGTACTAATTCAGTAATGCAAATTAAAAAATAGCATGTTTAGAATAAGCTAAGGACCGGTTTAATTTCATGGGGGGTGGGGGGAGAAGAGGTAAAATCCCACCTTTTTGTTTTAAATGTTTGTAGCTACAACAAGGTTACAGAGTGACCATGTTTATTTGATTTTAGGCAGCAATCCTATGCAGTCTCACCTGTGAGTAAGCACCATTGAACACAGTCAGACTTACTATGAATAAACATGCATAGGATTGCACTATTAATTTCTACTCCACCTTTCAAAACTTAGAAGATTCCAAAGGCAGCTTCCAAATTAAACAAAATTCAAAAACCATTATCAAGGTTACCCAGAACTGAACACACATAATAGAGAAAACAAAGTTCAACCAAAAACTCAGATAAGTCTATAAAAGCAGCAAAGCACATTATATTCCATCCAGAGAATGTCTGTTATTGAACAGTATACAAAATACCGTTCATAAATTTTAAACATTCATAGAAAGAATGGGAAAGAACAATTTTCAGATGACACTTAAATCTTAGCAAAGTTGGTGCCAAGCAGGCATCTCTGAGGATGGAGTTCCATAGTTAGGGAACTATTTGGCTCACCAGTTGGCAGAGTTATGTGGGATAGGAAATAAAAGCAAGAAGAGAAAACCATCTGCTCTATTAATATACAATTGCATCTTATCATGAATATTTTAGATCTGTGCCCTGCACTGAATAAATATTTGTGAGGTTTATGACATAGAATCTTAAGCAATGTATGTTATGGCTCAATGAAGTAAGTACAAAGGTTTACCAACTAAAAAGCAGCTTTGAATATAAACTCAAATAAAGAATAGGTTCTGCCACTGGAAGCCAGGCAAGCACCCCACACACGAAGAAAGATGCAGCCACTGACACTGTCAAGTTAGTGTGAGGAAAATCCCAATTCAAACATAATAAAAGCTGTGGTGAATTTGACCAAAAGCCTATGTAGTCCAGCATTCTGCTCCCATGTGGCCAACCAGATGCCCATGGGGAGCCCCAATTCTAATAGCTGCTTTTGCTCACATTTCTGGCACACAGGCATACTGCCCCTGATAATGGAGATAATATATAGCCATCATGACTAGTAGCCAGTCATAGCCTTATTCTCCATGAATCTGTCTACCTCTCTTTTATTTATTTATTTATTACATTTTTATACCACCCAATAGCAGAAGCTCTCTGGGCGGTTCACAAAAATTAAAACCATGAAAAGTATAAGAACAACCAACAATTTAAAAACATGAATACAAAATACAATATAAATTTAAGAAGTTGGTGGTCATCACTACATATTGTGGTAATCCCTGGGATTCTGCAGCAAGTGCATTTTATGAAACCAGTTAGTGGAAGGGGGATGGAAGAGTGGATCATAATATCGTTGGTCACATTCAATCTAGTATTGTTGCATGTGTGCACTGCTAAATTAGGTAGCGAGGTGCTTATTTTTTTCACAAATTGGGGCACAGCTGAACAACTCTGCTGTACAGAGCAGAACGGATGTAACGGACACAGTGACTGGGTTTGGACGACATGATAACACACGATAGATAAAATAAGCCACGGTGGGTCTTCAGTTTTTAGCAGCAAATGTGCATTTACCACAATGTATAGTTTGAGCATAACATTTGCCTCTTTCAGATATAACCACAGTGCCTGATCTATGTTCTGTCCTGGAAATGGTGAAGTACGTTTGCTGCCAGATTAGAGGATGATGTACTGTTAAGAAGCTTAAATTTTCATTTCCTTGCTTTTGCTTGTCAGCCTCAGATATGCTTTGAGGTTAAGTTTCACAAGGTTAATTAAACATATAAACACGGAAATGCATGTATTAAACTAGCTGATTTACCATTCAGGAGGCACCATGCTTCCATCCATATCCCAATATGTGTTCTTGCCATTCATTTCCTCTGTATATATAACCCACCTATGACGACCTTAATTGTAAAGATAACAAAACATGTAAAATGTATTAGACTGGATAAAAGGTAAGTGTGGATACATGTAATTTTATTAATTGCAAAGAAAGACTCTCCACCACCACCCCAATCTAAGCCTTCACACAACATACTAAGCCATCATGGTTAGTTCAAAATGCTTAACCATCATGGCTTAGCATGTTGTCTGAATAGGGCTAACATAAGTTATCATTGTGAAGGAAAAAAAGACATGCACGAAGAGGCTTCTAACATATATCAGAACGGAGAACTAGCAAGTAGGGGTCAAAGCCTAGACACTGTGTACAGCAGCTTTCCCCAACTTGCTGCCCACCAGATGTTTTAGTCAAAAAATGCTCAAAAAACCTGGGAATTATAATCCAAAACATCTGGAGGACACCAGGTTGGGAAAGACTGGTGTACAGTTAACTCCCCACTACAGTCCTGAAAGCTAGGAAATTGTTTCCTCTTCCTGAAAAATCTTTGGATAGCAAATTCTACTGCAGACAGCAAATGCTAGCTGCCCCCCAAAATAATTATGACCCAATATGCAAACAAACCTTAATGTTGCCTGAAATCACAGCAGGATGAAAACAAATTATTTTGGGACTGCTTCTTTGTATGATTAGATAGCAATTCTAAACTATTAGCTACAAGCAATAAGCTATTTTGGGGTTCCAGTTTCAACTTGAAAAAGGAAACCGTGTGTGTGTGTGTGTGTGTGTGTGTCCATGTAATATTATTTCCCTTTGGATTTCCTTTGAATTGCAATCAATATTTGTATTAGCATATGACTGGCAGTTAGTTCCAGAGGCAAATATCTTACTTCCGTCATGTTCATGGCTGACAGGTCATGATCACCTCCAGAACTCTGGAAATATATATCGTGCATTTGGATTTGACAATAAGTTGTGCATTTTTACCTATATGTTAAGAAGTTCCAATTTCCAAATTTAAATTCCCATCAATGTGGCGGTTTGTTTCTTTAATGCAAAATGTCATAACCAGAAGGGAAAAAATACAATATTAGCCCATGCAATCCCATAACGACTGCAGTTTTGTTTCCTTGCAGATAGGGTTTCATTTTAGTAAGTAAACCAAGGGATTAAATAACTGGGAAGGGGAATCTATTACACTATTGCCCCTTTACTAAGAAATGAATCAGCTAAGTTAGTGATAAGAAAAGCAAGGTGAACATTAGGACCCCTACTAGCAAACCCAGACTCTGGGTTTATTTATTCCCTTTCTTCACATCTTTGTGTCAGAGCAAAAACACAGCTTATATACGTAAAAGCACAAATCCAAGTTCCCTGTTGTTGTGACAAAAGTTTACAGAGACTTCTTACCACTGCTGGATCTTTCCGCTTGGCATAAAACTTAATTAGGGGAACGACTAACATAAAAAACATGCAGAATTAATAATTTGTCTTTATTCTAGTAAGTGTGTAAATAAGCATAGTTTTTTCAGAAGAATTAGCTCAAATTACTCAAGTACACATACTTACCAAAAAAGTATCTTTTATCTTCATAATATTTGTTCCCATATTTATCAATGCCTACTAGCATACCAGTCTTCAGATCATTGACCCTGCAAGTTCCCAAAAGGAGAAGTTGTATCATTCCTCCAACACCAAATTTAAATTTGAGGATCTGTGGCCCAGTGGTGGAAGACATGCTTTACATGCAGAAGGTCCTGGGTTCAATTTCTGGCATCTCCAGATAGGGAAAATCCTCTGTCTGATACCCCAGAGAGCCACTGACGGAGTAAACAATACTGAGCTAGAAGGACCAACTTCTAAGGCAGAAGGGCCTGCTTCATATGAACCTTTCCATTTTCAACTGTCCTTCTAGGCTGAATCAATGCACAAAAAGCTTTTTCAGCTTCAGGTCCCAATCAATAAAACCGGGGAAATGATCTACTTTACAAGGTAGTGGCGAAGATGGGAAAATGCATATCAGATAACTCAGTATCACAAACTTAAGCAGTTTTACTTAAAAATAGGCTAGCACGAATTTGCTTGCAACTTAACAAATTTGCAAATAGGGTGCAGTTTCCACACAGAAAGCCACTACCCAATGGTAGTGTTTAATCTTTTGTGTTTAATCAAAAGAAAATTCTACAGGACTTACCACTATGTATATTAGATAGCCTGAAATACTATAAACAACAAGTGATACTTAATCACACACCAAAGTTCTGCAAAGACTCACTGTCCACAGCTCAGAAAACAAGGTTTACTCTTATGTGTTTTTTTTAATATAAATTATTATTATTATTATTATTATTATTATTATTATTATTATTAAACACTTCAGCCCAAGTGCGTTCAGGCCAGCTAATAAATTCAAAGCTCTCTCTCTCCCCCCCACTCCCCTATCCTTTTTATTTTCACAACAAACCTGTAAAATAGATTAGGCAGAGAGACAGAGACTGCTCCATGGCCACCTACCGAGCTTCATGGCTGAGTGGTAATTTGAACCTAGTCCAGGTCCAGTAGTCTCCAGTCTTCACCAACCTAGTGCCCTCCAGATGTTTTGGTCTACAATTCCCAGGATTCTTGACCATTCACCATGCTGGCAGGGGCTGATGGGAGTTGAAATCCAAAACATCTGGAGGATACCAAGTTGGGGAAAGCTGCACTATACCATACTGCCTTCACACAAATCCAATTATATTCTAATCAAGCAACCCTCTATTTAGCCGAAGGGGAGAGAAGGCTTCCCTAATCCTACCCCACGGGCCAGGTCAGGTGAATACGCCCCCACCCCTGTCTTTCAGCAGACGACAGCTCTCACTCCTCTTTACCTTTACCCATCCTTATATTAGTCCGCCTCTATTTTTTTGTTCCTGTTTACTGAAGGGAAAAGGGTTTCAGACGTCGAGCTATTCCCATCCTAGAACGAGGCAGTCCCCTGCCTACTTGTCACAGAACTTCGTAGAGATTTGAGTTTCATTCTACTCGAAGAGCAACGTCCTCGCGCTCTATCCCCAAGGTGACTCCCATTGCAAGCCGCCGCTCGCCTCACGCCCCACATATTGAACAGCCAGCCCGAACAGAGCAGAGCCGCCCCCTTTACCTGAGCAACTGCATCACGACCCCGCGAACGCCGCCATGACCGCCAAGCTGCTGCAGCGCTCTCTTCATCACCTGCACGTACTCCGCCATCTTCCCGAAGGCCCTGAGCCCAGGCCGCACAAACGGCGACTGCGCAGCTGCGTTTACAAAGTCAGCAGCTCAAGACTCCTCCTCGTTCTTTGCTCAGGCGCCGGCTCCACCGTAATTTGAACCGTGGAGAGCCTGGGGTGAGGCCACCCTTTCTCTCTGCATTCATTAACAGTTGGGTCACGGGCAGGTTTAGTTAGTCAGGAGTTCCCAAGCTTGATCCCCAGTGCACAGAAGGCATGAAGTGTCGGGATTACGTCCAGCAATTATTTGAAGGGCAAATGTTATTTGTTAAGATTTCGACGACAAAACGATATGGAAGGTGCGTGGCTTATTCATTTACGGCAATCCTATGCATGTTTAGACGGCGGGCGGGGAATCCTACAAGTCCTAGGATGTCCCAGCCAGCCATGGTGGGAATTGTAGGACTTTTTCTCCTGTCTAAACCTACATCGCATTGCACCTTTTTTATCTTTCTGGCAGAGAGGAAGAAGCGAGCTCCCTGCAGCTGTTCCTTGTCTGGTCTCCCCCTTGGCTTGATTATTCGTGGCAGTGGGTACAGCTTCGTGCAGCTTCTCAGTGGCCCTAGGTCCCCTGGGGGAGTGTGCTGCTCTTCTGCTCTCCAATCCCAGATTGACTCTACAAGACAATCGTGATGTAACTATTTTTGGCGAGGGGATTTGTAAAAATTCACTACAACCATTCCATTTCTTACTATACCAGATCCGTTAGTCTGGTAAGTGTGGTGATAGGTTTTGTTACACTAAACAGGGTACTTTTCAGAACAGGAAATCATATTAGCTTTTAAATGTAAATGGGACGGTATAAAAGGTGGAACGGAACTGCCCGAAATGGCCCTTTTATTTAAAAACAAAAAATGTCTCCTATGTAGCTATGCGTGACTGGAGAATTTCATGTGTGATTTGTCTCAGTTGGAAGTTTTTGTTCCAGGCCATTACACAGAATACAGACTGTTGCCTGGAACAGGTACTGGAACATGGTTTTATGGCAGCTTTGTAGCTTACTGTACCACTCTGATGCAGTTATGCTTGGCTGATAAATTTGGTTGAATTGGCTCACTTGAAAGTTGCCAGTTTGGGCTGTTTTCTGGAATATGGACTATTGTCCCACCAGGATATCCAAACATGGTTTCTGTGGACATTTTGTGGCTTATTACATGCCTCCTGTGTAGTTATTTGTGTTTGGAGAATTTGGTTTAGTTGGCTCATTTGGAAATGGCTGTTCTGGGCCATCCCATTCTATTCCGAATGTATTCTGGGCATTAAAGGATTAATAATATCTCTCAAGGGTTTCTGTCCTAAAATGCACTTTTCAAGTATCTCTAACACATGTCAGTGTCTGGCATGTTTCTTTTAAGTAACGGGGCTATTCCAGCCTGTTCTGGCTTTTACACCATCCCAATGTCTGAACAGATTTATTTGCACCAAAAGAGAAGATAATAAATATAGAGATATTAAGGGATCAACAATAGCTAGAAAATTGAACTGATAATAGTGAAGTGAATGCAACTGATCCAAAGTATTAACTTTGTAAATGTAAAATTTTAATAGTTAGAAGTATAGATTCATAGCCCAAGCCTATTGTATGTAAGGCTCACACAAACTAGTTCGCTGCAAAAAAAACATAAAAAAATACAGAACAGCACTCTATAATAAAAGTTACAATTTATTTTTTAAAAATACAGCCAAAATAGAATTTACACTTCTTCAGGTTTCAAGACATTTACAGTAGTTATTATACAACAACAAGACAGCCATTGGGACATTCTGGTGCATACGCTAAAACTGAACCACAAAAAAAATGTGTACAAAAGTGGAATGAAATTGTCCAGTGACAGCCAAGAATATTTGGGTTTAACAAATGTATTGACACCAATACAGTTGACCTTTAAGGAGGACTAAAACAGGATAAATTAATTACACGATGTACCTAGGAATACATCATCAAGAAAATATATTACAATTAGTGTGTAATGCATACCTGCATGTGCCCAAGTGCATACACATTCTGGACAAAAATTAATGATTCACTTCATTATTGTTAGGGGACTCATTCTATGTAAAGAGTACTCCTTTACATTAAATCAATTTTTAAAGCCTGATGCAAATAATCCTATCCTTCAAATTACAGGCCTTTTTCATTGGCTGTTAAAGGCCTTAACTTGACAATTAGATGCAGTTGTATTACTATGATCAATACTTAACATTTGAAACCAAGGGTGAAAACAAGAATTGCCAAAACAATGAACACTATATGGGCAATCCTTGACACAGTAAATGACTATTTTGTGTTGTTGCTAAATTATTTTTACTGTACAGTAATTAAAAACAAGCAGCCTTTAGTGAATCACAAAGTGCATCCGGAAAAAGTTTTCCAGGACTGAAGATATTAAGCAGGAAACACAATAAACAACATAAAATTTGCAATTATGAGGGTACTATGATTGCTACTGTTTAGGAAAAGCAGGATGCTATTCAGTAATGTATGTTCCATCATGGTTTATTTATTTGCTTATGAACATTTCAGAAACTATCTAGATTTATCAAAATTTATTATGAGAACTTGAAACCTATCTTAGCCTTGAAGGAGAAACAGGATTCCTGTATGAGATCCAATTCCAATAAGAGTGGTACATTTTAATGTGATAGCTCATAGACTTGTGAAGAGCACCTCCATGTTAAATAAATCTAATTCTTATCTAGATGTATATGAGCACAAACATTATTAAAATGAGGATAGTTTGAAGGATGACACACAATGACCCATTTCGCATCTCTTCAACAACCCAGTTAATAAAGTGTGGGTGGTTGAAGATGCAGTGGGAGTGAGTGTGCATGCTGGTTCCCGTGCACTCCCCCCTTCCCCCAGAGATAAACAACTCTGCCATGTTGTCCGAACACAGAACTCTGGTTGTTGAGGGATGAAGCATCCCTGGGTCATTTATTACAGAGGAACTGGCATGCATGCATGTTCCTGCTTGTTCACAACTACCCATGGATTTAAATACCCATGGATTTAAACAATCCATAGGTAGTTGTAACATGCAAACTGGATCATTGAATATCTGTTGCAATTAAAATATCAAATTCTTTATTCCTAAAACAGATTAGCATCTGATATAGCTGTAAAAATGGCAATTATTTGTGGTTGAAATTAACCCAAGTAATAGTGAGTAGTGTAATCACTGCTTTGGGGCATTAGCAGGATGTCAAGCTAGTTTTTACAAATTTTCTGTAACTTCCCTTCGATTTTAACAAACACCAGTTCATTAAATAAAAAATGAAGTTTTGTATAAGCAGTTCAAAGTTATCCAAAACTTTGTAATCCAGCCACATCAGAAATAAGTTGGCTTGTTCAGGACTTCAGACTTACACCAAACTGACAACAGTGAAATTTGCAGAAACAAGATACTGAAAACACAACATTGGCAAGAAGGTTAATTTATTTTTTTCTAAAATATCAGTTGAAACATCTTGATGAAGTTTCTCTTTCATCAAAGCCTAGTTTTTGTACATTTGCTTGGAGTTCATAAGTTCCATGTATAACTAAACTACAAAAATAGGATGAACTACACTTCTTGATTTTCATTAGGTTCTAAAGTAATGTACAAAGTTCTTGAAAACCAGATAAAATGTAAATCGTCCTGTACCACTCAGGATATTCCACTGTATTTTCCAAACACATTGGTAAAGAGGAAGTGGCACCTTCTTTTATTTTTCTTGTTATAACTGCATAGGAAAACTTGTTATCTCTTGGAGATAATGTACATTTACAATCACCATGATTGCCATGGTATAGATTCCGTGATTTAACTTTTATACAGCATGACCAATTATTTGAGAGTTGTAGTCTGCAGTCTCCATTCTTAGAATATATGGTATGATGCTGTCAATCTGAACATTTCCAATTAGTCCAGCAAAGAACAATTCTTCTGTGATAGCAGCACTCATTAGTCGCAGAGCAGGTAATCTGAGAAGCAGCCTAGACAACCTGGAAGACAGATTTGACAAAAAGGGAGCACAATGTTATATACAAAGAAAAAAATGCTCTCTTCAGTAAGTGTTAAATCAATGCTAAGGGTTAAATGAAACCATTATTCACATTTTGCACAATGCAAATTTATAAGCACTCTAGGCTGTAATCCTAGACTTGCTTATCTGGGAGTAAGCCCCACTGAACTCAACCAATTTAAAACTGATGAGCTGTTGTGCATGAGCAGGGCACGCTGCCTGCAGCACACCCACCTCTTTCATTTTATTACACAAACCACAATTGACTTCTTCATAGGTTGTCCAGCATGCTGTCTGAACCTGGACAACTGGGTTGTTTAGGGGTTAACCAACACAGCAGTTAGCCTGACAACATATCATGGGTTAACCCCTGGCTTGTTTAACCCCTAAACAACCCAGAGGCTGTCATGCTGCACAACCTATGAAGGAACCAATCATGGGTTGTACAATAAAGCAAAAGAGGCAGGTGTGCAAGAAGTAGTGTACTCACTTGTGCACAACAACCCATCAGGTTTTTTAACTGATGGGTTGTCATTACATGCGAACCAAGTCAATGAGACACTTCTGAGTGAAGATGCACAGGATTTCATTGTTAGTGTATTTTTATAAAAGCCAAACTGCACACAGACTTGGTTAGATAATCTTTAGAGACAAACTTTAATGCTCTTAATATTGTAGTTGGAATTCTTTTTAATAGTGTACTTTAACTGTGATTTGTATTGTTACTGCAGTTGAAATTCTTTTTAATAGTGTATTTATATGTGATTTTTAGTATTTATATGAGAACTCAGAAATTTTACTATATCAAGTGGTATATAAGTATTACTAATAAATAACATTAAAAATAAAACTTTCTCAAATTACAATAAAACCTCAACATTCTGTGTAAACAGTGTAGTACAATTAAATAGAAATTTATAGTCCAATCATTTGGATAGGCTTTAGCAGCAATAACAATTACATATGCTATTACAGTTACAGCTCATTCCTTTCCTTGGCAGGAAAGAGACAAGCCCTGCTTGCTAAGAAACCCCTATCCCTCATCTTACTACATTTCACTGGCATACATTCGTATCAGCCTTTGCAATTGGTTTGGCCCTGAAAAGGACACAAGGTCATACAAACGGCTGGACAAGAACCTTTTAGTTCAGCATTCTGTTTCCAACAGGAGGCAGCCAGATCCCACAGCATGATGGTAGGTGGCATATTATGGCACAGTGGTAGCTCAGGTGGTATGCTTGAGACAGTATGGCATGCACAGGAGAGGGAGGAGATCTATCTCCTAGTTTCCACCACAGTAAAACAGTAAGCCTTTTTGTATTACAGCTGTTGCCAAAAGAGAAGTAAGATGCTTACACCAATCCCACACCGGCAGTGGGCTGATAGCTCTAAGTAATACACAAGATTCTTAACATCATAACATATATTTTGGTAAGAAATATCTTAATAGATTCTTGATGTGTGTATTCGTGGAACAGTACCATTTGTTCCCTCACAGGGACTCAGTGCACTTGCTCTTACACGTTCAGGAAATGTGCTTCATTTGTGTACAACCCTAATGATTTTAACTAGACCATACATATAGGGAAGTAACAATGAACCCTTTGCATTAAGCCTGTTTCTTCAGGATCTACCACTCTGAAGCAGCTACAATAATGGTATTAGAAATGAAGATTTACAACTACTGTAAGAGTATGCTGAAGTGACATTAGAGTTTACAATATAACATTTTAAAACAATCTAGTCCCACACTTGAAACACAAAAAGCCAGAAATTTCTGAAATCAATATTACTCTGAAAAGAAACACTTAAAACAATAATATTTATAAACACACCTGTAGGTATCATCTGGATATACTTTTGTTACATAATCCTGGAATTCCATATATGCTTTTTCTTGAAATTTTTCTATTTGTACCACATTTTCTAAGCCTGGATGATCTAAAATAAGTCTAGAGTTAGATCAGCTCCAAATAAGATGCACATGAGGAGATAAAACACACATCACAAGACAAATATTCTCTTATCACTCCAAATGAAAGCAAATTCTGCTGTTCAAACTGTCTGGTTTCTGTTGAGAATCAGGACTATGAGAGTCAAAGCAATTTTACTGAAATAGTAACATTTTAAATTTAGGACTGTAGCCCTCTAAATATTGGAGGACTCTCACTCCCACCAGCCCCAGCCACCATAGCCAAGGATGATGGGGATTGTATTCCAAGAACAGGTGGAGGGCCACAAATTTCACACCTCTATTTAAGACATCTTATCTTGGGCTTACAGTGGCTTTCATCCAAACATATTAGAACAATATAAATTAATAAGCAGGATCAAACCTATTTACAAGGAAGTTCCCTTCTGCCTGTAATGATGCTCAGTGGAAAGCTTAAACACCCCACACATGAACAGAGTCTGTGTGCCAGTTTGGATTCCAGGCAATAATAACCAAACTGTATTAAAATAACACAAAATTTGAAAAGCTTTCAAATCTTTTTAAAAAGAGCAGCTGTGTAAACCTCACTGGGGTCAACTCAGAGTCTTACTCAGGAGGGCTTTAAATCATCCTTCCCCAACCTGATACCCCCCAGAGCTTCAAGACTACAGCTCCCAGAATTCCTGACCATTGGCCATGCTGACTGTGGCTGATGGGAGTTTCAGAGCAAAACATTAGTTGAAGCGTCCAAATTATTTTCAAGCCACATAAAAGCACATTACAGTAGTTATCCCAAAGATTACAAAAGCATAATAAGATCCCATCTTTCATAAAAGATATGGAGCCTGTGCAACAAATGAAGCCAATAAAATCATTTTTGGCTACCACTCCCATCTGTTTATCCTGCCTATTTCCTCAGTTCTTTGAAACTGCCAAGAAACAGCCTTGGAACCTATAAACCTCAGGATCAATGAAATGGAAGTGGTGAACACTTGAAGAACTGCAGTTATAGTTAAGCAACCTGTCTCTTCTTTGTGGTTTCTGTGCATCACACATATGGGTGAGTAGCAAGGTGGGGTCAGTGTCCTATTGTAGAATGGCTGATGAAAGGAGCAGTCAGCTCTAGCCTGAATATCCACCCTGTAGTGACTGATGAAAGCCGATGGTCTTGACCAAGAGGCCGCTTGGCACAGTGCCAAAAGAGGAACACCTTTACTAAACCAGCAGTGGGTGGCCTGCCAGCTCATAGGCCAGTTTGTAGCCAGCAGTGGATGGCCTACCAACTCATAGGCTAGTTTGATGATGCACAGCACCCAGGAGGGGAACCTTTGAGATGACACTGACTATCTCCCTTGCTTGTTACCATAGCAAAGGAATGGACAGGTGTTATTAGTCTGGGATTTGTAGAATGCCAGGGCATGCCGAAGAGTAAGTTCAATGTGAGCCAAAGGCAAAGGAAAAAATGTTGACAAAACATGTTATTCACAATGGAAGTAAAGTAAGGTAGATCAACACACAAAGCTCATTCGACCTACACACCAAAGTGATTGCCACAATGAAAGCAATCTTCTAGTATTGTAGGCACGGTCCACCATAGCCAACAGTTCAATTAGCTTGGTAGCCAAAGCCTGCAGAATGACAGATGGATTCCATGCCTGACCCTGTATTGGTCATTGAACATCAATTTGTGTTGTGACGATATGGATATAAGTGTCTTTTAAGTCTATATACACACACACCAATCTCCTTTTTGAAGTAGGGGAAGCATGGAAGCCAGGAAGCCATCTGGAAGAACTTTGAGGTGATGTACAAGTTTACCTCTCTCAGGTCCAGAACTGATCAAAGGCTTCCATCACTTTTTGGAACAGTGAAATAACAGGAGTAGAACCTGTTGTGAAGTTAGCACTTTAGGACCTGTTATATTACTCCCATCACCAGGAGGGTATCCACTTTCGTTATTAACACACCTGAAGGTGCAGTGGTCCTAATAACAGTTGTTGGATGGAAGTTGTCAAACTTCAGATTGGTAAAAAAAAATCTGGGGAGACAAAGGCAATGTTTGATATTGCCCTCTTGCTTCCTAGGGCTATTCCAAAACTTAGAAGATGACTTGGGCCTTATGCCAGAGCATCTAGGTCTAGCATAAGCCCTGCAGGTGCACAAGTACACTGTCTTATCTGTCCAAGCATTAAACAAACCCTCTCCATCAAAGGGAAAGTCTTTAATCCTAAACCAGGCATGTCTATATAAGGCTAATGAACTAATTCATCACCTTTGCATTGCAGTCAGCCATCTGCCTGGAATTGTTAATTTGCTGGTGAGAAAGGCACATTGCCTCACTCTGGAATACTTAAGTCAGTTAGTTTATTTCTTTGGGGAGGTGATCGAAAAGTGATCCTATTTCTCCCATAGAGAAAAGCTGATATCTATCCATGACAGCCTGATAGTTAGCTAGTCTTAATCCCAAGATGGCAGAGCAGTAAATGAGACACCCCTTCAACTCCAATCTGCTACTTTCTTTATCCACAAATGAGTTGACTTTTGGGGTTTTTTTCTTGTGATGCCTCAACAATGACACAATTTGGGTGGAAGGCTGGTATCTTGTATCTTGTACATTTGTTCAAAGTGGCTGAAATGGGAAATGGAGCTTTCCATAACTTCTGAATACTTTGTAACAAGGCAGAAAGCATGGCAGTCACTACCAATGTAGAAATTTTGGAATACATAGCACCATTTCTTTGATTTTTACCACTTGTTGCTGGGTCTATTGACCTAGAGATTGCACCATACCAAGTATCTGCTCTGAAAAAGGACCTGTATCCTCAGACGGTGAGAGGGAAAGTTATGACCTGCCAAGTTCCCAAGGGATTACAGTCTGTCCCAATTAGAATATGGTGATTGCGATCAATACCAGGCTGCTCTTGCCACTCAGAACCCCAACTTTTTCATTCAGAGAAGATGTAGCCTAAAAAAGCCAAATTGGGAGATCCCCATCGATATTCTGGATGAGGCTTGTGGTAAAGTGATTGGCAAGCATCAGTCTGCTTTCATAGTGGAAGGTCTGGAGATAGCTTTTGAAACTCACTTTCTGTCAGGTTCCCCTTGAGGAGATGTCTTCTGAGGAGGAATTTGGCTTGCCTGAACTCAAAGATTCTTCTTTCTCCAAGAATGATCCAGAGCAGCATCTCAGGAGGGAGTTGGATATGCAGCTGAAGAGGCAGGCCCCTCTTGAATGTGCAGTGGGGGCCTCCCTCCTCCGCCTCCTTCCCAGGGCGGTTCAGATTCTGAGCCAGAGACAGTGCAACCACCAAGCCATCATGAACGATGACATATGAAGCACTGAGAACAGTCTCAGCTTCTTAAGAGAAGTGTCAGGCTGCAGTCAAGGAATTCTGTTCTGTGAGCTTACCAGAAAGCTCCTGAATAAGTTGTAGCTGAAAGTTAGACATGTCTAAGCTGAAGCCTGGATAAACAGCTGAGAGGCAGGTCAAGCAGGAGCTGGAAGCAATGTCCCTGGTATCAGTCTGTGCTCTGTGATCCTGAACCCTTGGCTTGAATTGGGCTTTGTGTTCAATTTTGTACTTATCCTGACTTCACCTCTGCTTCACCCTTATTTGGATTTCGGGCTGTTTGACAAACTGCTTTTGGTCTTGTCCTTTATCATCTGTGACTTCAAGCAATCTTGAAGGTGCTATTTTAACAGCTACTCTGCTGGCAGGGCTCCCAGTTAGAGCAAGCCTGATTGTTTAGAAAACAATCGTTAGACATGACACCTTCTGCCGTTAGGGCCATAACTACAGGGTCCTCCAGTGGTTAGGTGTCCAATGTCGGATCTGATGTTTGTTGTCAAAGCATTGAAATTAGTGATGGAGCTATAGCACCATAGGCATAGGTGGTATTGGTACCCAGGCTGCCAGTTTCAAAGCTGGGACTGCTGGCGATGGAGCCAAAGACTATGCTTTCTTCTCTTCCGACTGGAGTGGTTTATGAGCTCTTGCCCTTCTAGACTTTTTTTTTTTAAAGCCAGAACAATGTTCAATGACTAGCCCAATGTTGGTGGGTCAGTACGAATGGCCTTAGAGGTGACTGGCGGTGACGGAGACCTTGAACCCGTAGCCACGTTAAAATAGGGTAGGGTCTCTGATGCCCCATGAGGTGGGTGTCCTTCAACACCTTGGAGATTTTCATTGATATCCTGCCTTGCATAGGTTGAGGAGCAGTGCCCACTGCCCTCCTGGCTTAATCCTACAGTACAGCATGAAGTCTGGAAGATCAATTGTCCCTGGCCTGCTTATTGAGAAGAACAACCATCCTTTTCCTAAATAGAGTGAGTGCCCATGTGTTGGAGGGAGTTACTGCCACAGCAGGCACACTTGTGAAAGGGCTCAGGTAATCACAAAAGAAACAACCATTCCCTGCAAACAAAAATCAATATAGAGAAAAACAAAGAGATAGCAAAGAATAAAAAGAACCAAATTTAGACCTCAGCATGTTCTAAATTTCCCTGAGGAAGAAGTGAACAAGACAAGAAGATTCTTTATGAGGCTGTCACAACGGTGAGCAAAAGTGGACTGAGGCAATAGGGAACCCACTAGAGAAATGAGCACTGGAATGGTGGGGAAGGGTTCCACATAAAAATTCTTCAGCTACAGAAAGTACCCATTTGAGGCTCCATTCAGGCACAGAGCCCATATGTATGATGCACTGACACCACAAAGAAGAGAGATTCCAGGTGTACCTCTAATCTCCAAACTTGCTCAGTTGGGAAGATCACAACTGCCCCCTATATCCCAGACAACGTGCACTCCTCTAGACTACTGGGATTACCCACCAACATCATGTCCATCTTGTCTGATTCAGTTTTAGTCTGCCTTCCAAGCACTGGTTTAGAGCAGACATGGCTGCTCATGGGTACTTTGTTCATGAGATGTAGAACTTTGTATCATTAGCATACCGATGACATGCACCCCCCAAAACTACTGATCTCTCTCAGTGGATTTATATATATGTAAACAACAGCAATATTACAAGATCCCAAAGGGGCTAAGCTAATGTCTTAAAATGAATACATTCAAAGTACAGTCAAACAAAAAGAACAGAACCACTGTACCATAAGCCCAGAAACCCCAACCAGTTATTCAGATCTATTTAGAATTGAGTGATCTAAAGTAAAGTAGTTAAGCACATCTTCTTTAAGAACAAGCACTCTTCAACACGAGAGACTAGATGAACAAGACCTATTTAGTTAACGCAGAAACCAATAAAAACAAATGCTTTATACAAAGGCACCTTTCAAGAACACCAGATTTTCTCACTTACTGATTGTGAAAACAACACCAAAAGTTTTAGTTCCATGTTTAACGTACCAGGACTGAAGAGGACAATTGCTTTCAAATAGGCATATTCATAACCATCTAGGCAAAGCTTCACCATACTGTTACAGAACTCCTGCAGTTTGAAGATGTGTTCCATCACTAGCTTTCCTCTATCTGCTGACAGCTTATCTAAGTTAATACAAAACAATACAAATTCAACGGGGGTGTCTCTTATTATTTTAGATATGTGAATCTGTAATTTTAAGTTCAATAATTTTAAATCAAGATGCCCATGGCTGAATTAACTGCATTTTTAGAACTGTCTATATAACAATGCTTAGATGTTTGATAGTTGCCTATAAGCAGAAATAAGAGGGGAAATAACTCCCACAGAATATATGTGCAAGTAAGTTAAGTGACATGCTAATTCATTACAGATGATATAGCATATCTGTATCTGAGAGAATTGATAGTGATAGTGTCACCCAAGAGATACCATGACAACTAGATTTGCTTCTGCACTAGCCCTTTTCTCTGGAGTTGCTGTCCTTTGTTCATTTACTTTTTATAGGGAATCCAACTGAATTATGAATCCAACTGAATCCATTCCAATATTTTCATTGTCATCCTATCTTTTATTCAGAACTAATTTGTGTCCTTTGGCAGGGTGGAATATAAAACAGTAGCAGCTTCAGCCTGTGAAGTGTGTACTGGCAAAGAGCTGTTGCAGCTTTTAAAGGTTACTGTACTTTTAATTAGAAGTTCCCTCTTTTCAAATTCTGCCCCTTTTACTGCTTCCTGTTCAGAACAACTGGAGGATTAGGGATCAATTGTCCCTTCATTAGTAAGTTTCTGCTGGCTTTATTTTGTTTCCTTCCTGTTTCCCATTGAAAGAAAAATAATAAAGGAGTAATTCTGTCCTTCATGTGTAAAGACACACATATTAACTCAAGTGTTATTATTATTATTTATTTATATAGCACCATCAATGTACATGGTGCTGTACAGAGTAAAACAATAAATAGCAAGACCCTGTGTTATTTATATAGCACCATAAGTGTATATAGCACTTGACAGAGTGCCATTATTTTTTTAAACTAATTTTGAAACGGAGAGAAACAAACAAAAAGAAATAAAGAGAAAGTCACAGGTGACAAGAATCAATATAAATAAGTGCTATTAAAGATACTTAGGCCTTAAGACTAAACTAGCAAACAATAAATGACAAAGTTAAGTTATTGAGGCCATTCGTATCCATTCTCTGACTTGTAAGGATATATCTTACCTTGTTGTAAACTATTATGAAGATGATTAACAAATGCAGTTAATATAGTTGCTACATTCATTACTTGTGAACACTGTGCAAGACCAAGTGTAAAAAGTTCATTCCAGCAGGCTTTCACTAATGATATGCTGTTATCCTGCCTATTAAAAAGGAAAAGAATGTTAATGAAACTGTTTGCCTGAGTTTAATAAAGTACACTACACATATTCACAACTATTCAACAGTTTTGACATGCAGAAAAGGGGCTGGTTCACAAGACACAGCAGTTCATGTATTAAATGACTCATGGGGTGTTGGGGACAAGTGGGAGAGAGCAGACAAGCTACAACCCATGCTCCTGCCACTTCCACTTTTAATTGGCAACCCAGAAGTGGCTCTGTTGTATGGGCTAAACAACCCAGCAATTAACCCAACAACAAACCACAGGTTAAGGTCTCTCACTATGAAATCGAAGTTCCTGGCACACCTCACATGAAAAGTGTGTTCATGCTCAGGTTTCCTAATTACAGAAGAGAATGGATGCCTGTGTATGCTATGCACAGACTTACAACTATAACATTTATTTAACCTAAGTGCCATTCTTGGCCCTGGGGATATTTTTCTGATATCTTTTAGCTATGAATGTTTGACCAACACAGGAATCAAGCATGTTTATTTTGTAAATGAAGGCACAATAAAGTAGCCCGACTATTCTTCAATATGGTATTTTGAAAGAGGATAAATTATTTCCAATAAAAATGACCAGCAAGAATGACTAGAGAGAGGCTGTTAACTTGTCAGTGTCCCTCATCATTCTAATGGAGATGGGCAGCAAGCTTGCAGGTAGAGGATAATGAAGACTGTTAGAACAGGGCCCTTACAAAACATCTCCCTTACTTTCAACTCTCAGTTCTATTGGGGAATTATTCCAAGGTAAAGAAAGGAACAGATGACTGGACAGGACCACTGGAATAACATGTGCTAAGCTGAGTTCAGCAGTTGTGACTGGAGCAAGGGCTGCATGTCCAAACTGAATCACATTTACCCCAAGTACATAAATATTTGTTCATGAAAGTATGGCAATGAATAGGAAGATTGGTGACCCAGAGATGAAGTCTATTAAGTTTCTCTTGGTATGACCTGCTGACTAGCATTCATGTTCAAAAGTGGCTGATCAACATATTTAGAGTCAGGAATGAATTTTCACTTAGGTGGACTCACGGAGTCATCTGAAGTAATTTGTCTATGGTGAATTTGTTCCCTCCTTGTGGAACATTGTGTTCTAGACTGAGATGATCTATGGGGTACAGGTAGATGGACAGGCTTGCCTTATGGCACAGATGATCTTCTGGTCACTTCCCACTGCACGATTCTAATAAGTGTTTGTCCAGGTGTCAATTTTCCCAACAACATTATCCATAAACCCAGAAGCAACACAGGAAGCACCTCATAGATGGACCTGGGTAGGTTAAGATCTAACATTGATTTTGTGCTATGGTTGCTGTTTCCATTTCCCCCAATCTAGCTGATTTTGCTAATCCATTTGCAGATATCAGCACTGGGATTACCCTAATTGCAGGTGTCTGACATGGCAGCCCACCCACCCCCACCCAATACCAAAAATACAGTTACTAAAGAAAGCATTGTTTAGAAGTGCTTTAATAATAGAGGAAAACAACTGAAGTTAAAGAATGGATTAAGCTTTTCGGCCTGCACCTTTATATCTAAATTTGGTCCTCAAACTATAAATAAACATAAACCTGTGTGTGTGTTTTTAAAAAGCAACAGTCTCTTGCTTTTTGTTCCTATACACAAATCTTTAAGCAGCCAGATATGGAAGTGCCTTTTATTATGCATAAAGTAGAAAAGAATTATATGCAGGCTTCAACAATTCTGCTTACATGGCAAGTGTGGCACCACTCTCTGGCAAGCATGGTGAGTAACCAACCTAACTCAGAACATTGAAGCTACAGAGGTGGGTGGGGAATGGCAGCTGCATGGTGAATCCTACCAAACCCCCAGCTCCAAAATTTGGAGGAAGACTGGGGGTGCTTGACAGTTGCATGGCCAAAGTACCCAGAGTGCCTTCGCCATGAAGGGCCAAACCCTCAACCCCGATTCTGGCTTTTCCAGCTCTGGAGCAGGAAAGGCTGGTGGGCTTGGCAGAGGTAGGAGGGACCTTTAAGAAGTGGCACTTAAGCTGGCATCCTCCCCTTACTGGGAGAGGGGTGTGGGGGATATTTGCCAATTGAGATGGGGGTGCAGCAATATGAAAACTCAAAACTTAAGATGACACATTCTAAATGTTTTGCAGTAAGAAGGATATTTCCATGCCAAGTAAAATATTCTGAAACTTTGGTTATATTAAGTCATTTTTTCAGTACTCACCCTAGAGCTTGAAAGGAAGGAATAGACCGTGCCCAGTGCATGGATAAGAACAGTAATCTAGAGGCTGATTCGCAAATATAATGAACATTCAGGTATTCAGGCATAGGAGAAGGCATCGTGAGCTGTCATAAAAAGGTATAAATGAATTGTCTTTTTTTTTTTAAAAAAATGCAATTTCAGCAATATATTAGTAAACATTGCAAAGAAAATGATTATTTATTTATTTACTGCATTTCTATACCACCCAATAGCTGAAGATCTCTGGGTGGTTCACAAAGCTGATAAAAATATTATAATATTAAATTTGGAATACTTCATGATGTATCAATGTTCACTATGCTTTATCCTAGACAAATGAATCTTACATTTTCAATGAGATAAATTTAATATAAATTCCATTCCTTCAGTAAAGAATTGTGTGCAGAACAGTTTAAGAATAGCACAGCCAATAAAGTTTCAATCTAGCCCTTTACAGTATTGCAGAAAATAAATAAAATTTTGAAATAGTTAACAAAGATATTTAAAACAGAATGACTTCTCCCTGTTAAGGCCCTCTTCATTCCAAGTATGCCCAAGAACTTATCTCTTCAGGCAAATTCTTATTCCTGTAAGTACTTGCCTCAACTCCCTGCTCTCTTCCTGACCCTTCTCACTCTGAACACATTCAAAAACTTCTCACCTCAAGTAAGTAAATACTTGTTCCAGAGCATATCTGTTTGCAACCAAGAATCTTCTACCCCAACTTTCTGTTCTTTCAGATCCTTGAGCTTGAAGAAATATTGCGGTTTTGGAATGTTTTGCTACTTAAATAGATGTCTTCCCACCCTCCAGCATTAAAAAAAAAAGATGGTGAACTAAAATGGTATGTCCTGACTCATAGCTTTGCACAATTACCAAAATTGTTATTTAGGCTTATTTGAAGACAGCAACAAAGTTTGAAAGTGCATTGCAGTCAGTCATGTGTGCCAGTTTAATAAGGTCTAAAATCTCTGCTGTCCAAATGTGTGTTTGTGTGTGTGTATGTAGAGTGGGTCATTGCTTTCCAGTGTTGTAGGATGAGTTGTTTGTCTACCACAATAGCCCTTAAATCTCACAAATGGTTGATGTGATTCCCTATATATTAATCATGATTATGATCAGTGTTGAATATGTGCTTTAACCATGGTTGAGGATTGGAAAGAATTAAAACTGGGGAGAAAGGAGAATGGCGACCCTATTTCTGATACCTTAACCATTGTATAATATATGGTAACTTGTTGCATGTAGATGCATGCCTTGGGATGCTTGCAACAGCTGTGAAAGAAGGTGGCACAGCTGCTTAGATATGTCTGCAACCTGGGCAAACAATGAAATGAATCAATCCATTAAGTTTGCAACACTCAGGAAGGAAATCTCATCACACGTACATGCAAAAAAGGGGGTTTCATATGCAAACAAGATTTTTTGTATTGATTTGTGACATGAGAAAGCAATTGCTTCTTATTAATAACAGAGATGAACTACATGGCTAGAATTAGAAACTCATCTGGAAAATCAGAATACCCACATCTTGCAGTGAATTATTCATAAGCATTATCTCATTTTACAACTTGCAAAATTATTATACAGAGTCCTCATGGTGGTTTATTTTTAAGAGGAATCACAGAACAGCAGAGTTGGAAGGGGCCTACAAGGCCATCGAGTCCAACCCCCTGCTCAATGCAGGAATCCACCCTAAAGCATCCCTGACAGATGGTTGTCCAGCTGCCTCTTGAATGCCTCTAGTGTGGGAGAGCCCACAACCTCCCTAGGTAACTGATTCCATTGTTATACTGCTCTAACAGTCAGGAAGTTTTTCCTGATGTCCAGGTGGAATCTGGCTTCCTTTAACTTGAGCCTATTATTCCGTGTCCTGCACTCTGGGAGGATTGAGAAGAGATCACATATCTTATACATTTTCAAATGCATACTAAGCCCTTATTTTATGCTTATTTGTTGCTGATGCCACCTCTGCTAACATAGTTTGAGGGAATGCAGTAGTTAAGTGTCTCATATATAATATGCAGCCAAAATACTCAGCATTCACAAGTAGACCTGGTTTGAACATAATGGCAATCATGCATTAACCCACAAATTGCCAAAATCTAGCAAGCACACTGCCTCCAGTATGCTCATTGCTTTCAGTTAGGCAACCTCAGATTGCCCAATTTGTAGATTGTTCGTGTTATGTCCAAACCCAAAATCTGAATTGTTTTGGGATTAACATACAATTTATTGTTGGGTTAACTCTGGGTTGTTTAACCCCTAAACATCCCAAAGTGTCTGGCTTCGGACATTACACTAACAAACTATGGACAGGGTGATCGTAGGTTGTTAATTGAAAGTGGAAGCAACAATGGCACTGGAGGCAGAGCGCTCGCTGCCTGCTAGATTTTGGTAATTTACAGGTTAATTAAGCCATGATTGCAATTACATTTGAACCAGGTCATATACTCTTGAACAACATTCAGACAATCACTGAACAGCAATAAATTCTTCAAACATTATTCCTTAAATATTCACATAACTGAGATTTTAAAATATCTACAGAAGTTAAATAGTTTATAGTTATTAATAAATATATATATTAAGTACCCTAAAAGCTACATGAGCATCACTGAGAAGTGGGCCCTCTACTTCAACAATATTCATGCTTGCTTCTTCACCAACCAGACGTGCACTGGCTTCCATACTTTCTGCAGAGCTCTGACATGATGCACTCTCTCCTGGGTTTAATGCTTTTGCAAGAGTGTCAAATGCCCTATAAATAAAACATTGATAAATGTATGATCAAGCAAGTTGGGAAGGCAAGTAAAGAAGACCCAAGTATTGTTTAAATATTAACACAGAGATGCTCTTACACTTTTTCACTTTACAGGAAAAATATTTAAAATGATCAGGCCCAGAAAATGCAATTTAAACAAAGCTAAGGTATATTGTTCCCAGGAATCTCTACTCCCAGAGAATGTTGCTTCCTGGTATGATTCTCAAGACAAGATGCCTTAAGGAGAAGCTTTTTATTTCATTTTATTCTTAGCACAAAGCTTTGGGAGCCATGGGTCAAAGACACCACCAGAATGCTGATAATTCATGTCACTCATTCCTATTGCCCATTTTCAGAAATCATTGAAACAGAAATTGGTATAATAATTACACATTAAATACTCTTTGAAGAAGTTCCAAGAATTTATTCAAAGCCATAATCTCAGGAAACTATGATTACTAGGATCTGAAACCAACTTCAAATTCCAGTTTAAGATTCTGGCTTGTTCCAATACTGGTAACCATCATTTCCTTATTCAGACATAATGGGAAATGGTTAATTAACCAAGAAAATGTTGAATCACAGCACACCAAGGCTCGGCTTAATAAGTCAAGACAGGCATGTCTGAACTGAACATCTATGTTAGACTCCCCCCATTTACATGACTGGTTGAAGTGGCTTAACAAGACTGTACATGGTTAATCAATCAACATGTTCATTATGCCATTTTCACAGTTACTATGACTGAATCCTGGTAAGTCAAAGGCACTATGGGTGGGTGGTTCCCAATTCCAGGAATTACACTGTTTGCCTCTTCTAGGTGGGACCATACTCCCCCTAAAAGAGCAGGTATGTAATCTAGGGTCACCCCAGGATCCATTTTGTCACTGGAGGCCCAGGTGACATCAGGGGCCCAGAGTACCCATTACCAACTTCCGCAATGTGACAACTACACCTATTTTTTGGATAGGGATAGCCGAGTCATGGTAATCTATGCATTGTTAACATAACAATTACATTACTGTAATGCGATCTAAGTAGGCTGCCCTTGTACCTGGTTTGGAAGCTGCTGTTACAACAATGCAGCAGCAAGGTTGCTCGGTCGGAAACTCAGCTATATTCACATAAAACCTGTATTAAAAGAACTGCACTGGCTGCCTATTAGCTACTAAGCTATGTTCAAGGTTACATTGTTACATTCAAAGCCCTAAACAACTTGAGATCAGAATACCTAGCAGATCCCCTTCACCTATATATATCCAGTTGATTGTGAAGACCTTCAGAGGCGGCCTTGCTGGTCATTCCGCAAGCATCAGAACGTTGTCATGTAATATCTCAAAAGTGGGCCTTCTCAGTAGCAGCACTCACCCTCTGCAAAACCCTCCTCTGTGCAGTTCAGGAGGCTGAAAATGTGGCATGTTTCAAATCCCTCCTGAAAACGTGCCTGTTCACCCAGGCCTCTGGCTTGTAAATAATAAAAACCAATAATACGCTACTCCATCTTACTACTTTTTGTATTCTTCTGTATTGTTATTGTAGTTTTTAAACTATTTTTAATATTGTATTTTAAATGTATTTGTTTTGTTGTAGTAGTAGAAATTGTCTTAATAGTGTTTTAATATTGTATTTAAATGTGATTTTAATATTGGTATGTTAACTGCTTGGAGAATTTTCTTATTAAGCAGTACATGAGTATTATAAATAGATATAAATACATAAAATATCTAATGTTCCCATGTTGTTCTCAGAATGGTTAACTATTTTCAGATCCTACCAACCCTTACCTTGTGACATCAGTATTTGCATGCTCATCTTGCTGGAGTTCAGACAATGATGTGTCTCCATTGCTTAAGCTTTCTATCATGGACAGCTCAGGACTACTTTGAGACATGTCTTTGGACTTACTTAGACTTGCTAACGATGTTACCACATTTGCTAAAGTACTTAAATCTCCTTGACATGTTTCAACCTAAGGAGGAAAACAAAATGAACAAACAGTTAATCTTACAGTAGGACCTATACTACATTGTTAGAGAAGGTATTTTAACTGCAAATACACCAGTGGCAAAATTGAAACTCGCTATAAAGACAAACTATTATTCAGAAGCCTTTCAGAAGACATCTTGGTTCATATGCCTTAATTAATATTTTTCAAATAGTGAACACATTTACCAAAAGCGTCTAAAAGCTTGTTCTACTGCTTTATAATTATTCTTACTTATTACCCTTAATACTAGTGCACTATACTGTCACTTCAATATATTAGTTGATGAGTTTACAAGATGCGTGTATAAATGCACAAGAAACTGCTAATAAATGTATTTACCTGTCTACCCATCATTTTTCTACTAACCCTGAATGCTTAATGAACAAGCATGAATTATTTTAATGGAATGTGTCAACTATTTTAAAGACATTTTTGAAAGCAACAGTGGTAGTGGGCGGTCTGCTTCAGAATAAGATACAGGTGAGAGGAAAACCTAAGAGATAAATTAGCAACACCAGCTATGTTCCAGCAGTAAATGTCACACAACTGATTGGTAATCCTTTTCTTTGTAGAGGTAGAAATCCTAATGAACCTCATGTTTACTGATCTGAAGACGTAATCCTATGCATGTTTAGACAGAAAAGGCCCTACAACTCTCAGTATTCCCCAGCCAGCCATGCTATCTTGAAGACTTCTGGGAGTTGTAAGACATTTTTTCTGTCTAAGCATGCATAGGATTGCGCCCTTAAATGTTCAAACTCAATAGCCACAGACCTGTAAGTTTAAACACAGATTCCCCAATCATGTAGAGAAGATGCTTCTGTTTCAACACCAAAAAGGGATCCATGTACAAGTACAAAACCTTTCCCCTTCACCACAGCTTACCTCTAGAAAGGATGTCTCTCACAGATACTTTTCTCTTCGGCCAAGTTCTGATGTGCACTTGGCAGGGAAAAAAGTGCTTACACCTTACCAATGCACCCCTTCTTTTGCTTTTAAAAATCATACATATCCAACACCACAACTTGTTTTCTACATGATTGGGGTAGCTCTGTTTTGAAACTTACAGTTCAGCCACCGTCATTACTTTGACCCTTCGTCACAATTTGCATGATGAGAAAAACCATGAATAGCAAGAAACATTCTTCAGTCAGCTATCACAAGAAACAGTGACGGTTCCATGAGAGCAGTCCAAGCATGCTATCTAGACATGAGGGGAAGTAGTAAGGCTGCCAGAGCCAAAGAGGAAGAAAAGGTCAGAGTCAAGAGTGGAGCAAGATAAAGAGCTTGGGAGCAATATATAGGAGGTGCTTTGTTGCTGACACAAATGCTCCAGACGCAAAAGGAACTTATACGAATAAGGGAAGGAAGCAAACAGTCAGTGGGGAATAGAACAAAACTACAAGCAAATGAAGCAACTTGAGGCTGAGAAGTTCCTTGATCTGCAGGGCAAGGAGAACAAAATTCCAGCCCACTTCCCAGAGGAATCCCTATCCAAGACAGGCTTGCAGCTAGCAGTCCTGACCACTAGACAGACACTTAAACTTCAGTGCCAAAGCCACAAGTTTTATCTATATCCTGTTTCCAAGCCCAGCCAAATTGAATATGGACAACTGAAGATGTCTGCCCTGTGAATAGCACCTGATAAAGAGAAGAATCTTGAAACATGTTGGAAATAGTAACATTAGGGCAGCTGTCTTTTGTTTCATGTTGGCAATGACCCTGGCATTAGCCTTGGGCTTGCCAGATCTTAGACTCAAGGAAAAAGATTGTCAAGCTGTGCTTTTCTCCTGAGTGCTATACATACCCCTGTTACAGTTTCTGAGGGGGAAACAGAGATAAACAGATTGCATTGAGCTAAACTCTGTTTTTGATTAAGCACCCCCATCCAAACTTACTGTGATCTCTGGTGAGTAGGGCTGAAAGACCCTGTCCATGTAACATCATTGGCAAGGTTTCTTGCATCTGTACATGCATAAAATGGCTGGTGTCATTCCGGGGCAGACATTTCATGGGTGGGTATCACCTGATATCACAAGGGTGGATATCAGGGTGAGTAGAGTCAAGGAAGTGTCAATAAAAGTCCCCATGATGGTTTTAGAAACTCACTATTACCCCACAAACTGTCATGGGGGCTTGTCTTGGGCTCAGGGTAAGACCACAGCTTGAAGCAGTTCCTGGAACTTCCTTTACAAGCGCTCCCTTTACTTGAAGAGCAGTGAGAAGAAGGGACAGAGATCCAGAGAGAAATGGGGATGGGGAAAGACAGATTTTCTTCCTGCCTCTGCTCCCTCCCATAAAAACTTGCCGACATTTTTCCAGTGAATACTTAAATTTAAAAAATCCCAAATGTGGAATAGTATAGCAGAAGCTTTATAAAAAGAAGACATTTGGTAAGACTTCTTAAACAAACACATTTGAATGGTACAAATACCAAAACAAGTAAAACATGCATTGACTATAAATTCTACTTAATAAATGAGTTACTTCATTATATACCTTATCTGCAGTCATCAAAACTGCAGGCTCATTCTTTATACCAGACTGGTGAATGTTCACAAACATTCCAGACTCCAACATTCCTGTTGATCTGAAATAAAAGGGCACAAATGTTTGCTTATGGCCATAAGAAATGCCACAGAGCTATCTAACCCAGAGTAGTATTTGCATACCTTGCTGTTTCACTGTCTGTTACAAAAGTTGGAGTTGCTGTAAGTGGACTTCGCAAATCTTTTCGGATATAAATCTTTTCTGTAGAAGCTGCACAATTTGAAGACTTTTCTCGTGATACTTCAACAGGTTTCCTTTCACACTGAACAGCTACAAAAGAGTATGAAGCTATCAGTATCAATCCAACATTCACACATAATTAGCTGTTACAAATTATTTTCTGGGTTTTAGAGGAAATAACCAACAGTGGTTCAAATAGCCAACTATGTACAGTATTGGTTATTTGAATTAGATACTTTTGTCCAAATAACAAACCGTTGGTTAAAAAAACTCCTGCCACGCAACACGATAACCTACAGTGGGTTAAATAACAGTCGACTATTTAAACCCCCATTGGTTATCCTGTTGTGCACTTGAGTCTCTATTAGCCAATAGTTAATAAAAACATCGAAGTGTTAAACTAGTTTGTACAGATGTCATCCATTTGCACATGACAACAATACATTTCCATAGGAATTTGCTTAGAATCTGACAGCAATTTTCATTTTTTTTAACTTTCAGGAATCCTTTTCATAGTTGGTCTACCAAGGCATCCTTGTTTCTTGCAAACAATTCTGGAGCATTTGAGGGTGCGTACTTAGTCCTTATGACATACGTGCATACTCAGTTTTTGTGAAGAGACAGTGAGCCCCAAAGGGTCTGACCATCACCAACAAGGCTAATAGGGTGCTGACTAGGCCCTTTGGGTGAACACACACTCTAGAACACATTGTAATGCTCCCTTCTGGTTGCAGGAGAATGGTAATGGATGGTAGACAAATTGTCTTTCAGGACAATTTTTCACCATTACTGATCTCCTAATTGAGGATCTCAAGCATATAGTTAAAATGCAACTACTTTCAGATTCTGTTTACTTATTGTAGTACCTAAAATCACTGAACTATATATAAGCAACTAGAATATATAGGCAGATGTTTTACACTACTGTTCAATGTACATAGAGCTTCATTTTGGGGTGGTGGGGAAAAACAGGAGAGGTGTTGTGAAATCTAGAGTCTAAATATGTTTCAGACGTAATGCAAGATTATTCTTTTTTACTAGTAGTTATATATGAAATATGTTAGAAAGGAACTGAGATACTCTCAATAGACTCTTTCTTTAAGACACTTCGTTGCATACAAGATTCTCACACATAGGACGTCAGAGCAAAGTGGTCATTAGGCCTTCATAGCATTGATGTTATCTTGATACTAAACCAGCTACTAATTTAGATGCAATAGGTGAGGACTATAAAAGAGCAACTCAGCACTAACTGAGTCTTCCAACAATTGTTCCCTCTCCACAATGAACTTCGGTTAAGGCTCAGACTTACAGTCTTGTTTCATTCCAAATGCAATACATCTCTGCAGTCTACAGTACTGACATCTGTTTCTGTGATGTTTGTTAATCACACAGTCTCTTGCTCCTCGGCATGAATATACTAAATTCTTTCGTATACTTCTTTTAAAGAATCCTTTGCAACCTTCACATGTCACTGCTCCATAATGGCGCCCTGGTGGCATAACAAAATACATTAATTAAGATATATTACTGCTATGTTTTATTAAATGTCACGAAAGAAAAGACACAATTCTGAGAAGTATTACTGAAATTGAAGTACTTTAAGCATTTAAAGACCAACCCCTTTTATGCTTAAATTGAAATAAGTCCTTTTACTTAGTTAATAATATAAGCATATACAACATCATACAAAGAAATAGTATTTGCACCAAATGCTAAGAAAATGTGCCAGCAAATAATGGGCTGAAAACAGAGTAGATCATCTACTGGGCCAATAGGCTAAATACAAAACATTGTAATAGTTGTGCAGGAATTCTACCCTAAAACTGCGAACAGGCAGGCTAGTCTAGCACAAATGTTCAGGATTAGCCCTTCATCAGGCAACGTTCAAATCTGATAATACCTATTTTGTAAAATGACCAGCCAGTAGAAAGATAACATTCTTATTCCAAAAAGCTTAGGGATATAAAGCAAACTATATATAGGAAAATATTATTACATTAAGTGGCACCCTGAATTCAATTTCCCAATCTCATTAATATCCACCCAACCTAGCAGCAGCAAACCACAAAAGAAGCCAGCCCACAAAGCCTTTGCTCAGTTAATGTTCCTTTCTATGGGAGCTATGCCAAGGAAGAAGTTAAAAGAATAGTTCGTGGTAGAAATATATGATTACTTTTATTTAGCCTGCTCTTTAATAGCAGCCTTTTGATCTAGCAAAGCTAAAGGAATTGTGCTAACTCACTACAGAAGCGAAATCTACAGATTCTATGGTTTGGACTTCATGCAAGCACATCAGTACAATTCCACCCCATCTCCGGTATGTTCAATCAATTATCTGGGTAGGGTTTTCATATCAACTTTACAAGAAGAATAACTAAAATTACTATGCTGGAGAGATGAGTTTCACTATTAATTACAAGTTCCACAAGAAGCAGAAGTATACTGCAAAACTTTCAAACCATTTGATGGACATGTCTATACAAGATTTTTATTCCAGGGTTGTCCCTCGGTTGTCTCTGAGCATCCACATGATGCACAGGGGATCCCGGGGGCAACCAGGGACAACGCCTCCAGTTGCCCAGTTGTCCCGATTTTGCCTGTGGTCCTTTTGAGTAAGCGTAGCACCAGAAACGGGCACAGTGCCATGGTGTGTGGCTCAGTACCCATCAAGTGAGGGGTTGGCAGGAATTTTGCCACCCCTGGGATGGCAGGGAGGGTGTTTGGGGGCTGATTTCAGGGGGGAAGTGTTTTTTTCTTACTTTTTTATTGGAGCAGGGCCTCACTCTTGCGTGATTGGCCCCACTGCTTCTCCCCCCAAAATGGCGGCCGCAACTTCCTCCCCGGAAATTGCGCACCGCATGTAATCAAGGGGGAGGATCTTGCGATCACTATATTGCAAGATCCTCCCCTCTTCCTCCCTCTACACCCTATGGTGTAGACATGCCCAGTATCTCATTCCTGGTACATCATAAATGGGTTTTACAATCTGAAGGCTTCAGTTCACTTATTCATGTTCATGTAACTGCAGCATTTTATCTAAAGAATGACTTTGCTTTGAACACCATTTCCTGATCATGGTAGCAGCCATCAAAAGGTCTGGTGGGGGAAGGGAGAAAACTCAGTCACTGTCTAAGTCTCTTCTATATAGCAATGTGCTGGTATAAATTTAAGTTAGATGCACTGAACAAACGGTCTTTTATTAAAATGCACCAGGGAAATTTGTTTGTAGACAACAGAACTGTTGTAAACCACCCAGAGAGCTTCGGCTATGGGGCAGTATATAAATGTAATAAATAATAATAATAATAAAAGCTGTGCTTGCTGTCCTGATATAAAAGTTTCTTTATTTTAAACGCATGGTGAGGCTAGTTCTAATTAGAGGTGAAAAAATTCCAATTAATTTTACAAAGTAGGACTACAGAGCAATTTACCTGATGCCTTGTCTCCACAAACAACACAGAGATCAAATACTTTATTTAGGGTCTGTTCTGCAGAAGAATTGTCTGTTAAAATCTGAAATAAGAATAAGAGTATTAATAATATTATTAATAATAATTTCATCTCTTGCTTTCACCAACCCCGTTACTTAAATTCACATGCATAAATTAAGAGCCTGATCCTCTTTCACAATGGTATAGCTGAAGTCCAGACAACAAAAAATTCAGAGGACGTTAAACTAATTCCCCACTTAATAAATTGAGTAGAAGAAATCTGCAACTGCCTGAGAGCCAGCACTTATAACTTGAGTTTATAAACATCAGTATTACTCAATACTATATTACACATCAGTATTATTTTCAACTATTTTCATTGCAGTGTGACAAAAGTTAAGATTCTGGGCAGGTTTGCACGTCACGCTAAGCCACCCTGCAAATAAGGCACAGGTGGTTGTTTTTTTCCGCAGAACAACCCATCGGGCTTGCCATGGCTTGTTCTTCTCATTCCCCCTCAGTCCAATGCTAGCTCCAGCACATCCCAGGTGCCTTTATGGCAGAACCTATCCTGTATCCTCATCCCAGCCCCCTCCCTGCTCCATTCACTGCCCCTTTTCATTGTTGTTGTTGTTTTTTAAAAAAGTGCCTCAAAATTATGCAAATGGGTTTGTAATTGTTTTGGAGGGGATCGGTCTTTCACAAGCGCACATTTACGGCTGTCTGATATGCGTAGTCTTGCCCGATCAATTTCCTTGTATGCTTCAGCTGTCAGACGGAACACTGAAGTGGAATAGATAACATACAAGGAAATTTACAAGATAAAGCTGCAAATATATGAATTTGTGCATAGTTGCAAAGGACCAGGGGAGAAATAATAGTAAAAGAAGGGACCAGTAATGCAATTCAGAAGCACAAAAATGCGGGAAATGGGGCAAATCTGAGACCAGTCTGGTAGAAGCTACAGTCTGTGACACCTATTCTGAGTCACATGGGAAGCTATAGAATCAGGCCCAGCCATGGGAGGTCAGAATTCAGCCCTTCCATTGGCTTACAAGCCTGGAGGGGATGAGACCCAGGAAACTGATGCAGCTTTCTTCCACAGCTGGGAGACTTGACATGATGGAGGTTCCTGCTTCTTAACCAAGGATGTCTTCCATGAGAACAGGGTAGCAAGAGGATGTTTGTGCAGGAGACAGTATTTTGAGAGTGTCTCCTTTGGTGCATTGTCGACTAAAGAGGGCAGTGCTGAGGTGCCCAGTGAAGTTCAGCATCCCTGCCAGGATCAAATGTCCAATAGTGCTCTTTGGAGCCCACCCCTCTATTTCAACGAGAGCAACTGGCAGTATACTTGGCTGGAAGCAATAGTTTGTTAACCTGGAATAATTATGATGATGATGATGATGATGTGCACTTATTTTGGGATTTATTCTGTGTGCTGAGCCCAGGGTTGACTGAGACTTTTGTTGTGATGCTCCTGAACTGATTATTTCAGGGAACTACGTTGTAATCTATTAATTGTGGATCTTTTGGGGGACTGTAAAGGCAGCTGCCTACTCAGGTGTTTTTTTAAACTGTCAGAGATATGTGCATATCCACTGAAGTTCAGTAATCACAGCAGTAACTATTCTGAAAAAAAGAAACATCGAAAGGAAGCCGGGAGTTAATCTCTCTCCTTTCTGGAGTAGCAGGAGACTTGGGGGAAATGTTGAAAAAGTGAAAGACACTGAAAAGTGTCAGTTCAACAAGTAAAAGAGAGAGGATCACATCACCAAGGAGGAGATATTGTTCCCCCTCCTTTTTTGGTGCACTTGCTCCTTTCACCTTTGACAGCTGAAACATACAAGGAAATTGACCAGGCAAAACTACACATGTGAGACATGTAAGTGCGCACTTGCACAATACTGACCAATAATAATAATAAATTACAACCCCATTGGCACATTTTTGAGGCACCAAAAAAATAAAAAAAATAAAAAGCCGGGGAATCAGTGACAGTCCTTCCAAAGTGCCATTAGTCATTGGCGAAGGAGACTGGAGTCGGCACTGGCAAGATCTCAAAGAATGGCCTGGGTTGGGGTTTTTTGCAGCTCTTGCCAAGCAGCAATGCAGCTGATCTCTGCAACCCACAATAAAATTGCTCTCCTGGGTCTGGCAACACGACAACCCACCATGGGCATGAACAACCCTACAAGCTGTTGGTTCTCAGCGTTTCTTGTTTGCAAAAAATAAGCCACCCCACAGAGAAGCACCTCCCTTATTTTCTTTAAGTACCTCCTCAACACTCAACTTTTCCAGGAAGCCTTTGGATCATTCTCCTAGTCACTATACTTCATAGTAACTAAGCCAAATGTTATGCCCCTGCTTACCCATGGCTTCATTCCTGGCTTCCTCTATTTTTTTCACTGTGCCTATTTTAGATACTAAGCATTTGGGGGAAGGACTTGTCATACTTGTTCTTTGTAAAACACTATGTACCTAGTTGGCGCTGTATAAATAAATAAATAAATAAATGCAGCAACTAATGGATTGTGTCCATGACATCACCAGTGATAAAACACAAACCCGTGTCTGCCAATACTGATGCTATTTCGTGATTTATTTTTTCAAGTTTAAACTTCTTTGGAGGTCAAGAACTCCCTCAATGTACCACACGGGCACAGGATCATTCATGTCACCCCATAAAAGGACAAAAAAGAGCCAGACACCTACAAAGCCACCCGTCTCCACTACATCAGTGCAGTATAATGGATAAGAATTTGAGACTAGACTTGGAGAAACGAAAGTTCAAATTATGAAACTCATTGGGTGATCTTGGGACTGTCATAATCTTTGACCAAGACTCGGACAGGTTACTCAAATGTGAGGGGGATAACTACCTATGACACTGTGAACTCCTTGGAAATAAGCACGTAATAGATAATTTGGCCTTTTTCCAAAGCAATGCCCTAGCATTTTGTGAACCTTTAAAAAGTTCTTAAAACATTTTTCGGTTTTAAAAAGTAGCACATAATTTACCATCTTATCCATATCAATCCATAACACACAGATAGGATATTGCACTACTGCTGATGGATCAGGATGGGAGGAATAATGTGTTAAGAGAAAAGTCTGGGTTTTTAAAAGTCATCTGAAGCACCATACCTGAATGTGTTGAGCAGATATATCTGGAGATGTAAAAAACAGCTGGTTGACCCCTGCAGCATCTGGAGTTGTTAGAAAAACCTTTCCTTGAGTAGCATCTTGTCTTGCAAGGATCACTTTGCTTGGGGTAGAACTATCATGATTTGTTAAAATGAATTGTTTGCCTGCTGCAGTCTGATCAAGTGCTGTAACGATCTGAATCTTCTGCCCTGTCTGCTGATCTGTAACAATCTGGTAACACATTTATCTCAAGCTGTTATAGCAGTTTAAAGCAGGTATTGTCTAACATAATTACAGAGTGATCAAGCATGACTGAAGAAAATGGAAATATATTAACTGCTTTCAGAAGACAAATATATAGATTCCACAAATCAGCATCCAAGCCAAAACTCTAGTGTTGTGCTCTCACAAGATTTATTCATCCAATATCTAAAGAATGGTGCTCAGTGAAAGATAAGGAGGCATTAGGAAGCGCTTATAACTACCACTTCTGCTGTTGGATGTGAGCACCTCAAAGTGAATAAGGGCAAAGAAGCGCTGCATTAGGTCAGATCCAAATCTAGTCATACTTCCAGTAGACTCATTAAAATCAATGGAGCTTATTCTATGATCATTGTCTCATTGATTTCAAAGGGTCTACTCTAAGTGCATCTAAATCTATATCCAAGTCATTGGTTCTAGTATAAGGAGTATTTCTTTTGTTGGCCACAAGGTTAGGCCTCAAAAAGGCTGCAATTACAATAAACATTATATAACCTGCTCTGAACCATAAGAATCTAAGAAGTGCTGTGCTGGATCAGACTGAGGGTCCATCTAGTTCAGCACTCGGTTTACACACAAGCTATAGGTTGCATTTGTATAAACCTTTTCCTAATAAATATTAAACATGCAGTTTAAGTATTCAAAGTGCTGAATGTACATTAAATGAAATTATTAAACTCAATCTGTCCTATTACATTAGTCCTCTGAAGGCAGAGGAAAATCACATTTAGACTAAATCCAGATATTTATGCCACTGTTCTTGGGTTATGGCCTGTATGCTGTACATATATACACTCAAAGCCAAGAAGCATTTCTGCACTTAAGTGTCTACTGCCATGTTCATGAGACAAGCATACAGGGCCTTATTGCTTGTGGATGCCTGCCTGCCTTTTTCTGGCAACCTTTGATTTAATTTGAAGCAAATATCCTACTTCTACTGCCGTTCTGAACTGGGCTCTCCCTTGTGGTCAAACTTTTCACTTCTACCCTTGGTAGATTATGATGTAACCTTGATAGCATAGGGTGCAGCACTTTGCAAGTCTCTCTCTCTTTTTTTAGATATATTAATTATTTTGCTTGGTACATTTTGTGTGTGCATATCTGGGATTAAACGCCATTAAAGAGAATGGTCTTATATCTGAGTAAAATTTTATCTATCTATCTTTAGGCTCCCTTTCAAGGCCAAAGCACTCCCAGGGTGGCTACATAAAAATAGGACAGGAATGCTCTGTAAATTGAATAAACATGCCAAATAGCACATTTTTAAATGTTAAGTTATAAATTATGTATTTTATGATATTAAAACAGTAAAATAAGTTTAGGCTTGGTAATGAAGTTGGTATTGCATATATTTCAATTTCCCCCAATTTTGGGGCTTTCCCTGGAGGGCCTCAAAATTTCTGGAAATTTTACACCTGATGTTCAGGAAACGCTTTTCAATTAGTTAAAGGAAGCATTTTAGACCCAACATACTTGTATCCGCTGTGGTAAGGAGAGGCTTGTATCAGCAGGGACAATCTGAATTCTTTGTGCTGTCCCATCCATTAATGTTTGTGTAACAGATCCTTGGGAATGTGCTATCTAGAACAAAAACAGACACACTAACCCACTAAATGACCAAAATTTGACCAATTTCTTCTATATCTTCCAAAGTGCCCTTGCTCTGAAGCAGCACTGGACAAACTAGTTCACAAAAAAGTTGAGTGTGAGAAGTGATTTTACTTAACAGAAGTTATTTCTACTTACAATAAGTATTATCTGAAGGTTGTCCTATACCTTCATTCTACATATTTATGCTTGCTGCAACTCTAGAAAATAATAACTGGTTGACTACAGTGCTTAAACAGTGAGTTGTTATTTAACATTGACTGAAATGTAATGTTTTCTAGTTGCTCAACCCACCTCACAAGAGATTAATCTGGATATCCATGAAATACAAAGCAACTAGTTTACTCACAAGCCATTTGGAATGTAACTTTGTAGAGAATCAGGCTAGGTGGAGCAAACTTTTTGAGCTGGATCCAATGATGTCACTGGATCAAGCAGAACAGGGAGGGGGGCAATTCCCCATCTCTCCCTGGACAACCCCCTGTGTTCACTCAAAATATGCTCTGGATTTTGGGAAACCCTCTGGAGAAGATTTTCAAACAGCACGGCAGGCTGCAGGGGAGGAGAGGGAGGGAGAAAGTCCCGCTGTTCTAGCAGACTTCTGCTATCACGATGTTGGATTTAACCCTGGGCAGTATCCAATCAGATTCTAGCACTAACATAAATTACAATGCACTAGTGTAACTGACTTCTAGTGCAATGCCAGTAGTATTAGCTGGTGCAATTGGTTTTCGAGGGAATCCCTTTGTGTCAGTTGTACTAGAGGTCTTTTACCCTAGTGCAACGTAATTTACATTAGAGTTAGTATCTGATAGGATACTGCCCTCTGTTTTCATGTGTATCCACATACAGGACTCACTGCTAGAAACAATCTGTGGCAATAAGTAACCATCACCCTGCCTTGCCCAAAAGAGGATAGCCATTATTTCACCATACCACAACATTTAATTGAGTTATCAAACAAAGTCACCATTATCTAGAATTTTCTGGATGCTAAGAATTTAACTTACTTATTTTAAAGCTTGATATTTGGAAGAAAATAACCAAACCAACACTACTGCTCCTACTCCTAACTTCTTATAGGATTAAATCAAACTCAGTTCCAAATTTAAAATATAAATTGAATACTTTGAATTCTTAGAGGCTGTAGATTTACATCCATAGGAACATAGGAAGCTCCCTTATACTGAGTCACAGAATCATAGAATACTAGAGTTGGTAGGGGCCTATAAGGCCCCTACCAACTCTAGTCCAACCCCCTGCATTGAGCAGAGTCCAACCCCCTGCTCAATGCAGGAATTCACCTTAAAGCATACCTGATTGGTGGCTGTTCAGCTGCATCTTGAATGCCACTAGTGTGGGAGAGGCCACAACCTCCATAGGTCATTGGTTCCATTGTCGTACAGCTCTAATAGTCAGGACCATGGGTCTATCAAGCCCAATATTGTCAACACTGGCTGGTAGTGGGTCTCCAGGGCTTCAGGCAGGAATATTTCCAGGCCTACCAGGAGATGCCAGGGATTGAACTTGGGACCTTTTGCATACAAAGGATATGCTCTACCACTGAGACACAGCACCTCCCCTCTCCTCCCCTTCAAGATGTTAAGAATAGAAATTACAAAGTGGAGAACAATTGCTAGAGATACTTTTATATAACCCATATATAAACTTATTGTACAATTTGTCTAAATATATACATATATATATAGAAGTACCTCCCCCATTTGCTGTTCAATGATTTGATGGGCCAGTTCCTCAATAGTTGCCATGATCTTGAGTCACCAATGTTTCCTGTTGATGAAAGAGAATTTTAAATGTTATACCGTAAAAGAGAAAACTAGACCAAAAATAAACAATGATAGTAAAGGTTTTATTAATGGTGCAGCAACTGTGCTCTGAGAATGCTGCCGAAATGTTGTTTGTTATATTTCAGAACTGTGTATTAATCCTATTTACAAGTTAGACCATTAGTGTCAAGCTAGCATGATTATTATGTTCTTATAGCTGCTTGCAAGGTTGATACATATAGGACAGCACCTTCAGAATTTTAGGGAGGACAGAAATATTGTCATTCTAGAAAATACTTTCCACTTTCTAGAAAGCATAGAATGCACTCTAGAAAGAATGTAGTTGCTAGTCTAGAAAAGCCCAAAAAAATGTAACCATGGCAAACCACATCAAGATCAAAATAGATGCTTTGAATGTCACGGGCAGAGATAAATAAGAAATATGATGTCCTGATTCTTGAATTCTACTGACATCACACTTTTAGAGCATTTATAACTTGCAGATCATAAGCACTTCTTGGGCAGAGAAAAGACTTCCAGATACTCATTGAGTTCCAGATACTCATCGCATGAAATGCTAACATTGCAAATCAATTTTAGGGGAAGCTGAAGACACAAGCTATTACAGGACAAAGCCAGAATAAAGCAAATTAAGGGAGGAATTTCTTTACAGTTAAAAAAAAATCCTATTGCAATTAAGGATATCTGTAGGTTAGCATTCTGCTTACCGCAGTTACAAATGTTACATTCCACTTCCTGTATGCATAATCACTTTTGGGAGACTCCTATGATTAAATAAAGAAAGATCATTTTAGCTGTAAAGATTTTATTGTAAAGGTTTACAGAATGAAAATGGATTTCTAATTTTCTATCTTTCAAAGAATTAACAGAATATCAATTATACAGGTAGATATTTAAATATGTGAATATCTTGTCAGTGACTGCTTTAAAATGTATTAATTCCTAATCCATAAATATATAAATCAACTTATTAAATATAAGGCAATTATCTGGAGAAAATGAAGAGCTTTTATCTGTACAAATGATGGCCTTTGTCCATCATTTGTACACGAACAGTACAATCTTATGAATGTTTATGCAGACATAAGCCCTATTGAGTTCAACAGGACTTTATCTGAAGTAAGTGGGTAGAGGTTTGCAGCGCCACCTTTAAAAAAACCCCAAACAAATTGGTGAGAAGATATGCATTTTTATATCAAGTTCGCACTGGTGAAACCTAGACTTTATTTAGCTGAAAGCAGCTGTTCCCTGGATTCTACAGTATATCTATACCCACCCATTCCTTTCCAGGATTTTGTTGAAAGCTAAAAGTGTTAAATGTTGTACTTGATTACCATTCCCAGTTAATAGACATTAACCACTGTGTGTGTGTGTATTTTAACTCTTTCAAAAATCATCTGGTCCTAATCTAGCAGTTGGATTATACTAAATATACTAAATTAGATAACTCTCTAGGGTAGGGGTGACAAATAGGGTAGAGGTGACAAATTGTGGCCCTCCAGATGTTTTGGCCTACATCTTCCATCAGCCCTAGCTAGCATAACCAATGGTGAGGAATGATGGCAGTTGTAGGCCAAAATATCAGAGGGGGGCATAACTTGCGCACCCCCGTGTCTATGGCGAGGTAAGCAGAAAAGAAATCTCCAGATGTTTTGGATTTCAACTCCCAGCATTCCTGATCATTGGCAATGCTGGCAGGGGTTTCTAGAGATCTACTTCCTGCTCAGCGCTGCTCTAGAACATCAGAAAAAAATCTGATGCAAACTGAAAATATTCTGCTGCATATTACCCTATACTAAGTAATTTGCATGTGAAAATTCTCTAATCCAAAATTATCCAGAAAATCCAAATTACTAGTATGGAAGAGACAATCCCAACAGAATATTCTGCTGCTATCTTTTGAAGATCTGCAAATCATACACCCCAATTACTCATGAGTAAGCATCTTAGTGCTTACTCAAGATTCAATCTAGGCAGGGTGGGAGCCAGCTGATCCGCTTAGATCAGAGATGGGGAAAGTGTGCCCCTCCAACTGTTGTTCAACTAAAATTCCCGTTAACCCCTACCACTGGTCATGCTGCCTGGGGCTGATGGGAACGGGCATCCAATAACATCTAGAGGGCCCCAGGTTTTCCACTGCTGACTTAGATGAAGGGCTGTAACCTATTGCTGGAGCCTTTGAGGCTAGCTAGGAAGAATTAAGCTGTCCCTTGATCACAAAGAGAGCTTTCTAAGAAGTTCAGCTTCTCTGCCCTACAACTATTAACAGTTTCTGATGCTTCTTTAAAACACACACACAAGAATCAGAATTGCAGCAACACAGATTATTGCCAGGAATGCCACTTTGCTGACATATTACAGGAACTGCTTCTATATAAAGGCAATTAAAAACACATCAAAATGCAGGAATATAATTAGGAGAATACTTAAGTATCAGGTAAACAGTTTTAAATATCAGGTTCAGCTTACTTCAGTGGGACTTGCATCAAGTTAAAAGCATGAGATTAGGATACACATGGTATACCAGTATTGGAATCTGCATACAATGATGAAATAACAGAACCTAGGTCACTTTTATTTAGATTACTATCAGCAGTTAACCTTTTTCTTCTTCAAATAACTGTTTCAGTATAGAAGACAAACCAAGACAGGACTGTGGGGTACAAACACAAAATGTAAAATCTGACACAGTTAGCGGATGAACAGACAGCCTTCCCATCTCTCCAGGATAGACACATGTTCAAGATCAGTTTCATTTTCAATTACAATTTGAACTGAAAATGGCAATTTAGAGATTGTTATCAACTTAAATCACCAGATGATGCTACTTTGAGCTTTAAGGAAAACTATAAGTGGGCAACCAATGCTACTGACAACCATAAAGAAGTTAAATAAGTTATAGGAGCTCTTTGGGATGGGGGCATTAGCTCAGTAAAACCACCTCAAGTTCTTTCTCCAACATTTTCAGTTAGAAGAGGCTAGAAAATAACTTCGCCTGAAATACTGATGGCTCACTACCAGTTAAAGTATATAGATAGCCCATCTTTCTGCCTCCAAGGTTGTTGGGTATTTTTTTACAAGAAAAGAAATTTAATATACAATAGATGGGAGCCAATGAAGTAGTTCTGTTGATAGAACGGCTTCCATCAACAGAATGGGGCAGGGGAGATTCCCCCTTCCTCTAAAGCATGCTGTGCATCTTCAAAATCTGCACTAGAGGATTGGGGGATCTTCGGGAGCAGATTTTGGGAGGGTGCAGGGAGGTGCAGGGAAGAGGAGAAAGTTCCATTGTACAAATGGAAGTTTGCCCACTAATATGTGCTTTTTTTAATAAGAAAGCAATGGTGACTGAAAAAGGTCCTATGCTCCAACAGCTGCAGTAGCACCAGTCTTGATCCAATTCACTAATCTAATTACTTTCAATAGAATTCTCTCTCTCTTAAACTTTAAGATCACAAAGAATAACTTCAACTGTAGTATTAGAAGCCTCAGGAAGCAACTTTTAGCTTACTGTTATTCAGTAATATGGAAGGTTATAAAAATATTTTAATGTTGTTCCATCTGCCTGGTAGTGTAAGCACATTAAAATAGATTGGAAATGGATGTAAAAGCAATATCTGCATATACAGGTGTTTTGTAGCTGGATTATTAGAAAAATTGAGGAAATTAGAATGTCAGTCTTGCTAGTCTAAAAAACATTATGCAGACTAAAAACAGGATACTATTAAGATCAGTTGGATTAAGATGAATTGCATCACAGTGTTGATGGATTATTGGAATGTTTTGTTAATAGAATGACTGAAATTGTCATTTATGTTTTGGTATATTTTTATACTGCGTATCAATTTTCTAAATAAAGTATTAAAACAAAGTAAAAAATAAAGTTTGTTATTTCCCATCTCTCTAATTTAATCTTTTAAGTAAACTGCAGCTTGTTTGCATGCAGTCTTTGAGCTCTTGATGCCATGAGATGGTTGAAAAGCTCAGTTGAGTTCCTATATCAAGAGGCAGAATCAAATAGTTAGAGGCCATAAATTTAAGAAACAGTGCATTCATTTATTTCCTTTCTACAACACCTCTTGGTGAGCCCCCAAGACATTTTAAAATGCAAATACTACAAAATCAGTTTTAAAATAACAGTATTAAAATAGGATTCATGAACACCAAGCATCTACTAAATGCATTTTCATGCAAGTTACAGTCATAGTACCATATAAGGCACTACTCTTATAAAACATTTCAATTCTCATTACAGAATTTTATTACAGCTTTTATACATGTGCATATGCAAATCAACTGCAATCTTCTAGTTCACTATTCATTTCCAAAAAAAGTCCACTTGCTTGCTTTCAAATGACAACTCTCCAACATTAAAGGGTGGTATTATTAATGCATAACAAGAAATATAGAAAAGTAGATTTAAGAGCTATATTTTAACAGCAAGTTATAAACAAAATTTATTTTCAATCAATTGCACCATCTGTCAATTGCATTTTAAGAATGGAAAATAGAGAGAACATCAAGGAAAACTTTTAATGTCGCTTTCTCAGTAGCAGTTACATCCTTTCCTTTCATTGTGACAAAATACCACATCCCAGAGTTTAGAGCAGCAAAAGGGAAAGTAATAACTAGAGGGCATGTACTGGAGTTTACTTTTTTATTCAAGAATAATTATCAGACCCACTGCGCATTAAAATAAACAGGAAGAAAGGGGAAGAAACATAACATAAGAAGAACCATGATGGATCAGAACAAAGCCCATCTATTCCAGCATTCTGTTCACCAATGATCTGCCTGATGGAGACCTACAAGTAAGGCATAAATGCAATACCATCTGCCTGAGAGTGTACCTCAACAACTCGTCGACATGATATACTGCCTCTGGTACTGGAGGCAGCATATAACCATCAAGTAGCCATTGGACAGCCTTATCTTTCATGAATTTATCTATGGTAGAGCACATGTTTTGCATTCACAAGGTCCCAGGTTCAATCCCCAGCACCTCCAGTTCTAGGTAAGGCAGCACTGGAAAAACTGCTGCCTGAAACCCTGGAGAGACGCTGCTGGTTAGTGTCAACAATATTAGGCTAGATGGAGCAATGGCCTACTCAGTATATGGCAGCTTCCTATGCTCCTGGTCTTTCTCATTAAAAACCGTATAAATGGCAAACTCAACTCTAGACTGTACCAGTAGATTGAGGGTGACGTTCACATGTTTGAATGCTCCTAGGCAAAAATACATTCTTATACATTAAAAACAAAACAAAACTCTAGCACGTCTATGTGCAAAGCCGTTGATGTTTTGGTATGGAGGCACATTCAATGTTACGGGAAGTGGTACAGTCCAGTCAGAGCTTCATCTGCAGTTTGCGAATAGTAACCCTCAGTCTAACCAAGCAGCAGAGACAGCCCGATACCGGAGCGAGGCCCGAGCCCGCTGTCACTCGGAAGCACAAAATGGCTGCTGCAGGAGCAGGCTGGGAACCTTCAACTCCTCCCACACGCCACAGCGGCGGCCGGGCTGGCTCCGGCTCCATCGCGCTCGTGTCCCCACGAAGCAAAGCACTGGGCCTGGAGAGAGGAGAGGAGCGGGCCCCGGGGCGCGGCCGGGATCCGGGGAGGGGAGACGCAAGCCTTTCCTGTGGGTGAAAGGTCAGGGGGGCGGCGGCGACAGGAGGAGCCGCTGCCGCTGCCACGAGCAGCACCCCACGAGGAGAGGTGCCCTCCCGCCGCTGCAAGGCACGGAATAGGCCGCGAGGAGGAGGCACCCTGCGGCGGCAGCGCCGGCCCGGGCCCGGGCGGGTGGGCGGCAGAGGCCTCGCAGAAGCTGAGGCGTCGCCGCCGCTTCGGCTCCCTCTTTCTCCATATCCCCGCCCTCTCTGCCTCTTACCTGACAGGCGCGGCGCAGTAATCGCTCCTGTGGGTTTATTCGTCGGTGCGGCTCCGGGAGGTCAGAGTTCGTGACCCCGCCCGCTGCGTTCGGTCGAGTCCCGTCTCGCGTGGCGTAACGCTCTGCCCTTCCCCTCCCCCTTCGCAGTCGTCGTCGCTGCTGCCGCCGCCACTAGCAACACGGCTGCGCTTGCGCAAAGTGAGCCCATGGCGGAGGCGGAGCGAATGTCACCGTGCCGGCGGGGAAGGAAAAGCAAAAGGAGAGAAGAGCCGCGCCTGGAGTAGTCATAGCTATTTGGGGCGGGGAGGGCAGTGTTGAGCGTGGACGTGGGGAAAGGTCCGCAGGAACAGCCGTGTGGATCTTTAACCAGAAGGTCAGGGTAAATTTCTTCTGCGCATGCTCACGGAAGGTCTTTTTCAAGCTCTGCAAAGAGTGCTGGGCCGATGGCTATTCAGCCGTCCCTAGGGTAGCCATTGACGAGTTTCCAAAAAAAGAGAGGAAATACATCACTAAAAAAGATGACACTCATTTCCATGAGTAATTTTATATGTATAGATGTAAATTTAGGAAGGAGCATAATTTAAGTCAGGGGATGCTGGTGGCTCCTATCTCAATGGGGTGGTGAATCTGGGTTTCAGTCAGAACTCTAAAGGAGCTGTCCAAAGTGCTGAACCCTAACCCCAAAATGCGGATATTTTACCAAATTAGGAGCCACTAGCACCTACTGATTTAAATAGAAATATAGTAAATCTTACTATAGCTCCTAAGACTGACCAAGTAACCTGCGACCTAGTCCAATTCTACATCTTGTATCCCATCATGGTAACACTATATCCCTCTTGTGCATTTATACCTTGTAGGGCATACAATGAAATTTTTGCAGCATTCCGGTTAATGTGGAATATAAAAGCAGGAAATAACACTATGAAAGTGGTATATAGAATGTGTAATGTGTTCCAACAGTTATCAGTGCACTTCAATACAGCTGTAAAGCAGTAGTGTAGATCTAGCCCAAGTGACCTGCCTGTTCATTCTAGTATCTGAAGTTGGACTGGACAGCCATTCAAAGAGAGGACAGTTCTCTCACAGCCTTTGAAGTAGAGGGTGGCCTCTATAAAAGGGGACACTTGGTCACCCAACCCATCCATGTATTTTATAGATACATAGAACATATTGATTCTTGTTTTAAGTAATTTGGGGTCTTTAAACACTGACTAAAAAGCTGCAGGGTCATTAATAACCACAAGTGCTGGTAAAGATCTGAGCATAGTTCCATCTAAACCAGATGATTTTGGAAGCTAGATTGAATCATTGCTTCAGAGCAGTGAAAGTCTAGATGAACTGAAACAATTCATAAAAGAAAGTAATGCTGTTGCTTAGGGGAATCAATTGATCCTGGGATAGGTGGATAGTGTGGCTTGGATGCAGTTGCATCCCTCCATGTTTGTAGCTTTGTAGTGCTGCTTTGGGTGCTTAAGTGACAGTGGCTAAGAGTGCTTTTTACTAGCTTTGGTTCATTCACTAGCTGCATCTTTGGCAAAAGAAAACAGACCTGCCCGTGGCCATTTATGTATGGGTAACCTCCACAGCTGGCTGGGAATGCAGCTTGTGGGGGACAGAATGTGGATGGGATTTGGAGGAAATTAAGTGAAGTGAAATTGATTTGGGATATTTAGGGCTCAGACCATCCCTCTGTTGTCTTGCTTATGATTTGGGCAAGTCACGTTGTTTCTCAACGACACTATTTTGGCTTTTGTAAAATAGATGTTACAAAGCAGCAGCATATACAGGAATAAAAGAGTAGTTTGGAATTTTGGCTTGGTATTATGTCTAGGGGCACAAACTGAGTACAAGTTACTGATTTCCATCTGGTACAGCATTCTAATAAGGTGCATCTAGGAAGCTTATAAACAGGGCAATGTTGTCCCCAGCTTTTGGCATGCACAGCCACCGCCTAATCAATGCTTACCCAATGTGGCATTTCCATATGACATGTATTTATATGACACACGCACCCCTTGGTCACTCTCCCAATATGACCGACAGATGTGTTGAGGCAGTGAGTGGGGTCTCCATGCCTTTCTGAACTTCAGCAACCAGTTTCTCTTCTCTTCCTTGGCATCTTCAGCATTTCTATTTGAGAACAACTTCATTTGGTTGAAGAATGAAAATGAGAGGAGAGGTACCAGAGTTCACATTGACCTCATCTGCCTCCCTTCAGCAGTAGTTACCTCTACCACTCCAATGTGCAGAATAGGTTTACATAGTGATAAGCTTGTAACCTAGGCAACAAGAAAGGAAAGGACCATTCAGAAGGTTTGAGATCTCAGCTGCTGTAGAAATACACAACCATATGGGACTGATAGTTGCGTGTTGGACTTACTCTAGTTTAGCCTTCCCCAATCTGGTGACTGCCAAATGTGTTGGACTACAACTTCCATCATCTCCAGCCAGCATGGCCACTGATCATGCTGCCTGGGTATAGTAAGTCTGGTCCAACACAGAGGCTACATGGTTGGGGAAGGCTTCTTGAGTGGCTGCTAATGAGAACAGAGAAAGCTATGAGACTGACTGGGGATGCCACAGGGAGGAGAGTGCAGGTGTGGAAGCTAAAACTGCCCAGTCATAACTCTAGGATCACTGGGAGCTGCCTTATACTGATTCAGATCTCTAGTCATCTCACTGAGTAGTGTCTCAACGATAACTGCCAATAGCTCTCCAGGGTTTCAGGCAGGATTTTTCTCAGCCCCATATGGAGATGTCAGAGATTGAACCTGGGACCTCCTGCACACAAAGGATGTTCTCTACAACTGAGCCATGACCCTTCTGTTGTTTCTGTCTATTTTAAACTCAAACTCCTGCATTCTGACTAATTTACCAGGCCACTGGAGTGCCATTTTTGACAGAAAAGCAGGATATAAATTTATGAAATAAATAAGGGTTCTTAGGAATTAAGAACTATCTGTACAAGGTAAACCCATAATTGGCCTGTTCAAACAATACTTCAGGCTCTGTGGTTAGCAAAACTGTGGTTCTCTGGGATTAGCACTAACCACAAGCTGTGCTGCTGCACACAACACTTTAAGCCATGGTTAGAGCCGCTAACCCTGCTGCAGACGGTCTGACTGGTTAGTGAGTGAGCAGGATTCAGCATAAAGCATCACTCAAAACACCTTAAACCCTACTGCTTAACCAAAAGCCTTAACTAGCAGGGTTTAAGGTCTGAACAGGCCCAATATTGGGGTAAAGAGGCAAGTGTGCACATTTTGTCTAATTTATTGATGTATGTAGTATTTTTCATTATATACAAGAGATTGTTTTTGTTTTTATTCAAGTTAGGGTTCAGCCCATTCTGGCCGGGACTTTTTTCTGTCTCAACATGCATAGGATTGTGCCCTAAGACACTTGGGGGAAAAAGACACTTGCAAGGTTATTTTGATAAAAACAACTGCTTATAATTACTTTGTTATTTTAATTTCCAATGTAAAAGGTTCAGTTCTTCCATTTACTGTTAGATAATACAATTCTTAAACACTCATCATAAAAAGCACTTGGAAAATTAGAGGACAGCAGTTGAAACAAAAATGTTAAATACCTCTTAAAGTTGGTGACCCATCCAGATGTCAGAAGACCACTGTGGCGTTTTAAAAGATATAACTGAAGTTTGAAGCTCATTCATTTATTTAATTTAAAATTGGGCAGTAATGGCTGAACATTATGTACTACCGTATGTTGCTTTACTGCAGAGAGTTAACATATACACAGTTGGAAACGTGATTGCTTGCTCTGTTCTGAAGTGTCTGGTTGATAGGGAATTATCCACTCAAAATAAATTTTCATTTCCATCAAAACTGAAAATGTTTAATGATATAGATTGCAATCCACAGAGCCATCTAGTGATATGTGATTTATCTCTCTCTTATTTCAAATGGCAGCCCTACTTACCAAAACACTTTTGAAACATTTCAAAGTAATTTGAGATTCAGTACAAGACGTTTGGGTGGTGGAGGGGTGATAAGATTGAAAAGGCCCAGCATGCTCACACAAACCTAAATGCGATCCTGGATTGCAGCTACATTTTGTTTGCTATGTTGTTCTTATGTTTCTTTTCAAGTACTCTGAAGGCTTAAAATTAGGAGCTGACAAATTCTGACACAATCTTAATGCAATGTTCTATTTTGCTGTTTTAAAATATTTGCATTAGCTAACTGTTAGTGCCATTCCCATTTGGAACTTGTCATATCCAGGGAGAGCATTTGTATCTAAAAGACAGACTAAGTACCCTTTGTGCTTTTTTGCCCATTAAGTACTGAAATTGGGAATGATAGATATTATCCCATCAAATCAGTGCTTAACATTTATTCAATTTCATATATTAAACAATCAAATCAGTTCCTTAGTACTACTCAAATAATTATTGTCTTTCTCTTGTGGCTCTTGTTTTATCCTCTGTACCAAGTGCCCTAAGGAAGGGCCTATAAGATCTACACAAGCCACTAGATCACTATTGAGCAATTCCCATTCATTTCAGTGGAAATGAATGGGAATTGCTCAGTGGAACCTGCTCAGGGGTACTAGGCTATTCTAATCATCTCAGTTAGAACATTAGTTCCATCCTGAACTAAGTACAGCTACTGATAGTACACTGGATACTTGACAGTGAGGGGGTGTCATCAAAAGAAAACTGTAATTATTTAGTCCGTTTCCTTCCTGAGAAAAATATGGTTCAGTAGACCCCAGAAGCAAAGTGCTCAGCAAGTAAGCTAGAAGATGAATGTGAGTCCATGCACAGTCTCAAGCTCAGGCTAGTAAAAATATGGACCGCAGGAAAAGTACTTTGGGATGAGGATGGGTAAATAAATGTTAGGTTGGCTGCGCACAGTCTACAGTAGTGCAGTAGTTCTGTTTTACTGAACTCATTTTAAAACTCACTGATATTGGATACCCTTTAGGCAAAACTCTGACTTCCAGCAACTTCACTGGCATTTTGCTTTAATTGTTCCTGCTCATTAAAAAAGTTTCGATGCAGTTAAAATGTGTACTACAACACACTGCTCACATTAACTGAGATAGGTACATTTTTTGATCAGGCTATACAAAGTTCCTCAGTTCAGGGTGCATTTAAGTGCATGGCTATTTCCTCTGTTCAAGACCGAACATTTGAATTTTGTCATGAAAAAACTGATCCTACTAACAAATCAGGAGCAGCAAACTACATGAGCAGGACATTTCCCTGCATAGGCCAGTTAATATAGTGAGGATGCAATCCTATGCCAGACATATTTCTGCCTAAACATGCATAGGACTGTGCCCTTAAACATTTTAAAAAAACATTTTCAAAGAACAAGAAGTCTTTTTGGATCATATGCTGATCTTTGGCAGCAAGACAAGCATTCTACTAGTGATGTTTTTGATCTAACCACCCTTGCATTAGAAACAGACTAACAAAATTAGAATTTTCTTTTCCCTTTCTCTGTAGCTGAATTGTGGGGGTGGGGGATGATTTAATAAGAACTTCCATCAGTTCAGCCACACTTACAGCCGAACTGTAAAAACCATAAAGAGCAAGGATTTGAACAAGGAACTGGAAGCTCACTACAGAAATATCTTATTGTCAATATCCGATAGGCTTGGATATAAGAATTTAGCAGTTACCCATATTATTAATGCTCTAAGTATAGTTTCCCTGACTTATTCCTACACTTTTATAGTACTCGTTCATTATTATACACACAATTTTTCAAATATTAAATATATTCAAATTACTAATTATGCAAGTACTTTTTTGATTTTGAGTGAAAAGTTGCCCAATATAAAAATACAGTTCAAAGTATGTCTTGAAGATCAAATTGTGAATGAAGAGTTAGTATGAATGACATTTCTTGTCAATGTCATTTCTCTAAAATATTATGCATTCTTGATACTACAATTCATTTCAGCTTATATTAAAATAGTACAAAAATGTTGATTTTCTTTCATGACATTAAGTATCATGTTCTACATGATACTGGCTTCAATAGAAATATATAAGATAGGGGAAAAAACTTATGCTAAATACAAGCTTTTGCCAGACTTTAGAAAGAGCACATTGCATATTCATTTTTAAATCTCTTTGGAATTTATGATTTGATAGCATATGCGATGTAATGTTACAGGGAGAGCAGAATGATTATCCTTTCAGCTTTTAAAAAATTCAAAAACAGGTCCATGGTAAGATACTCCCCTGTTTCTGGAATATGGTTCTAATTCTAGGCCTCTTCTGATGCAGGATGCTAAGGAGAAACTTAACAGTCCGTGTATGCTGGTGTATTGCATTTCACTTCAAAAATACTCCATTAATATAGGCAGATTTATGCCCCCATAACACCATTAGAAACCAACTGAGAACACACATAAATGTACTGAAGTAAATATGACTATTTTAAGTGCACATATGACAATACTGTAGCAAACCAAAAAGCAAGGCTTGTTTACAGCTTTTCAACAAACAAAATTATATAAGGTCAAGGAAACTTTGGAATTCAATGTGAATTTCAGAAATGATTCTGACCATTAAGTAAAACAGTGGCAGAGTTTAATAAATAACACTTTTTGTATGACAAAAAGACAAGTATACATATTTCTTTAAAAATTATTATGCCTGAAAAAAAGAGGCAGGGTTTCCTAACTCTGATGAACAAACCAGTTTTGTTTAGATTGATGTTTGCAAAATTCAGCGACTCTTCACCAAACAGAACTATAGTGTTCACTTTGTCACTGGACATTTTTTTCTTTAAACAAAGAATACCACCAACCATGCTATAATATTGTGGCTTCTTGAAAAGCTTCTATCCACCTGTTAGAAAAAACAAAAAACATTTCTGTGACTAAAGAATGGTTTTTAAAGCTTACATAATTGAACATTTTATTAAAATGTTCTGTTATTTGACTCATGATCTAAAAATACAATAAAAGCCATATTGCCAGACATTATTAAATAGGTTTCAAAATTCTGAATTAAAAATACAAAGGACCATGGGATTGGCAGTATGAAATTTAAAGTAGCATCCTAGTAGTTGATATACACTATACAAACTTTGGGGAAAGGGGTGTTTTCTATACCTTCCTGCTGGATCTTTGTAGAAGCAGCAAGCATCTGTTTGTACAATCTGTAAATGCCCAGTGCAAAGGAAAAGACAGCCCTCCCTTCACTAGTTTTCCCCCCAGTTCAAGGACAATTCAGGAGAGGCATCTCTGTGCTGGGCATGCAAGTCAGGCAATCTGGTGAATGGGTTTGTGAACTGTTATATGATTTAAATAGATAGGCCAAAATATACCTGTACAACTACAGAAACTTAAACAACTATAGTAGATATTTTAAAACAGCTTGCATAGAATCCTGAGTTACTTATTAGAATATAGGTTGAAGCAATAAATGGCCAACTTACTTTTGTGCTGACTGGGTGTCATCTGCTTTGAATATGTAAAATAAAGTATTTTTGTGCAACAAATGGAAAACTTTAGATTCTAAGTGTTCATCTTTGACTTCAGCGACTGTAAATCCCAATAAAGGTTGGCTCTCCAAAGCTGCTACATCCTAATTTTACAAAGAAATCCAGAATCAGACATAGTTTTCTTATAAATGCAATCATTTCAAAAAAAATGTTTCAACCTCAACACAGTGCTAAATTCTTGGGTTGGACTCTAAGGAGGCAAACTTTGGATTCAACCCTCTTGTTTTATTTTATCTTTCTATTTATGTAATACTTAGCTCCTCTGTTATAGATTCCTGCCAGGGAAAAATGAACTTGGCCATGTTTGCACAAAATGATAACCCAGAATTCCTGAAAATCCTTGCTTTTTGTTCATAACCAGCATACTAGTGCACACTACTTAGTTCTTAGCACACTTCCCACCAGCAGGAGCAGTTATAGTACCTAGGAACTCACCAAGAGGAAAAAAGCTTAGGGCTATGTCCAGGATTCCTGGCTTGTTGCTCACAAACAAGCCAGAAATCAGAAGTCAACTTCAAACAGTGGCTTTAGGAGAGAACAATCAACAATGGGACCTTGTCTTCCTGGTAAGCGGGAGCACTAGCATGTTGGTTTGTGAAAAATAAGCCAAGATCCTCTGGAATTCTGACTTAGCTTTTTCTGTGAATGCAGGCATTTTTGTGAACCGCCCAGAGAGCTTCAGCTATTGGGTGGTGTAGAAATGTAGGTGGTATAGAAATGAAATAAATAGTTCACCACTACAACTATTTTTCAAACAGAAATAATTTTGTGGCACCTCAAAGATAATAAATGTATTCTGGAATAAACTTTTGTGGACTATAGCCCAGCCCACCTTCATCAGGTACATGGAGTATTACAGAGAGTTTCTGGTTTATACACCGTAAATATGGGGCAGGGTGGGAATAGTGTAAACAGTAATGCAAAGAATGACAACCATGCTATTAACAGTTTTTATAAACAGTGTTTATTATTAACAGTTGAATCTAATTTCTTTATGACTACACTGTCTACAATTCTCCCTCTCACTCCATACACATGTATTGTGTATAAATCTGAAACTCTTCATAATGCTTCATGCATCTGATTCATTCATTCATTTGTTACATTTCATAGAACCATAGAATAGCAGTGTTGGAAGGGGCCTACAAGGCCATCAAGTCCAACCCCCTGCTCAATGCAGGAATCCACCCTAAAGCATCCCCGACAGATGCTTGTCCAGCTGCCTCTTGAAGGCCTCTAGTGTGGGAGAGCCCACAACCTCCCTAGGTAACTGATTCCATTGTCGTACTGCTCAAACAGTCAGGAAGTTTTTCCTGATGTCCAGCTGGAATCTCGCTTCCTTTAACTTGAGCCCGTTATTCTGTGTCCTGCACTCTGGGAGGATCGAGAAGAGATCCTGGCTCTCCTCTGTGTGACAACCTTTTAAGTATTTGAAGAGTGCTATCATGTCTCTCCTCAATCTTCTCTTCTTCAGGCTAAACATGCCCAGTTCTTTCAGTCTCTCTTCATAGGGCTTTGTTTCCAGACCCCTGATCATCCTAGTTGCCCTCCTCTGAACACGCTCCAGCTTGTCTTCGTCCTTCTTGAATTGTGGAGCCAAGAACTGGACGCAATACTCTAGATGAGGCCTGACCAGGGCTATACTTCTATTAATGCAGCCCAATAGACAAAGTTCTCTGGGTGGTTTACAAAGGCTAAAACCATAAAAATACAATATAATAGCATCACATAAAACTATTTGCATATAAAAATATATATTTTTTTGCATAATTGCCAATAAAAACCCCAGGTGAATTAAAATTCTTATATGCTGTCAAATGCTTGGTAACAGTAAAGTCTTAACCTGGCATTGTAAAGATGGCAATTTTGGTGCCAGGTGGACTTTACTGGGGAGAGCATTCCAAAATTGGGGAACCACAACTGAGAAGGCACTCTCCCTAGTTACCATATCCTGAACCTCCCTTGGAGGAGGGCCTCTGATGAAGATCATAATATATAGGTAGGTTTATAGCACAATAGATGCTCCGTCATGATGAAGTGGGTTCTTTGTGGTTTTTGCTGGAATAAACTAACATGGCTAATCGTATTCTTCAGATGTCTCTTCACTGTCTTGATTAAAGTCATAATGTCTGAACAACAATTTGAACTCAGGCCTGCCTCTAATATTCTACTAACTTGCCGATAAAATGGTTTTTTTTATTAACCTGGGTTTTAAGTTCTGATTTCTTACCTCACTGGCAGCATATGTGTATAGCACCTTATTTTTTATCACAAACCACAGATGTTTCCATGGTTTTTTGCTGCCCTTTGATCTGTATAAATAGCCACTCATTGAAGAATCTTCTGTACTTGCTGACACCTAAAATTAAAACAAATATGGTGGTGTAAAGGTGCATGAATTTGTAGCACTGCCACATGCCCATCCCCCTAAAAGTGTTTTAATATCTTGCCTTGGCAACATTAGTACCCACCATCTTTATTATAAACCTGCTAAAAAGGACAAAATACAAAATAAATGAGGTGAAAGTATGCAATATTTACCAAGTAAGATAAAACCTAAGCTCCACAATAATTTAGATGTTGATAATTAGTGTTGCATCTCCCAACACTGGTTATTTATTTATTTATATTTATTATTGCATTTATATCCTGCCTTTTTTCCTCCAAGGAAGTCAAGGCGGCGTACATAATCCTCCTCCTCTCCATTTTTATTCTCACAACAACAATCCTGTGAGGTAGGTTGGGCTGAGAGTCTGTAACTGGCCCAAATCCTTTTTATAATCCTATTAGCACTCTGCTCAGATTGGAAGTAAATGTACCCATATGTGTCCCCCTGTGCCAAGACGGACAGCATTACGAGGATTAAGAGAAGCAGTGCATTTTCAGAGTGAGAAATGCATCCAACATACTTAAATCTAGAAACCCAGTTGCATTTGCAGACATTTTAACTGTATTCCCTTGCCCTGCAGGTGAATAGTTTAGCCTGCAGGAGAGGTACATTCCTAAACCAAGTCACATTTAAAGTTACGGATATTATGATACATAACAGCCACATCTTTTTCATTTGCGATGAGGGCACAGGATGAAAAACGTAACATCCTTTGGTACTGAATAAGGGACTGACCCCTAGAGGTCACTGGGTAAGCTAAAGAACCTAGGCATCTAGTAGCCCAGTCTGCCCACTGGGTCCAGGTTAACCCTACTCATCCAAGGATAATCATAGCTACTACCTACTGAATTACAGAGCAGTAGGACTCTTAAATATGCTTGACTGCAGATAAAGGCTAGAATGTGGGGTGAGATACATTACTCTTGAATCTACTCAGACTAAAACACACCAAGTACTTGAACCAACTTGCAGTTATTAAGGAAATTTAACCAGAAACATGCAGGTGTTCACAAAATGAGTTTTATTACATTATGTTCTACCCAATATACTGACTCAATATATCTGATTATCCCTTCCCACCAGCTTTCTTGACCACAAGCATCTTTAGCTGCTCCTTTTCAACTATCTCCTCCTCTCTCTGTCATTCTCAACTGCCACTCCCACCTGGCACTTCCTATGGCCCCATTTGCACATAATGGCAACAAATCAAGAAATGCCAGGTATTACAGAACTCTTTTCTCTGTGCCTACCACAGGTCTTTCTGCATCCTAATCTCTGATAACACCCACACTCTCCCCACACTAATGCGTAGTACTCTTATCTCTTTGCACCACTATAAATCTCTGAAACATCAATTTCATACCTGATTTTTCCTTTCTTTTTATTTATTGCATTTTTATACCGCCCAATAGCCGAAGCTCTCTGGGCAGTTCTCTTAAGAAAAGCGATGCTAGATCAGACTAAGGGTCAATCTAGGGTCCATCTCTTCTTATCCACAACTCCTCCTCTATCACCACCATCATGAACTCAGCAACAGCATATAAGGTAGTCTCTTTCCTAGACTATGGAGAGAATATTTACACCTACCTAGAGAACTAATTCTAGCTTTAAACTAAATTGTAGGTACAGCTCAATGTGAACAGCTTGTTGCTGAAAACATCAGAAACCATGTTCAGCAGGCATAGCTAGTTTATTAAAACAAAGAAGTTAAATAATATTTTATAGTAGAAAAGAATTAGTATAGGCCAGTCTTTCTCAACCTGGTACCTTCCAGATGTGGACTACAAGTCCCAGGATTCTTGACCACTGAACATGCAGGCTGGAACTGATGGAACCTGAAGTCCAAAACAACTGGAGGTCACAAGTTTGGGTAAGGCTGGTAAAGGTGATCACTTTTCTAGAAAAGGATGTTTCTTGCATGAAAAATTGCTTGGCACTAAAAGAGCATCATTGAAATACCTTTCAAACTTTACACTGAATTCTTCTGTGTCAGTGTTCTATCTAGACAGCATATGGCAAGTACTGCACGTAACATCCTCTCCAGAACACATTAAAAATACATCAAAATTAAAACAACTTAGGTTACGTAAATAAAACTGAATCAGGAAATTCCTTAGGCGGACTGCTTTTTCTTCAGCAAGTAAGCACAGAAAAATGTATGTTTAGAACTGGCTAAAATTTTAGGAATATTTTACATCAATTTATGCAATGAAATAATACACAAACTTGGTAAATGTGAGCACCATAAATATCCAATTGAATTGCGCTTAACAAAACACTCTCCAACCATTTTTAACTTAGATGAAAATATGTCCATGGAATCATACACAACTTTATGGAGGTCTCACTTTCTCTGTACTATCACCTTCTATTCTCTTCTATTCCGACAAATCAATTCTCCTGTGCTGTCTCTTTTCCTTCTCCTAACAGGCTGTATTTAAAAACAGCAACTGGGAATGCTCTATTATGACAACTTAGCTTTCCAGGAGTGTGTTTGCACAGTTGAGACTAGTGTGGCAACTGCATCCACTCCTAGAGATGTCTGGGACACATGCCTTAGTTACATAGCATTAGGATTACTGTAATAGGGTCTATGTGGAGCTGCTGCTGAAAAGTATTCAGAAACTCCACCTGGCCCAGAAAACTGCAGCCAGACAGTTGACTGGAGCTGGTTACAGGGAGCAAATGAGTCCCGTCTTACAGCAGCTTCTCTGGCTACCAGACTGATTCTGAGCACTTCAATGCTGGTTATGACTTATAAAGCCCTATAGGGCTTCATAGGGCTTGGGACCAGACCACCTGAAAGACTGCCTTCTCCTATATGAGCCTTCCTAGGTTTTAAGATCTTTGGTGAAAGCTGTTCTCTTGGTCTTGTCACCACTGGAGACATGTTTGGTTGGGCCTTCTTAGTGGCTGCTCCCAGGCTCTAGAACTCTCTGCCAAAGGAGCCCAGGTTGCCCCCCTACCTATTGTCCTACCACCAGCTGGCAATTATTTTTTATTATTCAGGTAGGCCTTTGGTATGCAAGCTGGTCTATAGCTGAAGAGGATTTAATTGGTTGGGTGCTTTAATTTCTTTTATTGTTGAGCAAATTAAATTAATATATGCTGCGGTAGGAAATTAGATCTGGCCTCTGGTTCCTATTGTTAATACACACAGCTATGGCTCCAGAGACCCTTCCTAGCACTTGGGGTTCCGAAGAGGCAAGAGCTGCTATTGGCTTCTCACCCTTGCAGCAGTGCCTCCCGTTTCCATAGGAAATGGGGGTGGGGAGGTGTCTGTGCTGACCAGAGAAAACAGAAGAAAAACAAGCATTGCAACTCTGTAGAAGGGCAGTGGGGGAGAGGGAGAGTTTTACTGATGATATTGTATTGGAAAATGGAAAATTCACTAACCATGGGAAGGAATGCATGTAGGTAGCAAGATAATCCAAGTGACAGTAATGGGGAAAATAAGGGAGAAATGCAGGTGACAGGGGCTGTACCTAGAGCATACTATAAGTACAGTATATCCTGGCCATACATGAAACTCTGTCTCCCACTATAACATTTTATTCCCCCCCAAAACTAAGCCAGAATAGCATAATTTACCCCACTCAAAACGATCCCAACCCCAATTAGTTTACTGAAGATTAGCAATACATCTGCTAGTAAATAGAAATAATTTTAAGGCTAATAAGCAACACATACTTCCTTGAGAGCAGCTGGAATTTTTTTCTGCTTTCTTCCAGATGGGATACTATGCAACACTGTAGACAAGGCACTAGATGGAGATCTATGGTTGACTGGAGACCCATTTTTAGGAGAAGTACACGGATTATCTGAAATGGAAACAAGTTACACTAGTTTTGTATTTCAGAAAAATAGGATGTGTAACTCCCATTTTTTGGTAATTGCAAGTTTTAAATGCACGCCATCCATTCACCCACCTCTGACAGTATATTCGTAAGTTACATGAAAAGCAACTTTTTGTTTCTCTTGTAATATTCGTACATGTGTGAGTAATTTTACTGCAGTTTTGAATGTTTTGGAACTCATGCCTGCCTTTTACTTGTGAACACAGCTGGAGTGATAGTACTAAAAGATTGTCCAGGCTCTTGCAAAACTGTATTCAAATGTATGTTTGTTTTTCCTAACACTACTAATAACTCAAAATGCATGTCTCCAAAATACAAATCAAATTTTCAAAACAACAAAAGGAAAACAAGCAAACATGACTAATTGGAGAGGTATATATTTATTTCTGGAGAACCACAGTGTTAAAAACTAAAGCAGGAGTAAGCAATTTGATACCTTCCAGACGTTTTCAACCAGCATGGTCTATGGTTAGGGATTATGGGAATTGAAGTCCAAAATATTTAGAGTGCACTGGTTAGCCTACCCCTGAACTAAAGCACATGTTACATAGTAATAATGTATTACATTTTCCTTCAGGAATTTAATTCTGCTCTGTTTAATCCTTAAATACCTGCCACAAGCTACACTGAAATAAAGAATGTCCTGTTCTGGAATTACAGTCCCTGAAAAGAAATTTGTAGCAAAAACGAAAAGTGCAGTTTTAACCTTACCCTGTTTTTGTAGTTCCTTAAAGCAATAATCACATACTCTTGCAGGGTGATTTTTCATGTAGTCTAATGCATGCTTATTTGATGAACAAGCTTGGCAGATTATCTGGAAAAAAGAAACTCATCAAGTACACACACAGACACACGTCTTTTAAAGCCTTGCTTCTCTGTGCATAGTTGTTTTGGGGAACTGGGGGTAATCTTGCTTCTCTGTGTGGGCATGTGAGTGGGTTTGGGGGGGCTGGGGTTCTTACACCATCAGTTTTCCTTCTGTGAAATGATTTTTTTTTGTACTATGTGGGATCAAATATGTAATTTGGTATTGTGGCTCTAACCTAACCTCTGTCTTGTATTCAATGTTTGAGGAAGTTATGTGTCCTTTGTGACTAGGCATGCCTAGTCTCAGTAGCCATTTTGTGGTGGTGCGCATGACAGTTGCTCATATTTCCAAATGTGCCTTCAGGCTCAAAAGGGTTGGAGATCCCTGAGGGTCTTAGGAATTAGCATCTGCTTCCTTGTTTAAACTAACCTTAATTTCTTGCCATGTCTTATCTGGGAACTCTAGTAGGTTTAAACCAGGGTTGGGCAACACATGGTCCATGGGCAGCAAGTGGCCACCACCAAAATTTGCAGTGGCAAAAAAATCTGCTGGTTTGCCACAGACTATGGAAGGGTAAATGTAATGCAAGAGACATACAGCTGGCTCTTCTGTGGCTGCTTACAAGAGTGCTTTAAAAACACAGTCACTTTTTCTGCCTTTTAATTGAAAAGATTTTATTGTATTTGCTCCTTCGAAACTTCCAATCTCCTCCTTGCAGTTGTGTCAGAGGAGAGAGATCCCTCGAGAGACAGTACTATCTTCTCAAAATTGCAATACTTCCTTAGTAGGCTGCAGTCCAGCTAATGAATATTTTGACTAATAAGAGATGCAACGCAATATAGCCATGAAACTTTCCCAACCTTTCCACATGCTCTGCAGTGATGTCTTCTCCATGTCAGTGTGAACTCGCTAGTACAAATCATACACATGGTGGCTCTAGTATCAGGAATCCAGATTGGAGCCTTTGACCCTATGGGACTATCTTCTTCCTCTTTCTCTAGATCTGCCTAAGGAAGTGAAAAAAGGATGACTTGATGCAAGAAACCTCACATGTTTACAAATGTTTAAAACTTCATGATATCTCTAATTAGGACTGTATACATTACAACTTCTCAATTATCAATATCAACACATTTTTAAAAAGCTATCGTTTCCAGAGGCCCCATTTCAGATTTCAGTGTGCATTGGAGAGGCAAACCAAGTCAGACTTCCTGCTCAGTGCAGGAAATCTAGAGCTAGAGCATGCCCAAGAGATAGCTGCCCAGCCTCTGCTTGAAGGCCTCCAGTGAGTAAGAGTTTTAGACAATGAAACCTCAAAAACTAATCTAACCATGAAGAAGTTTCTTGTAATGTTCAATGAAAATCTGTCTTCCAGTAACATGATAGCTAGAGAATTGTAATTAGCACACATCAAACATGGTCTTTCCCCCCTTGAAGTGGCAAGTTTTGCCTCTGGCATGTATAGCCAGTATATGGGTCCAGTGTGCAGAACCAGTAAATTGAATCAGAATGGCAGGTGCTCTTAGCAAAAACAGATGGCATGAGACAGGGCATTGCATAACTCCAAGACAAAATATACCAGCATTCTAAAAATACTAAATAAATAAATAGAACACCTACCTCTTCCAGACTTTTACTAGGGTTAAAAGTGATTCTTTTCTTTGTATACTCTTCAATTGACCTGGAGATAGCTTCTAACCATTCATCTCTTTCTGTGGCAGAACTATTGGGGGTCAAATACATGCTTTGGTTAAGTAACACTCTCACACAGCATTACCAAGGGTGCAATTCTATGCATGTTGATACAGAAAAAAGTCCTACAATTCTCAGCGTGCCGCAGCTGTTCTGTCCTCAACACACATTGGGCTGTCTGTCTATCCAGGCAATAAAACTCACATCTAATTCACTTTTGCGTAATTCAAACCATCTTTATTTAACATAATATAAAGAATAAACAACTATAATAAATACAGGATGAATGCTTAGTAGAAAGGTAAGGGATGGATGAGGTGGCTGGATGAGATGAAATGGACTGATAAGAGTTTAAATGCCTGGATAGACACACAGCCCAATGTATACTGAGGCCAGAACAGTGAAAAGACAATGCAAGGATAGGCCTTCAGGCTGCAATCCAGAGCAGCAGTAGAGAATCAGACCTGAGCAGCCAGCATGACTGCTGGGGAATTATAGGATTTTTTTACGTCTAAAAATGCATAGGATTGCAGCTTAGGTAGTTTTCCCTTTTTTTATCACAACACTTAACTGTTTTAAGTGCTTTTACTTCTTTTAAATTGTATATTGTTTTAACTTGGTTCATGATTTAATTTGTTTTAACTGTGCATATTTATTGTTTTATACTGTAATGCTTTTATCTGTACGCCGCTCTAAGATCTTAATGATATAGGGCGGAATATAAATGTTTTAAATAAATAAATAAATAACAACTACGAATTAACATGATTTGGGGCAGGGGCAATAAATACTTTGCTACCCAAGTATGCATAATTTTGTGTCTAGAGAACTTACCTTGCTGATAAAATGAAGGACCGTTCTACACTTTCTATGTTCAGTTCATTCTGGTAAGCTTCATGTGTTGGCTTTCTAACCTGACAAGCAAGCAGAATGAATCATCCAGTTGCATTTGGTTTACTCAGAAAAGGAAATGTTCTGTCAACTGGTCATCTCAAAAGGCTTAGCAAAGACAAACAGTAGGGCTAACAGACAGGCACAATATTTTGAGAAGTCAGAGACTACAAAGCAGAAAGCGATGACAATATAAAGAGAAAAAGACTCATTTTTAATGTGAGGGAGCCCAAATGCTGAACCAATGTAAGTCATGGTTTGGACTATAAACAGTGTAGAAGAAGCTGAAATGATCAGATACAGCAGGATGCAGGGGAAACGAACAGGTTTCTCAGCAGAAAAAGACTGGCAGTTGATGTGGAAGGAGCGGAAGAAAATGAAGACCTAGAATGGGAGAATCATGGCTGACAGAGAGGAAAGCTGAAGAAATTCTTCATGAGACAAAGAAGAAAGCAGTGAAAGAAGTCAAGAATAAGCACCCGAGACAACAGAAGACTGAGACTAAAAGATTTGATAGAGAGATGAGATGTTACTCTTAACAGAAGAAGTGCCTGTTTCTGAAAGAACCAAAGATCTGTGCTATGTATCAGGCCTGACTGAGACTAGAGACTAAGGAGTTTCTGTTGCCTGAAGGAACATCTCTGGAAGTTGGGGGAAGGAGACGCAGAACTGAAACAGACTCACTGTGGTATAACTGTTACTACTTGTTGAAACTGTATTTATTTAAACGCTGGAAGCACTTGTTTACTCTGGCATCATTGTTATGCTTATTTTAGCACCATTGTTATATATATATATATATGCTTCCCTTTTTTATTATCTGAATTTTGTACTTATTCTACCCTTAATTTTATAAATTTGATTTATTCTTGCTCTGCTGTTTAGATCTAATTACATTTCTAGGAACCTGAGGTCTGCTACAGCAGGATTAGCAACGTTTATGATTGGAACATCATTCCAGAACATCTACATAGAGCAGGGAGGAAAACTGCTGGCCTGGAGGCCAATTTGGATCACCAGGGAAGCCCATCTGACACACTGGGCCTCTCAGGTGAGTTTCCTTTACCTTTCCAAGTGCCCCCCTCCCCAAGGCTAGTGTGTAAGGGAATCCCCACTGTTATCTGTAACTGGAGATAAGAGCAGGGATTCCTTTCCCCATTACATGGAATTGCAGTTGCACATATTCATCCAATTTTCCTTGCCCACCCCAATTCCCTTTGCTAATCTCCACTGTCAAAATTTAAATAGCAAGATTTTCAGGAGAGGGACTTGTCTTTTTTTACTTGTGTTTTACTCTAAGGCATTGCCATATACCTATGAGCTATGGTAGTCCAATGCTGTAGCCACTCTCCTGTGAGGATAAAAGGGGAGACAATGTATGGTCCTCTAAGTTCCTTGGAGGAAGGGCAGGATAAAAATGTAATAAATTATAAACAAGAAAGCAAACTGTAGAGCAGATCCTCCATTTCTTCTAAGAATAGCACAAAAATCTCCATTAAATCTAGAAATTATCAGCAAATGAAAGATGGCATTCTTTTGCAAAGGCCACATTAATGTATTATTATTATTATTATTATTATTATTATTATTATTATTATTATTATTATTATTATTATTATTATTAGCAACAGCAGCAGCAACAGCAGCAGCATTTCTATACTGCCCCATAGCTGAAGCTCTCTAGGTGGTTTACAAAGATTATTACAGATGATTTTGGTACAGGAATTCAAGCTAGATGTTACAAGGCATGATAGACAAAATTTCATTCACTCACTTTCATTCCAGCCAACGACAGCATGTTGTTGAGTTTATACATTCCAGACTGTACAGGAGTTGTATACAACAGAGCATCATTAAACTGTAAATATAAATGTAATTGAAATTATATTGTATTTAAAGTACAGGAGATGTGTATGCGTCAACATGAACTTCTACCTACACAAGGCAGGGAACAGAAAGTCTACTCTGCCCCTCACCATCACCACCATCCACCATGGAAGACATGTAGCAATGAGCTGCAGCTAGGCATGGCTTGAAAAATAGTCATGGTATCTTACCAAGATAAATAAACTGTGGCTGCACAACTTTCCTGGACAACATCATCCATGTTCCTTCTTTCATAAAGACCAGGATGATCAATCAACCCCATCTTTCTCCATTCATTATTTGGGGAACCAGTGTGAAGGATATGAACCCTATGATGCTGAACTCCATGCCTCCCCACCCCACCCCCAGGTACTGCCACTACTATGGCAGATAGACTAGCAAGTTCTTTAAAGAATAGTACCTAGGTAAATATTAGATGTCTGGATTGTAAATAGACTTTGGGACATCTGAAAAAGTAGCCTTTGTTTTTACAAGAACGGAACTTTTAACCTGAACTTTGAGGGGAAGGTTTTCAAAAAGATGGGAAGAGGGCTGCATTGCACTCATGGAAGATAAATGCAAGCCACCATGAAAGGAAAACCATCAGTACAAGCTGCAATGTAAATTATTCAAACCATTAGCTGAACTTGCTATTTATTTATATTTGTAGTGGGACTGGCTGCACTATTATGAAATTACTATAGCATTAGGCATGTAAAAACGTTTATGGTATCTTACCAGAAAAAACATTCGTGGCTGCATAACTTTCCTGGACAGTTTCATCAATGTTCCTTCTTTCAAGAAGATCTGGATGATAAAGCAAATAAATAAATGTAGAGCTCATCTGCTGAAGGCATACATTCTCTCAAAAGAAAGGGAGCTTCTGTTCTTTAAAGATGTTATTGACATACTAACCAAGAGCCCAACAAGGCCACAAGGCCATGAAGTCAGGGCAGGAAAAAGCCAAAGGGAAGGCATTAGCACTAACATTAAGCCTGTACAGCCAGGTTGCTACTGCTGTAAATCAAGAGAGGAGAAGAAGGAGGCCTCATTTCACACAGAGGCAGTGATCTGGTTCGCATGTAATGAAAACCCATTGGTTTAAAAACTGAGCCGTTGATGAAAATGAGGAGAGAGCAGGGATGGTGCCTGGAACACATCAGCTTTTTCTGCTTTACTGCACAACCAGCTCCTTCATAGATTGTGCGGCATGACGTGTGAACCCAGTGCTTAACCCATGTACTGGATTCGGATGACACAATAGTCCACGGTAGATTAAACAGTCCACGGTAGACTAAATAGTCCACCGTTGACTATTGTGTCATCTGTGGGGCAAAAACCACCCCGCAGCTGGTCAACATAGCACATGCATCCCCATTTGTTTCAGGGCTGAGCGCGGGGAGACAGCAGCTCAGCCCCAAAACAAATGGGAACAGAGCTGGCAACGTGGAGAAATCATTCCGCATTGCCAGCTCCATCTTGCTGGCTGCGGTCTTGAAAGAAATGGCAGTGGAGCCAGCAATGCTGAGCAAACTCATCCCATGGCACCCACAGCAGCAACAAAGAGAGGGGGGCGGAGAAGCTCCCCTGCTTCCTTGTTGCTGCAGTGCCTGTCCGTCAGTGGCCGCCACTGCCCAAATCGGCAGAGAGGAGGTCTGCCCCTCAGTTCGGGCTCCGGCCGCTGCCGAGGAACACGTGCCGAGTATTTGTCTCCTTGTCCATTTGTTTTGACACCGAGGCTGGAGAGAACTGTCAGCTTCTCTCCCCCACCTCTGCCACTTCCCACGGAAAGCAGTGCCCCAATATGATAAGGGGGAACCAGTGCTGCCATTCCATGGGGAGAGCGGAGAAATAGGCAACCCTGCCCTTATAGCCTACTCCATGGAAGAGTTATTAGCATGTTGCTCAAGTTGTTGGGATCATCACTCGTTGCTTAGCCCCTAAACAACTCAGCAGTCTGGGTTCACCTGTCATGCTGCACAACATATGAAGGAGCCAATCATGGGGTATGCTGTAAAATGGAAGAAGCGGGCATACTACAAGCAAGATGCCCACTCATCTATGACAACCCATCCGTTTTAAAACAATGGCTTGTCGTTACATGCAAACAGGGCCAGTGAATTTCACATGTTGAATTTTAGCTGGAAGATAAGGAAAACCCTAGACTGGGTTCACATAAGCAGAGCTCCACGGAGCACCAGAAACTGGAATAGTGGATTGTGGTAATGGTACCAAACTTTGCTTTGTTTTTTCTCCCACTATGGCAATTACACTCGCCTTTGGAGAGGAAATGTTTGCTATCAGATTTGGAGGGGGGTGCAGGTGGGCTACAAAAGTGGCCTTTGTATGCTAATTTTCCCGTAATCTCCTTCATACTTGTTAGTGAACTTACCCTTCCAGGCTGTACAATCTCGTGGTGACCATTTAAACTGTACTGTATCTGTATAAGCTTCTGAAAGTTATCCTAAAGGGTTGAAGTATAAAGTCACTGTAAACAAATGGGCATGAAAAATGTTGCCAATATAAAATGCAATTGTTTCCAAGCACCAGAAAGCAACATTGAAAGCTAATTCAAATGGACTTCAGAAGTGCTTCACTCTTCTGTCTTAAGTGAGTGTTGGGGTTAAACTGAGGTGGTCCGTGGCTGTGTTTGCACAAATCAGTTAAGGCAGAATTGCTGAAAATTTTGGCTCATTGGTAATGAGCAAGCATGCTGTCCGATTGCTCCTGCTTGGTTTCTCTTGCAAGGGGGAGCAGCTATAATAAACAGGTACTTACCAGAAATAGAAAGCTTAGCGTTGTGTCTGAACCCAGATTCTGCCTTGTCACCGGACAAGCCAAGATAGAAATAAACTATAGACCCTGGCTTCAAACTCTGGGTTGTTAGAGGAGTTTGGGTGCAGATGCAGCACTGAGTTTTCAGTTGCTAATAAGAACCTGGTTATTTCAGTCACTTCTGCTTACAGGAGAAGACCATAGGAATGATCAGCCAGCATGTACTAGCATGCTCTCTTGTTACTGATAAGCTAGTTTGCAGCAATTCTGCCTTACTGTTTTATGCAAATTCAGCTACAGACCACATTAACCTTCATTTTTAACATTCACTGTTGAGGCACCTGAAGATTTAACTGGTGGAAAGGTGTTGTGTGTGTTTTAAGCAGGACACTTTATGAAGTATGTATGGTAGGCTGCCATTCTGGAAAAGACACCTTAAGTTGGTAAATGCTACTATTAAAATTACAATATTACATTAAAGTGAATTTAATAAATAAATAAATAAATAAATAAATAAATAAGCAGAAATACTTTAAAGCAGCCTTTCCCAAGTACTCCAACATTTCTGGAAGGCACCAGTTTGGGGCAGGCTGCTTTAAAGTAGGATTTAGCCAGAAGAAACCGTTTTTCAGCAGCATGCCCAGTAAGAGCCCATCAGTTAAAATCCACTTGAAAGAGAGCCTGTTAATGTCTTCGTGAATGCCAAGACGGAAGGAGCCAGATGTAAATCCCTTGCGTGGGAGTTCCACAGAGTAGCACTATGGGTGCTAGCTTTCAGCCTACTATCTAGTTGCAGATCTGCAAGCTTCTTCACAAAACAGGAACCCAACAGTGTCACAACTCAAAATGGTGGCTGCACAGTGGGGCCCAATTATAAACAGCATGCAACTATAGTAACACTGCTAGAATTGTTTTAAACACAATGCTACTGAAGTTATATTTTAAAAATCATATCAAACTCCACAACTGAGATACTACTTACTCCCTGTTTCATAATGTCATTGGCATGGTTGGCCACCTCTATGACCACAGCAAGAGCATCTGAAAAGCAAAACAGTGTTGTTGTTGTTGTAGTAGTAGTATGGACTGTACAGGACAGTATTAACAACACACATCAGTTCTATGGAAAACACATTGTGGAGCAAATCTTCTATAAGAGTAACTGACAGGAAATAAGGGAAATAATTTCCCTTAACATCAATGTGCCATTCAAGGTAGTGGGCAGGGCTGTAGGCAAAAGGGGGTAAGGTCGAAGCAACAAAACTACCAGCCTACTTTACTTTAAAGCTCTTACTGCTGGCGAGTAAGCCTTAGGAGAGGCATTTCAGCCTTTTAGAAAAGTGCATAAAAGCCGGGGAACCACAAAATGTCATAGGAAAGGGGCATGGCAATCTGGGGGAACCAGGTGAGCTGCATTTGGCTCTCAGGCCTAAGATTCAATACCTCTGCTTTAGAGCCAGCTTCATGCATCAGTTCCAAAACAGCTTGGAAAAAATCAGACAAGCTTTCCATTAGCAAAATAGACTTGGATCCAGTGGAACTTCCACAACTGGATGGGGGGTGGGTGGGGGAATTTCTGCTGATTCCCCCACTTCCTTCCCATGGCACTAGTCATGCTGTTCCAGAGTCCTCCTCAACCCTCCAGAGCCAGAGGGTTTAGGGGACACAGGAGGCTGCAGGAGAAGGGAGAGTCGAGACCCAAGAGCAAAACTCCTCTCACAGAACTCTGGATCCAACCCCAGGACTGTACTGCCAACCAAATGTCATAAATTACTACGCTCAAGTATATTTGCATTTTTCATTAAACTAGAGACTAACTATAAAACAATTACCCTGAGTATCTCTGAAGTCCGCTGAATCTTCTAAAAGGTTCTTTAAATAATCTATGGAAAGAGAAATATGATTAAGGAACAGAACACAATGATGCTATTTCAATGAACAATGACAGCATATCGTGTTAACTAAAGAATGCAACCAATAATTAGTGATATAATTGAAAAAGTGAAGAAAAAAGTCTTCCACAATCTGACTAGCATAGTATAAACATTTGTTATTTCTTAGATCAAAAATTCTGAAAAGCTGAGACATGAAATTGTTATTTTGTACATGAGCAGCTTGACTTTCATTGAAATCTGGGACCAGAAAGTAGTTAATTTTTGTTATATTATGCCTTCAGAAGAACATAAGAAGAGCCATGCTGGATCAGACCAAAGACCTATCTAGTCCAGCATTCTGTTCACACAGTGGCCAGTCAGCCGCCTAGAAAAAACCCACAAGCAGGACATATGAGTGCAACAGCACCCTCCCACTCATGTTCCCTAGCAACTGGTGTGCATACGCATACTGCCTGATACTGGAGGTAGCTTATAACTTATAAGCTTATAACCATCAGTAGGCTGGTAGCCATTGATAGCCTTCTCCTCCAGGAATTTGTCCAACTCCCTTTTAAAGCCACAATCCAAATTGGTGGCCATCAATATGTCTTGTGGTAGCAAATTTCATAGTTTCGCTACTGTATGCGCTGTGTGAAGACGTACTTCCTTTTATCTGTCCTGAATTTTCAATGCAGTAGGAATGTCCCCTATTTGTTTATTATTATTGTTTATATACTGCCTCATGTGCTAAAAAAGCCATTAAGGCGTTAAAATGGTTAAAAACGTGAAAACATTAAACTACATATTTTAAAAAGCTAAATTGAAAAGATGCACCTTTACAGCCTTTCTAAAGGCCAAGAAAGTGGAGACCAATAGTAGTTCCTGAGGGAGCACATTCCATAGTTTGGGAGCAATAGTTTGGGACTGTTAGAGCAGTACGACAATGGAATCAGTTACCTAGGGAGGTTGTGGGCTCTCCTACACTAGAGGTATTCAAGAGGCAGCTGGACGACCATCTGTCAGGGATGCTTTAGGGTGGATTCCTGCATTGAGCAGGGGGTTGGACTCGATGGCCTTGTAGGCCCCTTCCAACTCTGCTATTCTATGATTCTATGATTCAATACAGGAGAAAACTATCTATTGTATGAATCAATTGCTATGTAATCCAGACCTTAATCTTACTCTAAGGATTTGGATGGTAAAATTATTATTTTATGGAGTGAAGGCCTAGACACTTAAGAACAATTTGAGGGAAATTTAAACTTTTGAAATGCGGATACACTGACGTATGTTTAAGATACTGTGGACTGATCGAATAACAAATGAGGAAGTAATACGTAACTTCAGCAAATGGAATTAAGAAATAGAAGAAGAAAATTACAATATCTTATTCATATTATTCAAGGAGAAAAATACACCTGAGTGGGAAGAAGATTAACATCATGGCTAAAGAACTGGTATAGCTATATTTCTATACAATTATTTAGTGCATGGCGTCAAAACCAAAAATAGTTGAAATGATAGGTAACCTCTGATAGGAAATAACACTTTAAGAAGATCTATGTTTAATCAGAAGTAAGCCCCACTGCATTCAATACGATGAATCAATATTATTGTACAGGATGTTTAAACAAAGCAAAAGCTACACATTTATTTGTCTTATGATCTATTTTGCTTTTAGCCACTAGATGGCCCAGTTGAATCACATAATTCTTCTAACCAGCATAGGTTTTAAAGCTTTAATTACCTGAGAGAAAACTACAGACCACTGATTTCAAAGGGACTTTAAAAGTGCTTACTGTAACTATCTTGTGCACTAACATTATTATATGTGTATTTAAAACACTCTGATCCAGTCTTGAAGGGGATCTGGTATCACATGCAGCACATCTTCCTGAAATGGGTTGCTTTCTCTCTCCTCCAAGGCAGAGGATCACAAGAATTACAGTAGGGCATGACAGATGGGGTCAGATTGAAAGACAAGGCATCAGCCTGGCTGTTTTACAGCTATTAAGAATGTAGCTGAAAGCTATATAAAAATGTCAGGAGACCCAAGCAGGTCTTGACTGAATGTCAGAGAAGAGACAGTCTTTTTTTCTCCTAGGGATTGTTACAAAGAGATTTCTTTTAATGCATTTATATCTATAACCCACCTTTCTTCCACCATGGAATTTAAGATGGGGTGGCTGAGGTTCATATGTGGTTTCTCATTTGAGCACTGACTTGACACAGACCTGCTTAGTTTCAGCTGTCTCGTGTGCTCCCAGATGATGCCTTGGCAGAGACTGGGCATGTACTGCTAGAAATACCATTTCCCATAACTTCTGTGCTAATTTGGAGATGATTAATAGAAGCATGCTAGTTGATCTTTCTGCTTCCATGTCTGCAGATTTTGCACACAGGACTGCTTATTATTTCCAAGTGGCTTTCTAATTTTACAGTAGAGTATTTAAACATCCATCTTCAACAGCCACATAGACTAAATCTAAATTGTATTTTCAACTAAAAGTTAGATTTTTTTTACTTTCAAGTCTGAAGTCTAAACATTTAATGGGATGTGCAATTATGTGGGACAAAATTCCACATTGGTTCTCTCATAAGTAGCAGCGGGGCAAAAAACGTATTATTTATGCAACAGTTGAAGAAAGCAAAGCAATATAAATGCTTTTCTGGCAAACAAACAGCACTGGAAAAGGATGTTACAAATAATAACAGCACATCAGAGGAAGAAGTGAAGGATATGAGTAAATGGAAGGAAGGGAAATAAATAAATGATCACCTTAGATCACTGGAAGACCTACTTATTTTGCTGCTTTACTCTACTGGAATTCAATCAAGGATTCAATTGAGCCAGGGCTCCCTAGAGCTCCACCCTAGAACTGGTTTCCCATGTTTTAAGGAAGAGCCCTGGAATATGTAAAATAATAAGTGCAAGACTATCTCTTGGATGTATGCCAAATGCCACTTCCACTAGCAGTAACCACGGCCTACCCCACCTATGCCAGATTAGAGGGAAGAGCTTTTAACTCAGGCTTCAGCCCCATGCTATAAGTACAGGGGACTCCTTGTTGTTGTTGCTGCTATGATTGCACTCACAAATCTTTACGTCAGGATGGAGAAACTGTCTCCCTCAAGACATTGTTTGATGCAACTCCCATCACTCCTAGGCAACATGGCCAATTGTGGGGTATGAAGGGAGATGTAGTCAAACAACATCTTCATACCCCACTGAAACGGGATGAATATGAACAAATGCAGTTGTAGATACTAAGCTTCATTGCAGTTGGAGAGAAGATGAAAAACAAGACTGAAATAGTGTTTCATAGAGTTATCTCCTAATTTACATTTTTTCCAGATCTCATTTGCATGATTCTTAGCTCTGACGCATGTGTGGGAAGGATATTAGGTTTTCTATATATCAGAATAGTGCAATGACAAATAAACTAACCATCGGTCTTAGAATACTATGTCTTGCAGCACCTAACAAATGTATTAACACACACAATTATATATATTTGTTGTTTCTGTGTGAAACAACAACATTCAAAAGTACAATGACTTGAAAGATCTATCTTATTAAACAGAACATCACTTGCAAATCTAACAGTGTAATGTATGTCAATTACATTGACTGGTTGCCATAAGCAGTACATTAGCAAAACCACCACAAGATTGAGAAATGACAAGTTAGCTATAGTAAAAAAAAAAAAAAAGGCAAAACAACCAGTAGCAGAACACTTTAATTCTGATGGCCACAACCTTTCACACATGAACAACAACCTAATTCAGAAATCCTTGAAACAAGGTGTATGTATGTATGTCTTTTGGGGCTACAAGACTCTTTCTGCAGCAACAGACAAACAAGGCTACCCTTCTAGAATTTTTACCACGTCCATCCTGACTGCAGCCATAACTTAATATAATCAACAAATTCCAGAATCGTTTGCAGTTTGGGCAAACAGTGCAACAGTTGTTTTGGACTAACAGTTCAATCCTATGCATGTTTACTCAGACGCAAGTCCCACTGTATTCAATGGGGCTCAGTGATCACAGGACTGCATCCTAGAACTCCTATAATACCCTCAAGATCAACGAAATAATGTACCATAAGTTTTTGTGGGCTATAGAGAAGTGACTGCAAAAATGCACTTCTGGCTTTCCATATTCAAAGGTGAATTCCTCTATCAGAGGCTAATTCACTACAATTGTTATTTAAATGCCAACATTTCTTTCCTCTATGAAAAGTTTGATGTCAGATCAAACTTGTGAGCATAAAGTAGATATTGAACATGTGCTTCCAATTCTGTGTTTTTCACAATTAGGAAGTAGAAAATTCAGGCCTACAAAAGTCATACTAGAATTAATGAGCTAACAGATGTTGGCTACAATAGTGCATCCAGTTAGATATACTTAAATTCCATTGATTTCTGTGGGATTAGAGCAAGAATAACTGGAAGTAGGAGAGAGTCATTATTTCAAAGCCCCAGCCATGCAGGAACTCCCTATTTTTTATCTAGAAACCATTAAGTGTGTTCACAGGGATTCCATTTTGTCCACATGGAGTTTTCTGCTGCTAATATCAAGGAAAGAGAAGCTCTCACGTGCACAGAACTGTATGTATATGCAAGCACATGTAAGTATGTTCATATATTGTTATATGTATAGAAATGTTTTAAAGAAATGATAATACTTTCCTGGCATAAGGCATACATGTTTAGCAATTGGCATACATAGTCCTCTAAGCAACTAACAAAATGACCTATTTATTTATTCATTCAAACATTGAAGACTAATCCAAGAGCTATTTCACAGAAAGAATGCTAAGCATATACAACCCTCTGAATCATCATGGAAGGAAGACAAGTTGTGAAATGATTTCTGCATTTCGCTCCCTGGTCTCTTAAACCAAGAGGAACAATGTCAAAACCAACATTTACTGCTCCTGACTTGCCAACGCACTAACACAACACAAGGAAAGCAAAACAGAGCAAGGAAGTCTGAAGAGTGTGGAATTCACTAACTCAGCATAAATAGTGTTCTCTGCATCTTTGGCAATGGAGTTAACCTTTCTACAGCAAACCTACAGAAAGCAATGAAGAAAAACGTTTTAATCTGAGAGAAAATAGGTAACATTTAGCTCAACTACATATCATCAACACATATTGGGTGGGCTTGTACCATAGGTTCTAGATCTTCAGCACATCATTACTGTGACAGGAAAGGCCCACATGCTGCTGCTGCTGCTACTGCTCCCATTCCTTACCAGTATAACAACAGACAGTTCCCAAAATTTGGCTTTGAAGGTGCTGAAGTAGTAGACTTGTTTTACACAATAAAAACTTGTCAACAATATTTTTGCCAGGAAATGCTCACAGATTGGAACTTCCCATCTTTGTTTCAGTGTTCCATCACCAACTATGCAATTCTATACCATCCTCAACTATTGCAACAGATCTAGACAAAGTTCAGTGGTTTTTTTGTTGCTCAAATAATTGAGTAACAAAAGTACTCAGCAACTGAGTAACAAAAGTACTGATAATCTAGAAAAGATTTCCCCCCTTGACAATCTGTATAATACATTAATAGATGTATTATACAACTCTCTAGATGTTGGTAGTTTTAATGTGTTAACGTATTTTGTATAGAGTGTTTGTTAAATGTACTGTTGGTATTGGTCAATGACCATAATAAAATATATTCATATTCATTAATAGGATATTCCTACAAATCTTTCCTTTTAAAGCTAGGCAACCAAACTTTAGAGAAGAATCGACGTTACTGTTTGTATACAACTGCTAGAATACCTTACAGAACAACTCTATGCATGTTTACACAGAAGTCCTACTAAGTTTAGTGAGATTTACTTCCTAGGAAGTGTGCTTAGAACTGCAGTTTTAAAAACAACCCCTGTCCTCCCCCAAAGAAGTAGGTTTTACAGAGAGGCAGAATATGTGTGTGTGTGTGTGTGTTAAAACTATATAGATAGCTTCAGCAACATCACTCAGAGAACAGAATATGTACGGATCAGCATTTCTTCTAAGAAAAATATTTGTATTATAGCAGTTTTCAGAGCCTCCTTTCCCCTTTTGAAATCAAACCTGTTCTATCCTGAACAGCAGGACCATACTGAACAGCTGTGGAAACATAGTATAACATCATAGGCTGATACTTATCACTAGCCAAATTTATTTAACAGAAGATAATAATAATAATGATGATGATAATTTTAAAAAATCAACAGCATGCTTCCTTTGCATTTTTATCCACCTTAGAGTAGCCTAGAAGAATTTCTTGCGATATAGTAGTTTCACCACACATCTAAATTTAAACATTGTTTTGGTGAGCTTAGTTTGCTACATATTCAGAATGGCTTTTAGCTTATAAAGTTGACTTTTACCTGTCAAGAGCAGCCTGTACTGGGGGATCCTCTGAACTGGCTTGAGCAAGTAGTGCTTCAAGGCCAAGCTCGCACAGCGAGGACTCATCTGAAAAACAAACCACCCGGAATTCTGAAATACCAGCTAACTTATCTCAACTAAACAGTTTACTGCTGCTACTATATGCTGGAAAAATACGTTCTTTTTATTTTTTTATATCACCAAAAGAAGACCATAGATGGACTTGGAGTTAGAAACCGCCTTTTATGTATAGAAGTAAGATTTACCTAGCATGTCAGCTTGCTTTAGGCAACATCCAACCTTGTTCCTTCTGCAATTGACGTTGTGCTGTGTAAGCAACCTTTAGCGCAATACCAATACCATATGGGGACAGGAAGATGCTGTCGTATCAGTATAAACAATGAAGTAAGTAGAGCAACATGGTGCCCTTAGACCCTTGTTTGGTGCCCACTGAGACAATCTACTCCTCCAAATTTTTATTTTAAAAATATGTTTAGATTTGTTACTGGCAGCTGGGTTTGCTTCAAAGTGATGTGGGAGGCTCTAGCTGCTGCCCTCTTAATATTCTATGAATCCCTCTGGGCAGGTTGCTTGCCCTTTGTAACTAGCCATGCCCAACCATGACAGCCATTTTATGGCTATGCCAAGGACAGTTTCTCAATTTTCCAAATGTGCCCATGGGACCAAAACTTTGCCTACTCCTACTTGAGTTTGCATTTTGGCAGCAGATTGAATCCCAAATGAAAAGTGCTTCAGCCAAGGGACATGACCTGCTTTTTAACGTTCCACCCAAGTTGCCCAAAAATTAATTTCTTGTGGACATAGGACTTGTATAAATCACAGAATATAGAGCTGGAAGAAGATTCATAGGCCATCTACTCTACTTCCCTGTTTGATGAAAGATGAGGGATAAGAGGCTTGCTAATAAAGAAAAATGACCTTCTCTCTTTTTAACATTTATTTTTCTCAGAATATGTACATATAGATATTGAAAGGAGTTGCTAAATTGTATCTGATACAGCCCTACTTGCTAGCTGTAAGAATTGATCTACTAAGACTAACTTTCCTGAAATAAAACTACTTTTAGCCTCAATAGTTGCTTCCTACTTCAAGTTTCCAAATTCATTAAAAATGAAACATCGAAGAAAACAGAAGTTCCTCAACCAGTGTTCTAGTTAGACCCTTCTCGCATCAGTTTTCCAAGGAAGTCTATAGAACAGAGAAATTTCTGTGTACCAGAGTTGCATATGCTTTATCTGTAGGAGTTTTAAGTGCTGTTGTTGTTGTTTTTACAAAGGATTGTTTTTTTGAAAAAAGAGTTTTTCTTTTAATTGTCAGTAAAGCAAAGTGATTTATTTATTTTATGTAAATGACAATTTGGCCCCCAAAATTAACTATAAAATCTTTTGATCATATAGATCATTCCATGTTTTCCTTATATCTGACTTTTGGAGAATGACTCATTCGTAGTATTTTATTTCAGTTAGAATGGTAGCTCAAGTATTTAAAATGTTTACCTTTCTTTCCACTACTGCATTTCTCTTGGTAACATCATACTATATATTTACAGCTAGATATGATGCCCAAATACATTGCGTATGTTGCTTATCAGATATTATTCATTTTTGTTACTTAACTCTTTAAAGTCAATGCAAGCCACTACTTGGAATGTATAGAATATCCACTCACATGCATTTTAAAAGCGGACAATGAGTGAAAAATGTATACACTACAACAGCTAAGACATGTATACTCTGCTATTATATAAAGTAGCCCTTAAACAACGCTAAAGGCAAAAGGTAATATGTGCGGAGAGACATGTTTACAAAGGTTTAATTACCTCAAAATCTCGAACGACAGCAGCAAATGCAGGGTTCTTCTTACAATGCTCATGTAGGAGGGCTACATTCCTATCAAATTCTTTGATGTAAGTGGAATACATTTTTAGGTAAGGTCCCTTTTTCACAAATATATCGGCAATTCTCTGATGGTCAATCCTAGAATTTAACACCAGGAACAATTAGAAGCTACACCTACAGAATACAGCATGGAGCATATTTTCCCTCCCTTTCTGTTCTCCCCCATAACCTCCTCACTCAAAGAACAAGAGGATCCTGGGAAAATAGTGCTACGCCCTGGCTCTGGATATGCAAAGCCAGGCCCGGGCCCTTGTATAATGTTTCGGACTGAAGGGGCTTCGAATTTTGCAATATATTCCAGAATACTGCTATCCAAACAAAAATCTACAGGGGGCAGCTAGTAGACAGTGAGCTAAATCTCGCCTTTGGACAACCACCACTTCTCAGTGTATGCCGTTGTAGTTTAGTCCGGTAGGAGAGAGCAGCAACTGGACTTAATGAGGTTTTTTTTGCGGCACAATAATGGCCAGAAGGGTCGGAAGACGGGCAAGAGGCAGATGACATCATGTGAGTAATTCGTGAGTGCCCAGTAACGAGTGTGCAGTAAAACGCTTGTCGGATGGAGCTTATTGCTAGAAGTCTGACTCTCTTTAGGATCAATATTCCAATCAACCAATTAGTAAGAAGAAATCTATGCCCTGTATATACATAGTTACCAATGAGACAGCCGTTCTTCTAGCTCTCTCAAGAGGTCCCGATTAAGCTCATACAGCTGAGGTAGGTAGTACAGGATCTGATTCAGGATCCTGTCTTCAATTACTGGCTTTCCAAGCTGCCTGGAAGCATGTGCCACTGAATCCCGGAAATCCTATTAGAGTACAAATGGGAAACACACATAACACATACAGCCAATGAGAAACGGGTCTCCAAGCAACAACAGAGCTTACATCATTTCCCTTGTACACGTGCAGCAGACCCATTTGGCCAAGAACTCTAAGAACAGGCATGCAAGCCAAGGTTAAAGCCACAGCTTCTGAGCTTTGGAATAGAAGAGAAGTTCAGGCAGGGCTTATCCTATGCTTAACTGAATAAAGAATATAGATTCCGCTTATGGAAAAGTCTGCCTGAAAAACACCATTGCTAGAGCTATGCTGCTTTCCTCTCTTCGGCCTAAAACCTTGCCCTATCTACATTACAAAGTTGTATCTGTCTTGTAGCACTTTAACTCTCATGATTTTCCCCCAAAGAATCCTGGGCATGGTAGCTTGGTGAGAAGAATTTGTCTCCATTAGAGATTCCTCCCCTCACAGGATGTAGTGATGGCCACCAACTTGGATGACTTTAAAGGGAATTGGACAAATTCATGGAGGAGAAGGCTATCAATGGCTACTAGTCCTGATGGCTATATGCCACCTCCAGTATCAGAGGCAGTATGTTCATGTACACCAGTTGCTAGGGAATGTGGGCTGGAGGGTGCTGTTGCACATATGTCCTGCTTGTGGGTTTCCAGTCAACAGCTGGTTGGCCACTGGATGAAAAGAATGCTGAACTAGATGGACCCTGGTTTGATCCTGCATGGCTCTTATGTTCACACAACTAACTTTCCAAAGAACAGGGAATGATTGTTAAACCAATTTAAGTCTGGAATGTGGATATGCCTCTAGAGCTGTTCAGTTTCAACCTAGAATCAGTGATGTCTCTATAGCTTTGGAATGATGAAGAGGACCCAAATCACAGAACGTGTTCTGTCTACTCGTAAAATGGCTGCATGTGGATGTGCTGAGAACTATGTCTTGTCAGTTGTTTTAAAAGTGACCCATGCTGAATTCTACTCCTGCTGCTCTGATGGAATGATAAACCATTATTTAAATTATTTATTTCTGGACACGTAGAGCCTCTTCACACATTCTATGGCAGGAAATGCCAATCCAAGCATTCCTGCCATGTGTGCCTGTCTAATCTACACAAACATTTAGGTAGCTCGATATATTACTAAAATTTACATCCCACTGAAAGGTATTTTGTCAAGGCTTAGAACGCCCAACCACCACACATTTTTACAGGCAATACATCCAATGTGTAAACCAGCTCTCATTCCTGTGTAAAGCTGATGGTGTCTTTACATTAAGGGAAAATCACGTTGTGTTTCCTGCTTTTTGGCACAATTGTTATGGACTGCATTACACAGACGGAGAGGGGTGATAGCGTGGTTTGAATTGAATACTCCGTTCCCTTCAATTAAGACAGCACCAACTAGTGGTGCATTATCCTGCTTTTTGGGGGATATTACCACTTTAAAAGTGGTTCTTTTCATTATGGACTTTGCAACAGTTACCGCGGGAGACGTCCTGGTCATTCACGACATCATGTAATCGACCCACAAACCTCCATGAGTGGCCAGTCATGAGCATGCTAAAACCGTTCATTTAGAGAAGCCCTGATTGTAGCAATAGGAGGTTGCCTGCTCTCCTAGCTCAACAAAGAAATACAGGGCTAACTTTTGCTCTCTCTCAAAATGTCCATATTTTCAACATCTGCATGCTGGAGAAATCAGGATTGACATAGGGCTAAAAGAACATAGCACATTTCTTGACAGGCTCTTCTCTAAGCCAACATCACAGCGGTGAAAAGTGCTCAAACAGATGCTTCATATGGCATCTCTCTCCTTTTTGTGTTGGGGGGGGATAGGGAAAAGTGCAACAGACACCCTATCTCACTGCATGGTTTAATTCACTTTTCTCAACCAAGCAACAATTATATAACCAAGCATAGTAAATATATATGTACAAATGCAAGTAAGGCAAAGGAATTATGTAAATAAGTGCACAGATGTTTGAGATGTGGACTTACATGCCAAAAAAAATCCTCCACACAGTTGGGTGGGGGAATGAACATTGGCCAGCACATACTCCACCCCTTTTGGGGTTGCTTGCAACCTCTTTTAAGATTAGTTGTCTTGAAGCGGGAATGGGGAGGGGTGCCTTTTGGTATTGGGGACTTAAATGGGCTAGATTTCAATGAAAACAGATGGCTCTATTCATATGGAAATGCAATGTTTTTATATCTTGGGAGCCAACTGGCGACACAAAACTTAACTAGCTTTTTTACATCCCTGGGGTTTCATGACCTTCTAATACTGCCTTCACGTAAGGGAATAAGTCAAAGAATTACTCTAGTTAATAGAATCCAGATGGAACACAGTAGCTCCAGAGAGCTTTAAGTAAAACATAACATGCAGAACGTTAACAAGAACATTCAGAAAAGTGCCAGAGGGGGAAATATGCTGGGAATGTGTGTACTCTTAACTTGCTCAAGCCAGACCAGTGTTATCTTGAATGGCCTTATTCATGAATGTAGAACAGTCAAAGGCTAATAATGGTGAGGTCTAGCTCTTTTTGGCTTAAGCCATACAATCATTATTCCTTCTCCTCCCTCTCTCTCTCTCTATACCAATACACCCTACCCAACCGCTAACAGGGAGAAAAAAGAATACAAATGTATGCTTCTTTCTAGGTGAAAAAGCTACTGCAGGCCCACTGAGCCAACACTCTTGAGGCTATGTGGTCTTTCTCCAACAATAGAACAGAGAAAAAGTAGCTTGTAATATGAGTAGATAAGACAGGAAATCATGTATTGTGCTGCTACTTGAAATCAAGTGCAGGCAACATTTAGTCACAGTTGTTTTTATGACAAGCAATCTGTCATGATGGTAAAATGTGCTAAAGCAACAGTGCAGAACACTTTCATAATGGGGGGAGGGGGGAGGCCACAAGGTCCTCCACAGCCAGGACGACATTGCATGCAATTCAGCCCCACTACTTCATTGCCATTCTGGGGAAAGCCACACACATTGGATTTCTCTCAGTTTGTAGTTGGATTGCGAACTCTGGGTTGTTTAAACTATGGGTTGCCATTACCTGTCAACCTAGAATAATGAGTTGTTTTGTCCAGCTATGAAGGCAGCCAATACTACAGCACCACAAAGGCATTTGGAATACAAGGACGGAACAAGCAAAGGAGGAGAGAAACAAACAATTCAGGGATTGAGAAAACAAAGCTCAGTTTGTTCTATCTGCCTGAAAAACCAAGGCAACAAACCCAGGTTTTACCATGGGTTAAATAAACTATGGATTAGCATTATGTGCAAACCAAGTCATAAACTCCACTGTCAATTACAGGCTGCTTTTGAAATTCTAAGTTTTAGAAGTAGTTTGTAATGCTGTGAAGTTAAGGATGCCATCCTAAATTTTATGCATTGGAATTCAATATACAATTTGTGTCAATGTTAAAACATACTTCTAATACTTAAACAAAAGATAATTTTAAATATCAGATGTTTCCTAACAACAAATCTGAAACACTTTAAAGTAAAGGCCACACCTGTCCATCTTTCAGTATCTATTGTCTACTCACAACAGATTTTAATATGCACATATGGCTCCCAGGTGAGTCCAAGGAAAGGCTCAATTACTTTAATAAATTTTAATGGGTTACCGGTGCTGCCTTCTTGAATTACAGACTAGTAAGGTGCAGTTTCATGTACTGCCTATTAAAAATAGTTTTGCATCCACTTGCAGTAGTGTTAGATCGGTTCTAGTCAGATAGTCTTTCAACTTAAAAAAATACAAACAAAACCTTATTATATAAAAGATGTTCCATCAAAAGTAGATAGCAGATGGCATATGATCTATCACTTTGAAGCTTTTTGTCAAACTTCCCAGCTACTGGTCAACTAGCAGAACTACAAGCACAAAGTTATCCACAAAGGAATCCTTTGTTAACCTGGGTACCAAGGTTACAACCCATAGTCCATGGATCCCAGCGAAGTTCTAGTGAAGCCATTGTCTTGGTTTACATTACCTGGCATTACATGAAGGAGCCTTGTGCTCATATGTTCCTTTCTCCTGCTTTGCACTCAGTTTTAATTAGTTGCTCCCATGGAAACTACGTTTGCAATTACAGCCGAATTAGCAAACTGTGTGTTATACAATCCTTGCAAACCTGGATTTTAAAGTACAGTTTGATTCTGGTTTGGAATCATGGTTGGAAGGGACTGTACAAACTACAGCCTGCAGATTCAAAGTAATGCCAAACTGGTTTCTGTAAAAACTGAAGTAACTGATTAAAATAGGAGGATATACAAAGGAGGAAAAAGGAACATGCAAGAGTAAGAGGCATTCACATAATGCCTCTTACATAATGCCTCTCAGGATGATCAGGGGTCTGGAAACAAAGCCCTATGAAGAGAGACTGAAACAACTGGGCATGTTTAGCCTGGAGAAGAGAAGATTGAGGGGAGACATGATAGCACTCTTCAAATACTTAAAAGGTTGTCACACAGAGGAGGGCCAAGATCTCTTCTCGATCCTCCCAGAGTGCAGGACACAGAATAACGGGCTCAAGTTAAAAGAAGCCAGATTCCAGCTGGACATCAGGAAAAACTTCCTGACTGTTAGAACAGTACGACAATGGAATCAGTTGCCTGGTGAGGTTGTGGGCTCTCCCACACTAGAGGCCTTCAAGAGGCAGCTGGACAACCATCTGTCAGGGATGCTTTAGGGTGGATTCCTGCATTGAGCAGGGGGTTGGACTCGATGGCCTTGTAGGCCCCTTCCAACTCTGCTATTCTATGATAATACAAATCATCCTTTGTTATTACACATGACCAAAGCCAATGAGTCTGTTTCAAAATAAGAGATTATGGCTTGGATCCCAAGTATAACAAATCTGATCAATACATTATCATCATCATCATCATCATCATCATCATCATCTATATACCGCCCCATAGCCAAAGCTCTCTGAGCAGTTTACAAAGTTTACAAACATTATGGTCTGTACCTGTCCAAGAACAAAACTGTCGCCTGTACTGTGCTGCTGGTGAAAGCCAGCACATTTGCCTGAATTTGCCAGTGAGGCAAGTCTATCCAGGAAAAAGAATAGCAAGCAATTTGTAGGAAGACAAGAAAAGGAAGAAGAAAATGGAGAAATAAATGTGCTGTGTGAGTGATGGAAGGCAAAATATATTTAAAAAGTAGCGAGAGTGGGGGGAGGCAGGTAACTTTGCTGCCACAAGTCCAAAATGTCCAATTGTATCTAGGCAATTAAAAAAAAGCTATTCCAGACTCCAGAATCCCTAAATTACTTTATATCTGGAGGGGTTAAAATAGTTTTTGTTTTGACTTTAGGGAAAAATGACTATGAAATTAAAGAGCCCTGACCTGACAAAGCAGTCCTCAGCCTTTGAACTTTGGTCCCCAAAGAAAAAGAAAAACCTGAACAGTCAGGTTCAAACGTGGCTGTCTAGCAAATTAAGCTCATGCACTTTCTGAAATACCTGAAAACAACCAGTGGGAAATCTGTAACCCTCTAAAGGCTAGTTACTAATTATTCAAGTCTCACTTTTCTATACCGCCCCCTCTATTTGGATGCTTTTCTATGTATACACAAAAAGGCCTACATTCTAAGGGAAGGCCTTACAGGTAATGAAGAATGAACCTTGCTAAATAAAAAAATGATAGAAAGATATGGTTGTAATATCTTCGCTGATAAATGGCAATCAGCAGCAATTCCTTTCTCCTGGAAGAGAAGGCTATCAATGGCTATTAGCCCTGATGGCTATGTGCTACCGGCAGTATCTGAGGCATTAAGCCTATATGCACCAGTTGCTCGGAAACATGAGTGGGAGGGTGCTGTTGCATCGTGTCCTTCTTTGTTGGTCCCTGGCCAACAGCTGATTGGCCACTGTGTGAACACAGTGCTGGACTAGATGGACCCTTGGTCAGATCCAGCATGGCTCTTCTTATGTTCTTTTAGTATTAAAAGTCACTGTGTTCTGGCTCCCCTCAATTACATAAAATCTGTCACAAACCTCATGGCAGTTCCGTAATATTGTCTTTCCCAGCACAACAAGCTATTTATGTCAACTTGATAAGCCCATAAACAAATTAAATCTGTGTTATAGCAGTGTTACATTTTCTTAGTATGTGAAGGATTTTCAGATGTCAAAAACAAACCATAAAAGAACACCCTCCTGCTCTACTGCATTCTGACCTAGCTGGGAATGCACATGCATTCCAGACTGTGCTCAATTTCAGAGTCTCCATATCTCAATCTAGAGGTGTGAAAACATATTGGCCCCAAACAGAGCACATTCTAAGCTCCATAAATATTTGCAACATTCAGGCCAAATGTCTTGCTTGCAGCATTGCAATAGAAAAAATAAAGCAGTGGTTTTTTTGCCATTAAGGAGAATTCCAGGAGTGTAGAGTTTATTTTCTAAAGGTTTTACCCTTAAAGGCAGCCTAAAAAGAATTCTAAATAGATAAATAAATAAACAAACAAACAAAATTGTAGTTGTGCATTTGTAAAGAGGGAACATGAATAACCCCACCAGTCTAATATAATTTCAGTGACAAAAAAATTAAATTATTAACTTTTAACCAAACATACACATGAACAAAGTTAAATACTTACAATGTGTAAGAGCTTTAGCACATCTACAAACCTATTTCAAAAAGAAGAACAAAAACACATTATCAGCTGCAAAGAAAAAACATATATACAAGCCTACATGAAATATTTAATTCTACACAGATACTTACACTTTCTCTGAGCTCATGATTTCTTTCGCAATATGGTAAACCTTCGTTTTCTTCCCTGTTGCTTTAATCTGAAAAAGGAAAGAAAAAAAAATCTTAACAGGAGATAAACATGGGAAGGAGGGAGGGGAGAGAAGGAAAGAGAAAGAGTTGTTGTTTTTAAAGAAGGCAATAGCCCTAAGTTCTAGTTTCTTTTATATAAAACTTCTGCTACAATTATATCACATATTGCTCCACAGCAGCCTTTCCCAACCTGGTGACCTCCAGATTTCATGGACTACAATTCCCAGCATTCCTGACCAATAGCCATGCTATATTGGAACAAGAAAGTTCTGAATTCAACTCAACCTTATTTACTAGTAGAGCCTGTTTCACTGGTATGAGTTTATAGCTCTTCCTCATTAGGAATGGCATTCTTTGCTTAAACATACACTATGTATCCCCAGAGAATTGTGCTACAATACTGTACTGACAACTCCAGTTGTTCAAAAGTAATGAATCAGATCAGCTGTACTAGCTTTCCCTTTGTACATTCTCACTGGAACAAGCATAACTTGGCCTTATTGTATAATAAAATTATATCCAGCATACAAAAGAATTCAGTTAATTACCCATTGCATCTATTTTTACTTATTCAGGAAAGTGGCAGGGCCTACTTTAAAGACGGCATGTGCTGCTATCCAGTGAAAGACATTGAGTCAGGATAATTTTTTATCTTAGTTATTCAGCTATGGCTCAGTACTGAGAACAGGCCTGTTTGGAAGTGCTCACTTCAATAAACACTGTGAGCACAGTGCTCACAGTGCTCACTTCAACAAACATTTTTTAAGTCAAGATGTTCTGGGATACAATGTTAAACATTATTTTCCTGCATGTTATTTCACTTTTAAAATCAGGCAATAGAAAAATCGGATAGATAACCATAATAAATATTTGCTATATACACTACAGTTAAAAATGACTACCTATTGGTTTAGGACCAGATTATCTGAAGGTCCACCTGCAATCACATATATCTGACTGTGCTTTAAGATTGGATTGAAGCCTTATTTTCTGGTCCACCAGTGAAAGCTGTTAGATCGGCAAGTACCAAAGAATACATCCGGTCTTAGACTGGGCTGCACTCCCCTTAAAGGATGAAGTGTGCAGTTTGGGAGCACTCTTGGACTCAGCACTAACTGGGGAAGCTCAGGTGGCAACCAGGAGTACTTTTTACTAGCTCAGATTGGTACATCAGCTGCATCCTATGTAGAGAGAACTGATCTTTCCTTAATGATCATGTTTTGGTGATGTGCAGGCTTGATTACTGTAACACACTCTAAATTGGGTTGCCTTTAAAGATTCTTTGAGAACTTCAGCTGATGCAGAATGCCCAGATATTGGTGGGGTCTGGCTTATACAACCCCGATACTGTGCTAGTTGCCAGTGCATTTGAGCCCAGTTTAAAATGCTGGTTTAACCTTTAAAGCCTTAAACAGTATGGACTCGTTACTTAAAGGACCACCTTCACCAAGTCCTTAGAGTCTGTCTGTTCTCTAAGGTCATCAACAGAGGCCCTTCTCACTCCCACACTTCTTTTATTGAGGCTTTGTCAGGCTCCTTCTTTGTAACACTTCAGAAAAGCTCTAAAGATGCATTTGTTCTTGTTGCCATTTTCTTAATTGTATTTATGGGCTGCTCTTTCTATTTTTAATTGTTATTTTCATGGATTTTTACTGTTTTTTTCATTGTGTGCCTCTTTGGGAGGGTTCTATCCCTAAACAAGGTCTAAAAATAATTGTAAATAAATAAATAAAATCTACTGCTGTTATTTTTAATGCCTACTTATTATTCTGTTATTTTATCAATTTGGAATATTTTGTATTGCATTTTATTGATGATTGTACTGAAAAGTTGTAACTTTCCCTGGGCTGATTAAATAAAAGAAATAAAGAAGTAAAGAAATGCAGTTTTGGATATTTATCAATACTTGTTTGTTAGCCACCCTACCTCCCACCCACAGATAAGCCAAAATAGCTAACCATCTACACATGATTTTTAATCCCTCTGCAACTTTTTTGCAACAGTCAAGTATGAAGTAGATTGTTAGGTAATTTGATCCCCAGCTGCTAGATTCAATGTACGACAGGCTGGCTGCAGCCAGAGAAAGAAAAGATGTTTGACAATTTGTCTCAAGTTCCATGTTTGCTGAAAAACACAAGGAGCTCTGTGATGAAGACTAAATTATCTAATTTAACTTTTCAGGTGTATTTGACTTTGAATGCACATTATTAGATTTTTAAAATTATTGTGCATGATAAATTCTAGGAACTGAATTTCCTGTCATCAGTAATTTTCAGGAGCTGGGGCACTGAAAACTTTGCAGGATGACAGCCAGGAAGACATGGGAGGACTGTGTGCTGGGCTGGTTGGGGACACACAAAAAAGAGCATACATCTCATAAATAATTGCTATTTTGCACAGTTAATATTGTGGTGACCAATGAAGGTGGCTTCTCTTTTGGATCTTATGGCTTCAAGGACACTTTATTTTTACAAAACGCTAATTAATGCTAACAGTTTTATCCACTGTTTAACCTTTGATGTTTAAATGGTTTTAAGTTTTTATTGTATTTTTCTTATTGTTAAGAATATATCAAAGGGAGGCATAGAAATGGTCTAATAAATAAATATTGGTATGTCAAAAAATGTATACCTGCTTGTTTTCTTGTGTATCAAGCTCCCCTTTGCTGGAGTCTGAATTGCTATCATCATCCTCATCAGAGCTGTTCATATCTCTCAGCAACATCTCATCATCCGAATGTACATCTTCCAGCACCAAATCAGAACCATCAAGTTCTTCAGCTGAGGACCTACAGAATAAAATTGCTACATAATGTAACCACAGTTCCACTTCATTTTGGGTTGAAGCACAGACCACTGCTCATTCCAGAAGCTTAGTTCATTGTTAACACAATCCTAAACTCCATAACGTAACCCAAAAAGAAAAGGAAACAATTTCCTGTAGGGCCACAACCATCGTTGCATCACAATTACTATCATGGCAATCCAAGTGTCTTTACAGATTACATAGCTTGGTAGGTGTCTTAAAATTCTCAGCCAGATGCCAAAATCCATCTTTTTTGTTGTTCAAGAGAAACGTCAAGATCTCTTCATGTGCTTGATCTCATTTATTTTCTGCCTCAGAGCAAAGAAGTGGCTTCTCTTTTGGATCTTATGGCTTCAAGGACATACTTTTACAACAAAAAGCAAATTATTTTTAGAAGACTAAGATAAAGATAATTTCCCAAGACACAAATTAATTAAAATACATACCATCTATATGTTAATATTATCTAGTTAATTATATTATAGATTACATTTTATAAAATTCAGTTATTCAAATCAAACCTGCATCCTAAAAACCTTGATGATACTCCTCTCTGACAGCTGTCACAATAATTGAAATACAGGGGACACCCCACTGCTAGGACGCAAGATGATGTCACTTCTCATTAGATCCATCTACCTTGCTGTAGTAATTGAGAGAGACAGATCTCACTGAACTTGTGAGTAAACTTCCTTCTCTAATGCCATCAGATAATCCATTTTTTTTTAAAAAAAAAATGTTGTTTAGTAAGAAGCATATAAAATATTTTGGAGAAACACAATGGAGTATTAAGCAAATTTATTCTGAAGCTAATCAATAAGCTAGATAGTATAGTATATCTGTGATAAAGAATAGAATATTATAAACTCACTCAACCATGCCATCAGCTTCAGGAGAAACATGTTTGCTAGACTTGTGTAGTGCTAGTCTGCTGGAAATGAGCCATGCAAAAGCAAAATGGTAGCCCTAAGACCTTTTAGAATCTAATAAACTTAGCACATATCCTCAGGCTCTGGAATATCTGGGTATAAAATGGTTCTAGCAAGTGGCAACAGCATTCTGGTTACAATCCTTAGGCCTGTCATGGCTCATATACTTTGAAGCAGGATAAAAGTTATTGTGATTGTGCAGTTACTCACCTATCTTGGAAAGGGCAAGCTTCAGCAGGCTTCTTTCAAACCAAAGATCCAAAGGGAACTTCTGTTTGCAGGAAGCAACACAGCCCCCTGCCCTTCAATTATGAAAAGAAGCTAAAGAGAACTACACTCTCAAACTACAAGAGCTTTTACAGGGCATTGGCAAAGCAGAGGGACAGGTGGAAATGCCAATCCCCAGGAAAGAGTGCTAACATTTCTATGAACACCCAAGCTCTAAGATACTGGATACAAATGTCTGGGGACTCATGTAAAGAGAGAATTAAGTAGGAGGCAGCAGGGGTCCTTCCAGCGAGATCAAGTATTCAGGGGCTTCCCCAGAGAAATGACCTAACTTATCCCAGAATGAAGACTTTGGAGGCTAACAGGAAGACAGTCACAGTCCCTGTTCTCATGTAATGTTGGGGGATTGGAAATTAATGAACCCATGATTTGCTGTAGTGTGTGCTGTCACCATTTTGAATAGGCAACCTTCAATTGGAGCTTGCTCCATTACATCTGAACCCGGACACTATGGCTTGTGCATTAAACTAAGCCATAGTTACTTGTTAGGTTAACTGTGGGTTGTTTGACACACAGTGTCAACACACAGTGTCTGGATTCGGACATCACATAGCAACCTCCAATCAGGCTGATTGGAGGTTTCATTTTGAAAATGACAGTGGAAGTCTATACCTCTTCACAGCATTACTGCACATTATTAGCTCTTTAAATATTTTCCAGTACTCCATTTTTTTTTTGCTTATTGTCAATCATTTTCTCATACCCATTTGTCATCCACATATTCCAGTTTTTCACAAGCTCTCTCAACAGTTTTGCAAAATGAACCAAAAATATGCTGAGTTAATCTCATTTAAAATTGTAACCTCCCACGTTTTTTATGTTAAGCTTTTTTGGGGGGGGAGGGGAAAAGAAACTTCTGCATTAGCAGTCATGTGAAACAAGTCACCATTAAATCACTGCACTATTCTTTGAGTAAGAATACCCTGTCAAAGCATGTGAGCTGGCTGTCTCATGCAAACAGTGACCTTTCTGGTTTGCTGAATTTAAAAATCTGAATTTATGTGAAAAGGTATCGCCTGAAAGAATCTCAATATAAGTATATCATACTAGATCCTGTTTTATAATTAATTTTAAACTGAAGGCGGGTAACTAAAAGGAGAGCCACCAGTAAAAATGCATAAATTTAGATAAAAGTTTTTCCTAGCATAGCTCTCAGAAGCTACCTTTTGGAGACTGGGCTGCTACTAGACATTTTGCAGTGAGCTTTCGTCATGAGGCTTCCTGCTTAATCCAACATCTGAAGAATTCTTCCCTCATTTGTGAGGACCTAATATGCCCTCAATGAAAAAGCTTAATATGTTCTTAAGTCCCATTATTTAAAAACAAAAACAAAACCTTTCCTAATTATAGAAAAAGAAATAAACAAAGCACATAAAAATAGACATTTTACAGGTTTTCTATTTAAAAAGTAGATTTTATTTTACTAGATGTGCTAGCTTGCAGAAGTTTGGTAGCATACCTAATATTTAATGGTACCAACATCTGCACATAGGAGCTATCAAACTGATTGCTCCAAATCTGGGAAGTTGGTGCTTCTTTGTAGTTTACACAAAAACAAGTCCATCATTCAATATCCCTGAAAGATATGAACTCTAGACAGCTTATTCTCAAAGATCTTCACAGGTAGTGTTTCAGTAAACATTTTGAATAAGCTCCTTAGCAAGTAAATGGCTCTTTGTTTCAATATTCAAAACACTGGTGATAATATTAAGACAAAACTTTCTACTTAGCTGCAATGAATTCCTCTCTAATTCATTCTGTCTAAGCGCAAAAATTCAGCAGACATTTCAAGTTTAGGTTAATATATTAGTATTACCTTATTTCACAGACTGACTAAGATATATATGGTCCCATAAATTGTATCCATTTTATAACTCCCATAATCTCTCTTCCTCCCTCCACCGCTCCCACTTAACAGCAGGGAATGCTTATCAAATTTGCAGATGACACAAAATTGGGTGGGATAGCTAATACCCTGGAAGACAGAAACAAACTTCAAAGTGATCTTGATAGGCTGGAGTGCTGGGCTGAAAACAACAGAATGAAATTTAACAGGGATAAATGCCAAGTTCTACATCTAGGAAATAGAAACCAAATGCACAGTTACAAGATGGGGGATACTTGGCTCAGCAATACTACAAATGAGAAGGATCTTGGAATTGTTGTAGATCACAAGCTGAATATGAGCCAACAGTGCAATATGGCTGCAAGAAAGGCAAATGCTATTTTGGGCTACATTAGGGTGACCATATGAAAAGGAGGACAGGGCTCCTGTATCTTTAACAGTAATGTAGAAAAGGGAATTTCAGCAGGTGTCAATTGAAGAGGGTGAAATTCCCTCTTCATCACAACAGTTAAAGCTGCAGAAGCCCTGCCCTCTTTTGTATCTGGTCACTCTACTATAGTTAGTGTAGCTTTAACTGTTGTGATGAAAAGGGAATTTCACCCTCTTCAATTGACACCTACTGAAATTCCCTTTTCTACATTACTGTTAAAGATACAGGAGCCCTGTCCTCTTTTTCATATGGTCACCCTAGCTACATTAATAGAAGTATAGCTTCCAAATCATGTGAGGTACTGGTTCCTCTCTATTCGGCCCTGGTTAGGCCTGATCTAGAGTATTGCGTCCAGTTCTGGGCTCCACAATTCAAGAAGGATGCAGACAAGCTGGAGCGTGTTCAGAGGAGGGCAACCAGGATGATCAGGGGTCTGGAAACAAAGCCCTATGAAGAGAGACTGAAAGAACTGGGCATGTTTAGCCTGGAGAAGAGAAGATTGAGGGGAGACATGATAGCACTCTTCAGATACTTATAAGGTTGTCACACAGAGGAGGGCCAGGATCTCTTCTCGATCCTCCCAGAGTGCAGGACACGGAATAACGGGCTCAAGTTAAAGGAAGCCAGATTCCAGCTGGACATCAGGAAAAACTTCCTGACTATTAGAGCAGTATGACAATGGAATCAGTTACCTAGGGAGGTTGTGGGCTTTTCCACACTAGAGGCCTTCAAGAGGCAGCTGGACAACCATCTGTCAGGGATGCTTTAGGGTGGATTCCTGCATTGAGCAGGGGGTTGGACTCGATGGCCTTGTAGGCCCCTTCCAACTCTGCTATTCTATGAGTATATAAAAACCTAAAATGGAAGAGCTTGGAACGCTCTTCCAGAGCAACTACGTACCACGAGTTCCACTGTAGATTTTAAAACGCGTTTGAAAACTCATTTGTTTTCAATAGCTTTTGGTATTTTAGCTTGATTTACCGTTCTTATAACTATGATTATTCTCTTATTTCTGTTTTGTGAATCCCCTTCCCCCTTCATATGCTTTAATGTGATTTTAGGTTGTAAGCCTCTAGGCAGGGTATCGCTGTTTTATTTGTATATTTTGTACAGCACCAAGTACATTGTTGGTGCTATATAAATAAATTATCATCATCATCATCATCAAACAATTATTAGCCAAGGCAGGCAACCTCAGGCAGAAAGAGATGTGATATCTTCTCTGCCAATAGGATTGGCTACTACAGTGCACACTGGGGACTCCTCCCTAGATCTTTGGGTATGTCCATGGATAGATCAGCTAATCCATCACTAAGCTTCACAATGACTGGAAGACATTTTAATTTTCCCCTGACAAATCAACTGATTTACATATTACAACAGATTCTTAATTTTAAGATTAACAATAATTAGTTTATTTCTCAATAAAATGTACTAAACTCTTACATAACATAAAACTGTCAACATGCATATTCAAACCATATTTGGAAAGGTCATAATAAATAGTCATTTGTTACAATCCAATCTGAAACAAAATGCCTTAAAATCACACACAAAATTAAATATGTTGCCCCAATATATGTGAAACCTTGCATACTTTTGTTCATGCACTATGCATTGTGCAACCAGAACTCCACGCCACACTCCAGCATCCTCTGTGTCATTGCAACATTAGCTGTCCAAGGCTATGTCCCATTCAAAGCTAACAATGCAGCCACCACAGGTGTCAAAATAGCTGGGACTATACTAGTTCATCCTCTTGAAAGATATGTTGTAACAACTAGTTTTTACCTGGTGGGTTGTTGTGACCTAAACAGAGTCCCAGCCCAACCTATGACAAATACCACCATCACATTTTCCTCCCTCCCTCTCTCTCTCACACACACTTTCTTTAAACAAAAAACAAATATGGGGTATAATTGGTCTCATGCCATGGACTGAAATTAAAGATATATCCAGTTCTAAAGTATGATGGCGTTAGTACTGTAAGGCTTCCAAAGCTATATTGTAGATCAAACATGCAAAAGGGACATACTGAGCTGGTTCAGACATACAAGAAGGATTCCATCCTCAAAGGCAGCCTAGAAATAATTTTAGATAGATGATTTTCTGGCATTCTAAACCATAGATTTAACAGCTGGAAACAAGCATGGAGACCATATACTTCACCTTTGCCTTCTCCCTTTGTCAGCGCACTAATCCTAGCTAGCTCAAACTATACCTCCCAGTAAGTCTGGAAGAGAGAACTGTGGTTAAAAAGTCAGCTTATCAGTGAGAAACTTAAACTATGGTTTTAACTGTGTTCAATATGTCATGCATTCTACCTCAACCCATTTCTTATTGAACTATCAATTCCTTAACATTCGTCTGAACCATGGTTATATGACATTATTATTATTATTTATTTATTTATTTATATAGCACCATCAATGTACACTTCTCAATCAGAAGAATGAAGGATATATATTTCATCCCTGCCTATTTTATGATACATATGTGGCTACTGAGATAGCCAGAAATATAATGGCCCTGTTCAGATGCAACTTGGAGAAAGGTAGTTAGGCTAACCATGGTGTATGGTTAGCAGTAACCATACGGCGTGCACTTGCCATATGATCACAGACTCTGGTCCACAGCATGGTTACCTTAGCCACTCCCATCCTACAAAACTCCTCCAACTGCTCTGTCACACATTCCAGCGGCCTCTGCAGCTCAGACAACCGATGGCTGCCATTACAGGGCTGGCACTGCAGCAGCCATGGGCAGCCATTACAACAATGACGTTGTTTGGGGCAGCGGCTCAGCAAGCACGTAGCAAAACTGGGTCCATCCATCCCTACATGAGATCAGGAAGATCTTTGCTGCAGAGCTCTATGGTAGCACTTGGTTAGGAAGGAAAGGAACCTCTCGTGCAAGCACTGAGTCATTACTGACTCTTGGAGGGATGCCAGCTTTCACTGACGTTTTCTTGGCAGGCCTTATAGTGGGGTGGTTTGCCGTTGCCTTCCCCGGCCATTATTACCTTTCCCCCCAGCTAGCTGGGTACTCATTTTACCGGCTGAGTCGACCCGAGCTGGCTGCCTGAAACCAGCTTCCGCTGGGATTGAACTCAGGCCGTGGGGAGCGTTTTGGCTGCAGAAACTGCTGCTTTACCGCTCTGCCCCACACAAATGACACACTAAGAAATGGTTAAGTTTGCTAAGCCGTTTGCAGCATGTTGTTAGTGAGGGTGGTTAAACCATGGCTATGTAGCCACCATGGTTTGAAAAATCACCATTCAGACAACACACTAAGCCATCACGATTAGCTCAAAACACTAAACCATCATGGCTTAGCATGTTGTCTGAACAGGGCCATTATGGGTAAGCTAGAGAGAATCCAACATTTTCTTTAGTATAATGCATGATGTCACAAGTAATGAAAGGAAGGAAGGAATGGAAATGATTTTTCCTTTTTACAACATTTGAATAACTTCTTATCAAATGAAGCCAAAGTGCTAGCTTTCCACATTTATATGTATGCGGAGGATCAGGGAATATTCATGAGCAAACATGTCTAAATAATTCCCAGGTTACCATACTGGTCACAGTACTGGCAGCAGTAACAGCAATAAGGAAAACAGGTCTGAACACCACAGGGCTTTTGTCAGCTTCTGGTATCTTGCCATTGCTTTGGGCCTTTCTATGAGCTACTGATGCTATTCTATTCTTGCCTTGATGTGTATGTTCATTAGCGCCCACTCTCTTAGTTAAGAACAAAGTCTTAAGTCATGTTTTCATCTCCTTCCTGGGAACCTAATCCTCAGAACTACTCAGCCACACTATGATGAAGCATTCTGTCTAGTCAAACACCTGGCCCCTGGCCCAAATGTATTTAACAATAGCCCTGTATAAGACAAATAGCTTACCATAACACAAAACTATTCCAAGATATTATCACTTCAAACTGCAAGGAAGGGACTGCATGACTCCCTGCCCTTACCACACACACACACACACTCCTACACATAGAAATTGCCATGTAAGGGAGAGGGCAAGGGCATTATAACTCTTCTCCTGTTTGCTTTTTAACATTGGGAAGAATTCAATCTTGCAGCCCCTCACCTGTAGCCCAAAATGGTACACTAGGAGCAGTCTAGAATATGATAAACTGTTCATCTAAAAAGTCTCCAATTTGCACCAGTTCAACAGCCAGAAACTGGGTTTACCAAGCCCAACTAGATGAGACATCTACAAGACTCCACCACTTCAGAGCAGTGCAATTCTATGCACATCTACTGAAATGTAAGCCCCACTGGCCCCACTGAATTCAATGGGGCTTATTCCAAGGTTATAAGATTACAGCCTAAAAGTTCATTTGACCACACTTAGAATTACATTCCCACTGCCCCCTTCCTCCTGTGGGGTAATTCTTTTCTAAGATGGGCATGGAACCATTTCCCAGTAGCTTGGTGTCTAAATTTTCACAGAATTTCATTGTAAAGAAAAAAATGTCTAATACTAATTTGTATTTCCTAAACTAGCTGATGCTAAAAATAACACACAGGAAAAGGTTGTTGTCCAGTCATACAATTAGGCCTTTCATCTATTCTCATTCTGTGTGACCTTGGGCTCTTCTTTCAAGTTACGATATTCTTCTGTAATCACATGGTACTACATTGCTTTTACAGGAAGTTCATGTGTGGGGGAGGGGGCAAGGACTGAACTATTTCCAGTGCTTCCTTCTCTTACTCATTTGATGCAACATCCTAATTCCACACCAAACACATTACAAATTCTATAGAGCATTCCCACATTCTATTACTGGCTTGAGGAGTTGGTTATGTTAGTGAATACCGGGGATGGACGAATCAGCGTACTCATTGTACTTTCAGTCCATACTACTTTCCCACGTGTTCACCCACAAGTCCATGCATCCCATTTCCATATTCAACCATGATTTTTCTTAATCCATAAAACCATTCCATGTTAAATATTTAATGTGTATGTTTAAACATACTTTTTCTCAAATGATGCATTTTGATACGTTTTTGAGCTAAACTCTGATCACACTAGTCCTGAAAGTGCAGATCAAGTCAGTTTGTGTCAAAATTCACAAAGATCAAATTCCTCAATCACACCAGTGGAGAGAAGCTACATATTTTTATAGATGCTGACAATTATATGGCAGCATTCAGTGACTTGCTACAAAGCACCTAACCAAAAACTAGGCTGAGCAGTAAAGACAAATGAGAAGGGAAGGCATAAGTCCTAACAACTAATTAAAGCCATTTTTAGTCTTTAATAATTAGGATTTTAATACATTGCATTTCAATATATTTGCAAATTACCAACCTAAATATAGTTGTTTTGGGGTCAAAGCTAATAATGTGAAATGCATGAGTGCATTTCACATGTAAACAACAACAAAAAGCAGTTGGGAGAGGAGATGCAATCTGGACTGCAATGCACCCGTGCTGCTGTCCCAATGAAAATGCCCGTTCCAGACACCAGCTGCCATTCACATTGGGATGAAAGCTGCCAGGAGTCCCAAAAGATACTGAAACGCAAGGTAATTTACAGTTTAACAATACTACCCCTCACTCTTAGAAAGATAGGCTATCACTTATATTTTATTCCCCAACAATTTGGAAATATAAGTGATGCCTATTCTTTTAAGAGGAAGTGGTAACATTCTTGTGAAGTTGAAGAGTAACTTTGTGAAGAAAGCTTTAAACTCACTTAAATCCTGTGGCCTTATATAAAATGTGAGACGTGTCAGCATGCCAGATGGTATTTGCCAAATTACCCAACCGGGCACAGCTTGTTGTTTCATCCGAACCTGGTGGCATGGTTTGAGGAGAAAACAGCCCTCTAATAACCCATGGCCTTGGGAATGGAAGGACATAAAATGGGGGCAGGAGGACATTAAGAGTTTAACTGAAGATCCATGGAGAATTAGAGAATGACACTTTCCAAAACAACCAAGAATGCCAACTTCCTTGATAATCATGTATGGGTGTAAGAACATGACACAATGTGGCCAACATCATTCATAGTTCAGTCCTTGAAAGTCTGGAGACAGAGGGCATGTCTACACCAACCATTAAATCCGGGCTGGTCTTGTTTGGGTCCCTGTGTGTCCATATGACGCACAGGGAATCCTGGGCACAAGTGGAGACGACCACGGGCTTTCCGTGGGATATCAGGAACTGCAGAAAACCCGATGTTTCCTGCAGTCCCGGGAGCATCCCATGGATGGCAGGCAGTGTGACTGCTGCTCCTGTCTCTTCCTTTACTCCCCACGAGTAGTGGGGCTCTGAAAACAGGCAGAGAGCTGTATGGGGAGGCTCTGTGCCCATGAGGGGGGAGTGGGTTTGGGGGAATTCCCCTACTTTTCAGTGGAGCGCAATTGTGCTCTGTCTCCCCTAATTAAAAAAATGGTGGCTTCAACATCACTCTTCCCTTCCAGGATGTCGCACTGCCGTTTGGAAGCTGGGGGAGGATCGCAGAAGCAGGTAAGCCCGCGATTCTCCCCCCTCCATCTACACCCTTAGGTGTAGACATACCCAGAATGTGACCAACCCTTGAGTGTAGATTGACAGGAATATTTCACACATACTTCATTTTCTCCCACAGGATACCTTACCTGCAAAACTCTGAACAGCTCCCTGTAGGTTCATATAGCTCTTCCACCTCGTATGCATTAGTATCATGGTTTTCTACACTCCTAGAATTGTGCCACTCAAAACATGGGTTTTTATCAATGGATGCAAAAGGCAAGTTCTCATACTCTGGGATTTCTTCATAATGGCTCACATTTTCATATTCTGGTACATACTCATGAGTGAGAGAGTTCAAGTGCCCTTGAGATGTGAAGGTCTGTTCATCTAAAGACTTTGATCTTTGGCTGATTGTTTCATTTTGACCCCTGAGTCCTTGCTTTTCCTTTTGTGAGGATAGGCTGCCCATTTCTGTTGAATGTGCCTTTGAGGGTTTTTTCCCCCTTCCATTTATCATGCTGGTTGCATTTCGATTTTTGCCAGGTCCTTCTGCACTAGAAAAAGTAACAGTGGCATTATCTGTAGATTGGCTGCTCTTAGTCAAAAATTTCTGGAAGTCACTTTTCATTATGCAAACTGACAGTTTCATGTTTAAGAATTTCTTTAGTGGATTTTTCTTTGGGGGCTCTTTTGGCGGCTTGTGTATTCGCATAGTATCTACTGAAGACAAGGACTTGGCTCGAGGTTTTGTCACAACATTTGGAAGTTCAGAGTTTTTTGCATTCTTGGTGTTCTTTAAGGCTTCTGGGTTGCCTGAAAATGGAAGAATAGGATGAGGTAATTTCCAAACAGGTTTCTCCAAAAAAGACTTTGGATTATCACAGGATAGCGATGCACTTTGTTCTTTGGCTGACAAATGCCTTGTACGAGGCCCCTCCAAAGGAGCCCCTGAAAGTCTCTCTTCATTAGAAAGGTAAGCACTTTGCTCTATAAGTTCTGCTGATGCAGCCTTCTTCAATAGCCCAGCTGCAGGGATGCTATGCCGTTGAGGTTTTTTTGGAATGATTCTTGGAGAATTTTCACCTTTTAAGGAAGTGTCTTTATCCTCCTTCTTTTGTGCAGCATCATGAAGGCTTTCAAAGGCAGGCAAATGCTGATTGCATGATAATTTTAATTGCTTAGGCAAACTCATAGAAAGATTACTACATCGTATAAAGCCAGTCTCTTTGTCATTAGCAGCCAACATTCTGGTATCTTCCATTATATTACCAGTAGGATTTATTGAGTTAAGGACCAAAGAACTTTCTGCGTGGTAAGAGCTTTCATGTGGAACCTCAGGCAAGAGGTGATGTGGAATCAGTTCTTTGGAATCAGCAGATTCGTCTGACAGATGCATTTTTCCAGCAACGTATGAAGCAATCTCAGATTTATCAACTGCCTGTATATGTTCTTCATTTTTATAGGAAACACTTTGAACAAGAACATTAACTTTTGCAGTTTTTTTAACAACACACTCAGAAAACCCAGCAGAACCACAGTCTGAAGCTACTAGCTCTTTCATTCCTTCTCCTGGCATATCTATGCCATCTTGGCGGACTAGACAAGGAGCGCGTAACTTTCTTGGTTTGGGAATTGGGAGACATTTATTTAATGGAGTAGTGCCTATATCCAATGAAGACAAAGGTTCACCGCCCCCTTTTGTTTTGGTGCCTGTATACAAATCACCAGTATCCACTTTTTCCAAAGCTGCTGGGTCAAGTAAGCAGAAGCAACTGTCAATGTTTTCAGTCAAAAGAGGAGCTTCTGGCATTTCAGACTTAACACCAGCTATCTTCACATGTTTGTCTGGGTTGTCCATAACTTCTTCAAAATTGGATGAAGGCAGAAGGTCTGTAAATTCTATTTTGATGTCACTGTTAGAACTACTACTGTTATCTTTTTCAACTTTACTCAAAGGCTTCTGCCTCAAACAGCTGTTACTTGGAAAAACACTTTGTGTTAGAACATCTTTGAGTTTTTCCTCCAAAATACTAGCCTTCAAGATGACCCTATTTTTATTCATATTTTTTTCGTTATGGTTATCAAGTATCATCCTAGGTTTCAGTGATGATGATGGCTGTTCACCTATATCAATATTCTCTAGGTTTTCTAACTGTTCAAATATGCTTGAGTTTTTGCATGTGTTCTCTCCACTCCCAAATTTATGAATGCATTCAAAATTGCATGAACACACCGATATGATATAAGCAGTATTGTCTCTTGGGGCTGCATTTGTGTAATTCATATGAACCAAGTACTCAGATGTGTCTCCTTCACGTTCTTCTAAACTCTTAGAACTTTTACTTAAAGATGGTGGTGCACTTTTAACCTCAGGAACAGATGAGCACTTGGGAACCTTTGGTTTTGGTGCTATTGCTGGTTTTGTTTTCTTTGTGGGTTGTAAAATATCTGCAAGAACAACATCTGGTTTAGGTGCCACAGGAGGTGGCACTACTTTGTGTGCTACCACAAATTTTGGTTTTGGGGCCACCGGTGGCTTCTTAATCTCTAGAAGGGAGTGGAAAGAGAGAGAGAAAAAATAAAATATTAGGTTGGGTATGATGATTCTATGCAGAACACAGGAATGTAAGACTATACATATTTTAAAATATTGCTATGTTTACAGAGGATAAGGCTATCAATGGCTACTAGTCATGATGGCTATATATTACTTCCAGTATCAGAGTGAGTATGTCTCCCAGTACCAGGTGCTGGGGAATACGAGTGGGAGGGTGCTATTGAACTCCTGTTCTGCTTGTGGGCTTCCCATGGGCATATGACTAACCACCGTGGGAAAATAATGCTAAACTAGATAGGCCTTTGGTCTGATCCAGCACAAGTCCTCTTTTCTCATTTTTATTTTCTATCAATTTTCATCACTATTTATATCAAAGGTTGAGATTCAAGAAAAGAGAGAGGCTTATCTGTAAACTCATCTGCCACTCTCTGTCCTGCAATCCTTCCCTCAGGGCAGCTAATGGCATATAGCCTGGGTGGGTGGGTGAATGCGTGTCCAGCTGGGGCAGTGACTGGGATTTTCTTTTGCTTGCCTCATTCCCTCTTGCCTACGTTGCCTCTCACCCTCACCCCTTCTGGTTACTGGTCCAGTGCACCCAATAGGCAGGCAGTTAACAAGCCACAGTGGCTTGTTAACTATGCTGTGTATGCCAGGAGAATTTGTATAATTACTTTCGGTAGCACAGCTTTCGCAATGTGCGAAGCTGGACAGGGTGGCTTGCTGCCATGGGTAACAAGCCAGCCATAACCCTACAACAGCCCGTGGGTTCTGGGTAGCTTATTAACTATGGTTGATTAACTGCCTACTGATCATGTGAACCCAATCTGACTTAACTGACTCACTATGTTTCAAGATCAGCTTGAATGTACCATCCCTTGATAGTACAAACCTCCTAAAATCCTTTCCCCCTTCTTCACTGTTAAGCTCACGCCAAACCTCTCTTTTTCTTTCCCATCAGCATTAATGACTCCAGTTTAGTTACTCCACACTTCTGCTTCACATTCATCAGCCTTTTTTTAACCCAAATGAAGCACATGTCTGCAGCCTGATTTAGCTACTGTCTTGACTGCACATATTTATGAAGAAAATTGTATCATCTAATGTCCCCAAATTGACATCTGTATATTTGAAATTCTTGTTAGCTGAATCTACCCCTCTCCTCAAATGTTTTTCCCCCAGCCAAGGTCACTGAGATCCACTTGTTTTCTTAAAACAATTGTTCATCACAAAATAATCCTCCACAGAAAAAAGTAACTTCAGAACACTCAAAAAATAACATTAAACCTTGTGGCCAACAACACAGTTCTGATAGCCACTGCAATTCCATAAAATTCCAGGGCCAAAAGGAAAAAAAATCAGATGACAAGGGTCTTCTTTGTGGCTGCACCCAAACTGTGGAACTCTGTTGCTCAGAAAGTTTGGATAGATCCTTCTCTCTTGAGATTCTATCATCTGGCCAGGTTGTTTTCATTCCCCTGGCATTTGGCCTGTCAGGTTCAACTTTAATAGACAGATGCCCTATTTAATATTTTTTATCAGTTGCTCCAGTCTTTGTTCTTTATGGTCTTGTTGTATTATCGTGTATTACTTATTAATTTACTTCATTATTTTATTAAAAATATTTTTAGACTGCCCTTCATCCTCTCAGATAACAGGGTGGTGTACAATGGACATGAGTAAATGAGCCACACCAAGATAAAAAAAAAATACAGTATGATTTGTGTGGATGTTTTTAAAGTATTGTGAATGGAACAGAAAGGAGGGTTATGTATTTTTAAAATCAACTGTGTTAAATCAGATGGGCTCCATAGCAAGAACCTTCAACAGGTTGTATGTATATACTTGTTTCTTGTTTTCTCAGCAGCAACTACAAGTAGTTCTGTTTTATGGGTGCCACGTTTACCTATAGCAGACGATAAAATACAAACGTACCTAAATCCATTAACTCTGTCACATCTTAATTATTATTATTATTTATTTATATAGCACCATCAATGTACATGGTGCTGTACAGATAACACAATAAATAGCAGGACCCTGCCGCGTAGGCTTACAATCTAATAAGTTGTAGTAAACAATAAAGAGGGAAGGAGAATGCGAACAGGCACAGGGAAGTGTAAACAGGCACCGGGTAGGGTGAAGCTAAACAGTATAGAGTCAGAACAAACTCAATATTTGAAGGCTATAGGGAAAAGAAAAGTTTTTAGCTGAGTTTTAAAAGCAGTGATTGAGTTGGTAGTTCTCAAGTGTTCTGGAAGAGCGTTCCAGGCGTAAGGGACAGCAGAAGAAAAAGGACGAAGCCGAGTAAGGGAAGTGGAAGTCCTTGGGCAGGCGAGAAGCTTGCTTAAGGAGATTCAGGGCCTTGCTAGACCCAGCCGGATAAGCCGGCAGGGAGGCGGGGCGACGGCGCGCTAACTTTAGCGCGCGCCACCCCGCCTCCTAGACGGCCGACGCGCAGGGACTACAGAAGCCGTGCAGCGTCGGCCATTTTTTTTTTAGTGTTAAAGGGGCCACGTGTGCCCCGAAGACTCGGACAAGGTAAGTGGTTTTTTTTTTAAAAAAAAAAATCCTTCCCTCGCCCCCATCCTGTCCTCGGCTCTCCGGCTTTCCCCCCACCCTGTGCCATCCCCGGCTCTCCTTCCCTCGCCCCTCCGTGCCATCCCTGGCTCTCCTTCCTTCGCCCCTCCGTGCCATCCCCGGCTCTCCTTCCTTCGCCCCTCCGTGCCATCCCCAGCTCTCCTTCCCTCGCCCCTCCGTGCCATCCCTGATGTCTGGCTTCCCCCCCCTCTCTCCTGGCGGGTCTGGCCTTCCCCCTGCCCCTCTCTTCCCCCCCCAGGATCCCCCCCCAGCCCGATGGGCACAGCGCTCGTATGAGCGCTGTGCCCAGTCCGTGGCTTTTTCCAGCTACTCGCGAGTAAGCGAGTAGCCGCAAAAGGGCACAGACCCTGCTAGACGTTCCGCAGCCCCAGCCTCGGGCCGGGGCTGCGGGAAAGGCGCGCCATAAGCGAATTCGCTTATGGCGCGTTAAGGGAGGTATCACCGCGGCCTGACCCCGGATTCCCCTGTGCGTCATCTGGATGCGCCTCACAGCGCGCTAAGACCTCGTCTAGCAAGACCCTCAGACTAAACATCCATAGGAACAAGCTGCAAATGCCATAGTAACTGTAGAGAATGTGCTGAACCTCTTTTTAATTTTATTTACATCCCACTCCATCTCAGTAATTAATCTGTCTTTGGAAATCCTTGCAAAATTCAAGTTTATTTCTCCAGTTAGGATCCTTAGCTTCCCTTATGAATTTGCTCTGAACTTCCGGGATTTCAGAAAGGAGATGAATTAAAACAAGGTTTTAGCCTTTTTGTTATTCTTTGATTGCGTGTATTCTTCAATTATTTTTTATTAAAAACTTTACAAACTCTCAGAATGGAAGAATCTGAGGCAAGTGAGAAACAAGAAGGATCAGAAACTGCCTTGTCTCTGTGGGTGCTTCCAGGTTTTATATCACCATTGCCTTTGCGACATCCACAGAATGTTATAGGGTGGTGTCCAGACATTGTGGTCTTCAACTTCTAACCCTCCTGTGTTTTCCCACCATTTCTTCCGTCTTAATGAACTCCAAAACACTTCTCTCTTGGAGTCTTGTATAAAAACAGTGCAGAATGTAATGCGCAATGTCCTCAAGTGCTCCTCATCTACAAACACACAGGAGCTGATTTACTGGCACTTTAGCATATGTCATCCACATAAGCAAATGGCATTGTTTCAAAATGAAACCTGGTAAAAGCTTTCCTCCAAGAATGAGCTTTGAAGATAGTTTTGTTGGATGGGGTCCACTTTTGATGAAATCGATACCCTCAGTGATCTAAATGATTTCCATGTTCAAGTGACTACCAAGTCTTAAATCTTATTTTTAATTAATTTTGTTCCTGTCTCTTATCCACTGCATTTAACCTAACTGTAGGTAGTGCATAAGCTAAAAGCAACTCCCTCACCATTTAGTCCAACAATTTATTACCATCTATTCCCACATGCATTTTTGGCATGAAAAAAACTGCAGCTTTTACCTAGTATAAGAGAAGCACTTTGTGTGCCCTTAATGGAAAAGAATCCTGCTTCCGCTCATAGCATTCATTATTTATTTAATCAACTTCTCACCATATCTAAAGGTATCTATAGGCAATTTAGAGGTATCTAAAACAATGTTATGTTCCTAGCGTAACATGGCACTGAAGTGTACTCATCTCAAATATTCCAACATCAAATTCAGTGGTTTCCTTAATGCACGGGGAAAACAAGTTTAGACATGGTGATCCCTCACCCATCTCTTGAAAGCGCATTCACCTTCCAAGCCTACGCTTTTCCAGTTATAAAGCAGTGGCATAAATCACAGAGCATATAGCAATCTGGGAAACAATCCAAACTGAACACAGCATAAACCTATTTCCCAAACAACTGGCATGCAGCTTTCTTCCAATCACTTTCCAAGTATCCAATAGGGGTCTGTCCAACCCAGCTCCTGTGTAGCTTTGGGCTGTGGGGAGGCAGGGAGAGACGAGGCCCAAAACAGAGAAAGAGCAACATGAAGGGAGAGCAGAGCACAGCTTGCAAGAGCAGGTCTCTTATTTGTGGAGAGCAGGGAACAAGTCTAACTCAAGTTTTGTACTCTGGAGCATCCTAAGTCGGTCTCCCTGCACATCCTTCCATAAGTGGGAACAAACAGGCACAGCAGACCAAGGCAGGTGGTGGCAGCCTTCTCCAACACAATGCATTCCAGATGTGTTGGACTGCTAACTCCCATAATTCCCAGGTAGCATGGTAGCACATCTGGAGGGCACCAGGTTATTTATTTATTTATTTATTTATTACATTTTCATACTGCCCAGTAGCTGAGGCTCTCTGAGCAGTTCACAATCAAAATCGTAAAATACAACAGATCAAAACATACAAAGCTATAAAGTTTCAAAATACCATGTAAAACTGTGGGCTCAAATTCAAACAGTGTCTCTTCTTTAACATCTGTCTGCTGCCAACTCCCCCTCCCCATCCTCTAGATTTGTCACACATTGTGCTCAGATTTATAAAACCTATTAACCTAAGTGCATATGAATTTATATTTTTTTCAAACTTTAGCGCCCACCATGTATTAATATATTGTTAGTTCATCGGTATCCATCAACACTCCTATGGCCTTTAAGACTCAACCGTGGAAGGAGTTGAAATCTTAGCTTCCATAACCATTCCACACAGAAAGCCTGCTACCTTTTCTGTAAATAATCATACCAATCCAATGACTAAAAATCCTCCTGCCTCAAAGCCAGCCTTCTTATTGTAAAGCAAAATTCACATTTCACCCTGATATTTACCATATTTAATGTTGTAACCATAACCAGGCCAGCCCAAGACATATTGCTGCTTGAGTCAAAGGGCTTCCCATCCCAATTCCATGTATAGAAGCTGACAAGTAAAGTTTTACTTCAGTGCTGGTGGCAGGAAGCATCCTCCACTGCACTCGGGAGCAGCAAGCTAGCTTAGAGAGCACAGGGCAGGCTGTGTGCCACATGGATCTCTCTCCTCAAAGGCCTCCTTGTTAGCTCCCTGACACCCAGCATCTGCCACCTGAGGCAACTACCTCACTCTGGCTAACAGCAGGACCGGCCCTGCCCATGCCTGCTCTATTGTCTCAAGTTGCTCTCAACAGAGATTCATTCCCTCAACCTTACCCCTAGGTTCACTATACGGCCGTCAGCAAGCCACCATATCGCTATCTTGGTTTTCTAGCAATTAAATAGAACAGTCATTAGTGATCTCACAGTACCTCATCTTCCATAGGAACCCCCCACCCCACAATATTCAGCAGGCTCAGACATTTCCAGTAAATGCAGGAGCCTTGGATAATTCCATTTAATCCAGGTTGGAACTTGTCTTTTCCTTTATTTACATTATGAAGCGCATTTCTTCCCACACGTAACTTTATCAAGCATGAATCAGAGTCAGCTCTGCATAATGGGCACAACCCATCTGCCTACCAAAGCGTTTCAGATTCTTCTGCTTAGTGAGGATAGTGAAATTCTCATCCAGTAATTCATCTCAAATGCAAAACTGTCCATACGCTTTCTGAATAACAGCATCTCTTCATAAGCCAAGAGAATCTGCATGAATTGAATGCCTCTAGCCATTTGCCATGCCCTCAACCTCTGTACTTCTTAGACCAACTACATCTCTTATTCTTTCTTATGCAACGCCAAACAGATGCTTTCTTCCTTAAATGCATATTTAAAATTTCCCTCACTGTAATGGTTTTACAGGTTAGTATCTGCAGAACACCAGACAATGTGCAAAAATATAGACAATTGTTCTAACTTCTCATAGCCTTACTGCAAACTGTTTTTCTCCATTTATTGTTTGTACAGTGGCAGTGATTTTTTTCAGGTGCACAAGTGTTCAATGTAAACATTAAAGGAAATGACTAATAACATCCCGGAAGATGTGACAGCAGTCTTTGAAACATTGGTGGGGAGGGGGGAGAATAGTTACCAAGCATCCTTTTAGAAATAACCTAAACATATCCCAAATCCAAAAGGAAAACATTTTAAAATTTAGCTTATTGAACATAATCCTGAAGGAAAACAGGAAAATTGGGAATGGCTTTAAAATGAATAAAGAAGAGATGAAGAAACTTCCTTAATCCGGATGGTGCAGCTGTAGCTGAGTAAACAGTGGACATTTTAAAGGATCAAAAGGACACCTAACCCTTTAGACCTGTTTTTTTAAATCTTTCCAAAAAATTTTTGGAAAAGAATGATGTTCATCTAGTTGACTTCCTTTTTGCTGCACATTGTCCTCAACTGTTGCCCTACTCTTGTTCCTGATTTAAAAAGAAACTTAATAAAAATGGCATTTTCATATATACAGATGAAGAGCTGAAAATTAGTTATTGTAGTTATAATTCATATTCAAAACTGTATTTCTGCCTTCCCTTCTCTATAAGCACACTTCAATGGCAGAGACTCCAACTTCCAGTCTTTTCCAAAGTATGTTTATTTGGTAGCCAAGTCAATTTGCTGTAGTGGAACTTCTGAGTAAGCATGCCTAGGGCTGCACCTCTAAAAGACATGCAGCTCAATCCTATGTATGTACTTAGAAGCAAGTCCATAAAGTTCAGTGGAGCTCACTTCCTAGAGTGTCTAAGGCTGCAACTCCAATGCACACTTGAGGAAGACCCATTGAGCTTAGTGGGAGTTCCTTCCAAAAACACACACACACAGAAATAGTCTGCTATACGTTTGAATACTATGACATTACTTTTCCTAGGCTTGCATCTTAACATTATGCACACATGATGTATAGTCATATACATGTATTTCATAGCAAACACCAGCATTCCATTAAAATTTGCTAAATATGCATTTATCAGCAAACTTCCTGGGATGATATTTGTGTCCACTCAAAGAAACAGGAGTACCAATATTTCTTTATCATGCTGTTCATCTCTCAAGTCCATAAATAACTGAAGCTGGCATATTAATTAAGCTAACACAAAGCCCAGTTCCTAGACTTACGTCAGCAGTAAGATAGGCAGGGACACTAGCTACACTGCCACAATATTATAAAAAGAGGTATTAAGATGTTATACTGGTTCTGCAGCAATGCAGGTTTCGTGGGAGGACGCCCTGCCAGCATGTAGCGTCATACTTTCTCCAACCCTTAAGCAACACAAGAACATAGGGAGCTGCCTTAAACTGAGTCAGACCATTGGTCTTCCTAGCCCATCATTGCTGACTGGGTTTCAAGCAGGATTCTTTCCTCACTCTACCTGGAGAAGCCAGGCAAAGCATGTACTCTACCAACTGATTTATCGACCCTCCTTTACAGTCCTTTCCCTCCTGGGAAAACCCCTAGAGTGGCTTAGGAATAGGTTTACATCAATCTATAAACTGACTGGGTTAGTGCACAACAGTAATCCATGATAGTGGAATTCTGGGTTGCTGTGATCTGTGAATGTAGCCACACTAACAAACAATGGTTGTTTGTTAACCATGAACAATCCAGAAAAAGGACCCATGGTTTGCGAACTCTGAGACGTTTAACCCATGTGTTGTCATTATGTGTGAACGCAGAACTGTGGCTTGTTCAAGAATTGTTTCACCAGGCTACAGAGGCATTGGGTAAAAGCATTTTTTTAAGAAACTCAGCCACTCTACATGCCAGTACTACAGAACTACCAAGGCATTTGAGATAGAGGGAGGGAGCAGGTGAAGGATGAGGGAAATAATCCTGGGATTGAGAAATCAAACTGTTTGGTTGTCTGCCAGACAAACCTTGGGTAGGGCAACAAACCATGGGTCAATGTTATGTACAAACCAGACTCCTCATTTTCACTAAAAACTAAATTTAGAACTGTATTCAGCGGTGCAGCATCACACACTTCTCATATATCAAATGGAATACAGGAACACATGAAGCGTTTTCCACCAGAAAACGTTTCATTTTATAACCTACATGCCCGAAATTCTCCAATTCCTCTCTCATATTCAGGACTGACGTATACTTGAGTGATCAGGCTTGTGGGAAAACTCCACTGCTCCTTCAAACAGCACCTGTGATAATGCTACTGCCCACACACCCCAAAATGCAAACAAATCCAATCTGAGGAAAAATCTTCTTGCAAACTAACCTCTACAAATCCAGGAAAATATATTGTTAAACTAAAGCCAAAGCTAAGAGCAGCCCATACCATCTTATGACTGCTCTGAGAAGAGATGAGCAACTCTACAAGCATCAAAAATATGTTTAAGAGCACAATGCTATGCATGTCTACTGAAAAGCCTATTGAATACAATAAGGCTTGGTTCCAGGTATGAGTGTATAGGACTGCAACTTTGCTGTAGATGATAAGAGTTTGTGTGCCCATGCAGAAATTAGACTATTTTTACACTATATTTTGATAATACTTTAACCCTGGCCATAGCTAGACCTAAGGTTTATCCCTGGATCGTCCAGGGGTCAAACCTGTTCATCTAGGTGACACACAGGGGATCCAGTGCTCAGGCAGGGGTGAACCCTGGATGATCCCAGGATAAACCTTAGGTCTAGCTGTGGCCCTTATCTCTGCAGTACCAAAACTTCAGCCACTAATTGAATAGGTAGGCTTCCAAAACATCTTCAAAGGACCAATGCAAGCAAAACACAGCTGATCAATTAAGTATTTTCAAGAGAGCAGATCTTAGACTCACATGCTCCCTTCCCTTCAATGACAGAGTTAAACGCCTAGGCAGCTTTTTAACCAGTTTTGAAATCAAGGTCTGAAGCTGGTTTGCAAATTCTAGTTAACATCAGTAGAGACATAACACCACATCATGGTTAATGCTGAAAATGGAATGGAGAGGGGGAATTCATATAGGTGAAAGGATGGGGAAGTGAGAGTTCATCCCCACTCCCAGTCTTCTCAAATATGTTTAAGAAATTATTATTATTATTATTATTATTATTATTATTATTATTAATATCCTACCTTTTCCCCAATATTGTTGCCTCAAAATTGGAAACATAATTTTTCTACCAGGCTACAGAGTTGTTTTACGTGCTTCTTAATACTTCCACAAATGGAAAAATCTGAAGTTCATACGATGTATGTATATCTACATTATTCCTTCTTCTTTTCATATTGTTCTGCCTGTTTCCAAGTTGATGCTTATTTCTCACACCCCACTTCATGAACTGCCGCCATACAACGTCTGCAGTCAGAAAACATGGGCCACAGCAAGACATTTCCCTGCCTGAGGCAGTAAAAATGCAGTAACACATCAATTTCCTGCTGTTTCATGACACCCCAAATCAGCTACCTGAGCAGCTACCCTTCTTCCTTTTATATTGATTGTTTCTAGTGATGGGCAAACTCCATTCAGCTTGCAATTGGTTGGTATTCATAAACTTTGTTAGATAACTCTTAGGGAAAAGCTCACTTTTTCCTGAAAATTATATCCCAGCTTGTAAGGCTTAAGGCTGTAGTACTCCAAAATGCTTCCACGGAGCAAGTGATGAGTTGCAAACTTGTGTGTTTGACCAAATACTACAACTACAGTTAAAGGCCGTTTCATCTTATATCTCTTCTCAAAATCTACCATAAAAGCAGTAGATCCACATGCTTTATCTACTCTTTTATTCAATTAAGTTAGTTCTGATTTATGTTGCTAATGCAGGCATAAGGGAGCTGCTAACCTAATAGAGGAGTGAACAAAAAGATAGATGAGGTACCTCTGACAACAACAAAAATATCTGAGTAACTCTCATCCAATATCCGCTTGTTTTAAGACAAGGATTTAGCTTTCTAAACTGATAATGGTTAGGGAGGGTAAAGTACTAGTATCAGTTCAAAATAAGAGCCTAATAGTGAATGCCTTCAATATTTATATATGGGATTTTTCTTGTGTAATCTTGGTCAGGTTGGGCAGACTTCAGGTTTCTGGGATCTATTTTGCTTTTTTACTACAATCTCAAAGTCCACCAACTGGAGCTAGGTGCAAAATACTGGTTCAGGGGGACAGATATATACCTAGAATTAAGGAATAGGGTGTCTTTGAGCAAATGCCTCAGACCAAGGGCAAAATCCAACACTCTTGCTGATTCCTTTCCGCACTGCCAATTCCCTTCTGCCAGCGGTGGATCCCACCAATTTCACTGTACAAGTGGGACCCATGGTTTACACAGGAAATTTAAAGCAAGTCTAGAAGAGTGGAAACACATTTTTCTGGAAGGCAGGTTGGCAAAGCTCCCTTATGCAAGCTTCTGCCTCCTTCCAGAAACTTGTGCTTCTGCTCATTTCAGGTTGCACCGGAAACACTAAATTGCCGTTGTGCAAGCAGTGCGGGGGCACATGTGCAATGGAACTGGTGGGACTTAAGAGAATCACTGGGGCATAAGTACCTCATTGGATTGTGTCCCAAGAATTTGTCAACATCAGAACTGAGCTAGCAATCTTTTCACATAAAAATTCAGCCCTGGTTGCTTCCATGCTTTCTTCATTTCAATGGCCAAATTTGTAGGGAAGGGAAGGGTAATTTTGCTTTTGCTTTTATTAAACAACTGGGAGTCAGAAACCTTGCAAATCTACTGTTACCGCTACCCCTAGATCATCTACTTCCTCCCCCACTCCTGATCTTGATTAAGATGAATATGCTCTTGGAAAAAGAAATGAAACATCAAAATGCAATTAGCATTTAGAATTTTGTTAAGTCTACATAAAGAAAATAGAACGCACTGGCAAATATCTCCTTATTATAAAGCATGCATATTTAGAACCATTTTCACACAAGAGTACAATTCTCAAAAGATAGATTTAAGATTGTAGTTCTACTCTTCTACAGCTCTCTCCACCCTCAACAAACCCAAGACTTCTGCTATGTATTATGAAGACAATGACAGTTTACAAAGTCCAGAGCTCAGTCAGATAGCAAAACTGTTTTGTCACCAAAAGGACAACAGATAAGAACAGTCACTTGGGCTTCACTCCGGCACAGACCTAGTCACTACTTCACAAGGACAACATAGGTCAATGGAAATTCAATGCTGGATCTGGGCATGGATTCAAATTCTAAATACTCATAGGTCTTGGTTGTCATTTTACAAGTCACCCAGAGTACCTTGTTTGCTGCTGGCTACATTGTGGTTCCCATGCCACTCCCAGGGTTTATCTTTTGCCTGTGTAGCTTGGATGTACTATTCACAAAACATGCTAGCAACACCCAGCACCTAGACAAATTTATATAGAAATCACTATAAAGGCAGTAACCATGCCATTTTGGGTAGGTAACACATGAATCAGTCCATAAAGGCTGATTTGCAGATTACCAGTACAGAAACTACACCATGCATATCTGCAGGGCATAATAAAATTTCAGTGAGAACTAAGCATGCCTGTATCTGAATAGACTGCATCCAGTTCCATCACATGGCCATAACTAGAATGTCACAAAGAACTGGCTGGCATACACACACAGAAGCATTTTTACAGTACATATCACCTAATAATGCAAATCTATTCAAAGTAATTTCTGAATTGCTCACAGATAAGGGTCTATACCAGGAGTGTAGAACCTCTTTCATCCCGAGGCTGAATTCCATTTTGGAGAAGTTTTCAGGGGGTGGATTCCAGTGGTGGGCTGGGTTGAAAAAAGGGGTGGGACAAAAGGGGCAGGACCAAAAACTACCAGCGTATTTTAGCTTAAAGCTCTTACTGCCAATAACTAAGCCTTAGGAGAGGCATTTCAACATTTTAGAATGGAGAGAAAACTGCACAAAAGCCGAGAATTGCCAAAGAATTGGTGGTTGGAAGGAAGAGGCTGTGGCCAAGGGCATGGCGTGGTCATCTGGGGTCCTGGGGAATCCCAGGAGAGCCTAATTAGCACTCATGCCTGAGGTTTTACTCCTATTCGAAGTCTATAACTTAGAATTGCAGCCTAAATCAAATGGCTGAGCATAACTACAAGTAAAAACAAAACAAACTTAAATCCAGGCATTTGTTGCACTGCTGCTTGTAATTTAACATTCCCTCTGTGTTTCTCTGTCAGCCAAATTTTATTTTTCAGGACACTTTGGTACTGAAAGTTGTTGCCATGCTGTCATCAGAGAACAAGATATCACAGTTAGTGCTGCTTTTCATTAGATTAGTCTCCACCGGAATTGTTTACACATAAATTAACAAATACTCTTCAGTTGGCATACAAAGATAGCACTCTGTTTAGCAATTTTTTAGCCAAGGCTGCAATAGTAAATGCATTTCCATGGGAAGTAGATTATACTGAAATCAAAGCAGTTTACTTCCAAGTACATATACTTATGATAAGGGTGTAAGTTAGTTACTTGCAATTCTGTGAAGTGTGATGCAAACAATTGAGCAAAGGAACTAGTTCAGAATGAAAATATTTTCAGCGCAATGCTATGCCTCTCTACTAAACCCAGCTGAGAACAATGAGATTTACTCCCCAATAAATGTAATCTTATACACACTTACCAGAGAGTAAGTCCCACTGAACTCAAATTTTTGAGTAGAAATGCACAGGATTGCACTGTTAGTGTGTTAACAAGCAGCCCTCATATAATCAATAAAAAAAACATATTGCAAAGGAGAGATTAAATGCAAAAAAAAAATCATTACTAACCATTTTAAAATACAGTAAGGCATTAAACATAAGCTCCCCACAACATATTATAATCTGCAATAAAGCTGACTTTGTTTTCCGTTATTGGGGGCATGGCATAAAAATAATATATGCCTTTGTTTTCAAAGTCATGATGGGACAATTAGGGTCAAACTTTACCCAAAAGCATGCCAAAAAATTAGGCGCACACTCAAGAAACCTTTATTGTGAAAAATTCTCTCTATTGATTACCACGGCAAAATTTGACTAAGAGAAAGTTAACTAAAAGTCCATCTTCCTAGGGCTATTTATTACTGAAATGACAGCTATAGGCCTGGAGCTTTCAGAGTTGCCTTCAACATAATATCAGAAATACATTCAGCATTTTCCCAGCTATGCATTCTGTGTAACACAAAAGCTTGCTGCACGTTCTTTCAAGCAAAGAAGAGTCCAATAAAAGTTAACACCTTTCCAATCTGAATTGCTAGCCATAGAACAGAAATATATGTATGTTTTAAATGTACATTATTTAAAGGCTCTCCAACCAGTAGGTTTTCTTTCCTGTGAAAAATAACAAGTGAGAGCCTTTGGCTTTCGGGTACCACCACATGGTTCTACAAGGCAACGGCCCACCAGAAAAAAGAAAAGTGGGGGAAGGAAAAGGAAGATGTTTTTGCGGACGCCAGAAAAGAATGAGTATGGATTCATTTCCAACTACATGACACAGGAAACTGGGAATTTGTTTACTCCCACCAGACAACAAAAAGTAGTTTAAAAAAAAAACCGCATTAGGAAAAACAGCTCTGTTTCTCTGCTCTCTAGGGCGAGTATTCGTAATGAAAAGCTCTCGAAAGAACCGTCGTGGGTGGGGATCCTTAAAGTGATGAGGGGTGAGAATTAACTGCGGGGAAGAGCGCTGAGTGTGCTCAGGACCCCTTTAGGTGTTGCGCTGGCCTCCGACCAGTCGCTTCTAACCCTTTCTCACTAAGAAAAAGGGGGAAGAGACAAAACACGAAATCGGGAGCACTGGAAGGAAGGAAGAGCTGAACTTTTAGCTGGGAGGAACTTTAGACGACACCCTCAAATCCCCTCATTTCCCTTCTCGGGGCTTTAAGAAAAAGAGAGAATGAGGCGGGGGGGGAGAGAAATGAGGACAACCCGCTTCCTTGCATTGTTTCCTCAGCCGCCTCTGCCCGAGCAGCCCCCTCCTCTCTGGGTTGGGTTTTTTGTCTGCCCTTTGACCGGTCGCATCTGGCTCTGCCGAGGGCCGGCAGGAGACAAAAACTTCCCCGCAACTTTTCTCCGCGCGCCGCTCCTCCCGCCGTCGGGCACTCACCGGCTGAACTCATGGTGCCTCCCTCCCATGCGCCTTCCTCGGTTGCCTGCCCCCACCACCCCCGGGCGCCCCTTTTTAAGGCATCGCGGCCCCTCTCCAGGCTTCTGCGGAGGAGAGAAAAGTCCGCTGCTCTGTCCCGGCGGCGGCTGAAAAGCGCAGCTCGCTCCTCCGGCTCCAGTATAGCATTCCCGCAGCGCAGCGACTGACTGACGAAACGAGCTCCGACGGCCGCTTGCGCTTAGCACGGATTCTCCTGCGCGCTGCTACGCAGGGCCCCCTACAGGCCAAGAGCCGCCAGCACAGGCACACTCACAGAACCTTCTGCCGCTGACTCCCCCTTTCATCTTTTTCCTCTCTTCGCTCGGGCCCAAGAGAAACCTCCAATCAGCGCAGCGCAACAAAGGCCGCTACCTGTTCCCTTTCTTGTCCTCCCCCTCGCGCGGTGGCTACTGGGAAATGTAGTTTTCTCACGCCCGCGGTTGGGCCGTAAAAGGAGATTATACCGCCGGAGCTCGGCGGACTCGGTTTCCCATCGTGCTTGGAGAGAGCGGCACGGATGGCGGAGAAGGATGACACCGGAGTTTGACGACGAAGTGGTGTTTGAGGTGGGTGGCGTAGCGAAAGGGGCCTGGTGAAGGTTTCTGGTTCTCCACAGCAACTCGGCGCCGCTTTTCCCCTCACAGCCCTGGGCGACGGAACTGGGTGGGGCGGGTAGAGTTCCCCTCAGGGCCCGCGCTGGTGGCAGCCGAGAGGGGGCTCTGATACAGGGTGATGCTTCTGAGCTCTCCCTGGTTTTGAAATCTCATCCCTAAGGGGAAGGGAGAGTCAAATGTAAGCCCTGGTGCTTAAATTGGGGTGGGGGTGTAGACAAAAGGGGTTGCTAACACACCAAGCCTATGCATGTCTACTCAGAAGAAAGTCCCATTGAGTGTAATGGAAGGGTGTATAGGACCCTTCCTATACACCCAGGTAAGGGTATCTAGGATCACAGCCTATGGAAAGAAAAGGCATGCTCTGGGGCAGTTGTGGCTGCCCTAAGTTTCATGGTAGCAGTTCCCTTCGAATTTAAACTTACTTCCAGAGGGCTGGCTGTGTTAATCCGTAGCAGCAAAAACAACGAAGAGCCTTGTGGTGCCTGAAGGAATAACAATATTATGTCATAAGCTTTTGTGGGCTAAAGTCCATTAAATACCTAAAGTGCCATGCTGAGTTACTAGTATATACAAGGTGGGTGCCATAATAAACTTAAGCTTCATAAGCTGCTGTTGGCCTGCAAAACAGTATAAGTGAAATTTGGAAGTATCCTTGAGGGTCATGGATTCCTCTCCAGTCAAAGAGGTAGAGGCTCCTTTAAGAAAAGTGATACTGTTGAGGTTGGGGGTATTGCATTGTGCAGTAAGAAAACCTACACAAAAACTCCCCATGAAGATGAAATTTGAGACTATGTTAATAATAATCAAAACATATCTTGAAAATCATCATACAAAAAAGGGTTAAAGATTTCACTTTTTAAAAGTATACTTTGCTTCTCCCCCTCCCAACTTATTCATGTATTTACAGTCCTTTTGTCGGGACCTGAATTCCATACATGTGGTGGAGCTAGCAAATATAAATGTTATTGTTTATTTCCGTTATCTAGGTCAGATTAGGAAATTAGGTGTGATTTTAAATTACATTTGAATACAGTCCCTGAAAATGTATGGAAGTATCCCTCATGCATTTTGGTAATGCTATAGTTTATAATGATACACTATAGTGTTACAAGTTTAGTATTACAAGAACAAGCGTAGTGGTTAGTGTTACAAGAACAAGCATAGCCTCCCCCCTTTTCAGGCATAGCCATAAGGAAGACATTGGAAATCTTTGCTTCCATTTTAGATTAACTACTGCTTCCCACATTGTTTAAACTTTAGCTGGGTTTTTTCAGGCATGGGGAACATGTGGCCATCCAGACATTGTTGGACTGCAATTCGCATAATGCTGGCTAGGGCTGGCCAAACATTCCCCACCACTGCTTTATTTGAAACAAGTCAACTTCAAACCATGGGTTATGAAGCTGGATTTTTTTATTTGAACATGCGATAGTAAACCACAGATTAGGATGCAGATGACATCCTAAACTGCTGTTAATTTAAGGGAGAAGTGGAATCTTTTGATCTCATTACAACCATCTGTAGTAGTAGAGGGGATGAGGCGTGCTCAAGGCTCATTGCATCTCATTCTCTTAAAAATCAACAGTATGACTGGGTTCACACAATTACCACAGCCCACCATGGCTTATTTAAGGTGGGTTGCAGCCATTTAGAATATTCAACCCTTGTGAGGGGTTGCCATGTTATCTGAACCTGGGTAGCAGGAGTTGCTGGAGGGGGGAACAACCCTCAAATAAACCTACAACAGACCATGGCTGCGTTTGGATAACACAATAACCAACAGTGGTTTATGTTGTCAACTGTGAGTTGTGTTGTCTGTTGGGCAAAAACCACCCCATGGTTGACTATTTTGCCTAAATAATCAATGGAGAGAATTACCTGCACAACCGTTGGTTAGTGTGTTGTCTGTCGGGCTCAGTGGACTGTTTTTCAGGATTGAGTTGACTATCTTGATTGGCTACAAAGTTCCTGGGCAAGAGCAGCCAACACTGTGCCAGCTGCTCTGTTACAGACAGCTCAGCTCGCAGAGGCTGCTGGGATAGCACCGGGAAGACTGAGGGAGGGTGGGGAGAGGGGCAGGGACTGTGTCAGTCAAATGCTGGGTTGACTATTAGTCCACTCAATGCCAGCCCCAACCACTCCACAGTTGTGTAGGAACATGTTGTGTGGGGAGTACCCCCATGTGTTATTTGAGGGTTGTTTCCCCCTTCAAGAACCCATGCTGCCCACATTCGGATGTCACGGCAAAACATGGCAACCTACCATCAGGAATTAAAGATTCAAAATGGCCACTGGCATGTGCCACAACCCACCATGGCTTAAATAAGCAACAGTGGACTGCAGTGATCATGCGAACCAATCCTATGTCTTCAGTGTTACACCTGAATGTAGGCAATGTGTATGTTTCTGGTATGAGGTTGTTCCTACTAGGGGTACTTGTGGCAGAACTATAATTGATAAATAATATTTAGCGCTCCCAATTTCTCTGAAGCAGGAGGAAATTTCTGGGACTATATTTTTCTTGTCAGGGTAGAACACTAACACTTTTTTGTAAGGTCTGTTTTACTTACAAGTTGAACATGGGGGAGCAGGAAGGCACTTGAACAAGCAGTGCCACAAAGCAATCCTTCCCACCTCTCCCACCAGCATGTGATCAGTAACTAGTAGCCACTAACCATTAAGTAACTAACGTCCACTATGCAAAGTCTTTGGAAAGGGGTAGTTTTACATGTCCAGAAATAATGCTTACTGTGATATACAAAAAAAAAAAAAAAAAAGGCAGCTGTGCTGGCCATAAGAAAAGTTATAAAGTCCATATTTAGGGCTTCAGCTAATGTACGTCTAGTGAGAATGGTGTGGGATAACGGGTTTAGGAGGAGTAGGTAGGTTAGGACTAAGTATAAAATGATTAATCTCTACAAACCTTCTTGTATATAATCAAATTTTATTTGTTTTATTATTTATGTAATTCTATGTGTCAGGTTCATTTGTTAATGCTACCAAACAGAAAAATCTATTTTCTTGTTACTATACCTACAAAAGTTGAAGGAAATCAGTTAAACCATTGAGAGCCAACACAAAGTAAAAGGGCTGAAGCTTTGAGGATTCAGTGTGGACAACTGAACAAAGCAGAGGCAGATGTCCTGGGTGTTTTCCGATTTCCAGCAGGGTAGAAGCTTGAGGGAGAATAAACCTGAGACAGGAATGTCACAAGAAGGCTAGCATCATTTAAGGGAGCAATTCTATGGCCTCTAGAAAGTGTCTGGGGTGGGGGGCATAGGATGCTTCAGACTCCTGATTCCAAGGTTGGATACAGCGCTCTGACCTCATACCTAGGTACCCATGTGCCCTTCCCCCATCCTCTTGCAGCCAGCATGGAGAGAACTGCCCCAGCTGCTGCCCCAAGGTCACAAAAGTGACCTCAGAGATGAGGTAAAAGAGCATTCCAGTGAGGGGAGGGGACCGGAGAAGTCAGCTTTTGAAGTATCCCAAGGCCTCTCCAACCTCCTTCCCTCCCCCTCTGATACATCACAGCGAAAAAAGACCATCTAGCTGAAATGCAGAGCAGGAATTGGATACTCATAAGTAGGGTGACCATATGGAAAGGACGACAGGGCTCCTATAGCTTTAACAGTTGTATAGAGAAGGGAATTTCAGCAGGTGTCATTTGTATGCATGCTGCACCTGGTGAAATTCCTTCTTCATCACAACAGTTAAAGCTGCAGGAGCCTTGCCCTCTTGACCAGATACAAAATGTACAAGATACACTCTTCTGCTTTATACAATTTAAACAATATAGGATAAAGTGAACAGATAATATCAGTAATATCTGAAACATAATCATATCCCTTTTAGGAGGCTAAAGAGGCCTAGCCAAAAGGAGGCATATACTCTCTGTTTTATATAAATTGTACTTTCCTTTCTAGTTGTCCCTTTTCCCTTTGTTCCAATTTAGTTTCTGCCTCCTGAGTATGGGTGACAAAATCTGAAACCAGTGTTCCACAAAGGACTTAACTTCTGCATCCCTATTTGTACTAGAAAAGCTGTGTGTAAATCATCCTAAGACTGTATTTGCCTTCTTGTAGCTGCATGATGGTTTGTCAGTCATTGTCTAAGTTCTCATCTGCACCCCAACATTTTCTCCATTGTTATTTTCTGCTTACAAGTTCCCTAGAAATTATTGAAAATATATGTGCAACAACAGCAAAAGCAAAACTAGACATTAAACTACCGTATTTCTTTGACTGTAAGACGCTTTATCCGCCTAGAACCAAATACCGTATTTCTTCAATTGTAAAACGCCATCGATTGTAAGACGAACACTAATTTCAGTACCACCAACAGGAAAAAAAACCCTAAGACACACCCGCGATTCTAAGACGCACCCCGTTTTTAGAGATGTTTATATGTGGAAAAAAGTACATCTTAGAATTGAAGAAATATGGTACTACTGTTCCAGCAGGATACTAAAGAAATCATATCATCAGATTTGGAGTAAATTCAGGAAAGAAATGCAAATCAATCAAATTAAATGCCCCCAGAACCTTGTATTTAATTAAATTGTGTTGTGTCTGGCTGCGAGAAGATTTTGAAATACAGGTTTTTAAAAATCATTGGAGCAAAGAGAGCCTATTATGTGGAAAACGCAATCCTTAACAGAGGAAAATAATTTTGATATTTAGAAATGCATGAAACATGTACATTTCCAGAATCACTGTCTTATACTCATCTAAGAGGAGATTTATGAGTAATTTGCTAGATGATAAGGAGGCCAAGATATTTATGAGGCAAGGGAATATGACTAAGACTTTTAAATACAGCTGCTTGGCAAACCTTTGCAAGAGATTTTATATAATATTGATGTGCAGTATTTTTTTTAAGCAATCGCTTCCTAAAAGCCTTTAAGAATCCATCAACTGATTCTGGGTTCCTCCCATCGTACAGTAACAGGAGAAATCACAATCTCTCTTTGCTGCTGGTTGCTTCTGCTGATAGTGGCAGGAAAATGTGCCTGTGCAAGAGCACAGGTGCAGTTTCTCTGACTATTACTTCTAATTTTCTGCTCCAGTCACCCTGGAGAGACAAGTAGAAAGAAATGGGGAAGTGGACAAAATTCTCTCAGATGCACTGCAAGAATATATGAGAGAGCGGTGGGATCACATTTTCCAGGAGACAAGGATTGCACTGCCTGTAAGTCTTGTGTGTTTGTGTGCGCATGTGTGTGTTTGAGCATAAACTTCTGATAAACTTGTGTAGTTTTGGTTTTAGTTATTAGCTGAGTTCATATTGACCCAGACAGAAAATGCTAGACCAAGGAAGAAGTTTAAGGTTGTTGTTCGGAGTGTCTTCTTTTGTTTATGTTCGCACTCCTTGATCTCCTATCTTTAGCTTTGCTGTGGTTTTAGGCAAGGATATTATGGTATTTTAATCTATATGTGGATTTTAAGTCACAATGTTTATGTAGTTAAGAGTAAATAAATGGTTGGATCCACAGAAGGTATAATAGCCTGGGAGAGGGAGGAAACCTGAAAGACCTAATGGAGAAAGTCTTAGTCATTTCCTTTTATAATGCATCAGCAGAAATTACCTAGGTGTGGCTTTGATTTTAGCAGCTACTTGGGTAACTACTCACATTTGTAGCTTAGTTTCAATTTCATTTGTTAAAACAGGTAAATTTATTGATATTTATATTGCAGTAGTGTGATCTATGTCGTAAATAAATGCAGATATAGATAATGTAATAACAGAGAATCAATCAATAGTAAGTTAAATCTTGATTTTAAAATCTTGATAGTGGTTTGTGTAAGTACCTTCCTTGTCTCACAAACTTCTATATGCTGACTATTTGTTACCTGCTAAACTCTGATCCTTCTATATTGTAGTTTAATGATCAGTTCAGTTTGATTAAGAGATACTTGATCTTTTTAAAAATTCATATGGTAATATTTTTATTAGGCAAAAATATTCACACAAAAAATTCAAGTTTTTGAGATCTCCAGTTCTCTTCATCAGGTAAGATATTACAAAAAGCAGTTACGGTGGTGGTGGGGGAATAGGAGCGGGAAAAGGGGTAATTTGATGTTGAGGTCATGAAGTCTATACGGTCAGAGTCTTACGATGAAATGGGGAAAAGTTATACAGATATTAAAATTCTGGCCATGATTTTAACATCGTCGGCTTTTTAAAAAATTCCCTTCTATTCTTTTCCCCACCTGCTTTTTGTAACATCTTCCCTGATGAAGAAATCTAGTGACAGTTGAGTTGGCTTAAGGTATTACCTCAGTATAGGTTTTGGAATTATGGCTAACATGGCCACCTTACAATGTATTTTCAACCAGTGTGGCACTCTACAACAGTAAACCAAGATCATTCAGCTTCTTACGTCTTTAGATCAGAGGTAGGTAATCCGGTGCCCTCTGGATGTTTTAGACTAAAACGTCCATAATCCCTGACCACTGGTCATGCTAGCTGGGACTGATGGGAGTTGTAGTCCCAAAGATCTGGAAGTTGCCTATCCAGTTACTATTATTTTTACTTATTTGATTTATATCCCACGCTTCCTTGCAAGGAGCCCAGGGTGAGACCATATATGATTATTCCCATTTTCATTGGCACTTCCTTAATATGCTGAATTCTCTTTTTGTTGGCCATCTGTTTTCAGCTACTGTTTGCTGAGGTCAACCAATATGCAAGCAGTGTGATGTGCATGATACAGCACTCCAAAAACAAGATACAGCACTCCAAAAACAAAAGACCACAAGTAGTGCATCCAGTTTATAAATTTTTAATAGATTTAAAATCTAAAAACATTAAAAATTATAAACTGGATGCACTACTTATGGTCCTTTGTTTTGTTTTTGGAGTCTTGTTTCTCCATTGTCTGTCCATTCTTTCACTTTTTTCCAACCACCTCCTCCCTTAGTGTCTGATTTACCTGACCTTAGTCTTACAATTTTCCAGAATTTCTTCCAGTTTACCTTTGTAGTTCTTAAGCTGCTCTACATAGCTCTTTCTGTCTATAATATCTCTGTGATACTTTCCCCGTTCTTTACAGAAACTTGCCTGCAAATATTTTGATGCTGACAGTTTCACTCTGAGTAGCTGAAGGGTTTGTGAACATTTCATGATGTCACATCTGCTTAGCCACAAAAGGCCCATTTCTAATAGATCCAGATGGAGAAAAGTTATTCCAAGTAGCCATTATGAGTAGACATGCAGTCAAAAGATATGATGAAGATGTTACTGTTTACTTAACTAACCCCTACCATTAGGAAACTATTTTAAAACCGGAAAACCACTAAGAGTTATTATGGATGTGATCTTCTTAAGACTCCTTTTGTAATATTTCATATATTGCTTTCATGATAGCATCTAAAGGCCTCACCTCTGCCATCCTCTTTGATGAATGTCACATCTGAAAACTGCTTTAGATTAATAACCATGGTGCCTTTACAGCAGGGATGAATAAAGTATGGCCCTTTAGATGTTGGATTGCAACTCCCATCAACCCTAAGCAGGATACCCATTGGTGAGGAATGATGGGAGTTGCAGTCCAACAACATCTGGCAGGACATATGTTCCCCATTTCAGCATTATAGTAACAATTTTCAATCAATTAAAAATATCGTAACAGGTTAGTTAAGTTAAAATCACCATATTATTACATTGTTCCTTTCATGTTGTTTGTGCTCAGCATGAAAGCAACTTGTGAGCACATTTTAAAATCTGGTGAAATACCCTGTATCTCCTAATAGCCTGGAGAAGGTTGGAGGGGCGTGTCTCACAGACCTTGTTCTGAGCCTTAGAGAACTTTGCTGAAGTCAGAACAAGGTTAGGGAGAAAACCCAACTTTTTTCAGGAAGTTGAGTGTAGCTGAGTCATATTTTATAGCATTGGGGGTGAAGATAATGCTTTTCTTGCATGCTTTTTAAAAAATGGTCATGCAATAGACAATTTATTTTGCATTCATTAGCAGGCATACATCCACTTCAGGTAATTAAGCTTTTAGTGAGTGGACAGTGAAATGTTACTGTTGGGAATTCCATGTGGAAACATCAACATATATTTCTGCTAGTAATGGTCAAGGAATTTAGCAAAATCCATTAACAACATACATATGTCTATGGACAGCTGTTTATTTATTTTATTTATTTATTTATTTATTACATTTTTTATACCGCCCAATAGCCGAAGCTCTCCGGGCAGTTCACAAAAATTAAAACCATAATAAAACAACCAACAGGTTAAAAGCACAAATACAAAATACAGTATAAAAAGCACAACTCAGTTTTTGCTGAGCTTTGTCAATATCTTTTTGGAATGAAGGTTAATGCTGCATGCTACTTAGGGCATAAAAAGGTATTATTCTTGGAACTACTTTTAAAGGCACAGGAACAGAGCTAGAAAAAGAAGGGGGTAAACCAATAGGTTAAGAGCTTTAGAAAGCTACAGATGAAAGGGCATAGGGTTGCCATGCCCACATCTGAGGTGCTGCTTCTCCAGTTACTGCACCACTATGATTAGAAGAGCCATGCCAGGTGAAGTTCTCACTTGCATCTATACAGTTTTAAAGTATAGGGACTCGCTCATGGTCTGGACATAGAAAATGTAAGAAAGCAGTGAGGCCAGAGAGATGATACAACCTAGCGTTATAAGAAAATGAGCTTTGAATCAGGAAGTCCCTGGCTGAAATTGCACCTCTCCTTTCAAGTGGCCACTCAAGATTCTCATCTACAATGTGGAAATAATACTGTAGATCTATAGTATAATTGAATAATTGTTACCCATTATCACTGATATAACTGAAGTGTGTGTCAATTTCACAAAATGTTTACATGATGTGAAAATTAGTAACGCCAGGACTGAATCAGTTTCTTTGGGTGGCAAACTCTAGGGGGCTGCCATTTTCTGACTTCTAGGTCACTTTATTTAAGAAGAAATAATTATGTCACTTTAATTAAGAAGAAAGCAGCAGTAGAAGAAAGAAGCAGTAGAACAATGTCCCTGATGGTTGCATCATGTACAAATATATCTAAGGCATTGTAAGATGAGTTTTCAGCAAACATGATGGCTGAAGCTGAAGGCCATTTACAACATTTAGCTACTATCTTTTCCCTGAATAATATATACACTGTCTGTTATACAACTAGTTTTATAAAGAACTGATCGTGGCTTATTTCAGGTGTGTGTTTCATGTTTTGTTTAGGTATTTGTTGTTAATTAGGTTCTAGGTGGATAAAGCCCCTCCCACAACCAATAAATGTCATGCTAGCACCTAGCCCTTCACCACCACTTTTCTGTGCTGAAAAAAGCAGGTTGCAAAGTACTTGTTCCCAGCAGTGAAACAAAGGGATTAGGTGTTTCCTTGTGGTATAACTAGATTTCCCCTACCAATGCTATGCCATGCTGCTGTTGCACAGCAGGACATTCAGTTGGCATCTAAGAACATCACCATTGTGATTTCTTGAGATTTCCTCTTGATTCGTACAGGAAACTTCCATCTAATGTTATAGAAAGGTGTATACATACTGCTTATGAGTAAATTGTAATAATTGTGAATATGGATATACATTATAAATATGCCAATTAATTGTACCTCTTAAATTTTTATTTTAGAATTCACCACTTTATCAGTACTTACAAGACTTGGGACACACTGATTTTGAAATATGCTCACCATTGTTGCAAAATCCAGAAGAATGCACATCCGAAGAGATTCAAAAAGACATGGATACAAGTGCCATTCAGAAAGTAAGTATTCAGTTTGGTAATTCAGCTACTATATAAACTCTTGTGAAAATTCTCGTCTCTGTTTAAAAATGCATTCACTTTGTTTGCACATGAATGCAATTGAAAACATAGTGTATTATTGTGCAGGAGGTCCAGACCTGCATTTGAATCCCACATGCCAGTTGTTGAGAATTCTAGCTCTTAGGGGCAACTGAAGCCACAAAATGGGCAGTGTTCCCCTTTCCTCTGTTGCTAGAGAATAATCATAGTAAGTGGCAGGAAGATCCAGTTTTCTTCCCTTCTATAGCTGTGGTACCACTTTATTTCAGTCCCAGTAAGTTATAAGATTGCAATGCTATTCACATTTACCTGGAAATGAGCCCCATTGAATTTAACAGAATGTACTTCTGAGAAGACTTGAAGAACATTGCACTGTTAATGTTGTAATACAAATGACCAGCAGTGATGTAGTAATACATTTTGAAGTGCAGGAGTGTATGTACCATACATCAAAGAGCAGAAATATATAGCATAATAACCAATTTATAAGGATTGGCATTACTGCAAGCCTATGCATAGTTTTTTAGAGTAAATTCCATTGAACTCAGTTGTGCTTACTTCTGATTGCATAGGTTCAACTTGTCAAACACACTGAGCTATAACAAAGGATTTTCAGCCAGCTGAAATGTAACCTTTAGTTTTTAACTAGAAATGCAAACAATCGTGTAGAAAAGAGTTAGCACTTAAACTGAAGTAGAAACTCCATCAAAGAAGAGGATAGAAATATCTATCCTCATTTTCCTCATTCTCTGACTTCTCTGATAATATGTCACAAACAATAGCAAAACTTTAAAGCTTTGTTATCATCTTGTTTACTTGCCAGAGCATGAAGGATCCACCAATTAACTTGATGCCCCAGCATATGACATCACAGCTCTTGCTCTGGAAAAAGGCTGGAAGTTCTCTCACATTTCACCTCCATTACGGCACTGATAATTAGTTTCCACCAGGCACCTAAAAATGGCTAAGGCTCATCCAGTGTGTGGAAAATACCTTATTTGTTGCTAGTACATCTCCGTCTGGAAACAACAAATGAGTCAGTCAGGGTTGTGGTCCGATATCAACAGAGACCAGCAACTTGGAGCCCAAAAGATGCACTTGTGCGGGAATGGGGGAGTACAGGATATTTTGAAGGGATGGGAGTAGTAATGGCTGTTTTCCTGTTCTGTTGTTCAAATTCTGCCCTTAATATACTGCTCTGTTGAAATAGCACAACCCAAGGAAGAGGAGGATGAGATAATCCACATGGATTATTTTAACATACTATTTCCTATGATATGTTGCAAAAACAAACAAATTAGCAATGTGAACGTCTTACTTTTGCCCAATATGGTAAATTATTATTATACAGCTTTTAAACCATTTTTTGGCTTTCACTATAATGCATTCATACCTAACTAATGTCCAGTTAATTGCTGTGATGTATCAACACAGACATCTAAATGAGTACCACAAAACATTCAGAGTTTTGAATAAATAAATTTTCAAAACACTGTTGAATTTGTTCAGAATGATCTGAATGCGAGGCAGTAGTACTTCTTCCTAAGGAACCAGAAATGTGTAATTCTGCTTTGGCTCAAGAACACATTATGTTGAACACTATTGATAGGTGAGTATCAAGGAGGATATTATGATCAGTTTCAGTTGCCAGTGTTCAAACTCTTCTGTTATATCATATAGAGTAGGGGTGGAAAACATTTTTGGTTTGAGGGCAACATTGGCCCCTGCGGAATCCATCAGGAACTGGTGGGCAGGATGGTGGTGGTTGTTTTTTACATTCACTAACATACACACCTACACAACATGTATACTCACACCCACACATTTTTCTCCCACCTAGCAAACAGAAATACTGGTAGTGGTGGGGACGGTGACTTGAACCTCTCCTCTCACCCCATGGATCCTAATCAGGATCCAAATTCTGTTTCTTCACTACTATTAGCAATGAGAAAACAGCAATCCCTGCTTCTGGATTGCTGGGAGAGGGGAGAAGTTAAAGTCTCTCACCATGCAATCCCAACCAATATCGCTGTTTCCTTGCTGCTAAGTTCAGCAGGGAAATAGCTTTTTTGAAAGGGATTGCTGGGGGCAGAGAGGATTTAACCTTCACCTATTAGCAATCTTAATCAAGATGGCCGTTTCCCCAATCTGTTCCCCGTCGCCCAGATAATGACTGATAAGTTGGTTGTCAGGAAAAGTGGATCAGGCATCCGGGGGCTGGTGGGCAGAAAGTAGCTGAGGGTCACATGCAGGATGAGAGTTGTCTATATGTGGTGTGTGTGTCTGTCTATACATATACACACAGGGAGAGACATTCATGCTTTGCTTTTATACACATATCTGTATATGGTTCTCTAAATTATTATTATTATTATTATTATTATTATTATTATTATTATTATTATTATTTATATAGCACCATCAATGTACATGGTGCTGTACAGAGTAAAACAGTAAATAGCAAGACCCTGCCGCATAGGCTTACATTCTAATAAAATCATAGTAAAGCAATAAGGAGGGGAAGAGAATGCAAACAGGCACTGGGTAGGGTAAACAGGCACTGGGTAGGGTAAAACTAACAGTATAAAGTCAGAACAAAACTAAAGCCCTGAATCCATTCTAGACTGCTTAGAAGTGTTTTCAAAGAAGATAATTTGAGTGCCCAAATTACAGTGAATTTCAAGAGTGACCTCAGTGTTTACACTAAAGAGGAATGTAGTCCATAAGCTTATGCCATAATCAATGTATTAAGGTACCAGAAGATATTTAGTTTTTACTGCTACAGAGTAACATAGCTACCCCTCTGGAAAGTGAATTTCAAGGAGTCTTGAGTTGTCTGCCCATCTTACAGCAGAATCCTTTGCATGTCTACTGAGAAGTAAGTTCTACGCCGCCCTGAGATCTTAATGATATAGGGCAGGATGCAAATGTTTTAAATAAATAAATAATATTCAGTTCAATGACACATCTGGGTAAATGTATATAAGATTGTAGCCTTAGTTAAGAATGCTAGAGACAGAAAAACAAATAGTTTAAAATAATAATAAAAAAGCAAATTAAAATGGTACTCCAGAAGAGTTGACTTTGTAAAGAAAAGTGTAAGAACTCCAAATGGAAGACCTCCTGAAGTTCAGATTGTTATCCAAACAGTTAGGGCCCCCTCTGCAGTAGCTTTGGGGAGGAGGATAACTGGCTGAGGTCTTCAAGTATGTCAGTATTACAATTCATGTATATTCTGAGCTGAGTTCAAACTGCCTATTGCCCCTCTGGGTTGCAAATTTGGGCAAAAACTGAGACAGCATGGAGTAGCCTCATTCAGAGGATCCAGGTATTATTTTTTATTTTATTACATTTTTATACTGCCCCATAGCCAAAGCTCTCTGCATGGTTTACAAAGATTAAAACACTGAACATTAAAAACCAATATACAAAATTTAAAACCATAAAACGCATAAAAACAGATTAGATACAATATCCATTTAAAACAGTTATTCTGGGTCAGGTAAACACTCAACATATGCTGTTAAATGCCTGGAAGAAGAGAAAAGTCTTGACCTGGCACAAAAAGATAACAATGTGGGCGCCAGGCGAGCCTGATTGGGGAAATTGTTCCATAATTGTTCCATTGAAAAGGCCCTCTCCCTTGTTGTCATCCTCCAAGCTTCCCTCGGAGTAGGCACCTGGAGGAGGACCTTATGGCTACTTTTATTTGTGCAAGTTTCTTCCACTCAGAATTGTTTCTTTCTTAGGCAATTTCTCCTGTTCTTGAGCACTGAAGCTCCCATAGGGAATACATAGAATCATAGAATAGCAGAGTTGGAAGGGGCCTACAAGGCCATCGAGTCCAACCCCCTGCTCAATGCAGGAATCCACCCTAAAGCATCCCTGACAGATGCTTGTCCAGCTGCCTCTTGAATGCCTCTAGTGTGGGAGAGCCCACAACCTCCCTAGGTAGCTGATTCCACCGTCGCACTGCTCTAACAGTCAGGAAGTTTTTCCTGATGTCCAGCTGGAATCTGGCTTCCTTTAACTTGAGCCCGTTATTCCGTGTCCTGCACTCTGGGAGGATCGAGAAGAGATCCTGGCCCTCCTCTGTGTGACAACCTTTTAAGTATTTGAAGAGTGCTATCATGTCTCCCCTCAATCTTCTCTTCTCCAGGCTAAACATGCCCAGTTCTTTCAGTCTCTCTTCATAGGGCTTTGTTTCTAGACCTCTGATCATCCTGGTTGCCCTCTTCTGAACACGCTCCAACTTGTCTGCGTCCTTCTTGAATTGTGGAGCCCAGAACTGGACGCAATACTCTAGATGAGGCCTAACCAGGGCCGAATAGAGAGGAACCAGTACCTCACATGATTTGGAAGCTATACTTCTATTAATGCAGCCCAAAATAGCATTTGCCTTTCTTGCAGCCATATCGCACTGTTGGCTCATATTCAGCTTGTGATCTACTTGTCATCACCTGCATGCTGCTGCTCATTTTCTAAGAAAATAGCAATGTAATTAATTGGTAGCTAGCAATGTAGGCCAAGCACAGTGAACCCATTTCAAGTTAAAATTGTAGGGCCGCTGCTAAATCCTTCTGCTGGTCACATGAATGTACGTTTTGCTGGAAATTCATCAATTTTATGATATATCCTTTGCAACTAGTTGGAATATGCTCAGTGAAGTTATTTTCTGCCTGCCTTTCTCTTCTGCATAGTAGAAAGTTCTGTTTTCAATGGACAGACTCGAGTTCAGCCTTTCCCCAAACATCTGGTGCCCTCCATCTGGTGCTAAAAAATCCCACATTCCTGACTATTGGTGGCTGATGGAAGGGATCAGGTTGGGGAATTCTGATCTAGCTACATGCTAAACAAGAGTCGCCTGCCCATGTCTCTGCAAACTAGAGGCCTTTCCAGTGCCCCAAAGGTAAGGCACTGGAAAACAGGTTGACAAAATTTGATCTATGCATTCTGAAAAAATGTGGCATTTTTACTCAGCTATGGGCATGTCATGTTGCAGTAGAATTGTTCATATAAGCCAATGAGACTGACAAAAATAAAAATTGTTAGAAAAAGAATAAAGGGATAAATAAAAACAGCAGAATACTGCTGGGACAGGTTCATAAAATCCAGTATATAACAAAAAATTGCTACCTACCAGTTGGTCTCAGTGTTTATTTTAAGTTTTTTTTACTTCTGCTTCTGAGACTTTTTCCCCCTGTACAGTAAAACTGCTGAAGAACGCTGATTCATTGTCAGCATTGTACTAAGGGCAGAACGATACATTATGTTCCCTATCCTGTTTCCTTCATTATGCTAAGGCAGGGGTGGGTGGGTGTATTTGCAGGTGAGAAATGGCAGACTCTTCTCCTCCCCTTTCCTAATTCTGCTCTGCAACTGCACCCCACCCAACTGTTTTCCCCAGCTGGACTCCTAGACTATAAAAAACTTGGCTGTGGGGGAGAAATGGCCTGGAGGAGATATTTTCAGGGAGAAACTGACAGACAGAAGGGTTAATCACCATCCTCCTGCCAGTCCTTGCCTGAAAATGCCTGAACCTTGCAGGCATGTATTTAGGAAATGTGTATTTCTGGTATAATATCAAGTTCTTGTATAAGAAAGATGGCCTTATGGTTAGGGATCTCATCCCCGGAATTAAAGAATTTGGATTCTTTAGGTTTTGTCCTGATTTGCAAGTGATTGTGGCTTAAGTGTGTGACTTAAGCATTTCTGTAGTATTTATAGAGAATGCAAATCTGACACCTTGGTATTCTGTGGTTTCCATCCTGTGCATGAACTTTCAAATACTTTCCTTGCTCTTGTAGTTTTGCACAGGACATTAAGCTTCTAGACCTTCCAATGGTACTGGACGGAAATGAAAAATATATTTAGCATACTCTCTGCAGTGAATTGAAGGCTGGCAACACTAAAATTAGAAGTGGGTAATAGTTCCTGTACTTACAAGGGAACCCAGCAGGCTACTTCCCTTTCGTCCTGTAGTATTATTGACGACCACAATAAAATGTTTGTGATTGCTTATTTCCAAAGAATCCATGTTTTGTAATAATTGTTCAATTGAAAGTTGCTGATGATTCTTAGTTCAGTAATGACTATCACATTTGGTGTGATGACATTTGCAGGACAGCTAAAGATTCTCTATGCAGATCTAATGCAGACAATTATTTCTGGATAAGTGTCTTTGGAATGTACCCTTAATTGAAATTGTCCAAAATATGGTAATCACTGGTATACAGGTGTGTCTGACATTTGTAATAATTACTTCTGCTATCCTGGGGCTGGTCCACTTACTTAATCACCTTGGGTGTCCTTAGGGCTGCATCTGGGCTTATAGACAGGTGGTGCTTATGTGCAGGCATTGTTTGCATGAACTGTCATTTTCACATATAAGCTTGTATATATGACAACTGAAATGTCAATGATAATAGCAACAGCACTTTTATTGGCCCACCACCATCATGGCATATAATTTGATATCTATATGTATGCATTGCCCACATGGTTTATATGAGTTCAGGCTGGCTGCAAGCCTAGTGGCATCCTATCTATCTATAGTATTTTAGTTGCTTTTCAGGGATACCCCTTCAGAAAGCAGGCTTACCTGCAAGAGCACAGTTAGATACAAGAAGTGCCAGCCGCAATAGCAAGCACACAGAATCCTTTGCAAAACCGCTTTGAACACACAAGCCAGTTACAAATTCAACTGAAGGGTGCTTTAAACAGAAAGGTCTTTTCTGCTCACCTAAACATCTGCTTAGAAGAAGCTAGGCTAGAGATGTAAAATTGGCAGATATTTTGAGGCCATGGAAAAGAACTGTTTTCCCCCTGCTTTTTTCTGGGGGGAAAATGGAAATTTGGAAAAATTGAAAAGTAACCAATACTTATTTTTTGGTGTGCTTTTGAGATCTAAAGTCACTTTGATGCTTTAAGCCTTCACCAATCTGGTACCCTCCTGAACTTAAGTTCCCATCAGCCTGAGGCATCATGGCCAGTGATCAGGAATGCTGGGCTCTGTAGTCCAAAATATCTGGAGGGCACCAGGTTGTAAAGGGCTGCTTTAGGAACTTAAGTAGTTACCAAAAAATTTCATGGAAATAACAAATTTGGTGTAACTGCCTGTCAAGTGATTGACTGAGGTGATGTTTCTAGTCAAATGTTTTGTTAGCTTGTTTTAATGAAATAAGCAACAGCCTATTTATGTTTGCTGGTTGTTCTTCCAATATCCCACAAGCCAAGCAGAGTTTGACTTGAAGGCCAAGTAATGACAATGTACTTCAGGTTAAGCACATTAACAACTTGCGGTTTAATGGGGTAATTGGAAGGAAAACCTTTCTCTTCATTGGTGCTTTAGGAAGCTCAAATAATAATCTTCCCTCTGAGTCAGTACAAAGCTAGGTATTCATAAGGCTTGTTGGTGTGTTGTCGAAGGCTGAACAGAAACCTAAGTGACTTTAATCAATAAGGCACTTTTCTCTAGAGAAAATGACGTGTTTAACCCTAATTAACCAATTTAATTATATTTGCCTTTGATCTGATCGACCTTTTAGTTTCAGCATTTAGATAGTACTAGTTTATGAGTGCTGGTTATATAGCTGCCAGATTGCATTTTAGGGAGACTTGCCTTTGGACTGTAACTAAGAGTACTTTCTCTAGCTTATTGAAACAGAATGGGATGAAAGGTGTTATGAAAGAGAAATCCTCATGAATACATGAATGCCTCTTAGTGAAAATCCTTCTTTGCAGGTAGAAAACATGAGTGGAATACCTCATTTATTTATATGAATATTTAAGCTCAAATGTTTATTCTGGTCTTAGCATTGCCTTTACATGTTAAAGCGGTAAAATAAATTATTATTTGGGCAATAGATCTTCCAAATAGAGTAATATTTGACCAACACGGCCTGGCTTTTTTGTGTGTGTGTAATACTTGTCATTAACATTCCCAATAGGAATAAAGTCTGAAGATGACATTCCAAGATACATTAAAAATGTAATAGGTTGCTAAAAACTAGTGATATACAATACAGAATACCCAGATTGCCATATTCTTAATTTTCCAAGCATTGGTTTGTCTGGTATTTATGTTTATTCTGATTTTCATTTACTGACCAAATTGGAATAAAAATGTATGCATACAGATTGTTAAAATGGCTTCTTTGAATTGTAAAACATTTTTAGAAATGAATAATATATATCTAGATCAGGTATTAACTGCAAAGTACAACATTCAATGAAAGCCACTTTTCTGGGCTATGGCTATGATCCGAAGGGCTACTTGACTGGTGCCCAGTAAAATGTTTCCTTTTAATAGCAAATATTGCCACCAACCCGCCCACGCTCGTTATATCACAAGTCACCACACTTTCAGAAGAGGTTTGCCATATAGCCTGGATGTCTTCTGTCTAAAAAACAAAAACCCAAATGGCCGTTGGGTGTGTAGAACCAGTTGCACAATTCTTTGGATCCAGGTCTGTACATAATTCCAGTTCATTTGGAAAGGAGTCATTTCAGGTGATATCCTGACTTTCACTGGTATGTTTTACCACTGATTGACACAGTTTCCCCTGAGCTGCTTGTTGTCATTCATTATACCTTCTAGTTGTTAATGCTTTAATTCTAGGAGTAAGAAGGTTTAGTACAATTTCATGGAGTGGTAGTGGGTTACTTGGTGAGAGATAATGCCACAAACGACCAGTTTTCTTATATACCCTGAGAGTGTGGCTTGTTGAAGGCAGGATGCTAGATGAAGTCTTGGTATATCCTTGTGATATAGGGTGGAATGCAAATGTTTAAATTAATAAATATATTATTATAGTTCTTATTTTCCTAAGACAACTGATAGTATTGTTGAAGAAAGGCAATGACAATATTTTCTTTACACAAAAGAAGGGAATTATAGCGCAATTGCACAGGATCATCTTTCCCTTTATTTCTAGTGTTTTGAGGTGAGGGCCTTTGCTTATTTAGCCAAAGTGTATCCATCCATGGACATGAGGAAGATATCAGCAGGGAGTGCCAAAATTTTCAGAAATACAAAAGCATCTTTAGAGGGGATGAGAGGAACAGTCCATTGAGGACTGAGTATGCTCAGGAACCATATGTGACCTAAATCAGAATCCATTTCAGTAATATGTCATAATCCTTTTTTCATTTGGTAAATGCTTCAGAGATTGTTGAATTGATTCTATTTCTTGGATTTCATTAGCCATTTAAATGTGTCCATGATCCTCGCATGGTGATAGACCATTAAAAGGAAAAGATTATAACTTAATATTCACTTTTTGCAGATTGGAAATCAACAATTTTTGTGAACCACCCAGAGAGCTTCGGCTATTGGGCAGTATAAAAATGTAATAAATAAATAAACAAACAAACAAACGAGTCTAAGCTTTGCACAAAAATGTGTGCAACATGCAGTGACAAAACCTCTATTTGATCTTGCGTTAAAAACCTGTTTTTGAAATAGCTTACCAGGCATCGACTTCACATGTAATTAGTTCAGATGGAATAAATTAAGCTTGTTCTTGTGTTTTTAGGACAATGATTTATATTTATGGACTATAATAACTTTTTTCATTCTTTATAGAAAGACGTCCTGTCAAGCCTAGCTGAGAGTTTTACAAGCTGGCTTGCTTTTCTACCATATAAGAAAAAAGATGATATGCTCCACCAGTTGGTAAGCATCTTTTATTACAAACTTGCTCTCCTCCCAAAAAGCTCTCCCTTATTCCCATAATCTTCTGTTTGATTCTGCAATATATATTTTAAAGCTAGATTGATGGGTTGTAGCTTGTTCTGCATATTATATAACAGGCCAAAGTATTTGAAGATCAAACCTATATGAGAAAGAATTATATACTTAAGGTTTGCATGCATTCTGATGTTTTATGAATTGTGACTTTTTGTAGCATGTTAGGAGCACACACATTTCCTTTTGCAAAATTCATTGCTAAATGTTCTCTTTTTTAATAAATATTTCAACTTATTTCCTCAATTTCTTCTTTTGTGAATTTGTTCCCATTTTTGCAAATAGAAATGTTCTTGTCAGCTTGATATATCTTCCTCCTAAAACACTCTAGATCTCCTTTAATCTGGAAATTGGGACAGATCTCTCAAGAGCAATCAGTGGCTTCTGATAGGTATTGCTGGCTGGTTTACAGCCAGGTTTAATTAATAAACCCATCTATTTTAAGGAGTTATTTTTGATTAGAGGTACTATAGTAATAAGTTTATATGGCTTCGTATTTCACTATCAAGCTATAGTTAATTTCAGCAAGCTATTCATATAGCAGAAATGGTTTAGGAGTAAAGAGAAGCTAGGTGCCAGTTATTGATAAGTTTCCAAAGACTTGCGAAGCCTTTGGCACAACCTGTAGTTTCCATGCCCTACTTAGCTCAGTCTGCAGCTAAGCCAAAGCACATTCAACTAAAATAACGCCAGCCTGGGGCCAGGTTTGAGGGTGGCCTAGGCAAGATGTATTCCCTGTCCCTCCGCAGTGGTGCCTCCCAGGTGATTCTTCCCCCACCCCCTCTCCATCAAAACTGATCTCCCTCCACTTCACCTTCCTGCTACCTCTGTCCTGGTTGTTCTTCACCTATCCTGTGAGCTTACCATATTGCAGAATGGGGGTGGTACTGGCAGGAGCAAGCAACTAGGAGGTTGCCTAACTATACCAAGTACAGACATCATACCTGAAATAACTGTAATTTGCTTCCCTGCTTTCACTTCACTCCTCTTCCTCTGTTGTTTTCCGTGTGTTGAATTTTTGATTGTAAGCTCCTTTGGGTAGGGACCTGTCCTCTTGTACCCTTGTGAAGCACTATGCACACTCATGACACTGTATGCATAAGAATAACAACATAGAAACCTTTACATAGCGATAGAAAAGTGTTTTTATTTGGAAATGCTTGTGTATGTGAATGCATTGATACTATTTTTCTCATCTCTTCCTATTAAGGATGTTGGCTTTCGCTCAGAGGCTCTCTGCACCATCCTGCAACAGGAAGTTCTGCTGCAAGAGGATGTTGAACTGATTGAGCTTCTTGACCCCAGTATCCTGTCTGCGGGGCAGCCCAAGCAACAGGAACATGGACACCTTCCAACGCTACGCTCCCTAGCAACTCCTAATATTTGGTATTGCCTTGAGCATGCTATATGAATACATGGCCTTCCACTGAATAAAAAAGTTACTTTATGATTTCGATAATTTATTCTCTGTCCTAACTCATGGTTCTGGGATTGGCTTCACCTCCATGTGTTCCTTGTTAACTTGCAGAGCTATGTTATACAAAAGTATTAATTTGTATAGTATGCTGCAGGAGCATTCTCCTTGGGCCCATGGCACAAAAGTTTGGAGATGGTTGCCCACAAGCATCTGTGCACCTTGGTTCTATTAACAGTGGACTTTATGTCCTATCTTGTATTGATCCCCATTGCTCTGACATTTGAACAGCCTTCACTATTCACCCTTTTCTAAAGGAATATTTGAATACACTTCCCTCTTTGATCATGTTGTTTTGGGACTAAGAACAAGAGTGAGCCGTGTTTTACCAATTCTCTTCTTTGTCTGGACTTTTTTATATTTAATTGAAAAAGTTTGGTTCTCCTAGGCTCACTATGGAGCAAAGTTGGGCAACTTGTACTCACCCCTGCTATATGGGTCTTGATATGGAAATTACCTGATATTTAGTTTGTTTTAAATGATTATATCTGTTTTTCCTTTCTATTCTTTTAATTACTAGTACTGTATATGCAATAATCTTGTCAAGTCCGATATTTCAAAGGTTAGCTTTTGGTAAAAGTAATGCAAATTTCTCACAACTCAAAATGAACAAGAAAAGAATTGGACTTATTAGTTCATTCTCGGTGATTGGTCTTGGCTTCAAATAGAATGACTGTTCTGTATTCCTGCAGAGACCTGTATTTTGAAACAATTTTTCAAAATAACAATTTTGCAAACACACAACAGGAACCTCAACTGAGCAAAGCTTGCTTTTGGGCTTAATTGTTATATGGTTTCAAGAAAAATAATGAGCAAGCAATTCGAAAGACTGCTTACAAAGAAGTCTTTTAGATTCAGCTTAAAAATGCACACAAAACACCTTTAGAGTGTGATGTTGAGGTTAAATTAGTCAAAATCTGGAAAAACAAAACTATCATAACTGGAGGGCTTGGTTCCCTAAAGAAAATTCCTTTCTCTGCTGTCCTTAAAACTAAAAAAACATTGTTACTACTCTTCTTTGCTGAACAATTTCGCTTTTGGTCATATATTTGAAAAGGTAACCTTTTTCAATGGGTGCATTTTAAGGAAGTTAACACATACTTCTGTATAAGTTATTTGACTTTATGGTCTTTATTAAGAGGAGTGTATTTTTAATTGGTAGATAAAGAAATTAAACCTTTACTAGATTATATGGGGACACTCTAATTTGGTCTGCAAGTTAAAGTCATTTACCTATACATAAGAACAATGTATATTCCTCTTTCATGGAATATCAACCGCATTTTATCATTAATTTTGCAGTCTGCACTAGTGGTTAATCTCAAAATGAGGTTATCAGAGGCAATAAGACTATACACTCCAGTTGCTGGAGAACATGGGTTATGGTGTTGTTACACCCATATCCTGCTTGTGGGTTCTTAGTTGAATATTGTGTGAATAGAGTGCTGGAATAGATGGACCCTTGGTCTGTTCCAGCATGGTTCTTCTAATGTTCTTATGTGCCTAAGTTTACCATATTGCAGCTCCCCAAATCTAGGCAGCCTGATTTGCATATCATCCATTTAATGAAAAATTGGAATCCAAGTTAGCAAATAATAAAAATGTGCATCAGCTGGCATCCTGGTAAACTGGTAAATATAATACATATAAGTGTGGCCTTATATGTTTTACAGGGATATTTCATTACTGCTTGTCTTCATCAGCATGCTGATTATGCTTCCTTCTTTATGGAATGGATTCCTTGGATTGGTGTGGGGAGCAGGACTGTTGTTATACGTAAGCTTGAGAGGTTTGGACATGTTGAGGACAGCCAAGTTGCAAATGTCCCTAAGAAAATGTCATCTCCAACTCGAAGAAATGGTGGCTAATTGCCGAGCCTTCACTAACCTTGTGAGGAAAGCTCTACGGCTCATTCAAGAAACTGAAGTCATTTCCAGAGGATTTACTCTGTGAGTTTGAATTTTAGGTTATTTTATGAATTGGTTCACACATACAGAAATACCAGTCAAATGTTAAGTTAATAAATAGTGAAGAAACCTTTCCTTTAAATGTTTAAATCTAACATTTCCCCCCATTTATTTGTACAATGTGTTTATGGTATCCAAATCAAGTTGATTTCTAGACAGGGGATTATGAAGGCACAAATGGGAATTATGTGGGTTTTGTCATCATGGCCTTTGGCACAATTTTCCAGCCACTTAAGCATTTCAGTAAAAGGGAGTTGCAAATGAGTCATATATCTATGAATTTCATAGTTGTTTTTTCTTTTGTACTCTTGCTAATTCTTTGATGTGAGTACAGAAGAGAGAGGACATCAATATGTGCATTTAGCAAGTAACTCTTTTTGTACTTTGTTACTGAAGTGTGAAGGATAATAACCATCCATATACAATTAGATGCATGTGTCTGAAAAATGCAGGTGAAGCAATTCTATCTTTTCTGAGCTGCCTGCTGCCAAGCTTCTCAAAGACTGTACTTTAGTTACAAGTATACCAAGTAAAAAGTGTTCAAGATTCTCTTTGGGACCAGTTCATATTTCACAAATGTGAGCACATTTAATATCTCAGATTCATTCAAAACCATAATTTGTGCCAATTTCTCCTTCAGTGACATGGAATTTGCATAGAAAGTAGGTTTTGAGGTTATTTTAATCTTTAGCAGATTATGCAGTACATAGAATGCCTTCCCCCACTCCAATAGTTTACACTTCTTCAGAAGTTTTAAATACAACTTGGTGCTTAAGAGATCATTTATTTCTAATTCTGTTTTGACAATAGATTACATGAAGGGTTGCAGTGAGCTGTGAGAATTAAAATTGTTGTAGATTTATATTTTTTCTTTTTGTCTTCAAACGTTGCTCTTTTCTATAACATGTTTCACAGAAATTTGAATGTTGATAACATGGAAAAGGCAAAGAACCAGTAAAATATCCACAGTTCAAGTTGCTTAAACATTCCCATATAAAGAGAACACTTTGATGTCTGCATACAGAGCATATGCTTTTAATACTAGATCAAACGTGTGGTTTGTAAATGCAAGCAGTTACATGCAAAACCAAAAGTGTAGCTATCTTACAGATAGTAAATGTCTTAACCATGTATAATAAGCTTTAAACCGAACTTTACTGACAATATCTCTTTTTGAATGTCAAGGCATGTTTTAAGATAGTCCAAGTGTGCTTCCAAATGGAGGGCTCCTAGCACTAACAGTCAAAAGGCATTGTGGAGCAGCTATTCCGTCTTTTCTTCCTTAATGTTTTTTTTTTTTTCTGGTAAAAAAGAGACAGAAGAAGCAGTGGGAAAACATGAGAGGACTACAAAATGAAATGAGTGAACAGCCTTAAAACTCTATAAATGAGGCAGTGTGATTGCACTATAAAGACTCATCTGGAAGTACCCTGGTCTATTCTTGACAAAGTAGCATACAATTAAAAAATAGTTAATTATATAGTTAAAATAGTACTTCAAAAAGAGGTTAATGTTAGCTGCAGTCTGGAGAAGACTTAGGCAAAAAGTTTTTCCTTGATTTTAGCTAATGACCCTTGGGAATAGAATTGTCTAGCTTTCCAACTTTGAAAAATAAAGCTAATCAGTACAGTGCAATTGAGTGCTAAAGGAAGCAGAAGGCACTTCCATTTGTACAGTGGGGACGCCCAATTTACATCAATTCACCCTACCCACTATTGCCCCTCATTACATCCTACACTGATCCAGAGGGGAGCGGAAGTGAACAATGAGTGGATCTTGCAACATCAGTATATTGGAGTGGCTAGAGTGGGACTAGAAATGGGGAGGCCCAAGTTCATATCAGCCATGAAGTTCACTGGCTGACCTTAAACTAACATATCTCAAAAGGTCATTATGAAGGCATGCTGTATGCTTCCCTCAAGGGCTTGGAAGGAAGGGCAATATAGAAATGTAATATAATAAAACAAGCAGATTTTCTTCTTTTTTTTAGAACACAGTCATCTTACAATTTCAGTGAAAAGTCTTCTAACCATTAAGTTTCATAATAAGAATTTTATCCCAAGAATAAAATTGTGCGCACTAAAAGATAGAGTTACCAGGAGCAAACTAGAAATGAACAAAAGTCTAGTTTAAACTTGCTACATTTATGTATAGTGCAGAAGGAAAATTCCTAGCTAGAAGTTTTACAAATACATCATTACCTGGATCCATTACAGCATTCCTTACATATCTAGTGTACATTTAAAATCAAGGTTGTGTAAAGGCAACCCTTAGCTCTCTCAGCATCAGGTGCTCAAAACACTGAGGGACATGAACAGAAATAATCATAATATTACTGGAGTATTTAAAAATGATTTATAGAAAGAAATAACTGCACAATTATTTTTGAATGGAGCATCTTTAATGTTGCAATAATATTCTTCTGACCTTGTCAAAGCTCAAGATATATAGATAGAAATTGGACAACCCAGATTTAGAACTACTATAAGAAGCTTTTGCCACCAAGAATCAGCCACCATCTCCTGAAAATCTTCTGCTGCTTGTTCTGAAGGCTTTTGGGAAATGATTTTCAAGTAGAAAAATAATGTTTGTTTGCCTGGTTTTTAATGAAAGGCAAGCCCAACTCTGATCTAACTGTAGCTAACAGTGTCGATGCATCAACAAATCAAATAAACAGAAAAACTCCTCTTAGTTTGGCTTGAAGCCAAAGGATTTTACAGAGATGTTTAGACACTTGGTATCATAGGTGAATGGTGGTGAAATAGGAGTTTATCAGTCTGGGCAAGATTTGTGCTGGTGTTGCATTCTGTCTATGATGTAGTGTCTTCTTGAGTATTATACTTAATCTTTTTTTTAACTCCTTAGATGAAATGTGAAGCACCAAAACTTTCTATTTAAAAAACTTAAGCAGTTTTTGTTCAGATGTCAAAATGACCTTGCCAGGATTATTCATGTCATGTATAGACTGAACTCTTGCAATGCACTTCGTGTGGGGCAACCCCTTTACATGTACTCAAAAGCATAACTGGTTCAAAATGCATGCAATGAATTATTGACCAGGGCAGAGAACACATGAGACCAACTCTAAAATGGCTCCCCTTGCTCCCATTTGGTTTCCAGGCTCATTCACGGTTCTAATGTTAACCTGAAAGCTCTAAACCATCTGGCTTTAGAATACCTAAAGGACTGCCTAGTCTCATTGAGTCAACCCATGGTTTAAGATCTTCCATGGGTCCCTGAAATTCTCACCACTTAAAATATGCAAGGTGGGGGCCTACATGGAACATGACTTTTTCAGCAGCACGACCACCAAGACTTTGGAACTCTTTTCAAAGTTAATTTGAGGGAAGTTTGTTCTGCCTCTTTTCTATTGGCTTTTCACTTTCAAGGATGGTTTTACTTCAGATAATTTGTGGGGATCTCTGACGTTAATCATTCTCCTGGCTATTTTATTGAAGTATTTGGCTATTAAGTTGTTCCTGTTTTTTGGATTTGGTTCTCTTTTATTTATTGTTCAGTCATTTGTTTATTTTATGTCATCTTTTTAACAACACTTACGTTTATCACCTTATGGAGCCAAGGCCCAAAAGGCAGGATATAAATATTTTAAATAACTAAATAGGCAAGCTACAAGAAAAGCCAGTGATTGCTAGACAGCATGAATGAAGAGTGCTTATCATGTGGCTCTTGTGTCCATCACTGGTAGAATTATTTATTACTTTGAAGTTTTATACCTCACATTTAATCAAATTATTATCATAGTGGCTTAAAAGCAACAGGAAATATAATGCCCCCCTCCCAAATAAACATTAGCAGAATATGCTTCCCTTCAATTCTGTAGACCTAGGGCATTGGTAATTGGAGCTGAGTGTACTTCCTGGCAGGCAGGGGAGAAAGCAAACTCCTTATATCTGCTCCTCCTCTGGCAGATAGATGGGGCCAGGTCAATCTCCCCCTTACTGTGTGATGTTCTTCCTGGAGCAGAGGATACAATCTCCTTTGGCCCCTAGCCAGCAACAGAGGCCAAAGTGTGTCTCTTTTCTCATTGTAGGACATAGATGCATTGCTCTTCAAAATGTGTTTGCACTCAGAAGTGTATCTGATGGGGGTAAATCAAATATTGACCTGTTCCTAATTTTGATGGCCATGTGCCTAAAGGAACTGTGATGGGTAACAGTCATTTGTACAGAATATAGAAGGCCACAATAAATCTGTAGCTGCCAATCATATTTCTGCTAGCCTTTTCACACTGAAGAAACCATTACTTTTTAAAGACTAAGGAATTGGGAACTGCAGATTTTATAGGATTGTGAAGAAGCATATATCAGTAACAAACAGAAAAGCCATATATAAATGTTATCTGTAAATGCAAAAGTAGTCCTAAATGTCATGATACTTATTTTAATTTATGTAAAATGTGTTATATTTCTACCAGCTTCAAGGTAAAAAACAAAACAACCCGTATTGGATTTTATCCTATACTACTAACGTAATGACTGGGCTCTTCCTCAACATCCTTTATTTACAGAATAATGAAATGTATCATTAATATTTCAATATGTATAAGGGGATATTCCATGAAATTTGGAAAAATAAAACAATATTAATGTGTTATATTGTATTTTTATTATTCTTTAGGACATCTGTACAGTTGTATCACATTTTACTTTTCAAGTTTGCTTGACAGGGTCAGTGCTGCTTGCCCATTTAATAAAGCTGGACAGCATCCTTGTCAGCATCTCATTGGTCTTCGGAAAGCTGTGTACCGATCAGTGAGAGCCAACTTCAGAACTTCAAGACTTGCTACTTTGTATATGCTGAAACAATATCCTTTTTTAAACCTTTTCACCTAGAAAATTGATGTGGTGTTATAATGAGAAATGAAAGATTGCTGGACTGGTTTTTATGTTAACATTTTTAAGTTATGAAAATTTATAGTTTGGGGTTTGCTGTGTAAAAAGATGCCATAGTTTGGGTTTCCTTATTACATTTTTCCAACGAGCTGAGAGTGCAGCATACACGGCCTCCCCTTTACAACAATCCACTGAGAGAGGTTAGCTGACTGACCCAAGATCACTCAGTGAACTTCATTGCAAAGTGGGGATTTGAACTTGGGTTTCTCTTGTCTCAGTCCATCACTGAGGACTAGTCACTACACTCACGCTATTGCAACCACTGGCAGCTGGAAGTCCGAGAATTTGTTTCTACCCATGAATCCTGTGTTCAACATCCATCTCATCTTTCACATTTCCTTTTAACTTTTCTTCTATCTTGCTCTTTCCCCAATCACTCTCTATTATCAGCTAGCATACCATGTAATCTCATCCATGTTTATTCAAAAGAAAATCCCATTATTTTCAACTGGGCTTACATCCTGGACCCAACCTACACAGATGATTTAGTGCAGAGGGAGAGCACATCAGGGTCATTCACAACAGATGTTGCTGTTACCACTCTGAAGCAACCCTGCAGCTTCCCTCTGGAAAAGGCACATTTTCTCCTTTCTAAGGAGTAAAAATATTTTAATGAAGTACAGTGCCCCCTTTGACTCAGTTTGAATATCTATCAACTTTATATTATACAGGATATCTAGCAGACTATATAAAGGTATACGGCCAAAATATTTGCCCCTTTGCTGTGTAAAATGAGCACCCAGCTCTTTTCTTAATAGGCCACAAAAGACAGTTATGCTTGTTTTATTCTTTTAATTGATTATTCTGAAAAGGGCAGTTAAATTTTACCACTTTAGCTGTGCTGCAACATTATATCACTTTAGCTCTGCTACAACATTATATTTAGGTAGTTAAATATAAAATTCAGGTCTCTCAACAGGCCTTATGTAATTATAGGAAGGGAACCTAGAAACAGCAAGTGAAAATTTAAAATGTAAATGGAGAAAAGAATGTGGTTTCAATGAAAGAGGTCATTTTGTACTTTGGAATGCTAGAGGAATCTTTTTCATAGAGCCAAACAAAATCCCTCAAATTAAATTTCATTTATTTCAAATGAAACTTCATATTTTGTTCTATAATTATTAAATAGTCAAAGCCACTGACAAATGTAAGCCAAACTGAGAAGATTCTATATTTTAAAATTTTATTTTTTAAAAAAGTTTACCCTTTCCCCCCAAAAGTACTCAACGTAGCTTACAAAAATCAAACATCAAACAGTATATAAACTGAAACAACAATCATAGTAAAGCAGCATTTGACATAACAAGCTAAAAACTTTATGAATCACAAAGGACCAAAGAACATTATAGACCAGAATTTAATTTAGATTCAGAATTTTAATTTAGACCTCGCTTATTGGCATTTTCTATTTATCAGGGAGAGAGAACCCTGATGCTTTGCTAAAATTCTTAAACCTGAATGGTAGTGCAATCGTATACATGTCTGCTGCATCCTGAGTCATCTTTTCAGTCCTCAGTAGATTCTTAACTTAGTTTAATGACTATAATTATTACGTAGTGTGTTTATGGTTTTCATAAAGCTCATCATGCTAATGTTTTATATGTTCTTTATTGTGTATTTTAATATGGGAGCAAATTATTACATTCAATAAAGTTTATTAATGCTTAAAGACAACTGCTGATAGTTTCAGTTTTGTTGGTAAAAAAGTTTTTTATGATGTATTAGTAAAAAGAAAAGAAAAAAGCTATCTGTTTCTAAAGTAGAACAAAACCAGCCATCAAATCAGATGACGTTTTTTGGAAAACAAATGATGTCTCTCCCTGCCATCCTGAGTTTCTTCTGCAACATTATTTATTTATTTATTTATTTCATTTTCTGTACTGCCCAATAGCCAAAGCTCTCTGGGTGGTTTACTTGTTTAAACTAAAAAAAGAGTAATTTATTCTCTGTGAATAAGTTACACTTTCTAGACTCTTCAACATGTTAGAAAGGTAGCTGCTGGCTTTTTTGCATCCAGTTGTCCATGTTGTATGTACTACAAAAACTTCTTTAACTGCCTTAACACTAACTAAACTTACCCTTTGAATTCTGAGAGCGACAATGTAACAAACTACATCTGTGTGGTGCCTTTTAAGGAACTAGGTCTAGGACTAAGTGAAGAGCAGGTGTCGGAAGAAGCAGCACACAATTTCACAGATGGCTTCAGCCTGCCTGCTCTAAAGGTAATCCAGCTTTCAGACTCATTTCTCTGGCTTGTCATAATTAACCTATGTCCCATTCATTTCAATGGGTCTACTCTTAGTAAGACTAACATTGGATTCAACCTCATAGACCTTAGGATTGTCAGTCTATTTTGTTACTACTTTCAGTTAGTAGCAATTGAATAAAACTAAATTACCTGAATTATTTTAATTTAAAAAACAAATCCAAAGCTCACTCAGTTCTCTAGAACATTTTAAGCTAACTCTACTGTTCTTTGTGTTAGATTCAAGTGTTACCTTTGAAAACAGATCTTGCATGGTTTAATTGTGGACTGTTGAAAGCTTTAATTTTCATAATAAATTGGTGCAGCAACAGAAGATTGTTTTCCCCATCTTTTTGGTACTTCTTTCTCAAAATGGCTCAGAGTGTATATTACATTAACAGATTAAACATTTGTAATTGACATATGTGAGTTTATCTCATTTTTGGTATTTTATGATACAACTATTATACATCAGTGAGATGGATCCCTGTCCTCACAGATAAAGGTGTAATTATAAATAGTTGTTACGGAAATATCGTATTTCTTCAATTCTAAGACACACTTTTCCCCCCATATAAACATCTCTAAAAACGGGGTGCGTCTTAGAATCGCGGGGTGCGTCTTAGAATCGCGGGTGTGTCTTAGGTTTTTTTTCTGTTGGTGGTACTGAAATTAGTGTACGTCTTACACTAATTACACTTACAATCATGGCGCCTTACTATCGAAGAAATACGGTAGTCAACCCAATCTATACCATGCTTAATCCAGAATGATTGATGTAGTTTAGATTATTTATTTAAAATATTTTGAGATCCCATCATGCAGAGTAGTGTAGTTGATATTTTTTGTTGACTTACTTACAACAGGTTGTATGAGAAAGCAGGAAAAATGAAATATAGTTGATTCCTTTTATAATAATGAAGATTACAGTGAAACTTCTGTGTTCTTAGGTTTTATTTCAACTTTGGGTTGGGCAAAGTTCTGAATTCTTCAGGCGGCTAATTCTTCTGCTGTCTCCCTCCAATGCATCTCTCAAGAACCTGATTACGCCAGAACGTTTGCCTCTTTATATCTTTTCTGATGTGACTCAAGGCCTGCCTCACGCTCATGCTGCCTGCTTAGAAGAACTTAAACGAAGCTATGAGTTTTATCGGTACTTTGAAACACATCATCAATCTAGTTTAGAACGTTCAGTCAAAACTGAACAGAAAACAGGACAGCTAAACCGTCTTCATACAGCAGTGCGCAGTTTGCAACTCCATCTAAAGGCCTTATTGAATGAGTAAGTTATTCTCTGGGAATTAATTTCTCACTAGTTTAATTCTAGTTCTAATTGTTGATTTAAATAAAACTTGGAAATGTAATGTTGCAACTATTAAGTGTCGATAAATTTATGGAGGCAGATTACTGCAGTAACTCTTTTCTCTTGTTACTCTGGTTCTTATTTAATCAAACTAATTTAAGAAGGGAAATAGTTTTTCTTGTGCAAGTTTTTTTGGGGGGTTTTTTGCGTTAGCTGTGCAACAACTGTAGATGTAATATAGTACATTAAAAATAAATCTGAGCATTTGTTACACAGTCAGTATTTGTAGCTGGCTGTGTGAGAACTGCAGAGAGGTAAGGTTGAGTAGAGAACATGAAAAATTAGGGAATCAGAATCCAATAGTTTTTATGTGAGCTGAAGCGTATCCATTTTAATAGATTTGTTTTCATGAAAATCATTAGGCATAAGTATACTGTATTGGATTGTGGCCTATGAACGTGTATTTAATTTCATAATTCACTGAATTATTTTATTGAGATTGCTTAGGAAAATCAATATTTTACCTTTAAAGAAAATGTGTGCAATGAGTTTTTAATGAAAGAAATTGGTTTGGATCTTGCCAGTCTGTGTACCTGTTTTTTATTCTGTTTTTGTAGTAGAAAAGCTCAAGGTTTCAGTTTTTGTGAACCACTGAGAGAACTATGGCTATGGGGCAGTAGAGAAATGTGATAATTAAATAACAAAGGCCAGACATAGCATTGTGTTCTTAAACCACTTTTTCCCTGCTGAGATGTGTCACCAGTATGCCTCATATTAACTCTTCTTCAGAAGCAATGTTCAAAGCAGAAACATACCAGTCTCCTACCCAACTTTACTTGATGAATTAGAGTGCATACGTGTCTACTCAAAAGTTAATTCTCATTGGGCTTCTTCAGTTGCTCACAATGGGGAAAGAAGCCAAATTGGTTATCCCCTGATATGTATTATGTACACTGCTGTCATTTGCATAACTCCCTGCTGGTGTGTTGTCCAACCCACCAGCAGGGAATTGTAAATGCTGGTTTTGTGTGCTGATGGACAGGGGTGGGAGGAGAAGCTACGATGGCATCTTTCTCCATTGCAATCATCTGAACCCAGTCATTGAGTTTAATGGGACATTTCCAGGTAAGTGTATATAGGATTGCAGCCTTAGAGGGTTATTTTTTTGTTGAACATATAAATATATGAAGCTGATTTACAATGAGTTAGGCAATTGGTAAGGTCTAGCTTAGATTATCTGTAACTCTTTAAGGATCCAGGCAGGAGTCTTTCTGGCCCTGCTCCCTGAGATCTTTTTAGATGGGTATGCAGGGAATTGAATCTCTGGCCTGCATGCAAAGCATATACACCACCACTGATCTCTCGCCCTTCCCTATAAGGGGAATTGCTGTTGCTACTGCTGCTGCTAAGTATTCATGAATGAATTTATTTCCAGCCTTGCATTTTGGAGGTGGAGTGGAACTGCTGTTCAGACTCAGATTATTTGTCTGAAAATACTTTCACCTTTTAGACCTTGTCCAAATGCTTCTGGCATATTAACATCTTACATAGTACAAGAGATGGGTTCTACTCACTTCACAAGACAGAATAAGTTGATTTGATTTGGGTGTCATGCGAAACCATTGCACTTTCCATCATTTATCATGAAGGGAAGCACATCTCAGGATCACACAGTTTACTTCTCCCGTCTCCTCCACTGCAACTGCACAGTTGGAAGGTTTTGCTTCCGTTTTTGATTAACAGCTTGTTTCCTCCAAGTGTGACAAATTGTGGTTAATCAAACCATGGGTTATGAAGCCTGCTTGTTTCAACAAACCACCATTAAGCTCTAATTAGTACCTGTGAAAAGTCAGGCTGGCATCCATGGGTTGGCATCATTGGGCACTTGCCAAGGAAAACACCCCAGTAAGGGCCTACTGCCAACCCGAACCCTGATGCTGTTCCTTTTTATTATTGCCATCTCTTCACCTGTCCCCTCTAGGCAAACAAGCAGTGGCATGAGAAAACACAAGGAGAAGCCTCTATCTTAACTTCTCCCTCTGCATGGCTGTAGTTTGGACTCAAAGGGAGAGAACAAGCAAATAGGCAGTGGCCATAGGAGTGGGGTGGCGGTGGGCCCACTGCCTGGCCCCAAAACCCTGGAGCCAGCACCAGTCCAGTTTGTAAGCTTACAAATGCACTTGAATAATTATCCAGATACTTTAAGGGCTATTAGAAAATAGGGCATATGTTACCCATGTTCATTAAGAATAGGACAAGAAGCAATTAGTTCAAGTTATATTAAAAATGGGGGGAAACAAACAGGTTTACAAAAATGTTTGATTCAGATGCTAATGAGATACTTGTTTGAGGTTTTTTCCTCCCCTTTTCTTTAGAGTAATAATTCTTGAGGATGAACTTGAGAAGTTTATTTGTTCCAAGGAAAGTCAAGAACTAACTTCAGAAGCCTACCAAGTTGTAGAAAAAAAACTGGAATTGATTCAGCCTCATATGCAAGCTAGCAACAGCTGCTGGGAAGAGGCGATTTCTCAGATGGAAAAAATGGTTAAAAGAAAACCAGATAAAAAGGGTATGTTTTCTTCACAATTCATAAAGCATGTAACAAGGATTTCAGAAATGTGTGCAAAGTTGGGGAGGAGGCAAAACAGTAAAGCAACCCTGTGTGTGAACCCAGATTCTTGTAGGACCCGGGTACCTCTTACTTTGTTGTCAGCTGACACCATGATGCAATTGAAAAGTTGGGTTCCCACTTATATGACGGCATTCTTTGATACATGGATTTTTTCAGCATGGTCAGATATTGTCAAATAATAGGCAGTCAGCTGCCCTGCTTAGGTGTTTGCTATGATAATTGGATTACAACCTAATCAGCAAGGTCATGGTGAAAGTATTTATACACTTTTAATTGATTTCAGTTGAATTGTGTATGTATTTTAATCAGTTCATTTTGGACTGTAGTGCCAGAACATGTCTGATGTAGATATTAACTTGAATGATATTTCATTACCTTCAAAAGAGAACATATAATATTTCAGTTGTGAGAAATATACTGGATTCTTACCTAAAAGCTGTGCTTTCTCAATCCAGCACTTGCTATTACTCCTTCAATAATATGTTTGTTCAGTTCAGACAATCATATCTCATCTTATTAAGCCAAGATATGCATGAGCTTTTTTATTGTCCGCAGGACCCCTTCACTCAAGTCACAATTAAATCTGTATTAATCATACTTTCCTGTTTTGTGAAACTGGGGAATTATAGTTATCAGCTTTAGAACAAGTCAGGATATTAAACCAACTTCAACTGTGGTGGATTGGGAAGCCTAATTAGTGGGTCCTAATCCTGAGTATTTTGAAAATCAGGGACAAAAATAAGGGGAGGTCAGCAACATTTTGATCTTAAACAAAATGTGATTAGTGGGTCTCCTTAGAAAAATATTTAATATTTGGAGACCATATTTTCTCCGTTCCTTATCTTCTTGCCTCTAGGTAAATCAGAACCATCATGTGAGAACAAGCATTGTACCACGATACCTTTACTACAGCCAGCTGTGCACATAGAGGATAAAGACCCAATCCCTGAAGAACAGGTAAAAATATTATAGACCTTTGAAATGATCATGTATGTTGTGAAAACTCTTTCCCGTCCATTCAACAGATATTCTTATACAACAATAGAGTAACTTACAGTTGGAATTGTGGAATAAGCAATTATCAATAGATGCTATAGTACTCTAATTATACCACATGGTGGAGCTCCTACTATAGCTTAAAAACATTTTAAATCTACACTACTACAAAATATGCTTAACTTGAGCTGCCATCTTTATATATTTACCTGGCAAAAGTCTCATTGAACTCAGTGGGGCTTACTTTTGAGAAGACATGTATAGAATTGCACTCTTGATCATATCTAGAGCTAGAAGCAAAAACTTCTATATTTAAAACAATAACACTACTAGAAACATTTGAAGATTAATGATATGTTACATTGTTTAAAACTAATGCAACTAAACACCTTGGCTTTATTGGCATAATCTATCGTTCTTGAAAGAACTATTTGAATTATGCCCCCCAACCCATTTCTTCACAGCAAGAAATGAAGTGCTGAGGAATGAGGCGCTTTGAGAAATTGTCCTAGAAGGATTCTAGCATAGAAAACTATGCTAGATCATGTCAGCCAGAATATTAAGGGAAAGAAACTCTCAATGAGCAGAGGGCTGAAGAAACACAGTCCCAAGGGGCTATACCATATGCTTTTATTAAATATGTAGATGGATTCTCAGTGGATAATTGAAGGGTATTTTGAAAGGATTATCTTTTTCAAACTTTCCAGTGTCAGCTTGTTTATCAACAATGTCAACATGGGGTCTTATAGGCAAGTGATAGTTATTCAGTACTCTTATCATGGCAATAGATAAGACTCTTTCCGTAAGAGCGTTTAATCCAACAGACCAAAATGAGATAAAAGGAATGCTGGGTATTTTGTTCACCTTAGATGTAAGCCTTGAGTGAGCATAATTTTAAATTTACAAAGTATTGAAGAAAGTGAGATACTGTTCCAGTAGAATCTTTGAAAATTTAACTTGGCCCAGCGATTTCTGTTGACTGCATTTGCATTTCTGCATTGTATAAATCAACAGATTGAAATATCAAGTGGAGTTATTTCAGAATTTCCGTTTGGTGTTTTAACTACACTTGGAATCCACATCTTCCAATGTAAATCAATGGAGATCAGGAATACAAGTGTCTTGTAGGATTTGGGTAATGTGTAGATCAAACCAGATGTTTATTGACTTTTTCCTCAGGAACTTGAAGCATATGTTGATGATACAGATATAAACAACGAGTATAAGAGAGATGACTTTTATTACTTTTCCCTGGAAGACAGAGAGAGACAAAAACGTGAAAGAGAGGAATCCAAGAGAGTGCTGCAAGAACTAAAATCTGTGTTGGGATTTAAAGCTTCAGAGGCAGAGAGGCAAAAGTGGAAGCAACTGCTATTTAGTGATCAAGGTAAGCATTATTTGTGGTTAATTTCAGAATATTTATATGCAACTACCTGATAGAAATTTCATTTTACATGATTAGGATTAATGCCTTGGAACTTCTGTAGTCCTGATTTGCTATACCACACTAATGCTGCTTGTCAGCAGTCCTTCTCTTTCCATGGTAGGAGATTGCATTTTTGCCCCTCTTGTTAGAAGGAAAGTATTTTAGGCTCCTAACAGCCAGGTGCAGGTGGTAGGGATTGCAGAGGGGATATTTTCTTCCATTGGGTAAACTTTTGCTCTTTATTCCATTGTAACAATACAATGTCTGCACAGAACATGAAGTGAGGACAGGTTTGGTGCAACCAAACCGACTATCATGTTCCATTCTTCCAGAATTTCTCATCTAGACCCTCACAATTGTATTTTATCGTTTATTGTTGTTCCCTGCCTCGATCAGAATGGAGAAGTGGGCAAGAAATAAATTATTATTATTATTATTATTATTATTATTATTATTATTATTATTATTATTATTATTCAAGAATACCAATAATATTGTTCCCTTGAGGGATGCTTTCTAGATTCACAAAGTGTGTGTGTGTACAGTTTGATGTTAATACATCATATTACATATCAAATTTGCTTGAAACTAGATACGATACACTTGGGCAGATTTACTTTCTATGTAGATGGGGGCGAGGATAAGGATTAACAACATGTGTTGATAATACTTTCTCCAGCAATCATATGGATGGGATTGGCTGGGAAAGGATAATAGATTTTCCTGCAGAGTTATGTTTTAACATGGTTTTCTCATATTAGCCACTCTGATTAAGTTACCTGGCACAACTTCAAGTGCCAAACCAGGGACTAGCAGGATCACAATCCAAAACAGACCTGGTTTGTACAATAACTTTCGCCACTGTAGCTTATTAGTCACGATGGGTTGCAGTGCCCATGGGTGCCAAGCTGCAAGCTCCCAATGCTGAAGGTTCTTGTGTCTTCTGAAACTTGTGAGGGTTGCTTGTTGAGGGTGGTTAACAAATCACCCCACAACCCTACAACCGGCTATGGTTTACAACCACTACTACAAGCCACCCTCACCAGGTTGAGACAAAGGAAGCTGCACTCAGTAAGAGTAATTATGCAAATAAGCCAGCATGGAACCAGCACATGCAGGGTGGTTAACAAGCCACTGTGGCTTTATTAACCTCCCTGTGGCTGTGCAAACCAGGCCATTAACACAAGAAAACTGCCCTAATTGACATCTTTGCTAGTGTGTGGGCAGCTGCTCACTGGAAGCTGCTTAATACGTTATACAACCCAGGTCTTGATGTCTGCCTTCATCAATTTTAGGATTCAGGATTCATGAGTCTCTTACTAAAACTGATATTTCTATATAAAGATGAGCAGCATAGCTGAAATCCATTAAACCTTTCCTATTGTCTCTTTCTATTCTTCCTCCCTCTAACTTACCCCCAAATTAAAGGAATAATGAATGACTTGCAAAATGATTATTTTTATTTATTTTCAGCATTTTTATCCCCTTTTCACCCCAAAAAGGTTCCGAGAGCAGATTTCATAGTTTAATAATAAGACATGTAAACCAAGAGATGACATGCTAAGCATGGTTTGCACTATGGTTCTTGTGCCAGTTGTACATGTTTTGTAGGGTTCCCTCTACTCCCACCTCCCCTGAGAACCAATGGATATTTTTTTTCAAACGGTGGCGTGAGAGCAGAATCAACATTCCAATTCATGATTTGTCCATTCTGATGCCGTTCCAAACCACAATTTGCAAATCGGTATCAAACTATGGTTTCAGGTTGTGGCATGCCAAACCATTGATTTCCATCTTCGACAGTGGAAATATATTTTATCTTGTACTTTGTAAATTAATATTTTTCCTCTAAGACATTATATGCCTATTACCTGTAGCGGATCAGACAATTGTTATGTAACAGAACATAGCTCAAAGGTATGGACAATGTAACACTGCTCTCATTTTCATTACATATGTTATCACTACTATTCCATTAGAGTGAGTGAGTGAGTGAGTGAGTGAGTGTGTGTGTGTGTTCATGTTTCAGAGGATACATGGTATAGCAGCTGTTACTTAATGTGTCCAGCTTAATGTGTATAGAAAATACAAATGTCATATTATTGCACTGAGCATCACACATCTTTTGAAAGTTAAAGTAACTTTATCATGCAGTTATTTTAAATAGTAAAATAATTTTCCTCCTCTTAAGCTGCAGTGAAGCCCTTGCCTACTGCAGAGCCAGAGGAACCCATAAACATTTTGGGATTGCCTAAGAATTCAGACTCAAGCATACAGGATTGTAGCAGAAATGATAACTTGGAAGAGACGACATCTGACCCAAAAACTGATGATGAAAAAGGGAGGACGGAGTACTTATCTGATGGACCTGGTGTAAGTAAAAATGACATTGCTGCTGATGGTGACTCAGCAGAAGTAGAAAAAAGAACATGTTACCAGTGCAACGGAGAAGGCGAAGAATCTGAGTTTGCTGGTGTAGATAAAATGAATGTGTTGCAGCCACCTGAGAGAGATGTGTTACAGTCCTCCATCAAACAAAGGCTGGCTGAGCTCCATATATCAACAGATTTCCATTTCACGTCAGGTCTGGCAGCACAGGTTGCTGCCAGGTCACTCACATTTACAACCATGCAAGAGCAAACATTTGGAGATGAGGAGGAACAGGAGGAGAAGAATGAAGACTTTTTTGAAAAACACAAAGAATTAAATGACTGTGACAATGAAAGATTATAGATCATCTAAATTTTGCCTTGCTTGTTTGAACAGCTCAGAAGGCTAGAGAGGATAACAAAATTTTGGACAGCAAAGATGAGATTTTAAAATTACGTTATCAGTTGGGTGTTACTAGTCTTTTGATATATACACACGTGCAAGTATAAACCAGGCTCAAGGTATATAGTATGGTTCTTTACAGGTACCACAGATTACTGTGACATTTGTTTTAATATTTTATTTTTATTTATTGATATTATAAGGCTTTTTTCCTAACAGGAAAATAAAAATGTCTAATTTGTCATTTCCTAATGCTGATTATAATAGCAACATTAATTGTAAAACTACTTGAAATGGTTCTTTAACAAGAACATAAACAGCACCATTTGGTTCTCCCTATGAGCTTTGTTTACTTTGTTATTTCTGCTTTTTATCACTTAAAAACTGGATTTTTGTTGATCCATTGGTTCATTAGCTCACAGCCTAAGATATTGACTATTTAATTTAAAATGGAAGCCATAGCTGCTATATTCCGGAATGTTAATCTAAACTAATGCAAAATTGCTAGCAGAGAGTTACAAGGCAAAAAAAAAAGTTAACTTCTGGACCGCAGTGAATAATTTGAATATTTAATGTATTTCTAGTAATTTTTCCATCATCCAACTACAACACCACACGCACACACACTTCCAGATAGGAGAAATTAAACAGCTTCTGAACAAATATTCCTTCCAGTGTTCCTTGTGTAGATGAAAACAATTTTACTTCTGCAGTAGGTTAATTGGTGCTTGGTGACATTTGATTTCAGTTCCTATTTTAGTTTTACATTGGGTTGTACACTCTGAAAACACTTTTATCAAAGGTAACTCAGATCCTTGTTCTCTTGTTTCATTTGAATGAAACAAATATATGGCTTGGGTCCAGGTTATCTGAAAGACCATCTTCTCCCTTATGAGCTTGCCTGTGCTTTGAGATCTTTTGGAGAAACCTTTCTTTCAGTCACACCATCTTCACAGGTACACTTGGTGGGAACATGGGAGAGGGCCTTCTCCGTGGCTGCTCCAGTGCTTTGGAACTCTCTTCCCGGGGAAGCTAGACTGGCACCCTCCTTGATGTACTTTCGGAAGCAGGCTAAAACTTGTTTGTTCCAGCAGGCCTTTGGAGAATAATCTGGTCCTCCATCTATGTTAAGGAGTTGTAAAATTGTCATGTATTTTAAACGATTAGGTTTTAATATTGTAATTTTTTTTAAAAAAAAAATTTCCTAGGTTTAAAATGTATATGTTTTAAATTTTGTAAGGCCACCTTGAGGCCCAGTATTGGGCAAAAGGTGGGATACAAATTATTATTATTATTATTATTATTATTATTATTATTATTATTATTATCCTAGTCTATCAATGAGATACATACAGTTGTGTGAAAAAGAAAGTACACTCTCTTGGAATTGTATGATTTTACATATCAGGACATAATAACAATCATCTGTTCCTTAGCAGGTCTAAAAATTAGGTAAATACAAGCACAGATGAACAACAACACATGACATATTACACCGTGTCATGATTTATTTAACAGAAATAAAGCCAAAATGGAGAAGCCACATGTGAAAAAGTAAGTACACCTTGTGATTCAATAACTTGTAGAACCACCTTTAGCAACAATAAGTTGAAGTAATCGTTTTCTGTATGACTTTATCAGTCTCTCACATCGTTGTGGAGGAATTTTGGCCCACTCTTCTTTACAACGTTGCTTCAGTTCATTGAGGTTTGAGGGCATTTGTTTATGCACAGCTCTCTTAAGGTCCTGCCACAGCATTTCAATTGGATTGAGGTCTGGACTTTGACTGGGCCATTGCAACACCTTGATTCTTTTCTTTTCAGCCATTTTGTTGTAGATTTGCTGGTGTGCTTGGGATCATTGTCCTGTTGCATGACCCAATTTCGGCCAAGCTTTAGCTGTCGGACAGATGGCCTCACATTTGACTCTAGAATACTTTGGTATACAGAGGAGTTCATGGTCGACTCAATGACTGCAAGGTTCCCAGGTCGTGTGGCTGCAAAACAAGCCCAAATCACCATCCCTCCACCACCGTGCTTGACAGTTGGTATGAGGTGTTTGTGCGGATATGCTGTGTTTGGTTTTCGCCAAATGTGGCGCTGTGCATTACGGCCAAACTTCTCCACTTTGGTCTCGTCTGTCCAAAGGACATCGTTCTAGAAGTCTTGTGGTTTGTTCAGATACAACTTTGCAAACCTAAGCCATGCTGCCACGTTCTTTTTAGAGAGAAGAGGCTTTCTCCTGGCAACCCTTCCAAACAAACCATACTTGTTCAGTCTTTTTCTAATTGTACTGTCATGAACTTTAACATTTAACATGCTCACTGAGGCCTGTAGAATCTGAGATGTAACTCTTGGGTTTTTTGCAATTTCTCTGAGCATTGCACGGTCTGACCTTGGGGTGATTTTGCTTGGACTTCCTCTCCTGGGAAGATTGGCAACTGTCTTGAATGTTTTCCGCTTTTGAATCATCTTTCTCACTGTAGAATGATGAACTTTAAATTGTTTGGAAATGGCCTTATAACCCTTGATGGGCAGCAGCAATTGCTTCGCTAAGATCATTGCTGATGTCTTTCCTCCTTGGCATTGTGTTAACACACACCTGAATGCTCCAGACCAGCAAACTGAAAAAACTTCGACTTTTATAGAGGTGGTCATACTTGCTGATGGTCAATTAATCACGGACATTGGATTAGCAGCACCTGTCTGCTGTTGTGGTTAGGTTTTTAACCACAGAAGGAAAAGGACTCTAAAGAGTTAAAAAGATGTCCTTGGCCAGATTGTCTCTGCCAGGAGAGGTCCAGTATGAAGCAGATTCTTCCCTGGCCTACGTGCGGTACGAGATGTACAAGATGAAGAGACTATTGGTTAATTGGGCCAAGGAGAAAAGTGTATTTAAGAAGTCCATGTTGTATGGCTACTTACTGCTGGAACTTACTGCTGGAACTTACTGCTGGAACTTACTGCTGGTTCTTACTGCTGGAACTTACTGCTGGAACTTACTGCTGGAACTTACTGCTGATGTTATACTGCTACGTTGTTACTGTTGGTGAAAGGACTGTATATATGACCATTTATTCTGTAAGTAATTTATTTAGTGTCAGTAAAGCTTCTTACTGACCAAAGACCGTGAGTGCTTCTTTTTGTTCCTAAATTCAAGCTGAAACCATTTCCAGACTCTACGCTGCTGCTATTTCGCACTCTGCTATATTTTGGGTAAGCAATTACCCCGATAGGTTATGCGCCCAGAGAAAGTCTGGAAGGCATAATTTTTGGTTGCTGGAAAGCTTGAGAGCAAAGGAACGCTGGAGGGAAAGACGGAGTCTAGCTCAGGCAGTTCATCGAGCTCAGACGGGTCTGTATCCAGTGTGAGTCGCGCTCCAGCCCAGCCGGTGAGGATGGCCCAGGTTCAGATGGCATCCAGTATTCCGGTGGAACGGCTGAATGAGAGAAATTACTTAACGTGGTCATTCAAGATGGAAATGTTTTTGAAGCGGGACAGATGTTGGAACGTCGTGAGTGTCCCGAGGCCGGTTGGTCAGACTGCTCAAGAAGCACAAGTGTGGGAAGAGCAGAATGAAAGGGCCAAAGCAAACATTGTCTTGAGTATGGAGGACTCGCAAATTGTCCATATCAACAGAGATGAGACGGCAAGAGACAGCTGGAATGCGCTGAGACAGATTTATGTGCGTGCGTCGGCAAGCACACGGCTGAGCCTCACCAGAGAGCTGTATCGGTTAAAGTTGGAGGAGGCTGGAAGTTTGGCAAATCATCTCCAACAGGTGAGATCTCTATTTGTCCAGTTGCAGGAGGTCGGAATCGTTTTTACGGAAGAGCATAAGTGCTACCTGATTTTGGGGTCGTTGCCTCAAAGCTGGGACATTCTGACAACCAGTCTGGAAAGTATGAAGACTGATGAACTCACTCTTCATTATTTGACGGGTCGTTTGCTCCAAGAAGAGAAACGGCGTCTTTCCAGGAAGGAGGAAAACTGCCAGGAAAGGGTTAAGCAGTCAGCCCTTGGCAGCAGAGAAAGAATGCAGAGAGATAAGTGTTTCCAAGACAACAGTGTGGAGAGAACCGCAGTTGCAGTAAGAAAGTGTTATTTTTGCAAACAGCCGGGTCATATCAAACGCTTCTGTAAAAAGAGGAAGAAGGGAGTTACACAGGCTGGAGAGGAGAAGGAATGCTCGAATGCATTTGTTTCAGCCACAGTGAGGTGTAACGAGGCCCAAGAGGTTTGGCTGATTGATTCTGCGTCGTCCAGAACAATTTCTAATAATCCAGAGGCATTTCGGAAGTTGGAACCAAGCAAGGTGAAGTCAATCACGCTTGCAGATGGACGAACGTCGAGGGTGGAAGGAATTGGCTGTTGCTACGTTCCATGTCTGCAAAAGGAGTGTGAACAGGTTCTGTATGTTCCAGATTTAGATTTTTGTCTCCTTTCTGTTAGTGCTCTAACGTCTGAAGGATACGTTGTTACGTTTCAGAAGGATGAGTGCCAAGTGATTAAGGATGGACAAAATGTGGCACTGGGACATGTTAAAAATGGACTGTTTTACATGGGTGCAGGTAAAGAAAGGGTGGCACAAACTGGTAACGTGCCAGACCATAAAAATTGTGTTCATGAGTTGCACAGGCGTTTAGGTCATGCAAGTTTTAAAGTGTTAAGTCACATGCCTCAAATGTGTACAGGGTTAAGCTTGCGAAACTGTAAAAATTTCTTGGATTGTTCAATCTGTCATCAGACCAAATCCCGGGTGCAGAACATCTGCAGGAAAAGTGACAGGGTGTCACAAAAGCCTTTTGAATTGGTGTTTATTGACTTGGTAGGGCCATTCACGCCTACACAAGGGGGATCCAGTTACGTGCTTGTAATTCTGGATGATTACACACGCTTTAGTTGGTGTTATTTACTAAAGCGAAAATCAGAAGCTTTTGAAACTTTTAGGGATTGGAAAACTTGGGCGGAAAAGTTTTTTAACAAGCCCATTATTTCTGTGCAGTCGGACCGTGGGGGTGAGTTTGTTTCTGGAAGGTTCTGTGAGTGGTTTAGGAAGACAGGAATCACACACAGGTTAATAGATCCCCAAACTCCTTTTCAAAATGGGTCAATTGAGAGAAGAATTGGAGTACTTCAAATGAAGAAAGATTCTCTAATGGCTGATGCAAACGCTGAGCAAGATTTGTGGGGAGAAGCATTTTTAACCGCAAACTATCTGTGTAATAGAACCTGGAGCAGGGTTACAGGCAGTTCGCCTTACTGTTTACTTTTTGGTTCAAAGCCAGATTTGTCTCACTTGAGAACATGGGGGTCTTGGGCATACGTGCATATCCCAAAGTCCAAAAGGTCTAAAGGTGAAACCAAGTCTGTGAAATTACGTTTTGTGGGTTATTCTGGCATGCAATCCAAATCTTGGCGTTTTTCCCTAAGTCATGGGAAGGTGGTTGTTTCTAGGTCTGCTACTTTTCAGGAAGCAGGTTGGGACAGGATTCAAGGTTCCCAAGTTCTGTTAGAAACTGTGAACAACCAGGAGAAAACAGTAACTCAGAGGTTAACTTCTCAGAGCCCTCACATCTCTGAGAAGAGTGTTTCCACTCCCAAAAGTGGAAGGGAGGAGGGAAATGAAAGGGAGGAAGAAATTGCCAGTGTACCTCGTCGTTCACAAAAAAAAAAACAAAGGAATTCCACCTTTAAAGTATTCAGATGAATTCAGTGTATGTTATGTGAAGTCTGAACCTGAATGTTACAGTGATGTGTTGAAATTGTCTGAACAAGAGCAAGAAAAGTGTTTTCAGGCAGCGAAAACTGAAAGGGGGTTTTTTCAAACACATGTGTCTGTATGCAAAGGGGCAAGCAAAAGAGTACATGATTGTGGAGCTAGTGGTTCGTCTACTGGTGGCAGGGAGTTCCCAAGACCACATTCAAGAAAACTCAGCCCAAAGCTGCAGGAAGGGTTGAAACTGAAGTCTCTGGGAAAAGTTAGGTGTTACCTTGGTGTAGAGGTAGAAAAGTTTCCAAAGGAAATTACCTAAAAAGCCAGAAGCAGAAAGTTTTAAAATTGCTGAAAGTTTGCAAGTTGGAAGATTGCAAAGTAGTTCAACGCCCCAAAGCACAAAGTTTTTCAACAGTGCTTGGAAGAAGAAGAAAAGAAAAGCTTACATATAAATAAGTCTCTGGGAAATGTAACACACAGAGAAATGTACACAATGTTGGGATTGTTGTAAACATGTAAAGTTGATTTCTTACAGGTGAAATGTAATGAAATGTAAATTGTATTTTTTTCTGTAGTTAAAAATGAAAGGGTGTTGTGGTTAGGTTTTTAACCACAGAAGGAAAAGGACTCTAAAGAGTTAAAAAGATGTCCTTGGCCAGATTGTCTCTGCCAGGAGAGGTCCAGTATGAAGCAGATTCTTCCCTGGCCTACGTGCGGTACGAGATGTACAAGATGAAGAGACTATTGGTTAATTGGGCCAAGGAGAAAAGTGTATTTAAGAAGTCCATGTTGTATGGCTACTTACTGCTGGAACTTACTGCTGGAACTTACTGCTGGAACTTACTGCTGGTTCTTACTGCTGGAACTTACTGCTGGAACTTACTGCTGGAACTTACTGCTGATGTTATACTGCTACGTTGTTACTGTTGGTGAAAGGACTGTATATATGACCATTTATTCTGTAAGTAATTTATTTAGTGTCAGTAAAGCTTCTTACTGACCAAAGACCGTGAGTGCTTCTTTTTGTTCCTAAATTCAAGCTGAAACCATTTCCAGACTCTACGCTGCTGCTATTTCGCACTCTGCTATATTTTGGGTAAGCAATTACCCCGATATCTGCTACTTAGCATCTTAATTCCTATGGAAGCAGTAAGGGTGTACTTACTTTTTCTCACATGGCTTCTCCATTTTGGCTTTATTTCTGTTAAATAAATCATGACACAGTGTAATATGTCATGTGTTGTTGTTCATCTGAGGTTGTATTTACCTAATTTTTAGACCTGCTAAGGAACAGATGATTGTTATTATGTCCTGATATGTAAAATCATACAATTCCAAGAGGGTGTACTTTCTTTTTCACACGACTGTATATTTCACTTGAGCACTTCTTCCTCTATAGTTAAAGAGCAATTGCTTCAGCTGACTGTTCCAAGCACTAAAGATGGGGTTGGGGAGCTATTGAGATACCACACCAGGGATGCAGCCTCAATATCTGCAGCATGTGGAATGGCGCTCCTACATTAAGTGTTTTAGCAAGAAATTCATATGGAGCAATAGACAGGTCATTAACAAGATACTATTAACTATAATGGAAATGTTCTAAGATCCTTTTTACGATTTTGTATGGCTTTACACGACACACACTTTCCTTCTTCTCTAAGGGACTTCTTCTTCCCTATTCCATAGATAAAGGAATCTTAATGATAAAATTATATGTGTTTGCTTTGATTTCTAATCTGAAGACAAAGGCTGTTCTAGCTGTTTGTTTCCCAGGCTTATTTGAGGCACATGTAAATGCCTCTCACCTGATGGAATCATGCTTTCCATATCAAATGCTTTACTACTTTTCCTGCTTGAGCTTAGCACAGTATCAAAATGCCATATATTTGAATCCAGTACATCATTCACATTATGTGTATGTACCCTACGGGGGTGTCCCATTAACCCAGTCCATCCCAACCCAAAGAAAAAATGCTTTTTAGATACCAGATCTGAGAAAAGGAGCACATGATACAAGGTAATTACAGGGGAATCAAATTCTTGGCCCTCACGCCTTAGGGGGGCTGCTAGTCAAAATTTCCTGCGAGTCTAACCAGGTACTTGATACCTACCACTTTCCCCCACTCATGTCATTGCTCCAGATGGTACTTCAAAAACAAGATGTATCCAACATTTGATGTGTTGCATTCACCCAAGATGGGCCACCAGTTTGACAGGCCTACACTAATAACATTTGGATGTTCTTCAATGAAGATACAGCTGAACAGTACAAGTAATTGCTATGTATTCAACACTGTTGAATGTTGTCAGAAACCAAAGACAAACATTTTTGCTGAATGATGCTTTCCTGATTTACCAGGCAGAATGAACAGCCACAGCCTAATAGCATAGTCCATATGAATTAGGGACAATACACAATTTAAATTAGAGCTAGCTTATCAATAATAAGGTAAGTCAGCAATTGCCAAATTTTCCCCTAGTATTAAAGTAATAAGTTGAATGGGCTTATGATAAATTATGGTCATCACTGTGTACTTTTAATAAGCCAGTTCCTGTATTCGAAGGACTTGTGCACCATCTACCAGAAGGCTGTTTCCCATGTTAAAAATACTGAGGAAGGGTGGGCTGACTTGAGTGGTACATGAACTTTTTTATGTTTACTAGAATCCCATCTGTGTGAAATTTAGAAAGCATGGCTGCATACTCAAGATCTCGTTAACATTTCAGCGTAACTCATCTGTGTTTAAATAATCTTGATTAGGAGCTTTGATGGATCTGGCAAAGACCAAGTTAGTCTAACATTCTCTGCAAGAAATTGTAACAACCAGCAGGCTCTAGGTTGTCTCCCTGGAATTGGATGATAGACCACTGTCTACCTTCTGCTCACCCTGTTCTAAGGAACTTTGATGTTGTTTCTTGAAGTTATTTATTCCAGCAGTTATTTATTTGGAAGAACTGCTAGTTATGTACTTAAGTTGTCTCCATATGCAAAATCTACATCAGTCTTTAACTTTCTGTATGCATATCTTATAACACATATATGATGTTCATTTCATTCTTACATCACAGTGAACATGAATTAGGTTCTGTTTATCTGAGAAAGTGTTTGAGGAAGTAAAGCATCTGTGAATAAAAATCAAACTTTCCATATGAAATGTTGGGGAAACTGAGGGAAATGTTAATTAGAAGTAGACTACAGTTTTTCATTCAGTTCTCTGGCTTCTTTAAAAGTTTTGGCTGAATTTTGAAGTGTGGGATATAACAGCTAATTTATTGTGATGTCAAAACCTTAGTGTAAATGTCTGACCCATTTAAAGTACTTCCTTTTAATATTTATTCAATTCCAATAACTAGCTTCTGAGAAGAGCAAACATCATTTTAAATAAATCTCTCTTATGCCAAGTTCTACCTACAACAACTCAGTTCTGACATCCCAAAAAAAGACATATCACGTTATTCAGCATCTGCTTTAGACCTCCACCATATTTATTTATTTATTTATTTATTTATTACATTTTTATACCGCCCAATAGCCGAAGCTTTCTGGGCGGTTCACAAAACCATAAACCAGTTACGTTAGGAAGTAGCATCTTCTCCTAGGCATACAAATGTAAAATTCTAGAAATTTTGAAATCATAGAAACAACTTTTTTTCCATTTTCTTTTTCAGAGGAAAAACAAATAGTAATTTGAAGAGAAATTGAAATATATCCAATACTTTTTAAAATCAAATTTAAACTTTACAACTTTAAAAACATAAAATGTTTTATGTATCTCTTAGCATATAAAATTATAACTTATATAATTTCATAGTATAAATGCTTTAATGTTAGTCTAACAATAATTACAACTGTACCTAATGTTAGATATGCATTAACAGCTGCAATCCTAAACATGCTGAACTGGCAATAAGCACTATTGAATCAGTAAGGTTTGCTCTTGAGTAGACATTCTTAGAATTGTACTAAAATTAGATTTTGCCCGTTGGGATATAGAAATAAAATCAAGTCGAAAATTGAAGCCATCAACATGTAAACAAAAGGGAAATTCTATTATGTGGGCTTACTGTAGCAGTACCATGCATAATCCTACTCTTTTAGAAAAGAAAATAACCTATAATTAATTCAGGTGTAGCAATGCATATGGATATTCAGTAAAGAGTGACAATAAAATAAAATTCTTCAATTGTATATAACCAGAATAACTGTAAACAAAATTAGCTATCCTAAACCCATTTTTATTCATATCTCACTTTATCCTAGTAAATAATACCTTAAATACTAGCATGCCTCAAGTTCATAAGTTTTTTCAACTTCCCTCCAAACATCCATTTCCCCCCTCTAATGTGCACCCTAAAGTGGGAAATGCCCCATGGAGCTCCCATACTGCACTTTAAATTCTTGAGTTCAAAAGTCTTGAGAAAATAAAAAATCTTGCAAAATCTTGAAAAAATGCAAATATTAGTGCCATATCCTCTTTTTAAAAGCTCTTGTGCAAAATCTGCAAATCCATTTTGAAGTTGAGAGAATTTTAAAGAATGGCAGGAGGGCTATTGGGGGCATTTTGTGGAGGGAGATTCTCAGTCAATTCAGGTGTGCACTGGTCCTTAAGGATCGTAACCAATTCAGATTGGTAGTAATTCCAACTATGGACACACGGTCATGATGTGCCTGCTCTGCAGGTGTATTATTCTAACCCTGCTCACAAAGGCAAGGTAATAGTACAAAATTGTGTTTAGACACTTTACCCAAAACAACAGGCTCTGAAGAATTTAACTCAGACCTGCATCAGTTTTGGGAGTATTTGCCAGTTCTGACACCAGTAGTCACTACAGAAATACTAAACTCTCCTGAGCAATTTGTTCTAAACCGGCCAATGGTCCTATGATTATCCACTGTCTGATCCCAGGCACTTGGCTGCTCCTGCCCCATGCCTTGAATTTTATTTTGGAAAAGGTAGAACAAGGGGTAAGTCCCCCAAAGCAAAGTTTGGTTCTGCTAGACATTTCTTGTTTTGAATTGCTCCTCCATAATGCCTGTGCTTGGAACCATCTTGAAAAGAAAGGATATCAAAACTTGAAGGTGCTCATGGTGTCCGATAACAAGCACGAACTACCTGCCAGTGGAAATAGTATTTTGAACACTTTTCTAACTGCTCAAAGCACTTCACTCACAATATCTTCTGAAATGCTTGCTTGCGTTTGTTCAGGGTAACTGGAATATGAAAGCAAAGACCACAATGAAAGTACTGCAGTTCTAACAGAAATCAAGATGGGCTAAAGCATCAATTATGTGAAACTTTAAAATACATTGACTACTGTCTTTTTAAAATGTAATTCTAGGTTATTGCAGAACAGTGGAATTTTGATTCCCCCCCACACACACCCTAGACTTAATTACAAGCTCAGTATGAAGTTTGCATTACATACCCATTACTTGACTAGGTACTTTACATTAAACCTTGAAATTGAATCTGTAGATGGGTTTGCTGTATTGGCTGAAATAGACAGGTCAAGTCAGATCAGTTATTTTAATATGGATTCCTGGCTATTAAAATAAAAAGTTCTATTCCAGGAGTTCAGAAGATGCACATATTCTTCCTCCAAGTTTTCCCCCCTATTGTCTCTATACTGCAATCTTACCCACGAGTAAGTCCCACTGAAAACAATGGGACTTCTTTCTAACTTAGTGCAATCTTATGCATGTTTGTTGTATTCATTTGTGTCATAGCAGTCAGTTTTCTAAGGAGTTGCTAACACTTTTTGCCAGTAGCATAGCTTTATTCCCTTTTAACACCTGTCCTGAGTTCAATGGCTATTCATAATTTTGCTTTTGGATCCTGGACATAAAGTTTTTTTGCTGACCAATTTAGTTTCTTTCATAGTTGCAAGTCCTCTCAATTAATGGAAATAGTATTTTGAACACTTTTCTAACTGCTCAAAGCACTTCACTCACATTATCTCAATAGTCCTCACAGCTACCCTGTATAGTAGTCTATACCCAAATTATAGATGGGGAACAGGGCTATGAAAATGAGGTGTGCACTTCCACATTTCATTTTACTTTGTATAAGTAGGCAAGCTGGTTACTTCATTTACATTAACCAGTCATAAATCACTTTGTAAATGCTGCAAAGAGTCTTGTGGAACCTTAAAGAATAATACATTTATTCTTGCTTAAGCTTTAATGGACACTGTCCACTTCACTGGTAGTTTTTTTTTTCTGCAACAGACTAAAACAGCTACCCCTCTGGAGTGTGTAAATGCTGTTCTTTTGTTTTAAAGTTTAACATAACCAAAATAAGTATAGGAACATTTTGGATGCCAATTCAATTAAACTTCCACTGAATTCAGACTTCAATTGAAGCCACTGGAACATTCAATGTCACTGAAGCCCAAAAGGACACCTTGAGGAATTATTTCCAAAGGTTTTCACCTTATCTGTTTCTTTACCTGTACAGTACGATTATGGCCTTCTTTCACAGATAGTCCTTAGATTCCTCTATTGTGCATTTTTTTTACCCCTTTAAAACTAACTATCACTTTGCATATTCTGGTTCACCCTTAGCATATATTCCTTCTCCTTTACCATCGTAACACCGTGTCTGTGTTTAAAACCTGCCTTTCTTCATCATGAAACAACATACTTTTTGTCAAATGGGATGGGGTGGGGGTGAGAAGGGCAAATATATGCTCTATCAGCACTGCAGGTTTTTGTCTATTAATATAAATGCTTGTTTATAACTTGACTTTCCTCTGAAGATGAATTTCTTGCTAAATGATCTTGGCAATAGCTAGTTTATGCAGTGTACAGTGCTGGCTCACTGTTGCAGGCACTTTACTAATGAACATTGGTTACTCCTGTCCATACACCTTCTGACTGAAGACTGAGTATTATTTTTCATCACATAGTAGCTCCACAGGAATGCCTTTAATGATTCAGTTAAGATCTTAATGGCTCTGCAGCAGTCCAACAGGAGGCCTGTTTGTAAGGCCTCTGCAGAGAGCTTCTTGTGACAGGATTAATTAACTGAGAGAAGCATACCACAGCTGATGAAGCTGAGAGAGAGTATTAATAGCACAGGTATATAAAGAAGGGTGTTACTTCTGTGTTGCCTTGGCCTGTGGAAAGGTCCCAGATACCCTTTGTGTATTTTTTAAAGGTACAGATTGGCCGCTTTTCTTACAAACTTTGTATTACATGCTCTTGTGCAAACGAATCACTTCTGCAGATTAATTATAACTCTAACGTACCATCTTCCTGTCTCTGAAAGTCTCAGACTGTGGCCTATGGGAAAGATACGTTTCTCTGCAAGTTTACCCTAAGCTTTGGGTCCTAGAACTAAGCCTGTGCATTCGCCTGTAAAGTTTCTCACCTGTTTGTGACTCTCAAGCAACGGTCCATCTCTAGCTCACTGCTGCTTTTGGTACTTAAGAGTGGAATTTAGCATTTAAGTATGTCAACATGATGCTGTTAGGAGCAGAGTAGTTTTCTGTTTTTTAGTCAGTAAGCTCAGAAGAGATTTGTTGCACCCAGGGCAAAGTAGCAGGTAAATCCATATTGTGTTGAGTTGGGCTCCTTAATTTATGTGATGTGTTCGTAGAACTAAAAATCTATGCTTTTCAAGTTCTTTTAATACCTGTTAGCTTGTTTTAATGGTGATAAGTGTGTTGCTGAGGTAGTCCTTTCCCATTTTCTACCTTCCTTGGGTAATTTTGAAAGTTTGTTTAATATGTCATCAGAGTGTATATTGGTAAGTACAAATATTATTTGACAAAGTGTAACACTACCATGTCTGGACTTTCAATTCTGTCTGTGTAAGGAATCATACTTGTTTCCTGTAAACACACTAATAAGAATGTATGTATACATATGAAGACTTGAGATTGTAACTTTTAAACAAGTAAAAATCTATTTCCTATTTCAGAACTACTCTATTAACTCTTCAGATGCTTGACTTCTATAAACTGTACTTTTATATGACTTTCTGAACTTCTCTTTTCTCTCATTAAAAGCTATACTTCCCTCATCTTTGTGCTGCTTGATACTGTCACACTCATTTTTCAAATATGACTCTTATTTAGTTTCATAAAGAAGATTGCAACATTTTATCCCACCCAATTTAACAGAAAAACCATAGTTCCCTGGTTCAATATAACTGAAGTTTCAGATCACTTTTCTAACTCTACATTGGGGGGGGGGATACCCACCCAAACTATGAGTACAAAAGAGTGGTTGAGTATGAAAGAATAACTACTTTGCCTTAAATTAAAAAGAATGTGTGCCCTCACTTCTAATTTTATCTGTCTTATTTTGCAAATATTTTCCAACACATTATTAAAGCAGTCTTTATGTTCATGCCATAATTTGTTTTATGCTACTTTTGGCTTATTTTGAGTTAAATCATGGGTGAACAGTTTCCAGGCTTATTGGATCGACTTTATTTCTTTACTGGTATCCCATTTGGAGCCTAAGAATTTATTGTTAGTATCAGAACTGAACTGAGCTCACAGTCCTTTTACTCAGAAGTTCACTCCTGGTCACCCCAACCTTTCTTCATTTCTGCAGCCTAGGCTTGGAAAAGTCATATTGTTGCTACAACATAAAGCAAATAATACTCCCAATAAATTTAAGAGAAAAAAACCTGGTGATATTCAAAGACACCCCACCCCAAATAAAACCAGATGGACATACACGGACAGCACAAAACAGGCAAACCACATGCATGTTCATACATACTGCAAGACATCTCCAATAACCCCACCACCCTCGATCAAAACTTATTAGGCAGCAGCCTTTGCCTTTTCTTTCTTTTAAAGTTTTAGCTAGCTAGCTGGTTGGGCAAGCTGGGCCAAAGGCATGCTGGGAAAGGTCACGAAGAGGGAGGCATGGCTAGATATAGAGGACAATTCTTTCGCTTGCATCCAAAGTTTTAAAAGTTTACTTTTTGTAGTAAAATTGGGAGGAGCAAGGGAGGTTAGCAGTGTATGGTGGCACTGTACCACCCACAAGCACTGCCAAACCGAGAATTAAAGAACTAAAGAGAGAGCGCCTTCTCCCCTACCAACCTGCCTGGTCACTGAGGTCATCCGAGGGTCTGCTCCTGGTGGTTCCACATAGATCCATCCTCCGATTGAAGTCCACCAGGGGAAGAGCCTTCAGCGTGGTGGCTCCCCTCCTGTGGAGGTCAGGCAGGCACCAACTTTGTACTCCTTTCGGTGCCTCATGAAAACATTATTACAGGAAGCCTTTCCTTAATGTCCAGCCATGAGTCACTGTATTTGCTTCTTTTAAAATCTGTTTTAAGTGTTTTATTCTGTTTTTATTTTCATTTTATCTTGTACACCGCTCCAAATTTTTCAATGGGGAGCGGTATATAAATATTGTAAATAAATAAAATAAATAACTTTAAATTATGCATCAACTTCCTTTTAACTATTTGAGGACCTTAAATATTCTACAAGTCTTAATAGTGGAGTTCTTAAAAAATCATTTCAGGTAATCTAAAATAACTTAATGAATAAAGCTACTATTCATAGGTCTCATTCCAATGTAACACTAACCAAGTGGGAATGGGGCCTGGATTTGTGCACTCTTCCCCCCACTCAGCATAGCCATGAAGAGGAGATTGGAAACACTTGCGTCCTGTTTCAAACCATGGTTTGTATTTATGTACAAATTGGGACAAAACGTCTAAAGAAATCAACTTCCAATCATGGTTTACAATCCTGGCTTGTTCATATAAACCATAATTAAAACAAAACACAGTTCCTAGTTTAGTCATAACAACAACTGCAGTTATATAAAAACTGAAGCAAATGTTTCTAATCTCTTTATGGCCATGTCAGAGGAGAGGGGTGAGAAGTGCACAATCCCAAGGTTCACCTAGGTACTTTCCCTTAATGCTAAACTATGGTTTAGTGTTGTGTCCAAATGGGGCTATAACTTCTCAGCTCCTTTTCTACTCCCTAATACAGAAACACATTAAAATCAAAATAGCCTCCAAAATAGTGTGTCATTAAAGTACAGCCACTCACATACACATCCAAATTAAGAAACAACCTACCAATTAAAAACTGCAATCCTAACAAAAAAAGCTTGTTGCAGAATTTCACAAAAGGCAATTAATTTATTCTGCCAACTTTTTCATAAGGGAAAGGAAAGCAAAATAACTTTAAACTACCACCACTTTATGAATGTGCCCTTCACAATCAAAATACTGTCAATTTCCCTATTCTGATGTGCTGCAACAGACTACACTTAAAAACTGGATCACATGAATGGCTGTATAGACTATAATACCTGAATCTATAATCGGTAGGCAAATAGTAGCCCCTATTGAAGTTGTTCCTGGTTAGAGCAATTTGTTTTTGAAGGTCTTTTACTGATTTGCTGTATCCATTGAAAATGTAGTTGGCAAAGAGCAGCTTTCCTTGAATGTACATCTGCCAAAAATGAATAAAAAGGTGTGAGTAGAATGAAAAAGCAACTTGTTACTAAGAATAACGATACTTGGGTTGAGAGCTGAAATGACCATCAAGACGCTTTGGTATTAATGAGACTTGCAGGAGAATGGAACTCAATTCTGTCGAGCTTCACTGGCAATTTTAAATTGGTCAGGGCACATCGCATCAAGACATGCTCATGTGCCATCCCGTTCACATGTTGAACTGTATGCTCAGAAACCACAGCTTTATTCAGCACTAGAAAGACCTAGCAACTTCTAAACTTTGGCCATGATGTTTTCACAAGTGCCATTCTCCTTCTGTATCACAGCGTGAGCCTGTGTTCAATTTGTTACCTGCAAGGCATCCTAAACCCTTTTAGGCTAGCTGTCTAGCCAGATATTCATCACCTTGTGACTGCATCATCCATTTAGACAAATAGTGTACAAACTATTTGATAATGAGGATTTACATATCAAGTAGATCAGATTGGGTGCTTTCATCTGTTTTTATTTTAATTTGGGAATGGCAATCCCATCTGACTCAATTTTGTTAATACGAGAGAGAGAGAGAGAGAAAGAGAGAGAGAGAATACGTGCAAGCTTCTTGTACTTTCCTTGAAACAATATTGTGAAGCCATCACAATTTTTTGTCAGGTTCTTGCAGTTAGTCATTTAAAACAAATTAGAAGCAATAAAGAAACATTTTCTGCCATGATGATTTGGATCAAGCTTTTCCAAGGTTCTTATTAATTTGGATGTACGCTATGGGTCTTTCTGACACAATGTCAACTTGCAGCAGCACAATCTCATGCTGATTTGCTTGGAAATAAGGCCTACAGAGTTCAATGGGATCTACTCTCCTAATATTAGAACCCAATGGGATCATTCATAAAGCTGAATAATGGGAGATTCAGGACACAAATGTCAATCGCTGGGCAACATGACTGGGGAGGCACTGTTGCACTCATGTCCTGCCAATGGACTTCCCATGGGCATCTGGTTGACCACTGTGCAAACAGAATGCTAAATTAGATAGGCTTTGGATCTGATCCAGCAGGGCTGCTCTTAAGTTTAATAATCCAGAGGATTTGCACAAACAGTCATGATAACCATAGATATACACTTGCCTGTTATGAGACCTACCTCCTGATGGGGTCAAAATTGGTTTTAGGGTTCAAAATCTGAAGCAACTCCCAAATAGCTACTACTATGATGAAAAGTGATTGCAGTAGATTCAAATAGAAGGGTATCTCATTTTATAGAATAATGAAATTTCTAGATGTAGGTGAACAGGGGCCCTCTGCTGTGCAAAAATGGAAACTACCAAGCTAAAATGTCTTTGTGTTAGGGGATGTTATGCTGGAGCAACGGAAAAGGGAAAATAATTTTTGCTTCTGGAACAGGAATAGAAACACTTAAATACTGTGAAGATGGTGTCCTAATGTGAGCTAACTCCACATTTCACTTCATTTGGGAAGGCATACAATTCAGAGGCCTATTACTCTCGCTAGAAGGAAATCCCCCAGTTTGGAATGTACTACAGGGGAAAATATGTAAGAAGTAGTTTATTACTTCTATGGGAAGCATTTTAGAAGTAGTAGGGATGCTGTTGCCTGGACCCAGCTATCCTCTCTGTAATTTCTTTATCCCTTTATCAAAATAGGAAATATAGAGATAAGACATCACTTGCCTCTCTAGGTCCGGAAAGTTTAGCATGAAGGATAGGATTCTGGCTGGAGTTCTAGCACATTCAATGTTTGAGCCAGGAGGGCTGGAATAATCTGGCCAATGGAGGCTCCCAATTCTGGGGCTGGTTACCTATTTCTAATATGACCTTTGCACTGAGAAGGGACCATGTCAGCGATTTCATGCACTGGGAAGGGACCGTGTCAGCTTGCATGTGCTGGGCTCTAATGACTTCTCATACACTGGGATGTCTACTACCTGGGGTGGTACATACTCCAGTGTGGGAGTGTCTACCCATGCCTCCAAAATCCATGTGTGGGGGTCATCTTGCAGTTTCCAACATGTTCCGTAAAACAATTAGAAATGGGTTCACTATGGTGCTGCCAGCTCAGCATGTGACCTTCCTTCACTTGTCTATTTCAAACAGGGAGGGAGGGGAAAGCGAGACCCTTAGGTCTCTGATCGGAAGTTTGAGGTGGATGAGCCTCCCAACTCCTCAAAGGAAGCAATCAGAGTTCTATGACGTCTTCCAGTGTCATGCATTTTCACTATTTTGCAAAATGAAATTATGAATCCTTATGTCAGTTAAAATTATGATGACGACACTCAGTGTTGGCTCCCAGTTTTTGAAAGCCCTTCTGCAGGCAATGAGTCTACCTTCTCACCACCACCCCTCTGACCAGCTGCTATTGCTCCTCTTCCTCTTCCTCATCACTGCTACCACTTGCTTGCTTGACAGGCAGAAAACAGTGGGAGCACGTGGGCAGTACCATCTGCTGCTGCTGCTGCTGCTCCTCCTCCTCCTCACCACCACCACCACCTCAATCAGCCAGACTGAGGGGCAGGTGAACAAGAAAAAGTCCAGGGGGTTCTTGTCAATGGGGCTGGGCTGGGCTGTGGGCCCCTGGCAGGTGCTTAACCATGCTTACGGTTGACACCAGCCCTGATGACAGATCGCAGTAGAAAAAGTTGTCAACGTTGCTTTTATGCAATATAACCATTTGCTACAGAACTAAGAAATGGACATGAACAAAGAATACAAGGGGCAGATTCCAGCCACAGGATCTAGGAGCCCCTTGCTTGGAAGTGAGCCCTTCTCCCTTTTCCTACTGCCTGGCAGAGACCTTAGAAATCTGTGCTGCTAGGTAGTTTTGGTAACAATAGTCTATGTTATAATATCAATAAAGATTACAATCCAAAACTACAAAGCCTTTCAGCGGCTTTCATACCAACCCAGTTCAAAATATAATGGAAATGAAAAAGCTGTTAGCATTTATGGGAAAAACCATAAAAGAGAAACACTTTTTTAATGGGGTCGGGACCTAAAGTGCTGCATGCAAACATTGCGGGGGGGGGGGGGGGCTTTTAAACTTCATCCTTTCAGTAGCAACTCCAAAACTCAAAAAGCTAGTTCTGAAATCTAAGGGACCCTCCAGAGTAGCATTCCATGAGGCACAGGAAGTTGCCCCTGGACAGAGAATTAGCAAATCACCCTGTGTGTACATAAGTCTCTTCAAATCCTGGTTTAGTTATGAGCACATATCTGATACATGCATATCTCAGGTTCCCTGCTGATGTGTGTTTGAACTGAACTGGGTGGGCGAGTCAAGAGTGGTGACAGGAAGGATAGTTGCAACCTACCAAAAACATGCCAGGAGCAATATTATGCCTTTTCACCAGTAATGAACCACAATGGTCTGTGAACTCATCTGCAGAGTTGATGTCATATCTGAGCAGGCGAAAAGAGTCCAAGCAGCCCTACAGAATCAAAGACAGCAGCATCATAGGAATGTGTCAACAATAAATCTTATTCTATCAGTGGTTGGAGCACAATGTTCCCATTGAACAAATCAGCATTAAAGGACTTGGCTTTTTTTGCTCTTTGCTGTTCAGACTGGCAACTGTCCCAAATACATTTAACTTAGCCAGGGGCATTTCTAGTTTTCAAAATATCCCCCTGGCATATTCTCACCTTATCTTATTTAAGTTACTGGTGTTACTCTAAATCTAGCGCATCCAGGAAAACGTCAGCATTCATGCTCAGAATGAGCTCTTCCATCTCAGTCTTGTGGTGCAAACTTATACACACTTACCTGGGAGTAAGTTCCATTTTAATCAATAGGATTTAATTCTGAGTAGACATGCATAGGATTGCACTATTGTAACCCAATCCAACTACACAAATTACGTAGAAGACTGTTCCATGGCACTAAACTTAAGTAGTCTATCCTTGTTAGAAGACAAACATACCCAATCAAGCAACAGAACGAAAGGGTGCTTTTGCACCAAATAGTTGTTCAAAACATTCTGGCTTTTGCAGCAGACATTGGCCTACCTGTGTGCAAGGCATACTCCTGTTCTTGTTCTTTCTCTCATAGAGCTGCTCTAGGTGCTCATCCGTGCTAGCGTCATAGTCGGTTGCTCTCAGTGAAGCAGTCACACAGACCACTGTGATTTGCTCTGGGGAAGATACCTGGTTGTTAATCAGGCTATTGTACTCCAGGTCTGTAATATATGGAATCTGATGGTTGCTGCATCTGCAAGTCTTCACTTCACCTCCCAGCATTGTTCTTCGGAGGACTACAGGACAGGCAGTGTGAGATCTACAGCATGCCTTTTCACTGTCACAAGAAAGCAACAGCATCAGGAAACATGAGTTTGAGTAGGGCTGATATTACAACGTTTTAGGGCACAATCTTATCCCGGTGCTCATAAGCCTCCAGACTTGGAAGCTTCTTCTTCTTATTATTATTATTACTAATAATATTATTTGTATTTTTATACCGCCCAATAGCCAAAGCTCCCTGAGGTGGGCCTCATCAGGGAGATCATTCCATAATGGGAGGGGGGGGACACGACACCACCAAGATGGCCCTCTCCTTTGTTCTGTGGTTATTCTCTCTCTCTCTCTCCCTCTCTCTCTCTCTCTCTCTCTCTCACACACACACACACAGCATCCACTTCATCTGCTTTTAACTCCCACATTTCCCTGGATAGCTTTTCCAGGTACTTTCCATTTTACCACATTTTCACTATTTTTTGCTTTCCAATGTCTATTACTAGTAACAACAAGGTGTCTTGTGGCACATTAAAGACTAACAAATTTATTATTTTAATAGAGCAACGCAACAACATCAATATTCTCTCTTTTGTAAGAGCGAAGGAACGTCTCATCTACACATTTTTTCTCTCCTTGCATTGCTGCAATTTATGAAAGAGCAAGGCTTTTACGTTCAAAGAGCAAAAAACAAAATATAATCTGGTAGGAATTGAACACAAAAGAGAATTCTTTTTAAAAGGCAATAACTCTGAGTGCTGGTTTTAATTGAAATGTAAGTTTTTCTAAAAGTATAATGTGTTCACCGAGTTTTGAGGAACTGTCTGGTGCTACAGAGCAGAGAAGTTAGCCAGGCTATTACAAAGACAATTCTATCAGATGCTCTGTGTGTGGATAGACTGGCTAAACAAGTTTTGAAGTCAGTTTAAAACAAAGTGTGGAGTCTTTTTCTATGACACTGGATAACTAGTTATAAGGTCCTGAATTGCTTGCAAATGTGATATTGCTTATTTCTGTGGAGCAACTTGCTCCCAAGTGTAATATGGGTCTACCTAGCAGTACCCTGGTCCCACATAAGTAGGCTGATAACTTAACGAATTAAAAGAATGAATGAAGCTTTGCTGCACAGGAAAAGGGTGGTTTGCTTCACTTTCCTAGCTACAACTTGCTACTGCTGGAATCTCGTGCAAGTAAATGGAATAGTAAAGTCTAAGAGATTGGATCACAAGCAGCTCAATTCCATATGAAATTTAGCATTGTGGCAACATGAGTGCACCTCTTCCATACACATATTTATTTATGTTTAAATTATTAAAAATCAAACACATTTTGGCATTTCAGCAATACATTAGAAATGGAAGGTGAAAACAATAGAGAAGTGTCTTGTAGAACAGGGCTCAGGCTGAATTTGAAATAGAATCATAGAATATTAGAGTTGGAAGGGGCCTAAAAGGCCATCGAGTCTAACCCCCTTTTAGTTAGAGACAGGTGTGCTGTTGGAATGCCAGGGTAGTGTAGTGATTAGAATGTCAGACTGGGACTGTAGAGTAGGGTGACCATATGAAAAGGACAGGGCACCTGTATCTTTAACAGTTGAAAAGAAAAGAGAATTTCAGCAGGTGCCATTTGTATGCATGCAGCACCTGGTGAAATTCCCTCTTCATCGCAACAGTTAAAGCTGCAGGAGTATAGCTAGAGTGCAGGGCTCCTGTAGCTTTAACTGCTGTGATGAAGAGGGAATTTCACCAGGTGATGCATGCATACAAACGACACCTGCTGAAATTCCCTTTTCAATACAAATGTTAAAGATACAGAAGCCCTGTCCTCCTTTTCATACGGTCAGCTACTGTAGAGATCCTGGTTCAAATCCCTGCTCAGTCATGAAACACACTGCATGACTTGGGGCCAGTTACCATCTCTCAGCTTAATCTTCCTCACAGGGTTGTTCAGGTAATAAAATGGGGAGAGGGTAAGAACCATGGGTACTGCCCTGATCTTGGAAGAAGAATGGAGTATACTTAAATTGTGGGTTTTATTTGAAACCAGGGCTTATTTATTTAAATTGTTTTCAGCTGCTTACATTGTTTTGTGTATGCTGAAAAAATAAAGACTATTTTTATTATGTCATATTTTGTATTTTTATGAATTGTTGTAAACTATCCAGAAAGCTTTGCTATGGGGCAGTATAGAAATGAAATGAAATAAATAAATACCACACAACATAATGATAGCAATAACAATACAAAGCTGTAGTTATGGTTTTGGTACATTAAATTAATCCAATTGTCATCTTCCCTACCCTTCCTGCACACACATATACCACGCAATAGCATAAACTCTCTGGGTGGTTCATAAATATAATCACAATATAATCACTTGAAGAAGCAATTGAGGTGATATTATGGCTGCACTCCTATATCCATTTACCTGGGTATGTCAATGGAACTTACTTCTGAATAGACAAGTACAGAATTGCACTGTAAATACTATGCTCTAGAATGAGCGGGGGGCTTCTATCCTTAAAAGAAAGCTCCATCCAACGAGTGTTTTATTGCACGCTCGTTACTGGGCACTCACAGAATTTGCTCAGGTCCCTCACATGGCATTGTCTGCCTCCTGCACCCCTTCCGCCCCTTCTGGCCTTCCTCGCGTGACAAAAAAAAACCTCATTAAGTCTGATTTTTTTTAAACTCGGAATTGCTGCTCTCTCCTGCCGTGTGCAGGAGAAGCAGCGCCATTAGAACAGCAGACTCAACAGACCTCATGCTGGTTGTGTACTTTCTCTTTTGAAAAGAGGAAGTAACTGAAGAACAAAAACACGGGCGGAGAAGCAAGGTAACTCCCGGTGTGATGGAGCTCAGAGGCTTAAGAATAATTGATTTATTTTTTAAATGGTGGCCCACAAACCAGATGTGGTCCATGAGTCCTTTCAACTGGCCTTGTGCTCCCCTCTCCTGGACCCCACTTTTTTCCAAATCTTTTTTCCAACCCTAAAGGAACCATGAGGGGGATTTTTGGAGGCTGCAGCTGGGGAGGGAAGGAGCCTCCCTGCCCACATGCCCCCCTGAAAATGCCTGCCTCGGCCTGTCAGTTAGGCTGAAAAAAGCCTCCCAGGCTAATCAAGCATAATGCCTGCAGGATGGGTATGTGTGTGTGGGGAGAGATCTTATGTGACTGTGAATGTGTGTGTCTGAGGGAATCTACACGTCGTACTGAAGGCGCCTGCGTGCACCTCCAGTCCGCCCTCAAAACGCTGGTGTAGATTCCCTAGCCTACCTGCCCAGAAGAGACGGAGGAGGAGGTGGCTGGGGAATCCGGCCACGTCCTTGCCGCCGCCGCCGCTGCCGCCTCCCCGCCGGCCTCCTGCTGCCGGGGTAAGAGCAACCCGGGTTGGAGAGCTCGGCAACCCGGGTCGCTCTTACCCCGGCAGCAGGAGGGCGGCGGCAGCGGCGGCAAGGACGCAGCCGGATTCCTCAGCCTCCTCCTCCTCCGTCTCTTCTGGGCAGGTAGGCTAGGGAATCTACACCAGCGTTTTGAGGGCGGACTGGAGGCACACGCAGGCGCCTTCAGTACGACGTGTAGATTCCCTCTCAGTGAGTATTTATGAGAAAGAGAGAGAGCATTTAGTTAATAAAATCTGATTTATACTCAGCTGTACTCACCTTGTTTTGAGAGAGATTTGGGGTTTGTCTTTATTTAAACTGAAGAAAGTCATGAATGGCTGATTTGTTTTGAAAATGGTGCTTGATAAATGGGGAACTCTGCAAGGTAAATCAAGTCAATGTCAAGGAAAGAGGTGCACAACAACTGTTCTGCAATTCTGAGCTTTTCAACACTGGTCTGTAACACCTGTTTCTAAAGGCTTTTTATTTAATTTAGGGTGCAATTCTATGCATGCTTAGACAGAAGGAAGTCTTACAACTCCCAATATTCCCCAGCCAGCCACTCTAGGAATTGTAGGACTTTTTCTGTCTAAACATGCATAGGATTGCACCCTAAATGTATTTAAAATTATATTTAAGCCACCTTTAAGGGTAAAATCTTAAATTATTTCATACATTACATCTTTAGTGGATACACACTTGCATATTCAGCACACTAGAATTCCTAACACACCTTTTCAGAGCAGTTTGAAATCCAACCACATGGAAGTGGTTTGATGACTTATCGATTTGTGGTGTGGCTCAGGATCCAGGGTTCTACAGAGCACAAAGATTTGGCAACTCTAAACTTATTTTAAAAGCAAGAACTAATACTGCAACATTTTGTGTCTGTAGTTTTGGAAGATTTTCTAAATTTCTTTCAATTTTTCCCAGCCTACAGTTTTAAAATTAACTTTACGCTTTTGGCAGTCTGGGGGTGAGGAATGGAAAGTAATATGACACTGTCTGTTCTGAGCAAAGTATGGAATTTATCCTGAGCAACATAATCCTAAATTCGGCAGAATGCTGTGTCTGCTCCCTATTGCAAAGTCATTTGGTGGGCACAGTGGTAGACATCCTTTTCTTTTACCTGCAAGAACCAGATGACACATCGTGTGTTAGGTGGATGCGGCCTGGAGCAGACGGGAAAGGAAGAGAATTGTCCATCACGGGGGCCTCACTGCTATTGCTCTTCTCTTCTCCCTGTTTTATTCGAAGATCTAGGGGAGCACCAGCAAGCTGCATATTGCGCCGTCTCCCTCTCTGAGGGAAGGTTGAGGGCTTTTGTATATGAGGTGAGCTGATTCCTGAAATACAATACACCACAAAAGTCAACCCTGGTCTCAAAACATAAACAAGGCCGTTATCCTTGCAAGTGAGACACCTGATTCAGGTTAATTTTGGAAATGAGTTCACTGAGTACATGATTCCACAGCACAAGAACTGGAAGCCGAAGTGGAATTTTCCCCCTCAGATGGAGTCCTTCTAGTTTATACACATTTTAGTTAATTTTTGTTTAGCTCACAAGAATGTAAAATACGTGTTTACTTTGGATTGGATTGGGTCCAGATCTATGCTGGATCACCTGTGCTGCTGGAAGTGGTGTTCCTTGCCCCCTCCTTCCCAAGGCAGCCCCTCCAGTCCCCTGAAAATGCTACACAGGGAGTCAGAAGACACAGCTGAATTGGATGAAATGTGGGGTGTGGGGAGAGAGAGATCCCCCAGAATTGGGTGGAAGGGCCTTCTTGAGGAAGGCAGGTCCTAGATCCAACCCATTGTTTTTAATGCGGAGTGTTTTTCAACTGGGACAATACTGGGAAGAGGAATAATGGGGGGTGGGAGATCAGTGTAATCAGCATCAAATTTTGATCAAAAGCTTTAAAAGATTATTTTGCCATGGGAAAGGAAAACTGCTTCAGAGGAAACGTTGGGCCCCAGGGAACACCATGTTCATGGGGCCTAGCCATATGCAGCCAGCTTCCCTCTTCCAATTGGGCTCAGGATTTCACCAGCAGCAGCTTTCCCTCCTTGCCTTGGTGAGGGAAAACTGCAGCAGTTTTTATCTTCTAGCTCAAACCCAAGATAAGAATACAAAGTGTTTTTATGCTATGTAAGAATAACTCACTGGTGAATGTGCAGGGTTGGGGAATCCCACTACTTCCCTTGCCATAACATAGGGCCTGGGACCCAAGACAGAGGAAATCAAGCATATAACATTTGTTTACTTCACACATGTATGTATATCATGTGATCTATCATCACACAATGTTTATTGGCCCATATCACACATTGGCCCATGTGTGAACTCCACTTTAAAACTCTGTGTTTAAGTTAGTTTGTTCTATTTTATTTTGCTGTTCAGACAAAACAAATGTCTCACCAAGCAGCTTGTGACAATTAAAATTCAATACATTGCACTAGTTGTTGCTGTATATAAATGCAATAGTGAACAAATAGTATAATCTCAAAACATATCATGCATGAACAAATAAAATGTAAGCATGTTTATGTTAAACATTTTAATACTACAAAATACATCAAAAATGGAATGATACAACCTGTCCTTCCAATGATATTAAGGCCCCTTTGCAAGGGAAAAGCAGAAGTCATGTAGCTAACTGTAATATTTCATTTGGACAGTGCCTTTAACTGCATTGATCTGCCCATATTGATTATAATAATGTTTATAATATCTCGGACTACCAGACCCCAAATGTATAGACAATGAATTACTTATTTCATTCATATGTCTGATGAAACATAAATGAATTTAGAAATGTTAACATCCTCCTCCAATAGTTAAGCTACTCAATTAAGGACTGACCAAAAGCTCTCCGGTAATATTCCATCCAGTCTTCCAGGATATTCTTGATTTTCCGCCTTATCTTTCTTAATTCTCTCGTAGCACTCACGTCTTTGATATGGCTTAGCTCCCCTGCTGGAATCCCAGGTATCTGAGTCTCCTTTGATAAATATGTGATTTAAAAAACAGACAGCACTGCATGATACAAATATTTATCTAACAAAATCAACCATTGCCATGAACTCTTAAAAGGCAGGATTGGATTGAGATCACCATTTTACACACTGGATTGATGCTCTTTCTACAGGATGATACAGACACCCAAATTACCCTGACGTGACACGCTGGGTAGCCTATATGAGGTCATTATCTTTGGGTAGTGACTCTATTGGCACCTGGCTGCTATCTAGACCAGAACACCTCTTTTCCTCAACTTTTAGAGGAAACCTATTGTGGCAGCTGTCCCTTCCTTACTTCTGTGGTGATTCTAATTCAGCATTTGCCCCAGCAACAACAGCTATCAGTTTCACCCCATAACAAGCCAGCAGTGGCTAAATCCATGGTAGCAAACATGTTTGAGCATATGTAACTCATTTTCAGCCCCAGAGCAAAAATGGCTGCTATATTCCTATATCTTCTAAATTCCTTTGCTTGAAGGCAATAGTCAGCTGGTGAAGGAAGAGGCGGTTGTTGCTGAGCAACCAATCTGTATCTTTAAGAATAAAAAGCTTCTGGCCCTTTTGGTCTCAGAGATATGGGTTCACATGGGCGTCTGGCCCTTATGGTCTTATAGATATGAGTTCACTACCATGAGACTGCTATATTTAATTTTCAACTCTAAAAGCTCCTCTAGAGCTAGTGTCTGATGACTATGAAGATTAATGTATTTTACTCTGCCTTCAACTAACTTGCAAAAGAAAAACTGAAACTATTTTTTATACTATTTTAGGAATCCATTTACTAGCAATCTTAGATTACTTAGTTAGGGCCGTGTGTGTAATGCAGATAGATAGATAGATAGAGATAGATAAATAGATAGATAGAAAGCTGCAGTCCTATATCCACTTACCATTGAAATCAATAGGACTTACATGCATAGGATCGCAGCTAAAATCCATTTCTTCTTTTAGGAAATTTAGGCTGCAATCCTATGCATGTTTACACATAAAAAAGTCCTACAACTCCCAGCCAGTCATGGATTGCTCCCTTAGTGCATTTAGAGTAGGGTTGGGGAGCTCTGGGGGTTATTTTTGCCCTCTGGACACCCCCAGTCTATGTGATAACCCCCCAAAACGGAGCTCCATCTATGTGACGACCCACCCCAAATGGAGCAAAATTGCTGGTCTGCCACTGAAATTTGGACACAAACTGTTCCATAGCATTACAGAGTGTTAAATTTAAATTCAGCTTGTTTTGTTTGGTCATTCTTCTGCTTCGTAACCACTATGCACACCTTTTTTACTATATATATATATATATCTATATATATATCTATATATATCTATATATATCTATATATATAATTTCAGAGGAGCATCGGGGACACAAAGTGCCTACCCTTAATTTAGAGAGTAATCCTATGGATTGCTCTGTCAATAGACAGAGGGCTCTGAGATTGGATCCTTCTCTCTGTCCCATGCCCTGCTGGCAAGAGCCAGGCAGGACAGGAGGAGGATGGAGGTAATTTCCCATTTCACCTCTGAACCCATCTAGCTGAACTGCCTGTTTGTGGGCAGGAATGGCAATGGAAAGGCCATGGGATCCTATGGATCCTGGCCTCTCCTCCCACCGGAACTCCCCGTTTCACCTCTCCGAGTTTGCTGTTATAACCTCAGTACAGCAGTTGCTGTGGTGCTTTCCATGGTGTCTAAGAGGGGCAAAAAGGGAGAATCACCCGATATTGAATTCACGTTTCTGAGGTCGTTGGGGTGTCTATGGCCTCTGGAGGTGCAATCGGACATATTCTATGGTGCCTGGGATGCTCCCCCAAGAACCATAAGATTGCACTTCCCAAAGCTATATGAAGAGTGAGCAATATCTAGCAGGTTTGAAAATAATTTTTGAAAGGCTTTTCTTTTGTCTGGCATGGTGATGCACGAGTTGCTTCTGTACAGCAAAGAACTACTTTATGAGCTTTGCTGTGAGCCTGACTGTAATTATCCAAATTGCTAATATTAACAACAGCAACAAAGCAGATGTTATATAAAAAAAGGAGAGTTGATTTTCCCCCCTTTTTAAAAGCTGTCTAGTCCAGGACGAGGTTGCCCACCAAGAGTGGGAATATATTCAGCAACATTGTCATAATAATGGGCTTCAGCTGATGTGCATGTTATTGTTGTACTTCAAAATGTGTGTCACAGTTGCACACTTTAAACAAAACATCCAGAGCGGTGCATAATAAATATTGAAAATAAAGCACATTCAAAATACACCAAATAATCATAGCAAATGACAGCAGAACAGAAAACCAAAGGCAGCATCAAGCAGTAAAAATGGTAAAACACCAGATAAAAATAAAGCAGACATGCAAACATTCCTAAAAGAAAAATCAAAATCACCATTCATTTAAACCCCAAACAAATAAAATATGAACCTGGCATCCAAAACATAAAAAAGGCAGCAAATAGGCCTCTTGGCAAGGTTATTCCAAAACTGAGGCACCATCACAGAAAAAAAACTCTCTCACTACTGTCACCTTCTAACACACCTCTGAAGACAGAGGCAAAAATGCCAGCCCATCTGCAGCTCCCTTTATTCCTATTACCTTCCTTCATTTACAGTCATCATGTGGAATGTTATTTTTGCATCCAAGATCCCAGCAAAGCACAACACAAACAGCTGCAACTCTTGCTCATCTACCCTTCATTTATGTTGGGTTTGCCAAGACAAGTTCTTAGATTATTGTGCAATAAGAAATCAAAGTTGCATTGGCTGAATGAGCATTTTGCTTACAATGTTGATGGGTGTTTAAGATCAGAATATTGAAAATGAATTGCAGCAAAACATCTTTCAATGTCATAATAGATAGGGGGCAAAATACTAGGGGAAAATGTAGCACTGCAGTGTATACTTATTTTAATACTGAGTTTCTGACAGCGGCTTACTTCTGTGTTTAGAGGTTTGTGTTCTTCCTCCTCCTTTAATATTTGGCTGTGCATTCTAGAAAATCCCTTGATTGATTTAGATGACAGTTTAACTTCAGTGAGTATCTGACCCTAGAAAACAAAGAGAGAGAACAATATATATGTAATGAGTGTGTGTGTGTGTGTTATGTGCAATGTATACATTTTCTACATTTACCCCCTTGCAGCACTCCTGTGGTTTCAACAATTAGGTGACAAGCAACGTAACAGGTAAAACTTTTCTTGACATGGGACTGCAACAAAGGAGGAAGCATTGCTAAACTGTTGCATGTTACAAAACTGATGAAAACACACCAGCAGCCCTGCCAAAGAATACTAACATTTCTAGTTATGAGACTGCAGTGAGATTATCTGTAAGGAAACAAGAGTATCTTGCCATTTGTTTGGCTCCTGACTGTGATAAGGCGCCTGCTTAAAATCCAAACTGCATGGCAGCTGCTCCATGGGACAAGCTGTTCCTCTGAACCCTTTCTGCATGGAGGGAGATGCTGTTTTTCATCCTGCTTCCTTAAACCATTACAGAGAATGGCAAAATCCATAAATATTCATGGTAAGCTGCTGCACATGAACTCAGCACTGCATTTTTATTTTATTTATTTTTTGCATTTATTTCTTACCCTTTCTCTTAGAAATCCAGTGTGGTTTATATAGAAATAAATCTATAGTTTTGGCTATGGGGTGGTATATAAATTTAATTAATAAATAAATTTTATTATCACAACAACCCTGTGAGGTAGGCAGGCTGAGAAACTGTTATCCAATGAGCTCAGCTGAACAGTGAATCAAAACCAGTCTTCCCAGTCCAGTACAGCACTTGAGCCACTGTACCACCCAGGACTCTGAGCTTTTCTACATGAGAATGTTAATCAGCTGTTAATCTGCTGTATCTACTTTTGGTTTTGTTGCAGAATCAAGATCCAAGCACTACACAAGAAACATTTCTTTTCTTGTTTTTCTACTAAATAACCTCTGTGGTATAGCAAAATACTGCAAATACAGAAGTAGAAAAAGTATTTCATTTTACTTTCATAAATAATGCCGCATTTTCCCTCCTTGATGAAAGTGCTGTTTGAAATCAGAAGCAAAACTGGAGGGTCCCGACATCATCTATAGAACCCATAAACAATCATGAGCAGGGAATGATGAATGCACAATAAATGCCTCGTGTAAAAAATCCCTATGTGGCTTAGGTTTCAAATTGCTACCACACAATATGTGTGTGAGTCAGTCCTGTAGGAAGCCTGATCTCAAAATTATTTTGAGATTCAAGCTTTAAGTTGGAGAAAATAAGATAGCATCTGCGATATATTCAGACCCAGCATTTCACTATTGCAATTGCCTAGATTCACTCCAATCTAGGGCTCCAACACTTATTGCAGTCAGGTACTTCCAAAGGGTATTCCCATTGACTACAATGCAGTGTCAAGCTGTCCCTGACTTTGAGTTCAGTGGGGAAGCCTGACTGCATGGGAACAATGTGTGTGCCTTCTCATTCTGTTTTGATAACACTACGCAACAAATATTTCACTTTTTCAAAATGTTCCCACAACCAAATTCTCCCATGTACAAACATGTAGACTTGGAATCTCCATGGAATCTCTGTATTTGTACAGGCTCTAGAGCGGGGGTAGGCAACCCAGTGCCCTCCAGATGTTTTAGACTACAACTCCCATAATCCCTGACCATCAGCCATGCTGGCTGGGGCTAGTGGGAATTGTAGTCCACAACATCTGGAGGGCACCAGGTTACCTGCCTCTTCTCTAGAATGTTGTGTGGTCTAGTATAATAAGCTGTTGCAGCATACCAATTGTTCTAACTGTGGAACAGCCACACCTCGAACTGGTGACAAAGACAACCGCACGCTTTCATGATTATACTTGTAAACCAAACAAACAGCAAAGCGTCCCGAAATCCTCACAGTGATGCATTTGTTTACCTAGAGTACAACAAAAGAAAGATTTTCTCCACATTATTGTTTAGATGGCAAATTTGTCAAGTGAAAATAGAAAAACAACCACAGTGCTCCTGTTCAGCATTTCAGACAGTCAACCATGTCCTTCCCCACAATACCCCCATTCCATTCCTCTGCCCCCATCAGCATTCCAGGCCCACTAAACATCCTCTTTGGACTGTTTTTGTTTTTCCACTCCCTTTGACCCTGGGGTTTTATTTTAAATAACTTTTGTACTTTGCAAACCTTGGGGCTCCATCAAACCTGCTGACAACTCCTTCTTTTGTGTCAGTGGTGCCATTTTGGCTACTTAGAGATCAGCACTCACACTTAAATATCAAAAATAGAGGGAATTATATAAATGTCTTCAAATGTCTCACAGAAAAAAACCGTTTTAGTCCCTTATTTGAGACAACAGGCAAAGAAACAAAACTACAGTTTATTGAAAAGAAGGCTGTGATTATTTTCCCCTGGATTTCTTGTGAACTATTCCTGAGGGATTCCTCTATTTTAGTATATACTGAATTGGGAGCAAGGATAACTGTTTAATTTATCATTGTTCCTCATTTTATGCCACTAAAGGTTTCTCTACTGCTATTTTTAGTTCTGTTTCCTTTAGGTAGGAGCTCAAACGAGGAAGTGATGTGAAGTAAAACACCGCATCTCAATTACCATCTACCAGTCATTTTCCCTCCAGCCTTATGATCATCACCTGTAAGAAGTGATTCAGGTGGCGCACATCAGAAAGGTTGGTGCATTTACACACTCTTTCTTTATTAAGAGCATTTTACTTGAGAAACCTTTTTATGGGAAGAGTTAACTCAATTTGCGCTTGGGGGGGGTGTCCAAAAAAAGTTATGTGTTAAATAAATAAAAGTCTGAGTATAATTTTAAAACGAAGTAACTTCTACTTATCTTCTCTCTGAGTGGACTAATTCTAATAATTTTACTCTTTTATCATCAAAGAATTATGCTAAAACATATGCTGCCTGCTCCAGAGTTCCATATCGCAATGTTCACAGACCGACCTCCCCTTCAGCTGGAGGGATGAGAGATTCTGGGGCCCACAGTTAACAAAGGAGTTTGGTTGGTCAGGCTTAAAGCAATGTGAATCTGGACTGTGTCCAATGTGGGAGCTTGTAGGCCGCTTATTCACTCTCTATTACAGAGCTTGTTCTGGCCAATGAATAAGTTAGTCAGGAAGCTCTTTCGAATATTTCTTCCTACAAGTTAAGAAAGCAAAGACTGGCATATCCTAAAGGGGCACATCGGACACATCGTCCAAGTGAAGCCTAAGCAAGAAAATGATTAAATATCCGCCAGGCAGGTCAGAATAACTCTAGAAGGCTGAAAAGCGCTCCAAGGCACAAGGAAATAAAACAGTGGAGGTGTTTCTAGCATTTGTCTTTCCAGTTGGTTTTAAAAACAGCACCTCTTAATTCTCATTCTCTGCTATTGCTACTAGGGATTAAGAAAGGTAATTGGTCATTGCCATGGGTAAGTCCTTGTACACACAGACCTACTTTTGCACTATTACTGATCCCAGAATCCTCACAGTTGAGTATGTACTGCTGAGTGGCTCACTAGCAAAGTTGCACCGGCATCCATTCAATGGGTGCATCAATCCCAATAAGACAGAAGCCCTGCAATTTGGATAATAGCCTCGGCTATTGAGCAGTATAAAAATGTAATAAATAAAAATAAATAAATACATCAAGAGAAGGTGAGGCAGGAGCACAATGAACGTGATGGCCCTATGCCACACTAGTGAAGCATCGTAAGGTCTTTTTGGCTGCACTGTACGTGAGTAAGGCAGCACAATGTTCCACACCCTTTAAAAGGTATTCCCTGCCTGCAAAGTATAATTGGATAAATGATAAAATCATGTCTCTGTACATCTTCCCAGGTGTAGGATGTTGTGGCAATGCAGGTCACTGCTAGTCCTAATACAGCTATCATGGCTGAATAGGGTTTGGCTGCCAGATAATGAGGTAAATTATCTTCAGTTCAGATCTTGCATGATAGGAAGGGATTTTTCCCTTGACAATTTAACACATTAGTTTAAGCACCTTGTCCTAGACAAAAAAGGAAGGAACAGAAACAGAGTCAAACAATTAAATATGAAAGTGCTGTCCACTCCTCCTTTGCTTTGTACATGACTCAGACCTTAGCTAGACCTACTGTAAAGTCCAGGGGAGAGGAGGGGAGACCTCGTGTTGTGAATAACGCCAGATCTCAGCCCCGTTTACACGTAAGGCGCAACCACCTCAAGAAGAGAGCAACACAAAGTAAGGGTGTTGTTGTTGTTGTTTTAAAGAAATTGATTTCCTCGCTCCCCCCACCCTATCCCCGATGGGTGCAGCGCTCCTGAGGAGCACTGTGCCCTGTGTGCAGCTCCTGGCTCCGCGCAAGTAATCGTGAAGAGCCGGTTCGAGCCGCAGCAACAGGCCACACCTTCTGCAGTCCTGGCTCACTCCGGGACTGCGGAAAAAGCGGGCCCAAAGTGTAGGGCTGTATCCCGGGGCCCAGGATCCCCTGTGCGTCATGTGGACGCATAGGGACGATTCCAGGGTTCGCCCCAGGATAAAGGCTGGTCTAGCTAAGGCCTCAATCTTCATTCATTATTATTATTATTTATTTATTTATATAGCACCATCAATGTACATGGTGCTGTACAGAGTAAAACAGTAAATAGCAAGACCCTGCCGCATAGGCTTACAATCTAATAAAATCATAGTAAAACAATAAGGAGGGGAAGAGAATGCCAACAGGTACAGGGAAGGGTAAGCAGGCACAGGGTAGGGAAAAACTAACAGTAGAAAGTAACAGTAGAAGTCTGCACAACATCAAGTTTTAAAAGCTTTAGGAAAAAGAAAAGTTTTTAGTTGAGCTTTAAAAGCTGTGGTTGAACTTGTAGTGCTTGTGCTTTGTAGTGCTTTAGCAATGCTTGTGCTCCTTCATGGTGGAAGTATATTGTTTAAGTGTTTTTATCTTCTGTGAACTGCTCAGAGAGCTTCAGCTATGGGGCAGTATACAAATGCAATAAAATTATAAAATAATAAATAAATAAATAAATAAAATGAATTCACATACTTGTCTTCAAGTAAAGTTTGCTTGTCTTCAAGCAGGGGTGAATTCTACTGTGAGCAAATGCAGATAGTTACCTACTCCTTCTAAAACCATCTGAAGAATACCCAACTTTGCAATTATTATCTTTCCCAACAGAAAAAAACAGCCTCATAAAAAGAATAACCAATAAAAAATGTAAGTGTTACCTCTATAATAACTGGGTTATCAAGCTTTCCTGCTCCCGGCCATTTCCACTGGCGTAGTATTTCTCCATCTTTATTAGTCATCATGCCTCCTTCCTGATTAAACATCATTGCTAGGTTGCTGCAGAAATCAAAAGCCAGTTTTTCATGGTACAATTTAGTAAAACATAATAAGCAACCCAAGAAATCAACTTTGATCTTAGGGGTTTTAATTAACATAATGTTTTGCATACTTATCATTTCATAATCTTTTCACACAGTGTTCAAGGCAGGTGTGCAGGAAAGATATAAATGAACAATTCAGCCTTAGAGATAAGCAACTAAGCAAGGAGTCATAAAACTGTTTTGTAATGTACCCATCATTTCTTAACTCTAAAATGTGAAGGTGCATGAAAAGTTCCATGTAGCTCTGGTTCTTTTAAGTCTGTTCCATGTACAGTGCAGAGGTATCACGACAACCCCCCACACTTTTATCTTCTATGGCTGTGATCCACAAATCGGTATAGGCAGAATATTTAGGGTGCAATCCTATTACTACTGCATCCAAATCTAATAAGCCTCGGAACTTGGAGATTTACCAGCATCCAGCGCAGAGTGGCAGGAGTGGTAGATGCGATTGTCCCTTCTGCTGCTCTCCCACGTCTGCATTTTAGCTAGACAGGCATCTGTGCAAACCTAGCTGGGGGGCATTGGATGGGGAAGGTAGCAGACTGGAGTGGCCTCAGGATAGCCTTTCCAGTCCCCTCCCTGCCCACTGGAAAGCCCCCTCTCCCCGAGGTCACTTTTCCAACCTCGGAGAGACAGCCGGTGCAATTCTCTCCATGCAGGCTGTGAGAGGGAGAAGAAGGGGCGGGGAACACGGATTCCTCCATGGTCGGAGCACTGTCTCTGATCTAGGTCCAGGATTCTGAAGTATCTTATCCCCCCCCCCCAAGATGCTGTCTAGGGTCCATAGGACTGCTGTCTCCAGCTCATTAACATCTCTAATCCTAAATATAGGGGGTGCTCCTAGATCCATCCATGTCATTGGAGGCCAAAGTAACTTGGGGTCTGGAGAGTCCTTTACCAACTTTGTTCCCATATCTACTTTGGCCACACTATGACAAGACCTAATACTGCTGTCCACAACATCTGGGGCTCATACAGCTGCTCATCTTCCAATATGTGTGCCATCATTTGCCAGCAATGCCCCATTGCTTTCCACATAGGACAAATAGGCCAGTCTCTATGCAAAAGAATAAAGGGATACAAATCTGACTTCAGAAATGACAATATTCAAAAAGCTTTCAGAACACTTCAGCCTCCCAGGATACTCTGTCAATGACATGAAGGTGGCCATTCTTGAATAAAGTAATGTCAGCTATCAAAACAAAGTTTCTGAAACATAATTCATCAAGTGAGTCAATTCAATTTTCTTGGTTTGAACATGACAAACGCTTTAAAAAAATCACATTCAGACAACACAATAGTCAATGGTGGGTAATAATCAACTTGACAGTTATTTACCTAGGGGGTACTCCCCACACAACATGATAATAATCAACTGTGGTGTAGATTAGAATCAGCATTGAGTTGACAATAAGTCCACGCTGAGTTGACTCACTCATCCCCTGCCATCTCTCCACCCTCAGTCCTTCTGCTAGTATCCCATCAGCCATTGCTGCCAAAAATCTATCCAGCTGGCTGGACTAGAGCGGTAGCCACCACTTTGGCCACTCTTGCCTTGTGACTTTTGTGGCTGATGAAATAACCAACAGTGACCAAGGAAATAACCAACGTGCTGTCCACACAACATGATAACCACTTGTAGTTCAAATAGCCAATTCTGCACAGTGTTGGTTATTTGTGTTGGTTATTTCAGCCAAATAACCAACTGTTGGTTACAAAACTCCCTCCACACAACAAAATAACCTATGGTGGGTTAAATAACCCACCACTTACTATTTAAACTACCATTGGCTATCATGTTGTCTGAACCCAGACTATAATGTGGTAATCTGCTCACCAATACAGTAATATCTGTGTTATCATCCAACAATGTTTTGTGAATGGCAAGTGTTAAGGTAAATATCACTGTCTGTACATTTTGGGTGTCAATTTCCTCTGACCTCACTGGTTCTGTGAAACCACCCCCAAGCATGTGTATATAAATTTCCCAACTTCAGGCTAGCCCTACATGGATCTGAAGTGGATTGTGCCCACAAAAGCTTATGCAATAACATTTTTTTTAAGGTGCCACAAGGCTCTTTGTTGTTTTAAGGCAGGGTGTAACAACTGCCAGTACAGCACCTTCACCTGTGCCGGTGCTATGAATCAACCAACCCAAGTTATTACACAGGAACAACCAGATGGATCAGTTCAATGGATGTTGACACCAAATTTCCAACATCAAGGTTAGACCAAGAAGTCTGCATTAGCCTATGAAGAGGCACACTCTCAGTTCACAAGGGCTGTAATGCCACAAGCAATGTGAGAACCTTTGAATCATATGCTGTGCTCAGCACCACAAGTATTCCAAAATGGCTGCTTAAGCTTCCTATAGCCCAGCACCTGCCCTAGCTAAGATATTGCTATGCCCGTGTACACCATGTTTGATGGTGAGATGTTTCAGGGGTTCCAACACTTACCCAGGATTCAGCTTCCTTAGGAAGAGGTCACTGAAAACTTGTGGCATTTCTGTCATATAAGCATTAATACTTGAACAGAGTCCTGTCCACCAATAAAATGTCTAGGGGAACCCCTGGTCTCATAGGATTTCCTCCCAGTTCCAGCACAGTAAGGTATCAGTCAGAGTAAATTTGCTCAACCAGTTTGACCCATTCTAACAATCTCTTTTCACAACCAGACCCACAGAGTGGGTGGGTGGGTGGGTTGAGCGATCATTCAGACTAATCCTAAACCCATAACATGATGCAATTAGCAAGAAGGTCCTCTGGGATATTTATTCCTACCTGTTAGGAAAGCAAACACTACCATGACCAAAAGGAGTAAATGTTCCAAGTAAAGCACGATCAGGAAAATCATTAAATATATTGGTGTACAAACCACCACAAGGCAGATCAGAGTAACTTTGGCAGACTGCAAAGTGCCCAGAGGGATAGATAAACAGACAGTCAAGGAGTTTCCAGCATTTGTCTGAGATAGTAAAAGCTTTTCCATATGTTCAAAGATAATGCATTTTAAACTTTGCACTTACATAGCATTAGTAGGTAACTAGTGCTAGAAAAAGGGAGAAATCTAGCTGCAGAGTGAGATTGCCAACTTGCCGGGGTGGGTGGGTCTCTTTCGCCATCCGTCCTGTTCACAGGGATTTCTTTCTCTGCCTATTCTGACATTATTTACAAAATTATTAACTTTTTAAAAAGCCTTGGATAGTCTGAAGTCTAGTAACTTCAAGGCAAAAGGGGGTATTATCAGTTTTCTGAAAGCATTTTAATCCACGCATTACCCAAAAAGTCCCCCAAAGCATCTTACACAGATCTGTAGTATGACAGTCCTTGCCCTCAGACTTACAAATCAGGCGCAGATAAGAGAGGGTCTTGAATTTTGATATTCAACTAAATACGAACTAATTTGCCATTTGGAAATGAATAAAGAAAGCAGACAACCCAATTAGTGACCCTTGTTCTTCTAAAGTTATCTAGGACTTAACTGCTTAACTGTGAAATCATATGCCTGTTTACTCAAAAATAAGCCCCACCATGTCCAAGTGAGTTTACTTCCTGGTGATTGAGTTTGGGATTGCAGCTTAAATTAAATCATTTTTTGAATCTTGTCTTCTTAACTTTGTTATACAGGCCCTTCCTCCCTTTACTGCTGGATGTAATGCCCTTTTATTTTGTAAGTTCAAAGGATATTAAATGAAAGATGACCCATCAATCAATCCATAGTGCAGTTTTTTAAAGGCTGGCTCAGTCTGCTTGATCTTTGGTAACTGAGGTTTTTCATATAGGACCTCCAAGGAGACTCTGCTACTGGTATACCCTTTGATGTTTTTTGGAAAGGTTTCTTTTCTGACATCACCATAATGACGAAGAACAACAGGCTTGTCAAATCCTGTTTCTTTCAGCGTAGACGACTGTTCAGTTCTGTTTGGGTGGTTACAACAATCCAACAATTCTTTATTAAGAAATTGATAACTTAGGGAATTAATTCCTTTTTTTGTTCTAGCAGAAAAACCTATGAATAACTATCTTAAATAACAACTTGATCTTGTTCAACACAATAAGAATTTAACCTAAATAGTTTTAATCTGGTAATAGAATCAGAACAAACAGTTGACAACAGAGTATTAAAGGCAACATTCTTCTATATATCCAAGTTAAAATTTGTTTCATTCAACCCAAACACCGTGACAGGTTTGAAAACTGTTCTATTCAGACAATAAACAATTAAAAAGTAAATTATAACTACCAACTCATTTGCTTGTTGCTCAGGTGATTCTAATAGAGTTCTAACATACTAATTCAAAACACAGGCATCCGATTCTACATTTCACTTTTATTTTTTATGTCCCAAAAATGTTTGCCTTTTCTTCTGAATACATAGTAGTAAAGGGACAGCAACCATTTCCAAGATCAGGCCTAGACTGTGAGTATTGTTATGCCAATACCTGCCCCTTGCCCATTCTATAGGGCACTTACACATCACAGGCAATGATGGAGCAGAAAGGACCAAAGAGCCACCAACAGCTCTGCAAAGTAATATCCTAATTGTCATTTAGCTGCTAGGATAAAAGGGGAAAGAAGTGGAACACAGCAGCTAGCTTCCTTCACAGTACATGCTGGGGTAGAAGAGGCTGTTACACGGACAAGTGATATTGTTTTGGCTTGTACCAGCACGAGCCACTACTTGTACCACTTCAATTAAAGCAGATTTACTGGACTGGGCTGTCATTCCCACTGGTAAATAAGGCATTTACTGTGTGAGTCTTCAGGCAGCTTTATTTCAACGTCACTCTGAAATTTCTCACAGTTTACCTATTACACAGTGCTGACTTTGGAAGAGGCTGAAAATCAAAGTAAAATACCCAAACCTTTAACTAAAGCCATTAAACATGACAGCATTCCAGACACTTGTAATTCTAAATATTAACTAGAGGAAATCTAAGGAGAATCCTTGCTGCAAGCCAACATTCCTTAAGCCTTAAATTCTGTAACAAGATAGCAGTCAGGACACCTTTTTGCTGACCAGGCTAAAAATAAGCACTCAATAACCCTAAGTCAAGCGCTATAGTGTTGGCACCAGAACCTGGCAACAGTCAGCACAGTACATTCCAAAATAAAGATCAAGATTTCAGTGCCAAGTTTGTGTGCCAACCAGGGTGATAAACACTGAAAAGGAAAACATGCTCTCTTTTTCAGGGATTGATTGTTTTGCAATGGGGTTGCCTATAAAATTATATTTTAGATGATAAGTAAATTTTATATGATAATAAGAAAACATAAAAGTGTAAAAAAAAAACCAGCTTTAGCTAATAGAAGGCAGTCATTTGAGCTTGATTATGCAAGAATTCTTTATTAAGTAAAAACTAGAGGAAAATACAAAGGATGAGAGAGTATAAGTCTTCTAAAGATGCTATAGTAATTGTTCTTTAAAAAAAATTCCTTAGGATTAATGCCAACTTGGTAAAAAAGCTTACATTAAGCAATTTATTTATTTTCTAAACATCATAATTCTAGAGTTGATCTCCCTTAAAAAAAATATGTTTGTTTTTTCTCCTGTTAAATACTAAATATTTATAGTTCAATTATTGACTCTTTTCAGAGGAAATGCATTTCTGTGATCTGCTTCTGGTACTTTGTGTGCTCCTGTGATCACCCACAGGAGTATATGTGGCTTCTGCTGGACTCATGACCCAGCAGGGATTGCACGGAGACAATGATGCATGAATCAGTACTTCCATGTGCAGACTATTCATGTGATGGCTGTGATTTTTGCAAACACAGTAGCCCAGTTTGCACGCAATGAGAAGCCACTGTAGGTAAATTTCCCAGCAGGGCTTTTCATTGTTGGGGTAGCCTCCATTTTGAATATTTGGGGCTTGTCATTTTGTGCCAACCAGGTGAGAATGGGTTGTTGGGGTGCTCGGCAAGCCTCCGAGAACCCATTATTTGTTTTAGGGTTGCAGGTGGCTTGTTAACAACCCATCCTCACTAAGTTTGCATGAAATGACAAGCTACGTTAACCACTCAACAACCCACCCTACTACAACTCAAATATTCAAAATGGCTGCCACTGCCACAATAAGAAATCCCACAGGGAAATTCATCCATAGTGGCTTTTCATTACATGCAAACCAAGTCAGTGGTTCAGAAAAGCAACATCTTGGTTTTTAAAAAAATCATATATAGACTGCAATTCATAACACTGTTTCATTCTATCAGTGCCTCTACACAATCTTTACTGAGTTGAGAGCCCACCAATAGCCCTGCATACCTGACCTAGAGCAATCTGATGCTGCAGTCCTATACATATCTGGTGGGAGTAAGCACCATTTAATTCAGTGGGGTTTCCTTCTGAATAAAGATACATCAGAGTGCACTGTTGAGAATCTATGTTGGCAATGTAACATATCTTAAACTATCTCTGATTATCTTCGTCTTTAACAGAACAGAGAAATTTAACAACACAAAATAGAGCCATAATAAAATGGGATTAAAGCATAATACATTTGGTTCTTAGCCACTCGTAGTCTTTCCACTGCCCAGATATATGGTATCTTCCATTCTAGGTCTTTTGAGTCAGAGTCAGAATGTTGAAAAACCCAACCTTTATGAAGAAATGAGAACTCAGAATTAGTTTTCTTAAATGTTGTAGAAAAATTGTAAGTGTCTGTCAAATTCCAAGACATTTATCAATACATTAAAGATATTCCAGTTAATCAGAACAATATGTTAAGACAGCCAGTCTAACAGAGTGGAGAGCAAGCTGGGTTCCGGATGGCTTAGTTGCCAGCCAAAGACACTAGGAAATCTTGGGTAAATTGTTATCTCTCAGCTTCAGTTTTTCATCTCTAAAATGAGAATAATACTTGCCTTGCAGAGCTGAAGCAATGGGCACAAAGAAAATAAATATCATGCAATGCTTATTTTCTTAATAATGTCACAACTCTGACCACTAAAAAACCAAAGCCCTATGACATTGCAAAGTGTATGAGAATGTATATCTTCAGCCATTGCTTTCGGCTGAGCTTGTCTTGGACAAATTATATCAGGTTAGGCAATATAAATTTATAAAACATATCTGTGTTTTATATCTGCCAGCAACATATTAAATAAATCTTAGTTGGTTAAATGGTAGATGATTAAATGTCAATAAATTAACATATTACCAAAGCATGCCTCTTGGTGATATAATTTAACACACCCACACCCACCTAAGTATCAGTTAGTTACCTGTTTCGCACATAATGCCAATTCAAGGGTTGTTTACCCCATGAATTGGAGAGGCCACTCTAGAGCATGGACACTGCCTTCTGCATACTCACCACTTCAGCTTTGCATCCACTTTCATCAACAACCCAGGAATGCCTCATTCCTGGGTTGTTTGATGCACAGTGCAAAACTGGAACTCTGGATTACCTGAAGGTCAAACAACACAGAGTCTGAACCAATGTTTTGTTGCTGGGTTAAAACTCTGGGTTCTTTGTCCCTCAACAACCCAGGGTTCCAGGTTTGTGGGGCATTCCTGGATCATTGATGAAAGTGGATGCAGAGTGGAAGTGACAGGTGGGAGGTAGTGGGCATATGCTCCAACATGGCCCCAACAAATCATGGGTCGTTGTTATGTGCGAATTATCTATAATAATTTCTTTTTCATTCCTTATTGCACCAAACTCAACATCCTCCCCCAAAATAAAGTTGTTCTTAACTATCAGTCCTACCTGTTAAATCTCCCCCCCAGCTTTAGTTGATTAATCTACCAATTAAACTGATTAAAGAGAGAGCACATGCACCATACCTCTTTCCTTGCACAGTTCTGACGACAGTGAAAAACTGATTGCAATTGGAGAATCACTGGCATATTGTTGTGGGACTACAGCTGATTGAGGAGAAAAGAAATTGTTCTTAAACACTCTGCTACATAAGGATGTACAGATATAGTTATTAAGAACTGTTTTAATTACAAACTTGCAAAGAGCTAGGTAACGGCCACAGCAAGTGCTTTTTTTTATTACTGAATTAAGAGCCCTGATACCGTGATTACTTTTTCACTCACCTTGAAATGGGAAAGTGAAGCATTTTTAATAAAAGGCTTGAAAAACTGCCTAATTTCTCAGTTTTTTTATCCTAAGTGCTTATACCTCTCTAGCTTCAGTTACAAGGCCATTTTCTAATGTTCTTCAGCAACTTTCCTCAATTAATCATTATATAGCTTCCTCTAGTGATTGTGGCCTGGGATGAAAATAGCAAATTTTAGGACTGACTTTCTCTTGAAATAAAAAGCAATAGATATAGGAACACATATTGATAGAAAATATATTTTAGAATGTAAAGTCTCCATGGTGCCTATACATTCTATTAGGTATAAATACTTTTAGCTAGATTCTATGTATACTTGGAGGTAAATCCCCAAAAGGTGTACTGGGGCGGGTAGGGGAAGGAATGAGGCAGCCAGAGGAGGACATGAGGAGAGGGACACCGGGCTAATCACCTCTCCTCCCTCTGGCTGCCCATTCCTCCCCCACAATTTTTTATTATCTGTATAATAAAATTTTAAAAAGGGAGGAGGAACGCCCCTGTTCCTCTACTCCTCCCACCCATTTTTATTTGTTATTAATTTTACAGAAGCGCGGGGCCGCCCCCTTCCCTATCCAGACCATGGCGACCAATCAGGGGCCACTATGGGCTGTGACAAGCCTTCACTGCCAAAAATGTTGGGGTAAGTGCCCGACTTTTCAGCTGAGTTTCCAGGGTTTGCCCCCAGATGGCTTCACAATGGCGGCTGCATCATGTAGATGACTTGCCGCTACTGCGAATTCACCCCAGGGCAAACCCCTTGTGTAGACATGCCCCTGGAGTCAAAGACATAGGAAAGGAGTCATTCCACCTAAACCTATGAATTTAGGTTTTAGCATGAAAACAATCAACTTCTTTCTATTTTTGTATGCAAAAGTCGTCCCCGGGGTATGAATATGAGTAGGGTATTGGTCCAGCGATGCCTGCATTTCCTGTGTGATACTAGAACAGCCATGTGTGGCTGGAGGATGCTGGGAGTCATAGTCCAATACATCTGGAGGGCACCAGGTTGGGAAAGGCTGTATTAGAGTATTAACAGCAAACCAGTAATTTCTTCTTACTCCTGTTTAACAGGGTCCCAGGATTTTCCATTTCCTTTGCAACACCAATTGGAAAACCAATGCTTTTTCTGCTTCCCCTTTTGCTGCTTTCCGCCATCTCATTGTCAGTATATTCAGATGTGGGTGACAACCTCTTAGGCAATTCTGATGCTTGCCTTTTTCCTGATTTCACGTTTCTGTATGCTAGCGCCTGCCAAGATTTTTTATTACACCAGGCACCTTCAGTGAGCTCTTTCCAACTGTAATTCAAGATATTTAAAATCCCACAAGGTAAAATAAACTTAGACTTGGAAAAATGCTTCAACATTTCTTCTAGCTCGCATAATATGGCAACAGCCATGCATTTATATTCATCCAATGAGGTTGGTTGTACAAAGTCTTCTGTAAATGAGTCTGAAGGTGTTTGGGAAGGCTGAGCAAGAGGGTCCTCACAGATGGCTCTGGACACAAAAGGACCAAATGTTTGAAGAGAACCTGAATCTTTCTTCACTCTACTGTTTTTCACTAAAGCATCATTTCCTTCCATGTGCTCTTCTGTACATCCAGGATTCCTTCATGTAGACAGAAAACATATGTTATTTATTTGTTATTACAGTTATATCTGACCGGTTTTCCTCTTGCAAGGAATCCAAGGCAGTTTACCTGGTCCTCCTCCTCACTACTTTATCCTCACAACAACCTTGTGAAGTAAGTTAGGCTGAGAGTCAGTGACTGGCAAAAAGTCACCCCAAGAGTTAGCTTCCTCTGGTTTTCCTGACAGGGCTCCTAGGCCTTTAACAGTTTTTGGACAGGTAGATATTGTATTGTATTGTATTGTATAGATTTTATTTTATTATGCCTTTGCATTTTGTTGTGAACCAGCCACCTTGGAGGCATTATTATTATTACATTTATATCCTGCCTTTTCCCCCCTCCAAGGCAGCTTACAGGATTCTTCTCCTTTCCATTTTTATCCTCGCTAAAGCCCTATGAGGTAGGTTAGATTGACAGTCAGTGTCTGGCCCAGACTTACCTAGTGAGTTTCATGGCTGAGTGGAGACTAGAACCCGGTCCAGCACTACGCCACACTGCTCTATTAACCACTACACCACACTGCCCTAATATATTTTGGATATCTTTTGCCTACAATTCCAGAATATAGACCAAGAACTCTTTAGGGGTGAAGAGGGTGTGACTATGCATACCAGAAGCTGCAGACACACCTATGTATATGTTCAGGCTTGCTTCTTAGCTCCAGATGTGAACAGTAGTAATCAGGAAGCTAGGAAGTACAGAAGCAGCAAGTACTTCCTGTATGCTGTAATCAACATCACAATTTCATATTCAACTCATGCTTTTTTAAAAAAAGCATTTTTAATTTGTAGTGTGCCTTTAACAGCCTTGCCATTTGAGCTGCTCAGTCAATAATTTTACATGAAATGCCAAAAGGTTAATAACTACCTCTAGAATCTATACCAAGTTATTGGTGATTCACAAAAGCATCACTCTGAAGGGGCTTAATAAATCAACTGAGCGCCTGAAAATGACTCTCGTGACCTATTTAAATAATAATTATCATGTCAAAGTTAGAAGATGCTCTTCTCAGATAGTTTTGCTATGCAACAAAGCAGATTTCACAAACAACTGCTCACCTATTGGCCAGAAGAATGGGGGTGGAATGGGGGGCTGAGGGGCTGAAAGAAAGGAAAGCAAAGCAGTTTTTATTTTGAAGTCACAACTAATTACAAAATGACCCATCCCTATTGTATGATGGGTACTATATAAAACTCAGATAGGGAGATGTTTTCGAAGGGTTCTGGTCTAAACTGTACAGACAAGGGAAAGATAGAGGGAACAAAGAAGGGTTGATAGAGATGTAGTGAGGCTGGCACTGAAATGAAAGCAAGGGAGAGGCTAAAATGGTTCCAGAACGTTTTTGGTAAACTAATGAATTTGAAAGTTCTTGGGTGTAAGCTCCATTCATTTCACTTAACACCAAAAAAGGATGTAGTGAAGCTCAGAACATCACACCAGTGCACTACTAGTTTATTATTTAATTTATAATAATTAAAATTATTATAAAAAGCACACAGGTTGCTGAAGCACCATGTTTTAATAGGGAAACAGCAAAAATGCAGGGTGGTGGGGGGCAATGGAACAGTGCACATACATTAAACAGATTACTTTTTTCCCTATTACTGAGCGTGTGTTGTACATAAAAACTGAGGTTCCAACACTTTTTCACTGCAACAGCGCAGGTGTCCAAAAGCAGCTCACAGGATGCCTGAGTGCCTCACCAGCACCTGCAGCGTCCTTCATAGTGGAAGTGGGGGAGCCTGGCTCATGGTGGTGGGTGGTAGCTAACTGGCCAGCAACTGCCCATCTAAAACTTCTGCACCTTTGTTCTCCCATCCCTTTCATCTGGAGGCAGAGTTTTTAGTCGGGGAGGCTTTAGGCTTGTGGAATAAATTTACTTCATCTGGTTTTATTACTGGAACCCTGAGACCCACCAACCAGAGCCAGGCGCAAAATAGTGGCTCAAGAGAGCAGACAATAATTAAGAATTAAGGACAAGGTGCCTCTGAACGCATGCTCATTGTAGGACAAAATTCTATTCCTGGTTCCCCCACCAACCTTACTTTTTATAGCAACCTAATTTAGGCTGGGGAGCTTTTAATTCTTGCTAAAGTTAAGACAGTTGGGCGTTGGAAAGCTTGACCAATCTACTGCAGATCACTCAAAGGTCTACCCAGTAGCTTCTAATCTAACCTTTGCCTTCCCTTTCTGAGAATATGTGAAGGATGAGATGAATATTGATAGTATTACTTACTCTAGACTAAACAAAAGACTGAAGTTGGACTGAGTTAGAAAAACTGGGATGAGGGGACGTAGAAAGAGGGGGGAAATGGCTTGCAAACCGGGTCAACATCTGGAGGGTACCAGGCTGGGGAAAGCTGGGGTAGACAATACTAAGCTAAATGGATTAATGAATAGACTCAATATAAGGCAGTTTCCTAAATTAGTTCCTATCAAATTTATTCCATACCAAATAAATCCCTTCCCCCAAATAAATTCTCCTCTCCACTCACAATTTATTCCACAAAATCCATTTCCAGTTTCAGTTAATGAGCTCCATCACACCAGCAACTTATCACACTCTCGCCATGCCTGGTATATGTTTTCGCAGCGCGGTACTCACATGACATCGTCCCTGTCCTGCACTCATCTCGCCTCGTCCTCCCTTTTCCGTCTTATTTTGGAGAGGGGAAAGTCCGATTTCCGCCCCCTCCGTGTGCAATAAAGCTGTTCCTCCTTCCCGTGTATTGCTGTCCTTGCGCTTTATCGGACCATCCCGGTTTTTGTTGGGGTCGTGTGTGTTGGAGGGTGGTCTTGCTGACAAAAGAGGGTGGGCAATTCTCCGCTCAACTGCTCAACCATGAAGGGGAAGGGAGAGAGGGCACCTGGACACCCTGAGGTGAAGGCGAGTGAAGCTGCCGCTGCTGTGCCCAGACTAGATCCCATTCAACTCTATGGTTCTTACTCTTGAGTAGGCATGTCTAGGTTTCCTGACCAGAACAACGTCGGCTTCCCATTGCCTTGCCAACATTGACCACAAACATCTCCAAAAATTAATTGTAATACTTTCTTTTCACTTATATTGTTTAATATGATCTTAGGGGAAAGCATAGTGTGTTGTTTTACCATAAGTGCACAGTTTCAGACTGCCGTACTATTGTATTTGCGCAGAAATAAAAAAATATTAAATATATATATATTTTAAAAATTAACTGCAGGGAGAAGGAGAACATAGGGGGCAGGGCAGATTTTGCTGGCACAGTAGCAATACAGGTGAAAAGATACATGAGCTGAAGTAAGGAAAGGAAAGGAACCTCTCGTGCAAGCACTGAGTCATTACTGACTCTTGGAGGGACGCCAGCTTTCGCTGACGTTTTCTTAGCAGGCCTTATAGTGAGGTGGTTTGCCGTTGCCTTCCCCGGCCGTTATTACCTTTCCCCCAGCTAACTGGGTACTCATTTTACCGACCTCGGGAAGATGGAAGGCTGAGTCGACCTGAGCCAGCTGCCTGAAACCAGCTTCCGCTGGGATCGAACTCAGGGAGCTGAAGTAGCGTAACAACATACAGACATGAAAGTGCCCAGCACTAGACTCGCTAAGGAAACAGAAGGGGAAATCGTGGACTCAAAGCGGGGTGGGTGGAGTAGGTGTGAGGGAGCTCAGCAACTCAGGAATGGGATAGTTCATAACATGCAAACCCAGAAACTCTGCACTGCTTATGGGTTAAACAATGCAGAGTTAACTCAACAACAAACCATGTGTTCCTAGGTTGTTAAATGAAACCAGAATTGGTTCATAATTGCTCACATGCTCAGCTCACCCCTTGCCCTTCCTGGATTAAACAACCCTGATATTGCTGACCTGACATGCAAATTGCGTCACTGACCAGCAGTTGTTCTCTAAGGTTTCAGGAAGGAATTTTTCCAGTCCTACAGAGATGCCAGGGATTGAATTTGCGAACTTTGGCATGCAAAGCACGTGCTCTCAACATTACAGATGTTAAGAAAATAGTGCCTTAATAAAAAGTTGTTTAAAATGAAAAGAATCTACATTTTAATCTATTATTAATGAATCAGTTAATTTATTTGACTGATAAATCAATTATTACAACTTAAGTAGGAAACCATATTACCGGTAAAAGTTCCTAGTTTCATGAGGATTTGCTCTGACTGAAATTATCTCAGCAAACTGTTGTCCTCGTTCCATTTTCTCAAGCCATTTTCTCTTGCTTTTTGGCTAAAATAAAATAGGCTTTCATTAAACCTTAAAAGCTTTGGAAAAAGCAATAAAAATGAATTAACCACGAGAAGGGAAATTACCTGGTCAAAGAAATATATGGGTCCTTGTCCCAGAGTTTCAGCCATTTTTCTCTGTAAAATTCTACATCTACAATGATAAAATATTATGAAAATGACAACAAAAATGTGACACAGATGAAATGCTTTTATTTTTGAGTGCTATAATTAAGGGCTGATTAGGTGCTTTAGAAACAAAGCACTCAAACAATATATAATTTATTCCTAAAACAACACCTAATGGACATTCTTTCTCTTTCTTTCCCACACTTCCCAAACATCTGCTCCAGAATGTCCCCCAAACCCTCTAGAGCAGATTTTGAGAGCATGCAGATGACTTCAGAGGAATCATTTCCTCCTGGTTCTGCTGACTGAAGCATTTCCATCAGTGGAACTACTTCATGGGATTTCACTCAGTGGAAACTGTATTCATAGTTCTGATTTGGGCCTTCACAAGTGCTCCATGTACAGATGAAGATCAGGTGGCCACTTAAGATGCAAAAAAAATAAGATATGTACCACCAAAAAAGAGGACAAAAGAGGGCATCAATTTGCATATGCTAGTATCTATGTACACAGGGAAATTTAAGAATAAATATTAGAATTAAATTTTTACAAAACTCAAACCAATTAATTTCTCAGGCAAATTACACCTCAAAATTCTTCAATTAATTTGCATTCTACCCTAGATCCCCAAAATCAGGTTTTGTTGATTTTGGTCCAGATCCTGTTCCAGAATCAATTTTTCTTCAATTAACTACTCCCATTCAATTCAATCATCACATAATTTCCACCCCAAATCAGATCAAATTCACCATAAATAGGGTGCTCACCATAAATGAGGAGATAAAACATTGGCTTGATGTTGAAGCCATATATTCTGCATTTAGTCATAGTCTTAAAATGGAATGCAGGAGAAAAATGCAGACATACAGTGTAATCCTCTATATGTCTACTTAGAAGTCTGATTAGAGTTAAATGGGGGATATCCAAAAAAGTGGGTCTAAGGTTGCATTCTTAGGGCACAATCTTATGCATGTTTAGATAGAAAGAAGTCCTACAGCTCCTAGCATACCCCAGTCAGCCATGTTGTCTGGGTCATGCTGGAAGTTGTAGGGCTTTTTTCTGCGCCCCTTCCTAGAGTCGGAAGACCTAAAGACGGCAGTGTATGCACTGGTAACTTCAAGGCTCAATTTCTGCACTGCGCTCTACATAGGGCTACCTTTGTGCCTGGTCTGGAAACTTCAACTAATTCAGAATATGGCAGCCAGGCTGGTCACCGGTACACCTAGGGATGACCACATTACACCAGTTTTAAAATCTCTTCACTGGCTGCCAATTAGTTTCCGGGCAAAGTATAAAGTGTTGGTTATCACCTTTAAAGCCCACATGGTTTGGGTCCAGGTTATCTGAGGGATCGCCTTCTTCATTACAATCCAACCCACACACTCAAGTCCTCTGGGAAGAATTTACTCCAGTCAACAAAAACAAGGCTGACCACTATTACCCAGAGGACCTTTCCCTCTGCTGCTCCCAGATTATGGAATGACCTGCCAGGAGGATTCGTCAACTTAATAGTCTTCCGGATTTTAAGAAACCTATAAAGACTGATCTATTCCGGCAGGCCTACCCAGTTGAATTGTAGGATGCCTTTTAAAAATGTGCTGCTTTTAATGATTTATTAGTTTGAATGTTTTAATTATATGCATTTTGTGGCATTTGTGTTGTACCCTGCCTCGATCCAGAGGGAGAGGCGGGTAACAAATAAAATGATGATGATGATGCTCTACTAGGTTTCAGGTTGCTAGTTTCAGTTGTACCTTGGGATGTTGAAACAAATAATGGCTGATCCATTTTTTCCAATTTTTCCCTAACTGTGTGGCTTTAACATTCTCCCATCCCCCATCCCACCATTTACATGACACCCAGCCCGATGAAGAGATCTGGTGAACTAGAAACTTTGCTCACCATTTTGTGACATTTGGGTTGATCCTAAAAGAGGCATTGCCTTACTGTGGGTTTTGAAATTCTCCTGGAATAAGCATTTGTGGATTGCTCTAGTTTATAGAAGCTAGTAATAAAGTCTGGTTCTTGCCAATTTTTTTAACCTTCAGGCACGGTGTGAAAAGAACCTGAAGTCTGAAAAATGCGTAATTTATAGAACATTTTCACTGATCATGTTAGATTTATATTTTCAAAATGTGGTTATTAATTCTACTTGTTCCCTTCTTATAGATCCCTAGGAATTTTGTATCTGTGCTTGGAAGCTAATTATGAATGCCATAAATTTATTAAAAATAGGAATAGCCTGTTCTGGTAAACTGAACATATACAGTCGCTTCCTGTTCAAACTCTTTTTAAAGTTGATATAAATGTTTGCCTCCCTTGTTCCCTTGCTATCTGCTTCACACAAAATCTATTTTAACTCTTGTCTTTTCAAATCTTCCTTGTTAACTATGATTCTGTAAACTACAATAAATAAATGTTGTAACATACCCTTGAAGAAGACTTTCCACACAGAGAGCAGAGCTTGCTTGGTCAATAATATAAAATGAAATACTTAAAAGCTGTTCCTTTCAAGGCAGAGTGAAAAGGAGTTGTCTCTCTGTGATGGCGGTCAGTCTGTCAACACACAGTTTTAAAGCCCTGTTGCTTGGTTACTGCATGGGGTGGATTGTATTCAACCATACACTCTTTCTCCAGCCAGTTTCTGCTTAAAAGCTTAGGATCTTAAAACAGACAAGCCACAATTCAGTGTGGTCTTATGTGAAACCCACTAAAATAAGTGTATATTGGTATGCCTACTGCACAGGTGTGCCTGATATTTAGAAATATATCCCACTGAAAGCAAGCCTTTGCTCAGCCTCTGTGGTCTATCAGAATCAGTCACAGACTACTAGTGTCCCACACTGACAAGCACAGGGTAACTTTAATAAAATGGAATGAAAACGAAATCTTGATCCCAAATGAAGGATGCAATCCTGTAGACGTTTAGATGGAAAAAGTTCCTACAGCTCCCAACATTCCCCAGGCAGACATGGTGGCAGGGAATACTGAGAGTTGTAGGATATTTTTTCAGTCTAAACATCCATAAGATTATGTGCCATAAGTCAATGTCTTTGGGGTTAAAGTGATATATGGAAAGGTTAATGCCTTTTTCAGCTTAACATTTTAGTTCTGCTTTAATGGTGAGGTGTTCTTTAAAAAACCCCACTTTGGTTGTGTTTATCGATTTCTCTAAAATTGCAACATTCCACTGAGAATCCAGCCAATTTAATAGGCCAGAAGAAAAAGGCTACACTAATCCACAGAAACCACTAAGAAGACCTTTGCTGCTCACCCAACTACCTTTTACAAGTATTGCTCAGTGAAAAGCAAACCTGCTCCTGTCCTCAATTTTCTGGCCAATGCAGTCAAACTGGGAAGGTTGACAAAAAAAAGAAAAGCAGCGATATCTTGTTTCATTTCCCTGCATCACATGTATTCATCAATAAATGAGAGAGATGCAGGATTTCTATCCCTCCCTCCCATTTCAATCATAGGTGTTTTGCTCCAGTTGGCCATGGCTGGATTCCCCATTGCACCCACCCACCCCCAGCTGCATTTATTTCCTTGGCTGATGACTGTGGGCATTCATTTTTCTGGCTTGAGAGCACATTGGTAGGCACACAGCGTTTGCCTGGCTTGAGAACAGCTTGGTAGGCACTTGGCACTAATGTTTTGGTTTTACTAAAATTAAATGTTATTAAATTTATTTCATAACTCCCCTGATCAAGCTCCAATCATGTTGTGCATGACTTGCAGCCCCATTCACATTCAACAGATGTGATCATTCATTAACTTAAATTAGGGCTGAATGAGCATTGGGATGCAGATCTGTATCTACAGCTATCCCTTTCCAGATGGGTAAATTCATGTAGAAACTACTTAATTATTGCTCTTTTGCACTGACACATACATTCTTTTCTTTTCAATCCCCTCATATAGCATTAAAACCCCTTGTATATTTATTTATGAAAACTCTATTTACCCTGCCTTTCTGTCCTGAGTGACATCCAGATCTTCTAAACAAATCTAATATAAAAACAATAGACATACTAAAAAAAATCAGAAAAACAAACTCCCAGTGGATAGGTGGGATTCAACCCTGCTTAGCAGAGGATAGCTTGCGTTGTTAGTTATTTTGAGGAACATGTTGGTAAGTCATATATTAAAATATTGTGTACTGGCAGGCATGGAAGGAAAATGTGTTTCAGGGTTTGTTTTTCAAAAAAATCGTTAAAGTTTTAACAACAAAATTTTGAGGCATCTTAAAGACCAACAAATTGATTTTGGTATAAGCTTTCATGGACATTGTCTACTTCATCAGATGTGTGGAACATGATAGTGAGTTTCAGATTTATAAACATTACATGTGGGGTGGGGGGGCAAAACAAATGTGAACAGTGAGATCATTGCAAGTCTTGTGGGAAGTTACAGTACAATTCTATACATGTCTACTGAGAGTAAAACTTCTGAGTTCAAGACAACTTACTTTCAGGTAAGGGTAGCATCCAATGTTAGTCCTACTTAGAGTAGACGCATTGAAATGAATAAGAAGTTAGTCACGACTAACTTAAATGCCATTCATTTCAATGGGTCTACTCGAAGTACAACTAACACTGGATACTATCCTAAGTGGCAAACTATGGCATCTGATAAAGTGTACTCCAGCCCACGAAAGCTTATACTATAATAAATGTGCAACACTGCAATCCTATACATGTCTATTCAGAAGTGGGTCCCAGTGAGCACAATGGAGCTTATTCCCAGGTAAGTACAGTAGGTGCTGGATTCCAGCAGCAGTCTTTAAAGTACCATAAGACTTGTTTTTCCTGACGCACACACTTTGCAAACTGTTAAAACAAGAGCATGGGGCGGGTCTCCCTTTCGTTGTAGGGAACATGGAAGCTCGGGCTGTAAGCAAGTATCAATCCCGCCTCACACAAGGCAACGCTACAAGCGACATTCCTCCCGCGCCCGCGCGCTCTCCCTCGGCGCCGCCTGCCTGCCTCGGCGCCGAGTCCTCCAGCTTTCCCGGCGTGCCCCTGTGCTGCGCCATAGAGGAGCTCGGGCTAGAGCGGCGCCCCTCGCTCGCTGCCCTCTCTCCCTCGCTGGGTCTGTCGGCGGCAGTCGTGGGAGAGCGACGGCGGGTGCTGCAACATGGCGGGCGTGGAGCAAGGGGGCAGCCCCGAGGAGGAGAAGCACCTGAACGGAGAGCTGCTTCTGGATCCCGAGGAGAGAGAAGGCGCGGTGGGGCCCGGCGCTGACGAAGGCACCAAGAAGAAGCGCAAGAAGAAGAAGAAGAGCAAAGGCGCCGTCGCGGGTACGAGCTGGGCCGGGCGAGATGGAGAGCGAGCGAGTGAACGAGCATTGGGGGAGGCCGCGGCAGAGTGAGGGGGGAAGCTGAGGGAGCAACTTTCTGGAAGGGGCGAGTGCGCATTCTCCTCAATAGGAGTGGGGAGAAGCTGGCCATGTTGGCTGTGGAGGCGAGGGGGAGGAATGGGGTGGGATTATTAGCCCTTCTGCTTGACGGTCGGGTTGTTCTGTGGAGCCATGGCGGTGGCTGTTGTGGGTGAAGTCTTTGGGAAATGTTTCCGGAGTCCGGGTTTTGGGGGTGGGGTGGGATCACGTTGGGTATTAGAGGTGATCAAGTCATGTCAGTGTTATCGTTTCTAACCACAGGCGGCCAAAATAGGTGGTCAGAGAGTCTTAAACTAGAGTGCGGACTGTGCGAAGAATCACTTTCTTGGGGATTGGGTGAGGAGAGGTATCCTGCTGGAGTTTTCTTGGGAAATAGGGAGCAGGCTGGTATACAGCTGTCATAGGATCGCGGGGGGGGGGCGGGGGGAGAGGCAGGAGAGAGATCTTGGAAAATAAAGCAATAGATACAATGCTGCCATATAAGCATAATACCCTGAAGTTCACATGTAATGGGAAGCAGGATCTTAGGTACTGTGGATTTACAATTATACATTGGTATTACGCAACAAAGCGTTTCTCAAAGTAGATGCCTCATCTTTCTGTGAGAGGAAAAAAATGGAGAATTGAGCAGAGGGTTTGGAAGAAATTGAAGCCGCCTAATTTTCCTACAGTAGTGCAGACAGGACTAAAGGTGTATGAGTGTGATCCCTATAGAAATATAAGGTAAAGGGGCTTAAATTGGCCATAGAGACACTGGGCAGAAAAATGGGTATACACTCCCTTAGTTGAAGAAACATCTGGCACCTCTCCTATCGGTGGGGGAGAGATTTGGATCTATGTCCATATTTGAAAGAACATCATCCAGGGCCAGTGAAGAGTTGTAGATCTGAGAAAATAGAATCATAAGATACTGAAAGCATCTTAAGTCTGTTGCTAGACTTTTGCATGATGTTAAATCATCTGCTTATTTTGCAAACAGGACAACAGGAAGCTGAAAGAGAATCAGAGACGACACTTGATGAGATATCAAAACAGATGGATAAACAAACACTGGATGAAAAAGAAAAAGATGAAGATGAAGAGGGTAAGTATAATTTATGCTTCTCTGCCATGTGTAAAATACTAATGTACAAAATAGTTGTAAAGATCTTAAATGGGATTACTGGAGTCATGCTGAAACAGTTCTATGTAGTTGATTGAAAAGGATTGTTAATCTAAAAAGACTAAAATCAAATGGTTTATTCACTGATTTCAAAAAGTGATTACATTCACTATGGAACTGCAACCTTGGAAGCAGGAAAGCAGTATCTATTCATTACAATTCTATTCAAAATTTCATACATTGAGCCCATCAGCATATAGGAAAGATAGTGCAGGGTTAGATATAAGCAGTTAGGTGACCAGGGATTGCTGAGCAGGTATTTCAACCTAGGACTCCCTGGTTCAGCTACAACACTATCCCTACAGGAGTGTATATTGGAGTTCTTATTGGGAAATGATAATAAAGAGTCAAATTGCTATTGATAGAAGCTTATATTTATTTATTTATTAAATTTATATACTGCCCCATAGCCGAAGCTCTCTGGGCAATTTACAAAAGTTAAAAACAGTGAACATTAAAAAGTATACAAAATTTAAAACCATCAAAAATATAAAAACAGTATAAAACAACAGTATCCAATTAAGCAACAACAGAAATCTGGCTACCTTTATTACTCATAATTCCGCATCAGTCATCTGAGTTTATATTCTAAGCAAAATGTAAATCTTTCTCTAGTCATTAAACAGAATTAATACAAATCCAGTTTAATTTCCTCTGAAGTGACAGTTTATTTTGATTATTCTGTGCATAACAAACCATGGATGTAGTGGGAGCTCATTAGCTTCTGTGGGACAAGAATGTAAAGGTTTGCAACTGATTGCTCAATCCAGAGAGATGTATGGAAACAGGCATTTTTATTGTTGTTCATGCAGTGTACCTAGGCTTTGAAAAGCCACACGATGGAGAAGATGGGACTGAAGTTTTGAATAACAGTAAAAAGGGCTCATTGTGTATTATAAAGGGTCATTCTGGATCAAGGATAAGAGCCTGTATAGGACATAGTGGTTAAGTTAGCACTTAATGTCCAAGTTCTGTTACCCTCCAAGTCTTGTTCGCTTTAATTGGACTTGGACAAAAACAACACTTAATGGTCTCATAGTCTCCATGGAAGCATAATGTTTGAATAACTCCCATAAACCCCAGCCACTATGGCCAATGGTCAGGGATTATGGTTTAGTGTGACAAGAATGAGCCACAGTGAGCCTCAGGCTCATCCACTCCGCTCCTTTCGCATGGCCACAAAATGTTTGGAAGCTTTTGTTTAACATTTGTTGTGTCGTTTGAACCCAACAAATCTTAATTAAAGCAAGTGGAAACAAGCCAGCTGCCTATCGCAGATTGTGACGATAGCTTTAACCACAGTTTAGGGTTCGGGCATAATACTAAATTGTGGTCAATTGGTGGAAGTGTCAGTCTCCTCACAACCATACCAGAGGAAGAGAGGGGATGGGGAGGCATGTGAGCCTGAGGCTTGCTGTGAGTCCTTTAGCGTGATATTTGAACATAGCTAATGCAGTATTCCTTCTTAGTGTTGAAATAGATGTCTAGTATTCCACCCACCCCACCCCTGTTTAATAGCTTATGCTCTAATGAATTGAATTTTTCACTACTTCAGTTTCCTTTAGTTCAGGGAAGACTGTGAATATTAAGTGACTGTTAAGTGATGGTGCCAAAGTGATGGAAGAAACTAAGAACAATGTCAGAAGTTACTGTTAGAAGTAAGAATTGCTTTGAAGGTTATACCAACAGTCATCTAGTCCAGCAATCTTTCTTTAATGGTGGCTGGGTGAAATAGTTATGCATGTCATTGTTTTATAATCATAGCATGTGTTTTTATGTAATTCCAAGAAATAAAAGATAGTACTCTAAATATAATGATAAATGAGGATTTTTATATTTTTGACCAAATTAAGGATCCTTCAGAATCTTTATTGTTACATTATGTTTGGCAAAAGGAAACAGTGATTTTATAGCTAATGCTAAGCATATTACTTGGAGGCAAGTTCCATTCAACTCAGTGGGACTTAGTATGCCTAGGTTTCAATCTTGGTCAGAAACAGTAGTTATAGTCCACATGGAAAGCTTGCAGCAGTCTTCAAGGACACGGCAACCCAAATAGTTTGGCTTGCTAATTGGCAAATTTACCAGCAGTACCGCAGAAGAAACCTGTAATAAGTGAATAGCAGCAGCTATAGAACTGAGTATTGCCAGCGTCTGCAGTGGTTAGCATAGGGAACTGGAAAGTATTCCAAATCTGTAGATGACTGAACTATATGCCAGAACTTTTTCTGATGTAGTGTAAATGAATTAAACCCAGTTCAAGGACAAGAGAAATCTGAAACAGTTTTAATTCACTAAAATGAGAAGCAGAGTTAAAGAACATTGACTGTTTAAAGAACAAATGTATATTTGTTTCAGAATGTGCTGGAACAGATGAATAGCACTTTTTAAAAATAATAATCTAGAACTCATTTTTAAAGTAGTCATATTTGAAATGTTTAATGGCTTAACTATATCTTATTAACAATCATTTTAATCAAATCTAAAATGTATCCTCGTATCCTAGTTTTTTTTTACAAAACAGTTCACTATCGAAATGTGATTTTCTTATTTGAAAACTTTGGTTGATCTAAAATTCAGAATTATAATAAAAAAGTGCATATATCAGTAATTAGAAACTGGTAATTGGCTCCCTGAATTACCAATTGCCACTCAATCTTCTTTCTCTTTTCGTTTCCTCCCCCTTTCCCTTCTCCATTGAACTATAGAAACAAAAGAGAAACTTTCTAGGTAGTGATCCTAATCTGTTCATAGATTTTCAGCTCTTCCCCTGCTAGCCAGTTAACCCAAACGTTTCTGGAGGTATCTGTTGTAACTTCATGTCTTTTTAGCAAATAAGATGGTATGTAAATGTGAATAGTGAATAATAAAATAAAAAGAAAGGATAAGGAAGTATGTGGGCAGAAGGTGTAATTAGTGATAGGGAGAACAACATATGACTTGCTTGGGTGAGCCCTGATTTTTATTGCTTCCTAGTGTAATGCTGATTCATTAATTGTTACACTTTGAATGTGGTCGTTGTGTACACATTGCTCTATGTTGTACATAGAATTGCACGTGAAGAAGCTTTCTGCAAAAAGTGGGCAGGACTTCATCACAATTTTCAGTCCTCTTCTTCTCACAGCATGGTAAGATCCAGTTACACAGTATCAGCAGGGATTGAGACATTTAGTACAATCTATGCATCACATAATCTACATACTTATGGAACAGTGCTCTGTGCAGGTTTGATGTTATGTTAGCATGCAGTTTGGGTGAGTCTAGTCAGTTGCCATAATGTAGCTTTGGCTGTCATTTTTTGCCAAACTACTGTTGACCCGATTTTTCTTCTTGCATCTTTGGAATAAGTGCTAGCTCTATCAGTTATTTATACATTTGTTTTCTGTAGATGGTGATGGTGAAGGTGATAATGCAGCAGGGAAGAAGAAGAAGAAAAAGAAAAAGAAGAAAGGACGTAAGTGTTGACTGCATAGTTGTACCATGAATATTATTTCTATTCATGCCATGTTTCTGAAGCTTATGTATGATGCTGCCTTATACTTAGTACATGTGTTCATCTAGTTTAGTATTGGCCATTGTCTGTCAGTGGCATGCTCTTGGGCAACAGTCTTTCCCAGTGGGTATCTATATGAGGTTGCATTGGCACCTCGAGCCCCTACTATCCCACGCCTGTGCTCCTGCCGGTTGTCCCCATGGCAAGGAGCGAGCACGGGGTTTGCTTCAGCTGCTGCACCCATGCCACCACACCTGTGCACCACCATGCAGTTGCGCATCACTGCATGGGTGCTGCAGGGTGCCCCCATGGGTTTTTTAAAAAGCCTTTCTTTTTTTAAAACTTTACACACTTCTCCAGATTGGTGTCCTTCTGCCCGTGCCGGAGAAGTGCAGAGGCATTCCGGCGGTCATTTGACTCGCTGCCCCCCCTCCTCTTCCCTGTCTAGTGATGGCGACTAATCAGAGGTCGCCATTGGCCGGACACGCCTCCGAAGCAACCCTGGAGCAAGGAGACAGGCAGCAGATGCCATCGTCATATTGCTGAAAGAGGAAAAAGTCAGAGTATGTCCCCAACTTTTAAAATTCGGATCATCAGGGTAAAGCCCTGGGATGGCTCCGAAATGGGTGCTGCGCCATATAAATGACGTAGCACCACTGCGGATCCATCCTGGGGATTTCTCTTCATCAAGACAAGCCCCCAGCCCTGTCAACTGAGATCTTTTTACTGGAGATGCAAGTGACTAACCTGCATAAAAATCAAGTGCTGTATCACTGAACTTTGACCTCTTCCCTATACACTTAAGATTATTGCTTACAGTTACAATTTAATGTTTTTTAAAAGTAATTTTTTTTTAATAGCTGTTCTATAATAAATTCCATGGATATCTGCCAAATAGGCAATCTTTTACCAAAAACGGTTAATAGTTCTAATGGAGTTGTGTTGCAATGGAGAGGACTTGAGCTCTTAGCAACTGTTGGTCCTCTGGCCATTGGGTAGAGCTCTCCTGTCATAGATAAGCTACTTGCTGGGAGGGGACACAAGCTGAGGGTTGGTGATTTACATGGGACAGATATCAGAACAAAGTCACTGTCTTGATAAGTAGGGGCATTTAGACTGTGTGGAGATATTGTAGTTGTTTTAAAGAAATTGATAACTGGTATGCACAAGCCAGGCTTTTGGGCTAAGACTGACTCTTTTTAGCAGTTGTGAAAGGCACTCTGAGAAACGGCTAAGTTATTTGAGAATATCCAGGCATGGTTTCTGTTTTGGATGTGAGCCCATGCAGGAGGCAAGGTTTAAATACGTATATTTTGAAAATAATAGAACTAGATTTTGCATTCAAAGGAATTCAACATCTGCATTTCACCCAACAGCTAAAGTCCAGACAGATCCTCCATCTATTCCAATATGTGATTTGTTTCCCAGTGCTACATATCCCAAAGGTGAAGAGTGTGAGTATCCACCAACACAAGATGGGTATGTATCCTTCAGTTTTAAAATGCAGAGGGCAGTACACTTGACAGAAAATTATTTTTCATAGGATCGCCTAATTGCCTATTTTAGATGGCCAGATTATTACACTTTGCACTTTAGTTTTCTGCTACTTTAGGGGATCATTTTAATTGAAAGAGGGTATATCTTAGAGAATACCCTTCTATAGAACTTTGTGTGTTGGTAGTTGGTTTTGGTGAGAATGCCGCTGTGCTTCATGAGTTAGTGCCACTTCTATATGTTACTATTCACTTGGTACTTGGGATTTTTTTTTAGTACAGTCATGTTATGAATAGTAAGAATGTACATAACTGTGAATGTGCTAGCAACATGTACTAGAGCATCAGCACAATTCTTATTAGGCCTATGTTTGTGTGTGTATTTTGTTTGCAAAAGCCAGTTATTGCCGTTTATACATATCGCTCTGAAGTGAAAGCCATAAATATTTTATACTCCAGCAATGTATGAAGCAAGCTCTAAGTGTGTTCATCTATTTTCACAAATTTGGAGATTATACAAAGAGATCTACACTGGAGTCCTTAACCCATTTAAGAGATCAATGCACCTATTCTTCATGTCTTTAATACATTTGCCAACCTCATGCCTTGTCATGCACATGAAGTGCTTTGTGTAGGCCTAAAATCTGTGATAACACATAAAAGTATATGCACTGTGTGACAAGCATTAAGGTGGTAGAGTGGATTGTACCATTTTGGACTGCAGGTGAGGGGCCAGTTTTGAACGCCTCTGTGTAAACATTTTTCTGCAAGTGAAACAAAAACAGCAAAGCAAGGAGAACTTTCAGTCCAGCCTGCTCCATACTTTGCTGGTGGTTCCATTTGCAGAGTGGTGGTGCAGGGAATATCAAAAAATGTGACCCTTCCCATGTGCATTCTGAAGTGGTACATTCCTCTTTGCCATCTTATTCTACTGCATTTGTGTAGGCTAGGCCTAAAATTAAGAGGGGATGTGTCCAGACATCTGAATTCTTCCTTCTCAAAAGATAACCTGGCAAAATAGCTCAACTGTGGGTTGTTGTTTTTTACATTTCCCTAAATTCCAAACTCTAGGGACAAGTTACCTAAGTTTTTTAGTGGTTGATCTGGTATAGCTGCAGTATTAACAATGTCATCTTTAAAAAGTTTTCACACCAATTTCTAACTGCTTCTTGAATGTGACGATTTAAAGAGCCCTTTGGGAGGTTTTGTAGAATGAATTGACAGCAAGTATTGTTTGTACACCCCTCTGGAACTTGGCCATACTGTGCTAGCTGAAGATTAATAATTTGAGCAATTGCAAGTAGTTTGTAAGGATACTTCTGGCAATCTAAAAATGTGTATATTAATATATATTTCCTGTCTGGTACAGGGAGGAGTGGCTTATTTAGTGAACCAATTCAAGCATATTATTATCACCTAAGTTTGAATTACATGCTAGCTTAACTGTCTTTGTATTGCAACATTAAAGTCGAACTGCTGCTTGGAGAACCACAAGTGATGAAAAGAGAGCACTAGATCAAGCAAGTGAAGAGATCTGGAATGATTTCAGAGAAGCTGCTGAAGCACATAGACAAGTGAGGAAATATGTTATGAGCTGGATCAAGCCTGGAATGACAATGATAGAAATCTGGTGAGAATAGAAGACTATAGGATTTTTTATTATTATTATTGAAGGTTGTACTCAGGAGTTGAAATCTTTATAGGTTTAATTAAATGTGTTGGGCATGCTTTTGTTTAGGAGATTGGGTTCTCTACCAGTTCTCATAGTGATGGTTGCAAAATCATCATGTTTAAGCAGAGCTGTCTAGTTCTCAAACAAAACCATTATTCTGCATATATTTCTTTTTTTGTTTTGTTTTTGCATAACTCCCTACAGGCTTTGATGCTAGGGAAAAATTAGCTGTCACAAAGTTGCTGCAAAACTGTTTTAACAGATGTTGTGATGTAGCCAGAGATATGGCACTTCGCTTTTTGGGCTTGGGGCAGCAAGCATTAGTCTCTAACTGTAAGAATATTGTCAGTAGTATCCATAGCAAAACAAAATGTACTGTTTGAAGTTTCTAAAATGTAGCTCCTAGGTAGCTAAATAAAGCTGTTGGAAAACAGATCCTTTCATGTAACAGAGACATTTGCTTTCCTAGTGAAAAACTAGAAGACTGTTCTCGGAAGTTGATCAAAGAGAATGGCTTAAATGCTGGGCTTGCATTTCCTACGGGGTGTTCTCTGAATAACTGTGCAGCCCACTACACTCCCAATGCTGGAGATCCAACTGTATTGCAGTATGATGATATCTGCAAGATAGATTTTGGAACACATGTTAGTGGTGAGTTTTCTCTTGCTTATTACGCGTTAGATAATTTAGTAGAAGCACATGATTTTATCTAATTTGTATCTAATTTCAGGTCGTATCATTGACTGTGCTTTTACTGTCACATTCAATCCAAAATATGACAGACTCTTACAAGCTGTAAAAGATGCAACAAATACTGGAATAAAGGTATACTCACATGGGGAAGTGTAACTTTAGTTCTTATCTACTTTGTGAGAAAAATATATATCTTCAATTCCAACCTGTCTTGTGTGCGTACAGTGTGCTGGAATAGATGTTCGCCTTTGTGATGTTGGTGAATCTATTCAAGAAGTCATGGAGTCTTATGAAGTTGAAATTGATGGCAAAACGTATCAAGGTAAATTTATTTCCATCTAGTACACATAGTCTTCAAAATGAGGAGGGTATGTGTGTATTATATATAGTTACAGACACACACTATTTGAATGACTGCTTACAGTTGGTACCAACAAGTAAAATATTTTGAGACTTTTCTTTTAAGTTCTTGACTTTTTTATTTATTAGTCTTCAGGAATTTCATATAGCAAGTAGGTGCTTTTAAAGAAAATAATTGTTTATTATATTAGGTTAACTATTCTAATTACCTAAGTGCAATGATCTCATGATGTTTTATATTTTATATAACAGTGAAACCAATTCGCAACCTGAATGGACACTCTATTGGACCATACAGGATACATGCAGGCAAAACTGTTCCCATTGTGAAAGGAGGAGAAGCAACAAGAATGGAAGTAAGCAGATAACTCTGTACAGCCTTGACCCTATATATGAGTTCTATGGGTTTTACTCCCACTGAATGTATTCATAGTGTTAGACAGTTAATATTTACAATTGGACTGCCAAACTTTGTATGGCTTGATTTGGCATGCCCCTCCACCCCCACATTCTTGACAGAATATTTTAGTATGTATTCTGTACTAATAAATTACTTGAAAGCCAGAAATATGTAGCTGCTGCTCACAATGAAATGCTGTGAATATGTATGCATTAAAAAGTTCCATTCCCTTGTTTAGTTTTGTACAGGGAAAGATAATTTTTAGATAAAAGAAAGTATTAAGTAAAAACAAGATAAAATATGGGAGGTGAACTTTTCATTTAGGAAAAAGGGAAAGCTGGTTGGTTGATTTCAAAAGAAGGGAGTGAGATTCATGCATTATCTAATTAATACCACAGTTAATGAGAAAGACTATCCAAACCATCTCATTTAACAATGACTCTCCAGGAATAATCCAGAACTCACAGAATGTATTTTACTTACTCTGGAAATTGTTTTACATATTATTACCCACCCCAAGTATAACCGATTTGGGTTGTCACTGCCCTACTTCCTGATAGTTTATCTACCAGCAAAACTTACTGGGCCAGAAAATGTTTTCAAGACATATAACTAATTTCTAATTCTAAAATGAAGCATGACTTACACTGTAAACTGCCTGTGTGTGAGATTGCCTTGGAACCATATGTAAGTAAATGTCCAAAAAAATTCTTGGAGGAAGAGTAGATTTTCTTAATAAATAAATATTAATTATTTGAGCGAATCCTAATATGTTAGATTAAACTGTATCTAAGTATCACCCTGACAGTGTTTGAAAAAAACTTATTTGAGAGCAGAGTTCTCAGACTATGGTCTGTGGACGACTTGTGATCCATGAGCTCCATTTAGGTGATCTATACATGACTCTGCTCTTGGATTATTTTTTTCTGACAATGAAGATAGAATAAAGGAGACCTGTCTTATGAACCTGCGATTTTCATAATTTTGGAGCTGGCTTTTGAACATGTTGCCAGTGATTAAGAAATATATATTAAAATATGAGTTATGTATGTGCTTTGATTTGTAGAACAAATAAAATTTAAGTGGCCCACCATGAGCTCCAGTAATTTACAAGCAGTCTGCAAAAAACTGAGAATGCTGATTTAGAGGAAGTGAATAAAATAGTCATATATTCCACAAGTATGTTGCCTATATATCTGCTCTGTAGATCATTATGTATTTATCTGAGAACTTCAAGAGGAGAAACTGTATTAGTCTATCATTAAAATAATGTTGTGGCACCTTTGAAGAACAGATATATTGTCACATTATATTGTCACATTAGCTTTTGTGGGCTAGAGCCCACATTGTCAAATGCACTCAAACATAACCCTGAGACTAATTCTGTTTACCCTACTCTTCTTATTTATTTATTTTATTTATTTATTACATTTTTATACCGCCCAATAGCTGAAGCTCTCTGGGCAGTTCACAAAAATTAAAACCATAATAAAACAACCAACAGGTTAAAAGCACAAATACAAAATACAGTATAAAAAGCACAACCAGGATAAAACCATGCAGCAAAATTGATATAAGATTAAAATACAGAGTTAAAACAGTAAAATTTAAATTTAAGTTAAAATTAAGTGTTAAAATACTGAGAGAATAAAAAGGTCTTCAGCTGGCGATGAAAGGAGTACAGTAGGCGCCAGGCGGACCTCTCTTGGGAGCTCATTCCACAACCGGGGTGCCACAGCGGAGAAAGCCCTCCTTCTAGTAGCCACCTGCCTCACTTCCTTTGGCAGGGGCTCACGGAGAAGGGCCCCTGTAGATGATCTTACGGTCCGGGCAGGTACATATGGGAGGAGGCGTTCCTAGTATTTACCTAGTATGTGTCTCTGTCTCACTATAGGAGGGAGAAGTATATGCTATAGAAACCTTTGGTAGCACAGGAAAAGGTGTTGTACATGATGATATGGAATGTTCTCATTATATGAAGAACTTTGATGTTGGACATGTGCCAATAAGGTAAGTCCTGCTTTTTCTCAAAAAAGAAAAAAAAGTGACTTTAGTTCTGTGTGCACTGTGGAAAGGAATAGCTTGGCTAATGCAAAATTTTAAAACAGTTACAGTAAGTAGATAGTACTTATATGAAATACAGTGTAGGTGCCCTTGTGAAATAGAAATCTTGGACAAACAACTATTTACTTTTAAAAGCACTGCTGTAGAGATTTCTAATCAAAATATTCTCTAGCTACAGTACAGCATTACCTTTTACAAAGGAAATGCTGAAAACATTTGTTGTAAAACATTTTATCAATAAGAGAAAACATGTTTAAAGTCCAGTTGATCAGGAAAATTAGGGTTCAGAGGAAGTGGTAGAGTGTTGGATTGTTAGTAATATCTGAAACTTTGGTTCTAATTGGACATATTGCTATTGCAATGGAAAGAAAATGGTTTCTCTCTTCCATAACCAACAATTTGGACACAGTGGGAAATTACGATGCTCTGGATCTTGGTCTCAAGTGATGACTTAATGCTCAATCCTAAACATGAGGAAGTAAGCTCCATTAAATACAGTGAGCCTTACTTTTGAGTAAACATGCATAGGATTGTGCAGTAAGTATCTGCCCAATAGTTGTATCTATTTCAAAAGCAAATGCTTCTGTGCATCAGCCTTTCTTCCTGCTCATTCAATGTACTCTTTTCTCCTAGGCTTCCAAGAGCTAAACACTTGCTGAATGTTATCAATGAAAACTTTGGCACCCTTGCCTTCTGTCGCAGATGGCTAGATCGTCTGGGCGAAAGTAAATATCTAATGGCTCTGAAGAACCTGTGTGACTTGGGTATAGTGGATCCATACCCTCCCCTGTGTGATATTAAAGGCTCCTACACAGCACAGTTTGAGCATACCATATTATTGCGTCCAACATGCAAAGAAGTTGTCAGCAGAGGCGATGACTATTAAACTTCAAGGCCATTACCTCACCTATGTACTCTGTTGGAACACATAATCCCAGAATAAATTTGCAGTCTGTTTTAACAGTGGACCCAATGTGATAACTTTCCATATTTGGAAGAGAGGAATTTAATCAAAGGCAAGTTCTCTAATGTAACTAACCAAGGAAAAACAGCTTTGGGGGCCTCTAGAATATTTCAGGTTACTTCTATATTTTTCTTTTATGGGAAATATGCTATAAAGCACCATTTTTAGTTTGGAATGAGTTATACATATTGTTTGGAATATTTCTGAGAGAAGGCTTTTCAGATATTTATATTACCATATTCTTACTTGAATGCTTCGAATGACTTCACCTGATTTCTGCACCTAAGTTGTCTGGTATTGCCTTTTAAACTTCCTGGAATCCATTTTGTAAAAAAAATACAAAATAAAGACAGATTTTCAAATCTAAAACCAAATACGGTTTTTAAAAGTGTTACAGTCCTAAGTAGCAGTACATTGGAAAAACAGACTTATTAAATCTTGTTTTCGAAATATGCTTGCTACAGTATATCTACTTACACTTGAAGCCAACGCAAGATATGGTCTTCCTATATGGCATGAAGCTTGCCTTGTTTTGAGTCATAAAGTTATCAACTTTCTGAAATGCATCTGCTCTCACCCATGGTATACTGTGGCTTAGATTGCATAGACGGAAGGAACTTTTGAATAGGGAGTCAGAGGTCTTGCTGCAATTCTCTAATGATAATCATACTAGTCAGTATTGGCGACTTACCATCATTTGAGCTTTTGGTTACATTACTTACTTAATGTAAGCCTGTAAGTATTCCAGGTTTCATTAGAAATTTCTGCTAATAAAAGCTTGATACATTAGGCTCTCTTCTCCTGTACTTGTGTAATAGCAGTAGGGCTGAGGCTAATCAAAAAGAAACATCAGTCTCTTTCCTTTTCTACGACATTGCTGTCCATCATTCTGTTCTTGGCATTAAAAAGATTTTAGTAAGTGGTGTGTTTTCTTCTAGTCAAAACAAGTGTAAACACGATTAGTAAAGTCAATCTCTTTCTATATGGTATGGACTTGTATGATTAATGACCATTCATAAAGTATGTTTTAGTAGCCATCCAGGGTAATAGATGGGAGAATAATTTTTATCTTCCTATTATAAACTTAGGATGTGTTTTGGTAGAGCTAAGATATAGAAACTGCAGGGCTTGCTTATTAAGCTATTGCAGACATCCCAAATTTGGTGCCAAGATGTTTTGGACCATCACCCCAGTTAGCATGGCCGATGGTCAGGAAACATTTTTGATTGACTCACACTTCCTTGCTTAAATCGGGGGTGGGTGGGGAGACGGACCGCCAGGGTTTTATTTAAAATATTTCTTGGCCGCCATTCAGGGCAAAGCCCTCACAAGGTGGCTTACAATAAAATATGTCCCCAGATGGCCACATCCATTTACGAGAACTATCAGTTGTTTGGTTTCCTTGCTTTTGTACAGCTCCCCACCCCATTCTAAAGGCCTTAAAATTGGTTACTGGTAGTAAGAGTGTTAAACTAAAGCAATTTTTTTGGCCATGTCTCTTAGCTGCCACCGCCGCCCTGAGAGCTCCAAAATTGAATTTGACCCTCGAGTTGAAAAAGGCATTGCCCAATACAATAGTTAGAGCCACCAATAAGTCTCTTATTCATGTGATGACAGTTGTTTTCATTACATTTTAGCACTTTTTCTATTTAATTCTGCAACCTGGAGATTTTTTAATTTTAGGTATGCTCCACACTATTGACACTACGTGAGTGCAGAAGAACTAAAGAACTGAGTTTTTATTAATTATGTATGTGTGCTTCCCAACATGTACTTCTGCAGAAGACAAATCTAAAGCTGCAAACAGACCAACTCAATAGCAACACATTGAGTAGTTCCTGTTGTGCCATTGGAGCCTGGATTGCCCTGTGTAAAACTGAAGTAAAACGCAAAATGCAAAGAAAAAACAAGACAAAAATTCCTACTGTCAGTCAGGAGAATGTTCTGAATGATGCTACTGTTGCTAGGGTCAGAAAAGAACTGAGCCAGAAGGCAGTAGACGTGCTTGTCTGAGTGTGCCTCCTGTCAAAATGTTTCATTGCCTTGCTCTAGAAAGTTCAGAGTACTGCTCTGCACAAGCATAGAACCCATCTATGTGACTGCATAGAGACAGGTGAAAAAATATATGGAAAATATTTATTTGCATAGCACCATCAATGTACATGGTGCTGTACATAGTAAAAGAATAAAACAGCAAATTTCTGGAAAGCTGAAAGGTCCCTCAAAACAGGAAAAATGACATGAGAAAAACTATAAACATTGGCATAGAGTTAGAACAGCCTTTTTATGGTTCCAGGCAATAGTAATTTTGTGATAAGTTTCTACTAGTTTTCTTATAGTGGAGAGCTACTTTTGCTGGTGGGTTGTTACTTAAAATCCAGTCTAAACTTGGAAGACCAACACTGCAATCCTATACAGGTTTATTTGAAAGCAAGTCACATTCTTCTGTTAGGCTAGCTCCCAAGTAAGTGAGAATAGGATGTTATGCTGAATAAGGTAGATGAAGCTCTTTCTTGACAGGTACATGCAGAGAAGGAAAAGCATTGCTTGCTGAATTTCTGCTTATGTAGCTACTGCCAGAAAAATCTTTCCTGAATTCAATACAGTCCAGGTAGAGACCAGCAAGTTAGAGCTCTTAAAATACATACTGTAGTGAGTTCTTCTCTCATAGAATAGGACTTTGTGCTTGGTATGCTTGATTCTCTTCTGTGTGATGTTCAGTTGGGTTTGGGGCTCTCTCAAGATAGTAGAGCAGAGATAGAGAACTTCTTTCAGCCCAAGTGCCAAATTTCATTTTGGAGCAGCTTTCTGGGACCAGTAGTACATTCCAGTAGTAGGCAGGGCCCAAAATACAAAGAACAGAATATTTTAGGTTAAAGCTTTTACTCCCGGTAGACAGGTTTCTTACTGGTAAGTGTAGTTCTTCGAGTGGTCATCTGTGCAATCACGCGTATGGGTTGTGTGCCTGCATGGAGCCTCATATCAGAAAAGTTCTATAGCCGAGGAATTTTAGGCAGGAATCCTTCCCCTGTCGCGAACTGCACATGTCCTAAAGAGTTCCCACTTATTCCCTCAGTTTTTCGTCCGCCACTGTGGCAACCTCGTTTGGGAACCTCATTTTTTGAGGCGTTTTTCAATCATAATTGCTTTTATTCGACTTTCCTATTTCTATATTCTACTTCTTTCTTTCCTTGTTTACAAAAAAAAAAAGTTTCTGTCTTGTTCACGTCGTTACCTGGAGGGGTGCATGGCCTTCAAGCCCTTTTTCGAAAAGTCTACAAAGTGCAGCAGCGTTGTTACTGTGTCAGATGGACACTCTTTGTGCCTCCTATGTTTAGGAGAGGGACATGTAGTTGTATCCTGCCAATTCCGTCAAGCATTCTCGAAATAATGAGATGCCATTGATCAGACAGGTTGAAGGCAACCCTTTGGAATAAGGCTTTACTAGCCTTAGAACAGCTGCAGCCACAAGTGGCTCCTCCCGTGACCAATATGGGAGAGAGATCCCCTGAACCATCTATGCCAGGGACAAGCTGTCAATTTGATTCAACACCAGGCAGCTCTCGGACATTGTCAGTTGCTAAGAAATTGACAAAAGCAAAAACCAAGCCTCTAAAACATTCCACTCCAGCGGCTGCGGATGAGAAAACGTCTATTCACAAGAATGGGGATGCAGAGAGTGCTTAAAAAAACTAAAACCACGGACACGAACTCCACTACATCGACTGTCACCAACACCATCTCTTCAACCCAGTCCGTTGCTAACTTCCTCTCGAGATCAGAGGAATGTTCCTCTGATCCTTTATTAGCATCGCTGCTTCCAATTTCACAGATGGCACCAATAGCTGAGCATCGACAACTAACCTCTATGTCTGAGGGCGAAATTAGAGCTACTTCATCAATTGCACATCGATTGGAGAGGAAATACCCAAGGTCTCCACACAGAGATCATCCCAGAGGATCACCTGACTGTTTTCAATTCCTTCAAGGGATTATTATCAACCTAGAGGCAAATTTAGAGGCAGATCTTGTTCCCCATTGGATCAGGACAGGCATACGGGTTGGCCACAGCCCTATGACAAGGATAGGTACTGGGAACCAGATCCCTATGAACCTTATGCTTATGATAGATGACGGCACAAACCACCACCATTTTATCAACATAGATGTCCTTCCGCTACGATCGCTAGACCACTACCTTCCTCTGATCCAGTTGTTCCACCTCCTCCTGGGAGCACAATAGTAGGCAGGGCCCAAAATACAAAGAATACCAGTACATTTTAGTTTAAAGCTTTTACTCCCAGTCATGGAAGATTTCAGAGAAGCCTTTGAACCTTTAGAATGGGGTGTGGGTAGGGGAAGAGAACTGCACAAAAGCCAGGAAAGAATCAGAGGTTGAGAGAAAGGGTGTGTGGCCTGGAGGGCCAGATTTGGCCCATGGCCTGAGGTTCTGAACTCCTGTAATAATAGCTGACTCTTCTACTCTGCCTCTTGTACTGATGGCTGCCTTATGATAAAGGTTTATCAAAAATTAAGTAATGTGTTGAGAGAAACATTTTAATAGCTTGATTATTCAGGTATACCCTCCCCCTCCCCCCCAAATCACGTTTAAGAGAATTCACTACCAAATTTTATGGTCACCATTCTGAAATTGTATGGATCTTCCTTGATAAGCCATAATACCTAAATATTATCTCTATTTACTCAGTTGAATTCAGACTTAAGCATGAGCAACTGGGCTTCCCGAAATGGGCCCCCTCTTTTCCATTCCAGCCCCCAGAAAATGCTACATAGTCAAAGGAGCCTCTACAGAATGAGATGAACTGTGTTGAGGGGGGCACAAAAATTAGGCAGAACAACCTTCCAGAGGTAGACCCCTTCCTCACATGGAAGGCAGATCCTAGATCCCAACGTATTTCCTGTTGCTTTTGGGGGGAAAGCAACAGGAGAAAGCAATTTGAATACTTAATCATGTTCAAGTGCCAGGATGAGTAGCTAATACATGCAGGATAGATAACCTGGCGCCATCCAGATGTTTTGGACTACAACTTCCTAATTCCTTACCATTGGCCATGTTGCCTGGGGCTGATGGGAATCGTAGCCTGGAAGGCATTAGGTTGCCTAGTCCTGAGTATAGGCCTATTAGCTCCTCCTTATACTGGAATTTGTACATCTATGAGCTTTCAAATTGCCTTCCCCCGCGGTTTCATCTAGTCCCACACCCTAACTAGATCGTAAGAACATAAGAAATGCCATGCTGGATCAGACCAAGGGTCCATCTAGTCCAGCACTGTTTACACTGTGACCAACCAGCCATCAGCCAGGGGCCAACAAGCAGGACATGGTGCAACAGCACCCTCCCACCCATGTTCCCCAGCAACTGGTGCACACAGGCTTACTGCTTCAAGTACTGGAGATAGCACACAACCATCAGGGCTAGTAGCTATTGCTGTTAGGAATTTATCCAACCCCCTTTTAAAGCCATCCAAATTGGTGGCCATCACTACATCCTGTGGTAGTGAGTTCCATAATTGAACTATGCACTGTGTGAAGTACTGCCTTTGTCCTAGATCTCCCACCAACCAGCATCATGGGATGTCCCCTGGTTCTAGTATTTTGAGAGAGGGAGAAAAATGTCTCCCTATCCACATTCTCCACACCATGCATAATTTTGTACACCTCTATCATGTCTCCCCTTAGCCTCCTTTTTTCCAAGCTAAACAATCCTAGTTGATGTAACCTTCCCTCAAAGGGGAGATGAGATGCTCCACCCCTTAATAATTTTAGTTGCCCTTTTTCCAGCTCCATAATATCCTTTTTTAGGTGTGGTGACCAGAACTGTACACAGTATTCTAAGTGTGGTCGCACCATAGATTTGTATAAAGGCAGGATAATACTGGCAGTTTTATTCTCAATTCCTTTTCTTATAATGCCTAACAATGGAGTTTGCCTTCTTTACAGTGGCCGCACACTGGGTGGACATTTTCATTGAACTGTCCACCAGAATTCCAAGATCTCTTTCTTGTTTGGTCACCGCCAGCTCAGATCCCATTAGGTTATACTTGAAGTTGGCTTTTTTTGCCCCAACGTGCATCACCTTGCACTGGCTTACATTGAACCACATCTGCCATTTGGACGCCCATTCTCCCAGCTTAGAGAGGCACTAGGATCACAGTAATGTTAGCCATCTCCCATTGCCTTTGCCCAGCACTTTAGTGATTGTGTGGATAAGTTATTATAGTTTACTAAGTACAGGTATAAATTGTACTTTTTTCTTAGGAGGACTCTTCAGCTCAGAGAGGAAAGTAAAAATTTAAACAGACATGGACAAGATTTTTTTTTAATTCTGTAGAAGCAAGACAGACTCCTGCAGACAAAGTCAAAGGTACTGCCAAAAATGTAGTATAAATGCACACTTTTTATATAAAAAAATCCAGAATTACACAAGATGCCCACTGAAATTCCTCATCTCTATTTCCTACACTAAAATATAAAAATGCTGAAAAACAGCTTGAGGTAAGATTTAAAAATCCAAATGGCAATTTTCTTTTTTAAAAAAATAGCTATACAGTCGTCTAGTAACTTAGGAAGTTACCTACCATGAATATAAAGTATTAATTTATACTAAACTTTTCCCCCAAATTTTTTTTAGCAAGTACAAAAGAATTTTAACACATACATTGTTTCCCAAGACAGATTTAGCACAATACTGCACTTGTCTCAATACATGTACAAGTGACAATTCAAACTTGTACTGTACTCAGTAAATTGGCTTTGGCTTAGCTGTTACTGTCTACACTGGAACAATTAACTTCAGTATTTGGCTGTTTTCCAGAAGGTGAGTCAAGACCTGATACTCTACAATGTCCATTTGCCTGAGTAACTCGTTGGGTATAAAACAAAATGTAGGCCTGCGCCTTGCATACTTCTTCCATAGTGCACATGTTGAGCTTGGAATCATTGCAGTGTACCCAGACTCCTAAAACAGAAAAGCAAAGTAATGTAAAATCATCCTAGCACTTAATATTTTTGGAATAAAAAAAATCACAGGGTTTTAATGATTACAATTTATCATTACATTTTACATAGGGATCCTGAAGTATTGGAAGAATATTCCCTAAAAGTGGGAGATTTTATATCTAGAGCAATTGATACGATAGATCAGCCTTTCAGTGTAGTATTTGCTACAATTTTATAAGATCCCCTGTTTAAGAGTGTCTTAAGAATTTTGAGAGACTGCTTATGGCAATATAAATTCACTACAGAATGTTATTGCCTCTAAGAAGAGCCAAACTTAAAATTGGACTGCACATTTAAAATTCCTTGTTTGTACCTTCATCTGAATTGTAGCAATAGGCAGTGTAATGTCCCGAACCAAATCCTTTCCCATGATGCATCACAACAGCAGACAGGTCGTAGATAAAGCAGTCTGGTACAAGGGACTTTAGAGATTCTCTGCAGCAATAGGGCTCCATGTTTAGCATCTGATCAAAGCTGACATGCACACCAATCTTTTCACGATGATTGCGTCCTGACCATCTTAGCAGAGAAAAAAGTAAGTACAATTTTAAAATGATTTTTCTAGTTCTTTTTCTGGAAGTATTTTTAATGTAACTAAGGGTTAAAAATCTCCACTTCTGTTCTAAAGTATGAATCTCCCTCAGTGGGGGTAGTTACTGAATCATACAGTTGGAGGGTGCCATTTAGGCCATTTAAGTCCAACCCACAGCTCTGTACAGGAAATCCAGAGCTAGAGAATCAAACAGATGAGCTGTCCAAACTCTGCACAAAAATCTCCAACTGAGGGCGAGCCTACACTCCCATAGATAACTGGTGTTATTGTCAAACTGCTCTTACCACTGAGAAGTTTCTCCTAATGCTCAATCAGAATCTACTCTCCTGTAGCTTAAATCCAACAGATCTAGTCCTGCCCTCTGAGGCAGAAGAGTACCACTATTTGCCCTCTCCTATGTGACAACACTCCTCAAATACCAAAAGGGGTGTCTTATTCTCTGCCCGCCCACCCCCACCCCCAGGAGTCTTCTCTTCTCCATTGCCCACCGTTACTTTCTCATGTACTACTATGGGAACATGCCTAGAGCCACCCCCATTTCAGGGTTCAGATTCATTGCATCTGCCCTCTTCACAGAAAACGTCGCTGTTTCATTCAATTCAATGCTCCTTTGCTCATCTATTTCTTTACTGCCAAAAGTTCACAGCTTTTCTTGACTCTAGGTCTCATGTGGTTTTTACTCCTATCTCACTCTTGGCTGTTCACTGTTCAAGTCCATGTGATCCATCACCTCTAGTCCCTGCTTTTCTGTCCACTGCCTATTTAATCATGCTCTCCTTCCCCATACTGACTCCCATGAAAAACATGTAGCCTATCCGATCCTCAGGCCCTGTGTAAGCTTCCTTCATGGCAGCCTTCAGTACAGCTTTTCCCAACCTGGTGCTCTCTGGGTATGCTGAGTTGAAGTTGAATATATCTAGAGGGTGTCAGGTTGAGGAAGGGTATTTTAGTGTTCACTCTTTTTTTTGCTCAGTCCCCATCTCTCCTCCACCTCTCTTTTCTCATATTCTTGCATATTACCCCCTTGGCTACTCTGCCTCTTCACTTGTTTTGCCTATGGACTCTACACTTCCTGGGACATCTTTCCAATCAACTTTTGCATCCTCACTCTTTCATAATGTTCTCTTGATCTCTAATGCAGGGGTAGAGAAGTTGTGGTGTTCCAGATGCTGTACTACTATTCCCATTGTTCTCAGTGGCTTGTCATGTTGGACTCCAATTCCCATCAGCCCCAGCCAGCATCTGGGCTTCAAGTTTCCTGCCACTGCTCTAAGACCTATGTGAGGTCTTCATTTCAGCCAAAGTGACAACTTTGTCTCCTCTCATGGAAGCCACACTGCTAAAATTTAGATACCAATAGCTTCATTCCTTGAGCGGTTGAAATATTCAGAACATTTCATGACATACGCACTAGTTCCATGATTGCAAAAAGCATTAACACCAACTTACAGTACAGATAATTGGCACACCATCTAGATGGAGTCCAGAATTTTGCTGGAATTTCAGGAAACATTCTTTATAGCTCAACTAAATATACAGACCTTTAAAAAACAATAACCCAAAATTCCTTGAAAGAAGGCTGCCAGCCCACATTAATAAGCTAGCAAAGAGATAATTTACTACGTTACCTGAACCGCTTAAGGTGTAACCGCAAAACTTGAGGTAGTCGGCATACCATAAGCTGCTTCTGTGCTTCTGTGAGTATAACAGGCTTAGAAGAAAACTTTCTTCGTTTTGCTGTTAAAAAGAAAAAGATCTGCCACTCAAATTCATAATAGACCAACTACTCAATTAAATGAACACACTTTATTACATGCCACACAAAAGTTGCTTCATTTTGCCATTTCATTCTACAGCTACTCAACCAGATAGTGATTTAAGCAGGTATTCATTCTGGAACTATACTGAAAATATTATTTTGACTAATAGAACATTCAAGACACAACTAGACTGTATAGCAGGGGCAGGCAAGCTGTTTTAGTCAAGGGCCCCGACAGCATCCCTTGATCGAGCTGACATGCCAGATGTTGTCAAGGGAGTGAGGCCCGCCCCGAAGCTGTGATATCATTTGGCCTTGATATCCTGTGATATTATTGGCCTTATCCCATCCACTTTTTCTCTCTCTGTGCTCCTCTCTGCATGGAAAAAGGGACTCAGTTATGGCTTGCAGGACTAAGCCCTGGTCAAGTCAGGCTCTTCCGCATCCCTGCATTTTAACTGGGGTGTGAGTGGCACAGGAAGGTTCTCAACTCAGCTGAGGACGCTGATGAGGGGACAGGGCTTGGGGAGGAGACGATCGGGTCTGTAGAACATGCCCCATCTTCCATGGGCCAGATTGGGGATCTCCATACACCAGATTAGATCCACAGGCCAAAGGCATTGGAGAACATGCGAAATGTGGAGTCCTGGTAAAGAACGACTAACGTACTGATGGAATAGATATTATTACATTTCTTGAAATTTCCTTTACCTGAAACATGACATTATAATGCAAGCTCAAGGTACTGTTCACATCTCACTGTTAAACATTTCACACACATACACAAGAGGTATTTTTTCTGATTATGTGTATATATTAATGTACTTGTAGTATCTATGCTTTTAACTTTCGCTAGTTCACATGTTAAATGGAAGTCAGATGTGAAAGTACATACTGCCTTTACTCACTGTTGCACTGATCACAAGCGTATATCTTTCCTTCCAAGGCTTCAGTTTCTGTAAACTTGGCCAACATTTCTGTCAACAAGCATGGATACTGACAGGTTGTCTCCTTTCCATTGCAGTGGTATCTTTCAGGAAATTCCAGTGACAGGTCCCAGAAGGGTTCTATAGTATTTGACTTATTATCACATGCAAGACATGTTACCTGTCAAGACAAACCAGCACTTAATTTGAGTCCTCAACCCTCCGGCCAGCCCCCTCCCAATAAATTAAGAATAACAGCAGCTTGATATGTATCAATCACAGATTCAAAGAGAAACTAGTTGCTTTCTCTCTCATATTGAAGCATCTTCAACATTGTCTGGCTTCGGACAACATGATAACCCACGGTGGTTTAAATAGTTGATGGTTGTTTGTTTAACCCACCATGTGTTAGTATGTTGTGTAGCAGGAGTTTTTTAATCAACAGTTAGTTATTTGACTGAAAACCAATGCTGTGCAGAGTTGGCTATTTGAACCACTGTTGGTTATCGTGTTGTGTGGAGGCCACCATTGGTTATTTCCTCGGCCACCATTGGTTAGTTCAACAGCTACAGAGTCGCAAGGCAAGAGTGGTCAAAGCGGTGGCTGCCACTCTAGTCCAGCCAGCAAGATAGATTTTCGGCAGCAATGGCTGATGGGATACTAGCAGGAGGACAGGGGAGGGGAAAGAGGGTGGGGGATGAGTAAGTCAGCTCAGCCTGGACTAATAATCAACTCAATGCTGATCCTAATCCACACCATGGTTGATTATTATCATGTCATGTGGGGAGTTTCCCCATAGATAAACTGCTGAGTTGGTTATTACCGCACCATTGACAATTGTGTTGTCCAAATGCAGCCCCTATCTTGAAAATGGTTGACTGGTCTTTATTTTCAAGTCTAAATTAAAACCATGAAGTGTTTACTATTTACTATTTTCATTTTAATACATCATTTTAGTACATCTCAGTGAGCTCTTTACATAATCCTTCATTTCAGCCCTTATCATTCATTCACTATGAAGAAACCTAAACACATATTCCAAGCCTGGTTACCACTGATTTTTCTTAAATATTTCCCCGTAGTTACTGAAAATAGTGTTTAAATAGTGCCTTAATTCTAAAAAGCTACCCTAATCAAAGAAAGAAAAAGTGGTAAGGACCCAACCTCAATGCAAGCAACCTCACTGGTATCTTGCTGTTATTTTCCACTGTACTGGTATTAAATTTAACTGCAATTATTCTGCAAATAAATATTTTCTATCTCATCAGTACAGTGACAATTTTTTCCTTAAAGTGAATTTCTAACAGATTACAATTTTTCACAGTGAGGCAAATAGTCATCTACTGAAAGTAAAAAAATAAGCTGACATTCATTTTATATATATTAATACAAAAGTTTTATTACATTTCCTAGTTATAAGCAATCTAAAATTGCTTTAAAATACTATGTGCAAGGCAGATCTGGAAAACCCCGCAAATATGCAAAAAACAACAACCTTCCACCTTGTGGGTGGCCCTGTTTTACTGCTGATAGGCACAGGACCACCAAGTTCACTATTAGATACAGCAATTTATTTATTAAAAGCTGCTTTTGCAAATTTCAAGGTGTCTTTGATACAGAAGTAAAAACAGACGAATGGCAACAACAATATGCCGTTATACAAAGAGTGCCATCTACAGAATTATACATCGGAAAGCATAACTCTACTTCAGAGAACTCCCTTAAGAAGTGTACAAAAGCGATTTTGTTTCAAATGTGGAATATTTACAACAATGAAGGGCAGATAGTAATTTCCAGATATTTTAGGCTTCAACTTCTAGCATTCCTGACCACTGGCCATGTTGGCAGGGGCTTCTGAAAGCTGAAGTTAAGAACATCTGGATATGTACCACAGTGTCTGAAAATCTACTTTCTGCCCTAATATAAGGCATCCAGAACCATGTTCCTCTAAGAGATATATGCGCATCATATGTCACTTGAACGCCGACTTATACTGTCAGTTCAGGAAAACTCCTCCCCCTCCCCGCCAGATTAATTAGAAAAGAATTGTTTCAGAGTAAACATTACAACTAATTTATGGAAATCACTGTCACCATGCAAGGATCTGATTCCTCAACTAAATCATTACGTGGATTGGATAATTTTCTTCACATTCTAACTTTCTCCATGGAATGAGCAGATTTGTTCATGCTGTATAAGCATATGGTGAAGGGAGCAGCAGGGAGGGATCTACTGTGCCTTTGAGAAAAATCTGGCGGGATACTACACACAGAAGTACTGCACACGGCCAGCTGCCACATGGAGATATTTGAGGAAAGCCTCCACATTGGCAAAAGATAATCTTATCACCAATCCATAGTTGGAGAAAGCCAGTGTGGAAAAGTAGTTAGGTGCTGGACTGGGATTTGGGAGATCCTGATTCTAGTCCCCACTCAGCCATGAAGCTCATTGGGCCAGTCAGTGACTCTGAGACCAACCTGCCTCACAGGGTTGTTGTGATGCTAAATGGAGTGGAGTAGGGCCATATAAGCTACTTTGTGTTCCTTGCAAGAGGAAAAAAGGTGAGATTAATAATAATAATAATAATAATAATAATAAAAATAATAAATATATGCTCCCAGAAGAGCATGCAATCTGCATGAACACTAGAAACTATATTATCTGTGAAGCTCTTGCGAGCATTGTCCTTTTGATACCATGGTTATGGATTGCTTGCAGAGGCTTTCCTACAATGTTGGGCTCTCTAGGTTTCCGGGACTCGGAAGGGTGTAGATGCAGATGTCTTTTTTCCTAAGTGTAAGCCGCTCTGAGAGCCTTTTTTGGCTGAGGAGCGGGGTATAAGTATGATAAATAAATAAATAAAAATAAATAAAATAAACTTCACCTTAATGATCATGCTGGATATTTGACACCTGGCTACCCTCCATATTTCTATCAGGAGCAGCCAGTGTGCAAGTACTTCAAAGCTAATACATTTACTACCACAAAGATATTATCTGATGGTACTTCTTATAGGATGGCCATTAGTGTGAGTACATAAGTTGAACTACCACTAAAATAAGTTCTTAGGTGCTTCCAGCAATATTCTTAATGCCATTTAGGAATAGGTATGCTAGGACCACAGAGAGTATTCTAATAAACAGCTTCAAACTATTTATTCCAGAGCAGTCCCAATGTTAGTAGAGATACTCTGGAGTAAATGAATTGAGTATAAAATTACCTGAAATGCTATTAGTATCTCTCACCTCCTTAAGATTAAAGTAACTAGGTGACAGGAGGCAGATTAAATAAACTGAAATTAAGAAGAGTATATTTTCCTATATAGCACAATATCAAATACAGGTGAATTTAAGTGAAGGTATTTTACTGTATAAGAAATAGAAAAGCCACAACAGCTGCAGCCACTTATTCTGCTGGCATGCATTATACGAACATCCCAATTCAGTGACGGAAATTTAAGTCAGCTTTGACCTGGAAACCCCTCCTGTTCCAGCTGTCAGCTACCCTAGTATGTCTCTCAACTTACAGACTACACGAAGTTGTGCGGTTTCATATTAAAATGTTTGTAGCTTATAATGGGAGAATTAAAGTCAGTTTTCCCCTGTAGTACATTACAATTGTCTTAATATGCTGTTTAGTTTTATCTGTATGTAAAATAATAAAAAATAAGTGGATTGTAACTAAAAAGGAAAGCTAATCTAGCATGATATATATCCTGCTACTAACAAACTCACTGAAGCAAAAGGCCAAGACATCAGCTTCAGAAGACATTAATTTACAACTATAAGTAGGCTCATCAGTTATCACTTTGATGTGGTCATGTCATAATCAGTCTGCTCTTCTGAGGAGGAATGGAGATACTAACTTGCTTACTATAATCCTACCTCTGGCCTCCAACTTAATGCTTTCTTGAAGACACTAAAACACACACACCCTATAGCTACAATTACCATAAGAGCAGTTTTTTTGTATTTGACAGTTACTATTCCATAATTTTGACTTACTTGCTTTAAATATTTTTTAAAGTTATTTTGATTTGATAACTAGTCTATAGAAACCATGAAGTCAAACCATGGCTAAACTCACACAACATGATAATCCACACTGACTGGGTTTGTATGACATGACAACCTATTTAGATTGCCATGATGTCTAAACCCAAAATGCTTTCTATAGAATGATTATTTAGGGGCAATAAACCACACTGACAACCCATGGTTTGTTCCAGAGGTTGTTTGCCCCACAATGGTTGGCATGTCATCCAAATCCAGCAGTCATTTCACGACCATAAGAAGATGTTGATTCCCCTCAACAACTTTTCACAGCTCCCATTCAGAGTAGTTACTATGAAAAGGAGACATGAAAAGGGAGGAGTCAAGATCCGCCCTTTCTGGGATTGGAGACTTGGGAAATGTTGAATGGAAGCAGGACACTGACAAGTGGTCAGTTTAACACTTAAAACTGAGAGGATCACCATGCGAAAGGGGGAGATATTGTGTGTCCCCCACTTTTGATGCACCTACTTTTTTACCCTTGCCAGTGCTTTTCAGTTGTGCACAAAATTAGCCTATATGCAGTCTTGTCAATTTCTTTGACTGGTACCTACTGCACTTTACTCCCTTTGACAGCTGAAACTTACAAGGACATTGACACAGCAGGGCTATACATATTGGACAGCAGTAAGAGCGCATTTTTGCATTTGCAAAAGACCAACGAATTTATGACCCTGTTTGCACAATCAGAGCAGGAAAGTGGACAAGATGGGGAATCAAGACAGGCTCTGCTGTGAAGGACATTGGGATACTGGGGAGAGGACCAGGGGAAAGGAGGGAGAGAACAAGCCACGGTGAGCCCAGTAGTCTGTTGGACACATTGTGGGTTGTTCTGCAAATAAGCAACACTGCATAGCTTATTCGCAGGGTGGTTTAGCCTTAAACCACCATTCACTAATGAACTGAAAATAATACTCTTTAATTTACCAGGCTTTTTAAAAAAAGTTCAGTTTGTAAGCATTGTTGCATTATGCTGGGTTCTTTTCTTCTTTGGTATGTTTTATTATGTTTTTGTTGTATTATTCTATTTTTGTAAGCCCCTCCAACAGTTTCAGCTTCAGAAAAGCTAATAAATATGCATTCATTAAAACTCTAAACTGTACCTTCATCTATAGAATCCCAAGGGATTAAATACAATTACAATAAAAATGTAGACATAAATACAATAAAACAAAGAAGTATAAAACTATTCAACTAGTGAAAGACACAATCCATTTAAAATGCCTGGGCAAATAAAAACATTTTGACCTGGTATCAAAAGGAATATTGGCACCAGTCACACTTCGCTAGGAAGGCAGCACCAGAGATAAGGCCTTTTCTTTGTAAGCGCATAAAGCTCTTCTCGCAATGATGGAATTTGGAGAAAAGGATTCCTCTAACAATCTTATGGCATGAGAAGGATGGTATAAGAGTAGGATCTCAGGCTGTAGGTCTGGGAAAGACTTCTGCTCAAGACCTTAAAAAGCCAGCATACAACACTGAGCTAGATGGACTAATATTCTGAGTCAATATAAGGCAGCTGCACATGTTCAACTTGTGAGGTATTTAATTTCCTTTAAAATCATTTCTTAACTCATTCACTTCTAATAATTTTAGTTCAATCTTTTAAATTGTCACATAAATCGTTTAAATCAACTATGGAATGAATTCCCCACTGAAGCCCGCCTGGCACCAACATGGTCATATTTTCGGCACTAGGTTAAGACTGCCCTCTATGCCTAGACATTTAATGGCATATGATGGGGCTCTTATGTCGGCTGTCTAGAACAGTTCTGTTATTGAAATTGAATTGAAGTTTCATATCTTTAAAAAAAATGACCATGTTTTATTATAATGTTTTTATTATATTTTTCTGTATTTTTTAATGAACTGTTGTGAACCACTCAGAGAGCTTCAGCTATTGGATGGCATAGAAATAAAATAAATAATTAAATAATATAGCTTTGTGGAGATACGCAACATACCTGACTTAAAAGCTGTCCATGAAAAATAGTATTGATCACGTTCAAAACCTGTTTAATGAGTTTCCTTTGAGAAGTGGGAATGAGGGCTGGACATTTTGTCCTAGCTGTCTCCAGTTCTTGCTGTACTTTATCCAAAAGTTCACAGAGAAATTCCTGAGCATCTTGTTGGGCATAACCACGAAAGGCTGGGATTAGTCTCCAAACAGAATGGAGCATCGCAAAAGGAGACACCAAAGCCCACTTGCCAGACCACATGACTTGGAACAAAGTATGTAGTTCATGACAAAGAGAAATGTACTTTGAGCTTGGCTCCTTAGGCTGAATAAGTTCCATATTTCTACTATGCGATGCTCCACCACTTAAGCCTGATGACACACTAGATCGCCTTGCAGTAGATGTTTTATCTTTAACGTGGCTTTTGTTCACATGAAAAATAGAGCCAGCTAATAGAGGATGTTTAGATGATGATCTTGTTTTCCCATTGGCTGCAGCTGCTAACAACTCTTGAGTTTGGTTCAAATCAAGCTTTAAAAAACATTCCCTAAATATGAGCAAGTGACTCAATACCTGAAGAATAGAGTTCATATAGCATGTATTTCCCAAGTTTCGTAATCCTGTTACACCAGGAGTCACAGTAGGTCTTCGTTTAACTGGAGAGTCTATTTTTTTTAATTTTACTTCATCTGAGGTAGCTGTTACTTTCAACTCAAGAGCAGAGTCCAAATGTTGTGGCATTTTTAGTGCATAGAGTGGTATTTCTGAGGATTCTTTATTTTGATTTTGCAAGCGAAAGCTCTTCCTTGGGGGCATTTTTTCCATTTCTTCCTTCAACTGGCGCTTCCGCTCTTCTCTTTTCTTCCTAGCATTGATTCTTCTTTCTTCCGCCTCCTCCCTTAGCTTCTCTTCTTCTAAAATCCTTTTTCCGCTTGGTGTCAGTTCAAACCAAGATCTAAATACTTTGCCCATTAATGCATGCCTCCTGTGCCACAGAGCTGTGAACATACGGTCTTGATTACGAAGCAAAGCTTGTGCATTATTATGTGAAAGATCATCACTTGTGCCCATCGATCGCAAAGTCCTGCCACTACGAGTAGTACAGTCATAATTTTGACTCTTGATTGCACTTAATGTACTTCGCAAGAGTTTTAAGTCACCAGTTGCATTATCATTAAGAACATAGTCATCACAAAGGTAGCAGAAAACATACAGCTCATTCACTTCCAATGCTACTGGATGACTGCTTTCCTGAAAGTGCTTTAGTGCATGTTCTTCAATGTATCTTCCACAAGCAACATGTGAGCATCCTAGGCAGGCCCATACAGATTCTGTAGTATTGCATACCATGCAATGCCATTTGTGAGGATTCACGATGGAATGGTCCTGGGCAAGCCGCAGACGCCCTACGTGTTTACATTTATCCATTGTCAACACTACAATGCTGACAAAATGCTACAGAAATGCATCATCCATACAGTTCCCCAGTCTTTTCATTTTGACCTGAAAGCAGAAAAAAAAAGTTAGTTGCACTTGCTATGTTAAGACTCTGTAGAATACACAGTGGCTCAGTTTAGTCAACACAGTGTGAAAACTCCACTCAACGGTTGAGTTTTTAGGAGGTACTCCCCACACATGTTCTAACGCCACCTTGTGTGACTGTGGGCTACCATGGAGTTGAGCAAAATCCATTGATTGACAGTTCCTCCACCCTCTCCTCTCCCCTGGTCCTCCCAATGGTATCCCATCAGCCATTGCTGCAAAAAACCCAACACAATCCTGGTGTCTCTCCTAGAGCTGCACTCTATAGCCAGTGGGAAAAGTCAACTCAACGGAAAACTCCACAGAGCCCTCCATACAACACAACTGTTGTGCAGAAACTCTCCTCTGTAAAGCATGGATATTCAGCATGGAGTGTTCCCCCCCACCCAAAAAAAACACCCCTCCACCGTTGCATGGAATTTTCCCACCAGACAACACATTTCTCAATGGTGGTGTAAAAACTCCACTGTAAAGTTCTAAAACCACGGTTGAGAAACGTGTTGTCTGAACTGAGCCTATATATTTGCTCATTAATAATGCTCTTTTTAAACATTAAAATTCAATTGTAGTTAATTGACCCAGGTATCTTAATCAAATCCAGGTATCATAATCAAATTCTTATTTTCAGAGGTATGAGATGGTAACTTGGGAGGAGCACAAAAAGTCAAGCTACTAAAGCAACTAAGATTTAGGCATATCAATAGTATAGAGTAAGGTTATATTACCACTATCTTTCATATTAGTAATTTGTTTAACAAATTCCATTTTAGAATTACCCAAATTGGAACCTCATAAACAAGGATTTCAAAGTAGATACATTTATTTATATAGACATTTATTTTAAGATGAGTGACTAACGAAGGCCCGATTTTGGCCAAGAGCTAGTTCTTAGTGGCAACAAAACACAGGATCACATGTAAAGCATCCAGCATTGACACAAGGCGGCTTATTGCTTTGGTGCTGGAATCAAGCCCTGTCACTTGTGCTGGGTCAGCAGCTGTCACCTGCACAGCTGCTATGACACTTAGAATAAGATCCTATGTTGCACATGAGCATCATATGAGAGTTTTTTTCAAGACAGATAGCAGTAAAATGTGAGAGGAGCCCCAAAGTCCTCATACAGTCTCTAAGGGTAACTGGGGGTCCATATACTTAGTACAGGTAAAATATTGCATAGACAGAACAATGAGGGGATAGGGCTTTAAGACAAAAGAAGAATTTGTCCTCATTTGCAAGGGAGAATAGGAGTTATTTTTTAAAATGTAAATGAAGAGTTTAAGGAGAATAATCCACCTCTTCCAGAATATGACTGCAAATATAAAGACAGTGATATGACTTATTAACGTTACATTTTTAAAAAACCCAAAAAATGAATTAATTAGCTCAATTACTTTTCCTTATGCATATTTGAAAATTTGCCATCGTTAACCTGAAGCAACCAGTTTAAGAGAGACTTCTGTTTATTAACTCAAGGCCCAATTCTTGAAGGTGGTCCACTGACAAACTACTAAGATCGGATATAACACTTACTGTTTCTATACATCACCACATACTGTACCTACATGTTACCACAAATCATGGAACTGCAAACCTAGTCCATGATATTGCGAAGTACTGGGACATGAGTCAATGCACTTTAGCCTGATAAGCAGTCCAAAAAGTCAAACCTATTTCCAGTTCTATAAGTACTACATGGTTTGATAAGAGGTGCATTATGTATCTTTTATTATAAACCACCCAGATAGTTTCTGTTTTAAGGACAGTAAGAAAAATCTTTCTAGAGAACAGACAAAAACTCTACCTTGTGTAGCACTGTTTCCAACAGAGAGTAGCAAGACACCCCTGGGAATTTTCAAGCAGGGCTGGAAGGCAACAGCTCTCCTCTGTTGTTTGTCCCCAACATCTAGTGCTCAAAGGTATGATGCCTCTGAACCTGGTGGTTTAGTTAAGAGACCTCCCTTCCATGACCCTTTCAAAAGTTGTATTTGTCCTCCTGCCTATCAATTTCATTGCATGGCTATGTGTTTATGCATTATGAGTGAAGGAGAACTTCTGTCTCCACACCATTCATAATTCAATAAGCCTTTTATCATATCCTGTCCTGCCCTTTTCCCTTTAGTCATCTTCTTTGTTAACTAAGAAGCACCAAATGCTTTAATTTCCTTATTGGGAAGATCTTTCAGCAGAGAATGAGTAAACAAAACCAAGATATGATTAAAATGCTTCCTTGCAATTAATGAGAAATATATACACGGCTCCTACATTTAACAAAAATGTAAGAGTAGCCCACAGCGTAATTAGTTGTGTATGCCTGGCTTTTAAAAAAATGAGAATCTTTAAAAACAATCTAAGTACAAATAGAAACCTGTACATTAAGGCTGACTTAAGTATAATTTTATAAATCACTGATTTAAATCATCTTGGTTTGCCTCACTGTACCTTAGCTGCAGTACTTCTCCCAGCTCACTAATGGAAGAATAAAACTAATTCCCTCACTAATGAAGGATAAAACTTAAGAGTAATGATGTATTCATTCCCTTTATGTCATATTCATCATGAAATCTTCATAAAGCAGGAATTAATTTTAATTAGTAGTAAGATATTAGTAATTAACTATTTTGATTTTAACACATCTTATTAGCAAAACAGGCATTACATTCAGTGCTGGACAACTCACAGAGATACCAACTCCTACAAGTACCAACCAGTATTTTAATTATTTTACAAACAAGGCCTTCCAGCAATTTTCTATATTAAATATCTCACTAAGTACAGAAATTAAATGACCAAAGCCAGAATGTATAATGAATATATGATAAATCTGGTCTAGTACTCTAGTTTCTTGAACACTTAATATAAATTCTTTTAATAATGCAATCCTATACATTTCTACTCACAAGTAAGGCTCATTGAATCCCAGATAAATACTGCAATCTAAATGAATATGACAAGGTATATATATTATTGGCGTAATCTTATACATGTTTACTCAGAAAGTCCCATCCAATTCAATGAAGATTGCCCACAGGCAAATGCAGCCTAAAGAAGTTTACATGGACTAGTTCATAGCCAACAAAATATAAGAGCATTCTGATTTACACATTTTAGATCATTTAACTTGATTATGCACTGCCTAGTCTCTCCCAAGACCACAATATAACTACCTGCAAGGGCTTATTTATTCAGATCTAAACACTAATTTAAAAGAGAAAAATCAAATTCACATCCAGTATCAAAATGTGGTTTATTTCCTCATCAGTTGGCAGCAGTATTTTAAAATAAGTCCTAAATGTGTATTTCCTTTGCCTTGACAGCCAGAATGTCTACCAGTGGAATAATCCCAATCCCATTAGATGGAAAAGCAGTTACACTAGCTGAATGAAATATGAAAAATGGTACATCAGAAGCCTATCCAGACACAAATATAACTACAGAAATGCCACAGCATCCACAATACAGTTCTATTTAAAACAGGATGGAGACATCACAGCACCTTTCTAGAGTTATGGTGTGCATTAAATTAAGCATTTGCTGCTCCTTACGTTATGATAAGCTCACTTACAACCTGCACAGGAAACCTCTCCACAGTTTATTCATACATAATAACTTCTGCAACCACAAATTTATGTGGAGAAATCAGCAACAGAGTTGAAACATCAGCTGTCTGTTCCTGGCCCTCTGAGTGGTATCCAGAAGAAAGAAAGGTTCACCTTGTTGTTGCAAGAACCCTCAAGAAATCCAAAACAAGTGTCAATTCCCTGTTCCACGGTTGGTCTAGCTCCTGCTTCTCTTCCCTTCTGCCTCTCTAAAAATAATCATTGTGCTTGTAGTTTTACCGCTGCTGCATTTCTGGGGCTATGTGAAAGATGCTCCAAGTACAGGTGGATTTGTAGGCCCACAGGGATGAAATCCTGTTCAAATAGCCCACCTGAGACTCCTCTGCTATATAGGATGTAGAACACTGAATCCTTCAGAAAAAGAGAAATATTGGAGGAGCAAAATCTCCTGCAGAGCTTATCCTCCCCTGTAACCCTTCCCTTCTTCTCCCAGAAAGTAACTCAGAGGTGTTGATAGAATTTAAAAAAGTCATATACCATATTTCTCCCACCCCCTCTCTGATCATTACCTCTTGCTAAAATTCAAATATCCAACCAAAGGACCTGAAATAACAAGATGAACTGCCATAGGGAGTGATGATGGGAGATAAATAAATCCGGTGGTATTCAGGATGGCACTCAATTTGAAATAGTGGTTACACCTCTGTGGTCCAACAGCTAAGAATTTGGTTTGGTTCTGGAAACTCTTTGTCATCATCTTTCCCACTCACCGTAGCTACTTACAAAAGGATAAAATGGGGAAATTTCACCACAACCTAGGTTAAGTCAGCATGGTATAGCAGTTAAGATTAGGATCAAGGAGACCCAGATTCAAATCCCCACTCAGCAATGAAGCTCACTTAGTGGCCTTGGGCCAGTCATTCTCTTTCAGTCTGACCTACCTTCAAAGGATTGTTGTGTGGATGAAGAAAGGGAAAGAACTCTGTACATTGCCCTGACTCCTTGGACGAAGGGTAGGAACAAAATAATAATAAAGTAAAATATTTCTGGTCCAAGATAGCATAGGGAGTTTCATGGATTTATTGAATACAGAGTTATTTTTACAGGTATGGAGTCATTTACTGAAGTGACTCACCAAGTAAGCTAGAACTTTCTTCAAGATCTAACTGTCAAGCCCAAAATTCATCACTCAACTTTTCTTGCAGATTTTCACCTACACCAATTGAAAGCCTATAAGCTCCTGCGGTCTCACACTTGGATATGAGAGAGAAAGTTGCTTTGATTCTAAACCAAACTCTTTTACTGTGTGAAAACTGAAGATGACAAAAGCAATTATCCATAAACATTGGATTCAAACAAGTGAAAACAATTATCTCAAAACAGATCAATCCTAAGAGAGAGAGAGAGAGAGAGAGTGTGTGTGTATATATAATATATATATCAACAGACCTTTTGCTAGAGGAACATACTGCAGACTGATGTGCTGACAGAGTTGGGTCTCAGTGATTATAACACGGGGAGTCTCATGCCTATGGATTAATAAAGCCCTCTCTCATTTCCACCTAACACTTTGCAATATCTTATATAAATTATCCTATTCCTACTGTTGGTTTGGCATAATTTCCCTCAGTCAGGTCTACCAGGGATACTAAAGGGTTTTTCATGCAACTATTTATAGTAGTAAGGACAATGCAGGCCTTCATGCCTTTATTATAGGGGAATAGGAGAGGACAAGTAGGAACTACAACAAAATATAGCAGTGTGGAATACTCCTGGTTCAGGATCCCAGCCACTCCATTCCATTGTCCCTCCCAGTTTCTGTCCCGCCCCCCAACAGTCATAGTCCCAGAGCATGCTCAGTATTCATAAGACTGTACTGGGAGTTCCCTCTCTACTTTTTTTGTACTTCCACAAATTTTGCAGTTCCCCAAACCAGCCAATATCTTCCCCCTTGTACGTGTATGGTACCACAACTGACAGTGGTTCCATATTGTGTAGTACTTTCCATCTGACAATGAAAAGTGTTCCTTGGTAACAGCACACCTAACACTAGCTCTTAATTATGACTTCATAAAATTTACACCACAGTAATTTAAGTACATGAAAATTTTACTTATTACAAACTTAGCATGTGTGAAACTTAAAAGTTAGTTTTATTACCACCTGCCATCATCAAAACACATGAACTACCACTCTCAGCAATACATACTTTGAGTGGCCCCTCTCTACATAATCTTTGTTAACCTAAAGAATGCATTCATCTCCTAGAAATAATGGGCTGGCTTTCTTCATACACTGTTTGGTTTCATTTCAATTTACATTTAATTGTAGCCCCTTACTGACCTATTAACAAATCTTCTAGTTCACATTGTTTTAGAGATTCCTCTCTCCCATATCTTTTGAAACTCTCTCAATGAGATTTATGCACACAAATGGGTTTGCCTCATTGTCAGTTATTCAAACTCAACAAAAGAATTCAAGTGTGGGGCCTAAACATTGTACTTGGCTGCTTAAGAACTCCCCAATTTTATAAAATAATATGCTTAAATGCCTCAAAATTTAGCACATTTAAGAAACATTTCCTGTTTTGAGGCTAACTTATATCAAGAAATAGTGTTTGAGACCAGTCTTCAGGTGCAGACTCAAGAACATTTAACACACACTTACAGTCCTTTGTATTTACAATCAGGATAGTTAAGGAACAGTAAAAAGAACAATTTCTCCTATTTTTCTAACGTATGTTCACCTAATCTGTATTAGCAACACACAAAGCAGGAAGTATTCCAGATTAATTAGGAAGAATAGGTGTCAACTTCCAAAATTACAAAGTGCATGTAAAGAAGGTGTGTGTTCGTCTTGTGTGTAAGAGAAGATTTATGGATTCAAAGAAAATGACAACCTACTGAAAATGCCAACCAATTAAGATTCTTCCCAGCAATGAACTTATTACAAACCTACTTCAGGTGCAACAAGTGTTCCTCCTAAGGGTAGGAGTTACATCTCTGACAATGGAAGGCTTAACAGGTTTACAAAAATCTTTCCACTTTCTTTGTGTGTAGCACATCAGTCCCATAGAGGTCTTTTATATATTTTGCAATATATAAGATGTTTTAGCCCATTTCCTTCCTTATCTAACCATCTCGAAGCGAAAACATCTAGCCATCCTGAATGACTTTTAACCTATGGAACCCGCAACATATAGGGACTGTCTCTGCATGATTCTTTACCCTTAAAACACTTGTGTTGGAAGTGGGGTGGGGGTTGTTGAATAGGACAAATCTCATAATACTGCCCACTCCAACTCACTTAAGAGGAAAAAGACAATTAAGCGATCCGTCCCGGCTCCCACATCCATAGTGGCGTCTCTGGGCTTCGACCCCGTGTCTTGGGGACATCACCACAAGAGAAGGAGCTTCTCTTGTTTTACTAATTCGAGGAAGCAAAGAAAGGGGCTGCACAAGAGAGTGGCTTCCAGGGCTTGTGTGAAAGAAGTTCCCTTTCCCGGCTCCTCCGGAGACGCGCCAAAACCGAACCGTAGAGCTGGAACTTCCAAAGTGACGGGGAGAGCAGAAGACAGTTGGAAGTAACGGGTTCCTCACAAGCAGAGTGGGCATCTTCCCCCACTGCCCACCCGCCACCCTCAGTGCCCCCTACCCGGTCCCCTCTGTCTCCGGGAGGCCGGGTGCGCCGGAGTCTGCCAACTCTCACCCGACTGGTTTGAGCCACGCCGCTGGGGGGAAACTCATTTAGTTGTTCAGTACCTCGCGCAGCCGTCGTCCTCGACGCTGCCGCCGTCCGCCTGCCGCCGCAGCCGCCATCTTGTGCGCCTCGGGCTCCCAGCGTCGCAAGCCCCCGCCCCCTTGGCAGCGTCAGCGCCGGCCCTCGCTTGCTCTCCCTCAGGCAGCTTGTGTTTCTCACACGCACGCCCACAGCGGGGATTCCTCGTGTGGGCTGGAGGACGTTTTAGTCGGCGCTACGGGTCTCCAGATAGAGTGCTCGTCCTTCGCTTCTGTCCTTTTTTTGGTACTTCTTGAAGGGCTTCTTCCAGCAAGTTCGAGAAAACTTGACCATGTGCGTTCACGCGGCAGCCTGGAACTTATTTACCCAAGGCGGAACATAAGGAAGCCTCCTTGGCCCTTCTAGCTCTGTATTTGTCCACTGACTTGCCCTGGCAGTGACTCTCTAGGGCAGCCTTCTTCAAACTGGTGCCCACCAGATGTTTTGGACTCCCATCAGCCCTAGCCAGCAGAGTCAAAGATCAAGAATGCTAGGAATTGTGGTTCAGAGCATCTGGAAAGCACTAGGTGAGGGGGGCAAGGTTGCGCTAGGATTTCAGAAAGCGATCTTTTCCATCCTTACCTGGGGATAATCAAGGGTTTCTGAATTTGGTATCTATTGCTTACAAAGCATATGCCATCTTTCCCTAACCTTATGCCCTCCAGGTGTATTGGACTACAAGCCATACTGGCAGAGGGATTCTGGGAGTTATATTCCAACACAAGAAGGCACCAGGCTGGCGTACACTCGCATATGCTCTTTCACTGAGCTATGCCTCCTTCCAAAAGTTAGATGGAGGCCCTGTCAGTTCCAGATTACATAGGCCCTTAGCTACATGCCTTGCCTTGGGTGGGGTCCCTGCCCTCCTCCCATTGAACAGATCCAATCCTTCCTGCTGTGCTGCCCAGAGAGCAACGTGACTGAGTGGCTGAGTTTGAACAACACGCTAATTAATGGGGTGGGGGTAATAGGAACAAAATGGAAAACAACCATTGATTAGCGTGTTGTCCGAACTCAGCCAATGAGTGGCACTCTTATGGACAGCTCTTTTCATTACTGGAGACATTACCAATTTTATTTATTTGTAGGACTTATTTATGTCTAAACATACATAGGATTGCACCATAAAGCTTACTTATACTGAGTCATTGGTCAATATAGCACAGTGGACTGAACCTGGGTCCTTATGTATGTAAACCTTTGAGAACCACTAACTTATGGACCGTTTTAAAAAGAAAGAAAAAAGCAGGGATACATATACTAGAATTAGGGCTTTCAAGTAACTAAAGACGCAATCCTATGCATATTTAGGCAGAAAAAAGTCCTAGAATTCCCAGAATGGCAGTTGTGTAATGCTGGAAATTCCAGGACTTTTTTCTGTCTAAACATGCATATGATTTTGCCTTAAATAATTTTTTTTTAAAAAAAAAATGTAAGGAAAGTAATTTTACAAAGGGAGACATGATAGATGTGTACAGAATTATGCATGGTGTGGAGAAAGTGGATAAGGAGACATTTTTCTCCTCTTATTACTCAGGGTCATCCCTGAAGTTGATTAGTGAGAGATTCAGGACATATAAAAGGAAGTACTTCTTCACACAGTGCCTAGTTAGAATTCATTACTTCAAGATGTAATAATGACCACCAATTTGGATGTCTTTAAAAGGGGATTAGACAAATTCATGGAGGATAATGTTATCAATGGTTACTAGTCCTGATAGTTATATTCTACTTCCAGTATCAGAGGCAGTATGCCTATGGACATTAGTTGCTGGGAAACCTGGGTGGGAGGATGCTGTTGCATTCATATCCTGCTTGTGCGTTTCCCAAGGTCAGCTGGTTGGCCCCTGTGTGAACAGAATGCTGGACTAGATAGGACCTTGGTCTGAACCAGCATGGTTCTTCTCACGTTCTTATGTTCTTAGAAGCAAAAATTTAAGGACACTGTGGTGCAACAATGAAGGGAGAGTAATTTTGTTGGTGTTTTGTCATGTTTCTTTAAAGTCTAAGGCATCCTGAGATGAAATGGTGCAGGACAGAAACACTCAGGTTCTAATTATCAATACAAAAACAATAACATTTAAGAAGTCACAAAATGGTGTGGGCATGGGCATGCTGCCGGAGCTCAGAGCAGTTCCCTCTAATATATTGTTTACAAACACCCTGCCAGAAAGGAGGATGACAATTCTTTGTCCTCTTACGTTGAAAGATGTTTTTAATTGACTTTGCAGAATTTAAAGGTGATTTTGAAACTCCTGTTGTTATTGCTTGTATTTTGTATTGCAGTTCATTCCGTATCATATTTAAAGGCAAGTAGAAGTTGAGCTGAATTGTTGGTTTCCTTACATGGAACTAAGTACCACAAAGTTCAGTCAACCTTACTCCCAAGTAAGTGTACAAAGAATTGTAGCCTTATATATATAAGGTGCTATCCAGAGTTTGCAGAACATAGCCTCATCTGTATATAGTAGCTATGCTTATTTATTTATTATTTATTCATTTATTATTTCTAGCTACACTCACAACTAGGTAACAATAAAAGTGAGAACAAGAGAAGTGCCATGCTGGATCAGAGCAGGACATGGTGCAACAGCATCCTCCCACCCATGTTCCCCAGCAACTGGTGCACACAGGCTTACTGCCTCGAAGAGTGGAAAAATCAATACAACATGGGGACACTTTGAAATTATCTGGGAAGTGTCCAGATTTAGGGTTGCCAAATGCAAAAGGGGACACTTGCTGAAATTGCCTCTTTTGCACAACGACTAAAGGTGCAGGGACCCTGTCCTCTTTTATAGCTGACCATACAAGTTCAGATGAGGTACACATGCTGAGCACAGCTGCTGCTTTGGGTAGTGAAATGTTTTTTGTTTTAAGCAACAACAACAAAATGGGGGAAAAACTACAATATAGACTTTTCCTGAACCATTAAGGATACAGTCCTATGCATATTAAGACAAAACAAGTCCTACATCTCCCGGCATCCTCCAGCTGGCATGGTTAGCTGGGGGATGCTGAGAGTTATAGGACTTTTATTTCTGTCTAAGCATGCATAGGATTGTGCCTTAGGCATGTTATTCTTGTCTTACTGAACTCACTTATTTTAGTAGTGCAGGCTACCCAAGCAGCTTTGTTGTTTATTCGTTCAGTTCTTTTTGACTCTTCGTGACTTCATGGACCAGCCCACGCCAGAGCTTTCTGTTGGCTGTCGCCACCTCCAGCTCCCCCAAGGTCAAGTCTGTCACCTCCAGAATATCATCCATCCATCTTGCCCTTGGTCGGCCCCTCTTCCTTTTGCCTTCCACTTTCCCTAGCATCAGCCTCTTCTCCAGGGTATCCTGTCTTCTCATTATGTGGCCAAAGTACTTCAGTTTTGCCTTTAATACCATTCCCTCAAGTGAGCAGTCTGGCTTTATTTCCTGGAGTATGGACTGGTTTGATCTTCTTGCAGTCCAAGGCACTCTCAGAATTTTCCTCCAACACCCCAGTTCAAAAGCATCTATCTTCCTTCGCTCAGCTTTCCTTATGGTCCAACTCTCGCAGCCATAGGTTACTACGGGGAATACCATTGCTTTAACTATGCGGACCTTTGTTGTCAGTGTGGTGTCTCTGCTCTTAACTATTTTATCAAGATTTGTCATTGCTCTCCTCCCAAGAAGTAAACGTCTTCTGATTTCCTGGCTGCAGTCAGCATCTGCAGTAATCTTTGCGCCCAGAAATACAAAGTCTGTCACTGCCTCCACGTTTTCTCTCCTTCTATTTGCCAGTTATCAATCAAGCTGGTTGCCATAATCTTGGTTTTTTTGAGGTTTAACTGTAACCCAGCTTTTGCACTTTCTTCTTTCACCTTTGTCATAAGGCTCCTCAGCTCCTCCTCGCTTTCAGTCATCAAAGTGGTGTCATCTGCATATCTGAGATTGTTAATGTTTCTTCCTGCGATTTTAACTCCAGCCTTGGATTTGTCAAGCCCAGCACGTCGCATGATGTGTTCTGCATACAAGTTGAATAGGTAAGGTGAGAGTATACAACCCTACCGTACTCCTTTCCCAATCTTAAACCAGTCCGTTGTTCCATGGTCTGTTCTTACCGTTGCTACTTGTTCGTTATACAGATTCCTCAGGAGGCAGACAAGATTATTATTATTATTATTATTATTATTTATTTATATAGCACCATCAATGTACATGGTGCTGTACAGAGTAAAACAGTAAATAGCAAGACTCTGCCGCATAGGCTTACAATCTAATAAAATCATAGTAAAACAATAAGGAGGGGAAGAGAATGCAAACAGGCACAGGGTAGGGTAAGCAGGCACAGGGTAGGGTAAAACTAACAGTATAAAGTCTGCACAACATCAAGTTTTAAAAGCTTTAGGAAAAAGAAAAGTTTTTAGTTGAGCTTTAAAAGCTGCGATTGAAGTTGTAGTTCTCAAATGTTCTGGAAGAGCATTCCAGGCGTAAGGGGCAGCAGAAGAAAATGGACGGAGCCGAGCAAGGGAAGTAGAGGCCCTTGGGCAGGCGAGAAACATGGCATCAGAGGAGCGAAGAGCACGAGCGGGGCAATAGTGTGAGATGAGAGAGGAGAGATAGGAAGGAGCTAGACCGTGAAAAGCTTTGAAGGTTAACAGGAGAAGTTTATATTGGATTCTGAAGTGAATTGGAAGCCAATGAAGAGATTTCAGAAGAGGAGTAACATGGTCAGAGCGGCGAGCCAAGAAGATGATCTTTGCGGCAGAGTGGTGAACAGAAACCAAGGGACTGATGTGAGAAGAAGGAAGGCCAGAGAGAAGAAGGTTGCAGTAGTCCAACCGTGAAATAACCAGTGCATGAACAAGCGTCTTGGCGGAAGAGACAGACAAAAATGATCGAATCCTGGCAATATTATACAGGAAAAATCGACAAGATTTAGCTACTGCCTCAATATGAGGAATAAAGGAGAGCGAGGAGTCAAATATAAAGCCAAGGCTACGAGCTTCCTTGACCGGAGTAAGCGTAACATCATTGACAGTAAGAGAGAATGAGAGATGAGGAGAAGGTTTAGGAGGAAAAACGAGCAATTCAGTCTTTGCCATATTGAGTTTCAAACGACGATGAAGCAGCCAAGCTGAGATATCTGAAAGACATGCCGAGATATGATCGTGAACATCAGGAGAAAGTTCCGGAGATGACAGATATAGTTGTGTATCATCGGCGTACAGATGATATTGGAGGCCATGAGATTGAATAAGCTTGCCCAAGGGCAACATGTATAAGGAAAACAACAATGGGCCAAGCACCGAGCCTTGCGGAACCCCTACTGAAAGGGGAAAGGAGGAAGACGAGCTGCCATTAGCCAACACGCTGAAAGAGCGACCCGCTAGATAGGAGGCAAACCAAGATGACTTGGTATCCCCATACCACCAAGAACTTGCCACAGTTCGTTGTGATCCACACAGTCAAAGGCTTTAGAATAGTCAATAAAACAGAAATAGATGTTTTTCTGGAACTCCTTGGCTTTCTCCATTATCCAGCGGATATTGGGAATTTGGTCTCTAGTTCCTCTGCCTTTTCTAAACCCAGCTTGTACATCTGGCAATTCTCGCTCCATGAATTGCTGGAGTCTACCTTGCAGGATCTTGAGCATTACCTTGCTAGCGTGTGAAATAAGTACCACTGTCCAATAGTTTGAACATTCTTTAGTGTTTCCCTTTTTTGGTATGGGGATATAAGTTGATTTTTTCCAGTCTGATGGCAGCACAACCATAATTATGCTACAAAGAAATAAGTCAAAGTGATTTCAGTGGGACTTACTTCCAAGTAAGTATGCACACTTATTTGGGAGTAAGCCTCATTGAACTTATTTTTGAGTAGAGAGATATAGGATTGCATAGAAAGAGTTCTGCGGATTTGAAACTTAACTGAAATACTTCAGATTGCTCACTGAAATCTCACTCAGTAGGGTAATTGTATTGCTGCTGTATTTTCCAGAGATCTTCCTGCCTCTTCTATCTAAGAATAAAGGCAAATGTAACAACCCATTCTAATGCTGATTTGTATGGAGCATGCCTAATGGCTGCTCCTCCTCACCCAGCTTCTTGGTTCTTTTACAACTTTTCATTTACTTTGCTTTTGCTTTTTTGCCAATAGCCCCCTTTGGGAGTTAACTTTTATCTATGCTTTTAATGCATATTGTTAATAACAAGAGCAGATTAACCAGGTTTTGCCTTGAAACTTTAGAAGCAGAGAAGAGGTTTTACTCATCAAGAAAGCTAGACTAGAGGTTTTCTGTTTATAAAGCTCGATTTGCTTAAACTTGAATGTATTCCTATTTCTTCTGTGAGTCCAAGGAAAACTTAGTCCTTCTTATGCTGTTTTTTCCCTATCAGATTTGCAGCCTGTCATATAAATTAAATTAATGATAACCCTAGGGAATAAGCCGGAGACAGATTCTAATGCAATAGGAATGTATCCATCATAGTTTTCTATTGTTCTTTGGATATATATAATGTGATTTGAAGTCTCATTTAAAAACTAAGGAATGATCTTATTTCAACCAGATGTCAAACATGCAAACTGAACTGTTGTGTAGCAGTTGTTGCTTCAACAAAGTCATTGAAGCCAGACGTCGTTACACACGGCTAAATGTATATCTAAACACTTTTTTTTTTACTGTTTCCTTTTTCTTTATTTTGTCTCATTAATATATCTGTGTCTTAGAGGACGTTTCCCCCATTAATAATATTAGTGACACTGGGGGATTCCACAATCCCCTACATGGATTGTGGAATCATGCAGTTGCTTGAATTACCTGAATTTATTAAATGCTACCCACTGGTGCAGATACAGCTATCTAAAGGTTTGTAAAGGTTGAGATTGTCTGCAACAGAGATTAATTGCATTGTCAACCTCTGCCCAGAATATCAGTTAGCAGTTTGGCTGGTGTTATTATTATTATTATTATTATTATTTATTTATATAGCACCATCAATGTACATGGTGCTGTACAGAGTAAAACAGTAAATAGCAAGACTCTGCCGCATAGGCTTACAATCTAATAAAATCATAGTAAAACAATAAGGAGGGGAAGAGAATGCCAACAGGTACAGGGAAGGGTAAGCAGGCACAGGGTAGGGAAAAACTAACAGTAGAAAGTAACAGTAGAAGTCTGCACAACATCAAGTTTTAAAAGCTTTAGGAAAAAGAAAAGTTTTTAGTTGAGCTTTTAGTTGGAAAAGACAGCCAGGAGCTGGGAATCCTGGGTGAACAGCCATCCATTGTAATCCTGGCAACACAGATAAAGCCTAAGGCAGCCCTGATGATGGAGTCTCGGCAAACTATGTAGACGATCTTAAAAGGAAGCTGAGTCTGGCTTCAACATCATTTAAAGGAAATGGTAACTTATAGCCTCACTACTTATAACCCATGTATCAGCTTCAGAGGCTCTTCTCTGGGTTCCCACCCCACTGTTGGAGATGAGGTGAATCATGGTGATTGGAGATAGATTGTGGGAATGGGATTCTTTCCCCAGAGAGGTTTGCTAAGTGCTGGGTTTGTTGTCCTTTCAGTGCCTGAAGAATCCTTTTTTGTTTTCCCAGGCAATTTAGATTTCTGCTTTTAAGTTGTTTTTTAATTTGTTCAGATTGCTGTTATATTTTGATATGAATTGTTATTAATTTTAGTGTTATCTTCTAGATAAATAAAAGGAAGTGTTTGTTTGCACATCCTCGATGGTCTCGAAAACTGTACATCCCATTGTATGAAACTTTTAGGATTTGTCCTGCCGTATCTGAGATGGTTTTAGGCATACTGAAAATTTTGACTGCCATCTTGAACCAAAAAGTGAGCAAATCAGTTTTTTTAAAAAAAGATAATACAACTAGAATACCATTTGACTGGTTTCAACCAAACTTTCCATCATGAGTCAGCATTGCAGCGAGCAGATTTTAACCATGGAGCATTAATGTTTTTAGACATTAAAAAAAACATGTTAAAAGTATGAAAAAATGAACAAGCACAATTTGAAACCAGGGAAGATTAGTAGGCTGAATTATAGGCCTGTCCTCTCCCCTCTGCTGTGGGGAAGCTCCATCTAAAGGATGGAGTAGATATACCTCCACCTCAGGGGGCTATAGGGGTGGACCCTCATAGGGGCCATGCCTAGGGTGCTAGCAGCCATACCTTCACTCAAGTTTGAAGGCTTCTCTATCATACTAATGGCAATTTCAACCTATGTGAATCCTGGTCCGTTCCTAGTTGTTTTATATTGGAAGCCATGTTGAGAATCTGTACTGAGCAGGATGTCAAATAAATTTCAAAGGTTCGTATTTGCATTGAAATGCGATATAAAAGAAATGCATGTAGTGTAGAAATGAGTATAATCAAGTTTTCAGTATGAGGAAAATAATTGTGGTCCCATATCTTTTAATTTCTCCCCCTCCCCCTTGTTTTAAAAGATATTTCCATAGTAGAATTGAACTATATATTTTATCCCCGGAACGTTACACCACTGCTTATCAAATACATAGAATGATATCTAACATGATTATGTTGTTCAAGATGTCTCTTATCCCGGGAACGTTGGGAATTGTTATTTGTGAGGATAATGAGAAAATCGGAGTGAAACCTTCAGCTGCCTCACTGAATAGAATTCTCAATTTTGAAGGAGAAGACAGGTAGTGGGGGGAGGGGTAAAAATGCCATGAAAATTAAGTCCAAATATGGTTGAGTCAAAAAGTCATTATTTTGTCAGTACAGCCAAATCAAAAGGGGAGTGTCTGTAACTGCAGAGTACAGATGGATATCTAGAGCTGTACCTGTTATTTTAAGTATGTATGTCCCAGATTCCTGAGTGATTAAAGATAAAAACAAAATGAAACTCTTTTTGCCTATGAGCAGCATCATTTCAATTCAGTGTAAAAGTTTTATTGTTTTTGCTTGTTTTTAAGCTTGCTATGCAATTTTTATATAGGGTTGGATCTAAATCCATCTGGCGCCTCATGTTTTGTTAGGCTTACATCCCAAGAAATATAAACATGATCAGAAATTGTTTTGGGGCATATTTCTATATCCCGAGTGCATGAAATTAAATTAACTGATCCCATAAATGGGTGTCTTCTAGAGTAGCTTCTAAGAGGGAAAGAATAAAAGGTGGGTTCCCCACACTCCCCGCATAGGATTGTAAAATTTCCAAATTTTCCAAACAAAACTTGTGTAATTTTAACCTGTTCATTTTTCCTTCCATGAAGTCACTTCCCATGAAGTCCTTCTCATGGCTGCATCTTTCCCAATGTAGTGGTGCTTGGATGGTTTCCAGTGTCAGAATCTATTTTTCTGTGTTTGAGTTTATAATCAAGTTGCTTTTTTATCACTAGATATTTCCTTGAGTGACTTACATCACTTAACATTCTTTGTCATAAACTTCACAAATATTTCTGTCACTGCAGGAAATATTCATGATGTGATGCAATTGTATATTGAAGGAGCAGATGTTTTCGTCGTCTTGCTTTTATTTCCTATCCCACATAGATGTGCCAGCTGATTGATTTACTAACGTCAGAATGCTTTACTAGTGTTGAAAAGGTGGCTGATTGATTATCTTCTGTTATGCTTTAAAATCTTTTTTCAGCCTTGCTGATGAGCCAAGTAGTTCCTTAGCTATGGAATTCCATCCCTGGAGATGTCCACTTAAAACTAACATTACCAGGAATTTGCTGCCATAAGATGTAGTAATGTCACCAAGTGGGATGGCTTTAAAAGGGGATTAGACAAATTCTTTGTGGGTAAGGCTTTCAATGGGTACTAGTCATAATTCGCAGTATATTGCAACTGGTATCCCAATTGCTAGGGAGCACGAGCAGGGAAGTGCTATTGTACTCTTGACCTTTACCTTCTTTGTAACTTGTGCTTTTGTAACTGTTTTTAGATGCTCAGGTTTCAGCAGTTGTTATAGTACCTTTTACCAGCTTTGACTGATACACCTGCCAGGGAAGGCCACAATCATTCAGATACAGCTATCTTTAAGACTTGCTTTGAAATGTCATTTGGCACAAAATACAGCTGCCCTGCTGTTGTCTGAAGGGGAGCATTTGAATATATTTGTCAGCAAGGCCTGCAGCTTGTGAGGATGCATTTATTTATTTATTTATTTATTACATTTCTATACCGCCCAATAGCCGGAGCTCTCCGGGCGGTTCACAAAAATTAAAACCGTTCAAAGTATAAAACAACAGTATAAAACGATAATATAAAATACAATATAAAAGCTCAACCGGATAAAAACAGCAGCAATGCAAAATTACAAATTTAAAACACCAAGTTAAAATTTATTTATAGGCTGTTAAAATTCTGGAAGAATAAAAAGGTCTTCACCTGGCATCTAAAGGCATATAATGTAGGTGCCAAGCAAACCTCCTTAGGGAACTCATTCCACAGCCGGGGTGCCACAGCAGAGAAGGCCCTCCTCCTGGTAGCCATCTGCCTCACTTCCTTTGGCAGGGGCTCGCGGAGAAGGACCCCTGAGGATAACCTTAGGGTCTGGGCAGGTACATATGGGAGGAGGCATTCCTTCAGATAGCCTGGCCCCAAACCATTTAGGGCTTTAAATGTAAATACCAGCACTTTGAATCAGGCCCAGACCTGGACTAGCAGCCAATGAAGCTGGAAAAGGACTGGCGTGATGTGGTCTCGTTTGCCAGTCCCTGTTAGTAACCATGCTGCCCTGTTTTGTACCAGTTGAAGTTTCCGGACCATTTTCAAAGGCAGCCCCGCGTATAACGCATTGCAGTAATCCAAACAAGAGGTTATCAGAGCATGGATAACTGTAGCTAGGCTATCTCTGTCCAGATAAGGGCGCAGTTGGTATATGTGGTGATCTCACCTATTTGCTTGTCCCCGCAATATCACAGGGGTGGGATTTGTGTTAAGAATATGCACCCTTCCTTAGAAACACAAGATCAGGCCAAGGGTCACCCAGCTCAGCATTCTTTGCAGGAATCACTGCAACTGGCCTGTTCTGGATGGGGTTGCACTCCCTGTAAAATGTTAGGTCAGTAGTTTAGGGGATGCTCCTTGACTCAGAACTCCTGCTTGAGGCACAGGTGGCACCAGTGGTGAGGGGGCCCCTATTCCAGATGCATCTGCTTCTTCAACTACACCCCTTCCTGATGAAATCTGCCAATGTCACAGTCATTCATGAAATAGTTACCTCAGGCCTGTCATACTGTAATGCATTTTGCACGGAATATCTCTTGTTCCAAAACTGTAGCTGGTGCAAAATGCTTTGTCATCTATGAGTGCTTTGTTACAATTTTGTATGAAGGGTGAGGACTAGTTTATTATTAAGTGCTGCTATTTTTTAAAGTTTGGTAATTAAGATGAAAGCTCAGATGATTTAAAGTTGTGTGGAGTGTGCCAGTGGGGAGAGGGCGGGGGATGAGTGAGTCAACTAAGCGTGAACTAATGGTCAACTCAGTGCTGATTCTAATCCACACCACGATGGATTATTATCATGTTGTGTGGGTAGTGTTTGTTGTTGTTGTTTATTCGTTCAGTCGCTTCCGACTCTTCGTGACTTCATGGACCAGCCCACGCCAGAGCTTTCTGTCGGCTGTCGCCACCCCTAGCTCCCCCAAGGTCAAGTCTGTTACCTCCAGAATATCATCCATCCATCTTGCCCTTGGTCGGCCCCTCTTCCTTTTGCCTTCCACTTTCCCTAGCATCAGCCTCTTCTCCAGGGTATCCTGTCTTCTCATTATGTGGCCAAAGTACTTCAGTTTTGCCTTTAATACCATTCCCTCAAGTGAGCAGTCTGGCTTTATTTCCTGGAGTATGGACTGGTTTGATCTTCTTGCAGTCCAAGGCACTCTCAGGATTTTCCTCCAACACCACAGTTCAAAAGCATCTATCTTCCTTCGCTCAGCTTTCCTTATGGTCCAGCTCTCGCAGCCATAGGTTACTATGGGAAATACCATTGCTTTAACTATGCGGACCTTTGTTGTCAGTGTGGTGTCTCTGCTCTTAACTATTTTATCAAGATTTGTCATTGCTCTCCTCCCAAGAAGTAAACGTCTTCTTATTTCCTGGCTGCAGTCAGCGTTTGCAGTAATCTTTGCGCCCAGAAATACAAAGTTTGTCACTGCCTCCACGTTTTCTCCCTCTAAGTTGATTATTACCCCACCGTTGGCTTTTGACTTGGATGTTAAATATGTTTTTTAAAAACTTTTTAAAATCCTAGAAATGGGGTGTGTGATATAGTGTTCTTGTTTTTGCAAGTTCCTTTTTTGGTAATCCAGTAGGTGCTGTGAATTTGCTACGTGTCTGCTATACAGTATTCAGATCATACTAAACGTTTCCACAAGAAACTTTTATTTACTTCCATTTCGCCAGGAGATGGCACTCCAGGATAACTTCTTAGAAGTTTTCCTTCTTTCAGGTTAATCAAATGTATTGAATGTTAATACTCTTGAAAATATTGCTCTTTTTTTTTTAATGGATCTTGTTAAAATTACTAGGTAGGTCCAGCACAATAGTTAGTAATAATAAGTATCTGACATTCATATGTTGGTGGAAAGGATGGGTTTTCATAACTCTTCCAAACATATTTATTTCTTTATTTTCTATCCTGCCTTTCAACAACCAGGTTCCCAAAACAGGTTTAAAAGCAATATATGATATAATCATGACAAATAAAATAAATCACAAGTTAATGTGCTCTAATTCAAAGGTACATGCGCTGACGACGAACAATGGTTACTCATGATGTTTCAGTGCTAGTGTTTCTTCTGAACTCTTTAAATGGTGCTTTCCATAATTCTCATATTTTTATTCCATCATTATTCTAAGGAGTTTTGGCTGATCTCATTACAGCGACTTGATGAGGTAGGCTAGGCTTAGAGACAGTGATGTGCCCAAGACTACCTGGAGAAGAGCTTCATGGCTTTCCCAGTTCCAGCCCAACACTCATTCTATTACACCACACAAGCTTTTTTTTATGGTGTCTTCCAAGGGCAGTTATTGCAATAAAATGAATGAGGACTGCCAATACTAAGTGGGTTAGATCCTGACTAAGTTACTCCTGCTTTAATCCCACTGAAATCAGTGGGTTTTATGTTAGTCATAATTAACTTTTCTCATTGGTTTCAATGGTCCTAAAGCATAGCTAATTTAGTCTGTTTTATTCCATAAATGCCTTTGTCCTTCTTTACATCATTGTATTGTTTTTTCTGGAAATCTTTAAATAATGCCTGTTAAATTTTATTTTTGCACTAGATAAAAAATGTAAGGTGTCAAAATTTCAAAGGATGCATGGCCTGAACTACATTAGCATTGGGAAGAGAAAGCCACAAATCACACACAAAAGAGAGGACAGGTGCACAATAAATATGGTTCCCAATGTACTTTGAGTAAGGTCTTTATCAAAGGGAATATTTAATGTTTCTTGATTAAAACTGTTCGGGACAACTTTTCACTACAGCTCATCTTAGCAGAAAGAAAGCCACTCTCTACACCTTTGAAGGAGGCACAGAGAAGTGCCGTAGCAGCTTAGCCAAATAAATGTATGGCTTTAATATGGATATTACATTTGTGTGTGTTTTTAATGTGATTTGGAGAATACTGAATTTAGCCTTTCCAGGGCATGGGAAGGATGCAGGGTGACGAATCCTCCTGTTGCTTGATAAGGGAATTCTCCTTCACGCCACTCATTTTCCCACTAAGAGGGGGAGTGGCATGCAGGGCAATCCTGTTGTAATTTCTGATCATGGATTGGACATAAAATTCGCAATGGCGGGATTAGGAACACATGAAACCTTCTCTGCCAGCAATGTCTATGGGGAGAAATGTGCAATTGTGCTTTATTGGATGAACGTTATAGCACTTTAGTGAATCAGTGGGAGAGCCCTACAACTCTGTATGAAGTTTGATCCCGATTCACAAACCTCCAAGGTTTTATAGGGATTTTTGCTTGTTTGTGAGTACTTGTGCAGGGTTTTGATGATGCATCAGGTACCTCCTGAGCAGAACAGAGCAGTGGTAGTGATCTGAATTGCTCTTGTCGTGAGACTGTAGGTGAGCAAAATAATCCACTGTGCCAGACAAATGACACAGTAACCCACAGTGGGTTAAATAACCCCAATTGCACACAGTGGGTTATCAGAATGGGTTATTTTGGCCAAATAAGACGTCATGGATTAAAAAATTCCCAACACACAACACAATAACTCACGCTTGGTTAAATGAATCATGATGGCTTGTTTAACCCATCTTAGTTTATTGTGTCATATCAACTCAGTCTTCTTCTCTCTGGGAAGAATTTTCAACACTTTAAAATTTCACAGATTCTTTGAGGGAAGCCATCCACCATATTCTTGTAGAGTAGACAGGGTCTTCTTACAGGAACCGGGGCCAAACGGAGTTGCTCGTCCCTCATAAAAGATAATAACATCTTCATATTGGAGGCACTTTCAGGCATGGACAGCCAGTTCTTTATAGTATATGAAGTGTGCAAATTGAGCCAAATGCTATTGAACAGCTTGAAAAGAATAGTAGTGAAATGAGACAAATTGCAAACTCTGCTGACTGTTTTGACTCTTGAATTGGTTTTTTCTCCAGATGAGAGTGTGAGAAAGGTGTGCCCTGTTCTCAGGATATGAGCCAGTACCACTGTAAACAGCTGTAGGTGCTGACAATCTGTTATGCACTGAAAAAGTAGTGTTGCATCTTTCTTAAACTATGGTGTTAACAATGCTGCCATTGTTATCAAAGCCTAATGGTAAATAAGTGGTGTTTATTTTAAGCTGTGTGCTTCAATTTGGAATATGAAATTTAAAGATTGGTTTAAGCAGCTGGGTGTATGGCACAGAATATTGCCAAAGGGAGTTTGGTTTTGGGTCCAGCTCTGACTTTCTGCACTTTTAAGTGCCTTATTCTTTAGAACTGCTTAGTAAAGGGACTGTGGTGATTTATTTATTTTTTAAAGCACACATACGGTTTTGGACAATTTTTCTTCACATACCTCATTTCCCTGTTTAAGAAATAGTTGTCTTTGGGGTTTTAAAAGTGCAATCTTATGCATATTTAGACAGAAAAAGTCCAACAACCATGCTGGCTGAGAAATGGTGGGAATTCTGGGACCTTTTTCTATCTAAACATGCATTGGATTGCACCCTAACTCATTTAGCAGCAATATATAATCTTTTATATTCTCAAACATTCAAGGTGAATTTGCATAAAGTTAGTATACAGATTAAACAAAATGATTTAAAAATCATCAATAATAATTTAAACTGTACTATCTCTTTGTTTGACTTTCCGTTTAACCAGATAAATGGTGCTTACTGTCACTAAGGATGGGCCTTCCACTCATGAAATGGTTGTTAATGAGTTATCCACATTTGAAATAAACTATCTTTTGGGACAGGGTTTATGAATAAAATATACATAAATACAAATAATAAGAGTCTATTTGTTTGATAGTTCACCTGACTAACAACCTTTGTTAACACAGTGCATACTTTCAGCAGGTTAGAGCTTCTTCACAGATAATTTTACAGTTGCAGAAATAATTCATTTCAGTATTATCTTTTAATTTTGCTGACATAGCTCTTCATCTTATTTACTACTATACAGCTACAAATAACTTTTCATTAAATAGATGTTCCTTCCACTAAGACAAGCTGCTACTTGCATTTGTATGTAAAATGTAATAACCTTAAGGTATCATACTTGAAGGAGAAATTCCAGCCACTATATTGACATTTCTAACATACATTGAAAATATCTGATGCATTATGTGGAGGGTGTCTATCCATCTGGCTTCATAAATGATCAGGAAAAAAGGCACAAGGGAAAATAAACCATCCCCCCTTTTAAAAAAAAAGTACATTAGTTTACTAAATTATGTTAGAATGAGAAACATTAAAAAAATAAGGATAAGTATATTGATTTGACACTAACTTAAAGATTCTGTAAAACAATATATATACATTACCTTTCTGTTTATTCATACAAGCATTTATAGACTGCCTTTCATAGCATAGCCCTCACGTGGCAGCTGACAGTATAATAGTAAAATATTAAATATATTTAGGCTGCAATCCTACACCCACTTACTTGGGAGTGAGCACCATTGAACTCAGTGTGATTTACTTTTGCGTACACATGTATAGGATTTCACCATAAAAGAACATTTCTGAATCTGCAATCCATTTATCTGGGAGTAAGCCCTATTAATATCAATGGCTCTTCTGAGTAGACATGTATAGGATTGCACTAGGTTTGAGGGATAAATTAGAACGCATGTGCCTGGAGCACATATATGTGCTGTGCAGGTACAGCCCCAACACACCCATTGCCACCTGAGGCTCGTGGGACAAAGATATAATTTATCCCTGCTGTAAATGTTGTGGAATAACAGAATAGGACTGTTCCAGTTCAGGCCTGGACACAGTGACTCCTTTCATCCAGCACCATTTTCCCAATCAGAATCACTCCCTGAAGCTCTTATTTGCCATGTTAGGGAAAAACTGTGTTCACAAACCTATACTTGTAAGTTTCTCCTAATAAACTAGCTGCTTTGAGGAGGGAATTTTCATTGGCAAAAATGCACAGAGGGCAGGAGGGTTAAACCACTTCTCCCCTAGCATCATGATTCAAATTCTTCAAATTCAAAGACATGAGAATCACAGATCTCCATAGTTTCATTTAGTTTGGTCATCATCACTGGCGTGGTAAACTTCATGTCTTGACCATGCCACTTCAGACTGCAAGGAGGGTCTCACAGGACTGGAATGCTGCCTTGTATTAAAATGTCAGGGAGAACTCTCAGTTGTCTAGTTGTCTGTCTTGGGGGGTGGGTTGTATGGAAGTGCATTCAATCATATGACACCCCTCATAGTCTTAAACAGTCTAGTTTAGACACATGCTCACCGCAGTGAGAACTCAGTCTGAAAGCTTTCATAGTTTATTTATTTATGAAATGTATATCCCACTTTTCTGACAAAAATGGCATTTAACGCAGATAACAATAATAACAAACATCAATGAGGATTTTTTAATTGAAACAAAACATAAGAAACAACTCAATTAAAAACACAATTAAAAACAAAATAAAAGCAATAGAGAGCACCCAACTGCTCCCTTAAGCCATAGACCAGCTTACATGCCAAAGGCCTATCTAAATAAAAACATCTTTGCCTGTCTGCAGACGTTCCGAAGTCTTCGAACCGTTACCAAAACTGCCTTCTCACATTTCCACCAAATGTGCCTCTGATGGTAATGGGACTGAGAGAACAGCCTCCCCTGAAGATCTTAAAACCCAAGCAATCTCATATAGGAGAATACAGTCTTTGAAATACCCTGGTCCCGAGTCGTGTAGGGCTTTTTAGGGCACAACCAAAACTTTGAATCATATCATCAGATATATTTTAAATCCAGTATACATTTTGCAAACTACTAGGGAGCTTGCTCTATTTTTTCCTAAAGTAGCATCATTTTCATGTTGTGAAAAGCTAGGCATGGGGAACAGCTTTTCTCCTCGTATTCCTTTCTCTTGCCTGCAGTTCTTTGATCCTGTATCATACAAAGCTTCAAATGTAAATCTTCCATAGAGCTGATGAGAGAAAAAGAACCAACTGTAAGCAGTCGATTCTGTGCTTTTCACTTTGAAAAACGCATTTCCTACAGAACTGTGTGTTGGGTTTTTGCAAAGGAAGGTGGCATACATTTAACATATTCTTTGAATCATATTTAAAATGAAAGTTCCAATAATGTACTTGATGGGAAATTTTACTACCTCTGTTTTCCCTGTGTACGAAAGAACAGGAGAAGCAGTAATGTGTAGTATTGGTGAAAACCAATTTATGAAACCAACAAGCAAGTATGTTGAAGCCCTAAGAGCACAACAAATATAGTTTTTCATGAGCAAAAGAATAGACACTCGACGACATCCCAGACTTGAACTGTTTTCATTTTATGTGGGAGATTCTTTTCCACATAGATATCAATAAAAAATAGTTTTATTAGTAACAATTCGGAACTCCAGAATTAGAGACTGTACACCTACTTGCAACACCAAATGCAGGATATTGTCAGCAGCAGATGAAGAACCCAGACAGACAACCAAACCAAATGTGAGTTAGCAATGACAATGAAACAGCACAAGATAAAACCTGTTACTTTCTGTAGGGTATTTAGTTGGCCTTGTTGGAGACAAAATATTGATCTAGATTAGCCACTGTCTTGATCCAGCCAAGAAATTCTATTTGCATCTTTTCATTTAAAATATCGTCTTATATTTATTTCCTTTCTTTTCTTTTCTGATGCATGGTAAAAGACAAAGATCACATTAAGGCTGCAACCCTATTCACACTTATTTCACTTCTATGATAGTAAGTCTTAAATATGGGAGTCCATATATGAGTTCTCAGGGGACATGCATTGGATTGGACGGTTGAGTGCATGATACTGAAATTGAGCGTTTTATTTGCATTTTGGATAAAAGCCATTTAACAGCACTTTTATCTATTTAATGTTATTCATGAATTGTTTATATTAAAAGAAATTTCTAAGCGATACAGAAAAATCATAATGTTATACTGCATACTAACAGAAGATAATATTACTTTCCTGGGAATGCTTGTAGGTGCTGAAAATCCAGCAAGGTTGGTGCCTGTCTATTTTTTCTAATTTTCCCTGGATTAATATTTCAGTCATAAAAAACATTTTCAACCTTTTTCTTCTTAAATCATTATTCTCTGGAAAGATAGAGATGCTTCATTTGCCTCCGTTTTACTCTGAATGTTGTGCTAATGTGAATGAAATACATTTACAATGTGTAAATAGTTGACTAAGAGCACTAGCTCAGTTCGCATGAATAGGCCTTTTAAGCTTCTCTGCCCTTTCTGCCCCATGGTTGAATAGATAAATAAAGAAAAGAGGCCTTATTCTTTTTGTGGAGTCTTAATTTAAAAGATCGCTGCTAAACCAACCAAACTCACCCTTCACACTTTAACCCAATTACTTACTGCTACTTAAGTTGCTTGGCACAAACTGTATACATAACTCTGACAGAACACTATTTTGCGGGTGTGTTAGACTCTCTGTTATGTCCCAACAACAGCATGGACTTTCCCAGACAGACAACATGAAATCTTGCAGTGGATGGGATGAAGCCTCTGGACTGGTATATAATTAGATGGATGAAGCTTTTATCCTCTGACTTTTTTCCTTTGGTGGCATAAATCCCAGAAAAAGGGATAATCTGTGAGACATTCCCACAGGAGAGAAGAGATTGTTCAGAATCTACCATTTTAATATTCCATTTAGATAAGCCGCACTAATTATTCAGAACTAGCCCCTTTTCAGTACAGTGGAAGGTATTGATAACAACTCAATAGTATAATTCCGTTTTTATAGAGCAAGGGTTAGTAACACATGGCCCACAAGCCACATCACTGAAATTCATGGCAAAAGAAAACCCACCGATTTGTCCCCAATTTTCATTTGCAAACTACTACAGAGTGATACAGTGGTCACAATTATCTTCTATGCAAGCTAATGGGTTAAAACGTTGGGTTGTTTCTCTCTCAACAGCTGAGACTTCTGTGTTTGCACATCACAAAAAGCGGAAATGGTGGACTTGGCGAGCACTTGTTCACTCCTGCAGGGCCTTGACGAACTATGGGTTGTCCGAACCAGGTCATAATTTATGAGAAGGTGAGGAGAAAGAAAGGAAATAGTATATCTTTGGAGCACTTTTTTAATAAGTCTAATAAACCATACTGGATTAGTATGGGAATAATAATAATTGTATTTATTTCTTACCAGCCGCTCCCTTTGGATGGAGGCGGGAAACAACATTAATACAACAATACAGTATAAATCAAATGCATAAAACTAATTAAAAGAGCATATAAAACCAATACAATATTAAAATAACAATCAGGGCATCTTAAAATTCTTAGGTTTAAAATTCATCTGGGTAGGCGTGGTGGAAGAAACGAGTCTTTATAACAATCTTAAACTCAAAAAGAGTGTTAACCTGAAGAATCTTCTCCGGCAGGCCATTTCACAGACTGGGGGCGACAGAAGAAAAGGTCCTCTGGGTAACAGTTCTCAGCCTTGTTTTGGCTCACTGAGGTAAATTCTCCCCAGAGGATTTGAGTGTGCAGGGTGGATTGTATGGAGGAAAGCGTTCTGTAGATAACCTGGACCCAAAACCTGTAGGGCTTTAAAGGTAATGACCAACACTTTGTACTTTGCCTGGAAACTAATTGGCAGCCAGTGGAGTGATTTTAATATTGGTGAAATAAGGTCACCCCTAGATGTGCTGGTGACTAACCTGGCTGCCGTATTTTGAACTAATTGCAGTTTCCAAAATAGGTACAATGGTAGCCCTATGTACAGTGCATTGCAGTAGTCGAGCCTTGAGGTTACCAGCATGTGCACTACCGTATTTAGGTCTTCCAACTCTAGGAAAGGGCACAGCTGGCGTAACAGCCGAAGCTGATAGTAAGCACTCCTGGCCGTTGCATCTATCTGAGCTGTCATTTGGAGCGACAGATCCAAAGCCTTTGATCTGATCTAGCACAGCTCTTCTTATGAACTTATGTGTACATGAAAGGGCCCCATGATCTGAATTGGGATCACTATAGGTGATAAAGGGCTAGATCAGCCTCTGATCTTGATAGAGGCTGCTACATCTGCTATTTCCTTTAAAAAAGAAGAAGCATGCAGTCGCATTTGGTTTGGCCCTAACATTCCTTAAAAGGAAACAAGTAGTGCTGCTTCAACTAAAGGCACTTTGTCTTAAAAAAAGAAAAGCAAGATGAGAATGTAGAACAAGTAGAGCTTATATTACATCATTATGTAAAACTGTAGAAAGAAGCAGCTCCATCTCCCAACTGTAGTGTAAGTATGAAGTTTAAAAGGCTTCCAATTAAAATTAAACTAAAACTCTTCTGACCTCATTCTTTTCATTCCTATGAAAGTGGAATGTTTCAGGACCAGTGACAGTTGCTGACATTTTTAAATGCATATTACTTTCCCAAGATGTTGCCTTTTAATAGGTATTAAATATTTTGCACGTCCAGATGCATGCTGAACATTACAAATCAATAGAATCCTTATGTTGTAGCAGGGAGAGGCAACTGGTGGCGAGTTTAGTTGTTTTATTATTATTATTTTTATTATTATTTATTTATATAGCACCATCAATGTACAATGTACACCATCAATGTACAAAACAATGTTTTGTTTTGTTGTGTTTTGTTTTTAGATCTAATGACTATATTTAAAAAAATGTTTACAGAACTGGATAGCCACAGCCAGATTTGTATTTTGTTTGTCGTTATTGTAGCTATGAGGAATGCCAGATTAAACTCAACATGTTTAATGTGAACTACCATATTCTTATTCAGAAATTCAGAACTCTTGTGCCCTTTTTGTGGCTCACAGCAACAGATAATACAGATGTTAGGAGAGTCAAGAAACATAATGAGTATGGGTTTTGTTACATGTCCCTTTCCTGGTCTCCCTCCCTCCCTCTTTCTCAGTATTCTTGCACACCTCTTCAATCTTTGGGGTTAGAAATATTTTTAGACCAAAAGGTGGAATTGTCCAGATTGCACTGGGATACCAGATACTGTTTTGGGCTGTGTGGTGCCCTTTCCGGTATTCCAATATTGCTTTGCACTCCTCTTTTTGCAAGCATTGTGAAGTCTCCCTGCCAGCCTTGACAGGATCAATTTCCACTGGGGACTTAGGGCCTTGCTAGACCACGGGTTAGCGCGGTGTGAGGCCCGTGCTCGTCCCTGTGCATCCAAATGACGCACAGGGGATCCCAGCCTCAGCCAGGGCTAACCAAAACCGCCTGTAGCGCGGTTCTTCCCACGGTCCTGGCCTCAGGTCGGGCGTGCGTGTGGACCGGTCCGCCGCTTTTCCCGGCTACCGCACTTACGCGCGAGTAGCTGGGAAAAGCGGCGGATGGGCCGCAGTGCTCCCGCCACAGCTGAGTCCCCGGCCTCCATTTCCCACCTCCCCATGTCCCCGGCCTGTGTTGGCCTCTGCTGCCGAGTGCCCAGCCGGGGGACATGGCAGCGCCGGCCATCACAGGCCGGGGACTCGGCGGCAGAGGCCATCACAGGCCGGGGACTCGGCAGCAGAGGCCATCACAGGCTGGGGACATGGGGGGCGGGAAACAGAGGCCGGGGACATGGGGAGGGAATTGCGGGCGGGGGACCGGACATCGTGGGGGGGTGGGGGACAAGGAGAACGGGTCAGGGGACTGGACATCGTGGGGGGGAAGGAGAACGGGCTGGGGAGGGGAGAAGGAGACTTTAAAAAACAAACAAACCCTTACTTACCTGTCCTGGCTTCTGCGCTGCTGCTGTCTCTTTAAAAAAAAAAAAATGGCGGCCACGACGGCTCTCCTCCAGAGCTCATCGCGGCTCCCATCTGAATAAGGGCGAGATCTCGCATTATTCCTAACGCGAGATCTCCCTTCCTCTCCTCCGGATTATCAGGTAGGTCTAGCAAGGCCCTTACAAAGTCCATGTAACTTTCTGTTTATTTACAAAGGTATGGGATAGAAAGACAAGCATATAGATACACAATGGTAGTACCCTCAAAAACAGTATCTGTGCCCAATGCGCCACCCAAACTACTACTTTTCACTTCACCTTGCACACAAGAACAACACTGTTGGTGCTAAGAAGAAGGAAGAGGGTTTCTCTTCCTTGCCAGAGTACATGACAGACAGTAAATTAGCAGTTGCAGCATCAGTACCCAGCAGAGAGAGTCAGTAATGGAATATAGGTGCACTTTTGTGTGTTATGTTTCTGAAGGGGCATTCTCAGTGGCACGCCCACAACTGCGAAACTCTCCTGTAAAACATACCTCCCTGGGCTGGGACTCAGTGGCTTTCAGTGGCTTTCAGCATTTAACTCAGTATTTTGTTTTTTCTTGTGTGTGCTTGCTTTATTTTAAACTATTGTTATCTTCCCCAAGACTATGGGAGGAGGGAGATAGAAATTGAGCTAATCAAATAACACTAATGCTCAGTGTTTTGACTTTTTTAAAACAACAACAACAACAACATATATCAAACTATTTGCTTAAGATAGAAAGGTTCTGCTTTAAATAGCAATCATTGCAATGGTGCCCTAGCATGGGGTTAAAATGGGAGCTGTGAATTCTTGCCCTTGTTCATTATTATTTGTTCTACCATTCTGAAGCTTTGCAGCAGGGAAACTACATCGTTCTCAGAGAGGATTGGACTTGCATACTTCAGAAAACAGATTTGTTTTTGGTCTGTTTGGTCAACTAGAGAGAAAACAAGCTGGGAGGTGATAAAAATGTCAAGGTCGTAATGTTCATGGAAGCTTTTTGACCAGCCAGGAATTTTTATTAATTCTTTAAATGCAAATACCAAGGCGCTGTAGACACGCTCCAGACCTCCTGCAGAGCATTAGGTGGAAAGTTACAATTAGACTTCCAGAATGAAAATATAGTACTGAATACAAGAAGCCAAATTCTTGTACACGGATGCAAATTTATCCCCGAAATACCTCAATCTGTCGATATTAGGATCAGCTCAGGTTACAGTAGTGGAACCGAGGGATTTGTTTTGGCCCAAACTCAGGACTTATTTGGTTTAAGGGATGCTGTGGAAAGTTTCCACTTGTGTGGCAAATGTGCAGAATAAGAGATATGAGATTTGACAATGACTTGATTTGCATGATTACTGAAGCCCACTGTGGGTTGTGATGCCTGCCGATTGGAACAAGCTTAAAACAAACTGCAGGTTATTCAAAGGTTGTTTAACTCTCTCACCCCACTGGGTTCTGCCAACATGACAAGCTGCAATTGCGACTTGAATAATCAGAATGGTTGCCTGCATGTGTCACAGTTCACTGTGACTTAAATAAAGCCATGGTGGGAGTTTTGATCATGCAAGTTGGCCTGTTTCACCCATTTCTCTCTAAACATTGGAAAAACAATTTCACTTTTGTTGTGATAGCAGCAGACCCAGGTGTCTGCTATCTTGTCTAGCTTGGCCCTGAGCATAGAAAGACAGGATTCTGAATATTTGCACAAATATATGGAGGCTCTTCCTTATCCCTTTATGTCCCCTCCCCCTCCTAAATTGTTTTTAAAAATTGACAATTTCAACATAAATTACGGAGGCACTGCCAGTTTTGAGGGGTCTTAGGCAACATGACTTCTGGGAGCTTCCTGTTCCCTTGGCTGTTCCTCTCCATGGTTGCCACTACCATGAGAGAACTCTCTTTCTCCTCTTCCTCATTCTCTCCCTGCTGGCTATCTGTCTGGTTAGGTGGCTGTTTTAGCTCTCGTCTTTACATCGGCACTTTGGGGCTGTGAGGCACCTTGCCCCCACACTTACGTTCCTTCCCGACATCTGCACAGGAAGGAACGCAAGTGTGAACTTTCCCGGTTTTTAAAAGTAAAAAATAAAATAAAAAAGAGGGGGAGGAGAGGACTGAGGCCGTTCCTCTCCCCTTTAATTTTTTTTATTATCTGTATCTCCGCAGCTGTGCAGATACAGATAATAAAAAGAAAAAGAAATGGAGGGAATGAACGGGCAGCCAGAGGGAGGAAGCGAGGAGAGGGGGCAAGTACTCCAGGCAAAACACCTCTCCTCCCTCTGGCTGCCCGTTCCTCCCCCCCACATATCTTTTTATTTTTATTATCTGTATCTGTGCAGCTGCGGAGATACAGATAATAAAAATAAAAAGAAATGGAGGGAATGAACGGGCAGCCAGAGGGAGGAAGCGAGGAGAGGGGGCAAGGACTCCAGGCAAAACACCTCTCCTCCCTCTGGCTCCCCGTTCCTCCCCCCATATCTTTTAATTTTTATTATCTGTATCTGCGCAGCTGCGGAGATACAGATAATAAAATAAAAAAGTGGGGAGGAACAGCCCCATATCTCTACTCCCCACCCCATTTTTTTTACTTTCACAGGTGTGGGGCCGCCCATGGCGACCAATCAGGGGGTGCCATGGGCTCCGCTACCAGAACAGTTGGGGTAACTTTTTTGGAGCGGAGTTCCCAGGGTTTGCCCCCGGATGGCTTCGCAATGGTGCCTGCGTCATGTAGATGATGTGTTGCTACTGCAAAGCCACCCCGGGGCAAAACTTTCATGTAGACATGCCCCAAGAGTTGTGGGGCGCAGGGTGCTGGACTGGCACCCTGCGGTCCAGCTCTTGCAGCACCACTGCTAAATTATGCCACATTTTCTAAGTTGTTTTCCTCCAACTGTCTTTTTTGGAGATTGGGCTGCACATATTTAGTGGGTGTGTTTTCCCAATACACAAGGGAATTTTGGTATGGCTCCTGAGGAAGTAAAGCAGATGAGGAGGCAGAAATATAAGAGGTGTGAAAGGGCCAGTAAGGTGGATCGTGAGGCTAACCAGGTCTGAGAAATGGGAGGCAAATAAGGTCACCTTCCTATTGATTTCAATTATTACAGGCCCCTTTTCTCTGCAATAAGTGTGACAGAACGCATGCTTCAGATCACTTGGATGTGTTATTGGTTGAATGTGTGAATGAGCTGAGGTTTTTTTTTTTTTGCCTGGCCTTAAGTCCAATTCCTATGTAGAACACATCAACTATAAATATCTCTCCAAAGGTAAATAGTATAAAATAATGTTTATTGCTGTTGTGCTGTTCACAAGCAGCCAAAACTATGAGGCTGCTTGTGGACAGCACACCACCAATAAAGTTCTATTGCACTTTGATTTTTAAAACAAAAGGGAAAGAAACTTGCAGATTCCGTTTGTGATCACTAATTTTCAAGTATAAGTCATTGGGTTTATTGGATGCCTCCTTCATTCCAAAAGGGCAAAGTTTTCTTCTCAGTCTTAAACACAATGGGCTTTGGCTCTCCATTTTCCAAAGTGATTACTTTTACTAAGCTATCACCAATGAAAACTAGCATTAACTAATACCAGATGTGTCATGAAGTGTAGGTTTTCCATTGATAATGGTCACAATTATGACCAGCACAGAAGAACCCATAACATTCTAGTTATAATGAATAGCAAATGACTGCCAGAATGCACTCTGACAAAAGCAATACGTTTATTGCAAAGTACACAAATTTGGTTTTTCTAGATAGTCATTTGTGGTTCTTGTTTCTTGGTTTACAGTAGGGAAAATCATGTATTAAGGTGAATTCCCTGGCATGCATGTTTCCCTCCTAAGAGTGATATGGTAATTACCCAGTTCATTTCCCGGACTAGAACAAAAAGTGAATTATCCTCAGCATACCTTCAATGGTAGGTATTATATGTTGTTTACGCAAGAGGCACTCTTGAGAAAAGTCATCCTCAGGTCAGTGCTTAGTAGTCAGGTAGATACTGGAGTTTAAATAAATCATAGCTAGTACTGGCAGAATCTATTGTCTGCGTGAGGGTGGCAAACTGTACAAACAAAATATATTCAAATATTTGTTGACCTGATCAAACAGAGTTATTCTTAGGTACAGGAAAAACAAATTAGAACATAGGTAACAGGTAGACAGGAGTCCACAGTCAATTAACACCTACTGTAAGGTGTGATGAGTTAACTTGAATCTTAAGGCCTTCAACCATAATCTTCCTGAGATTTTTAAACTATTGTTATTTTGGGGAGTCTGCTTCACTTCTCCATTTGTTTTAACAACTTCAGAGTTGCTGTAAGATTGAATAATGCTATTTTTAGCTGGTCCTATCCCAAAGATTCTGGGTGGCCTACAATATAAAAAACACATTCAAGTAATAATATTGTAATAATATTTAATACCTTTTGATGAAAAAATGTTACAAGGTACATTCCCCTCTTTAGTCCACTCCTGCTTCCCTACTTCTCACAAATCCACCCCACCCCATTTAATCTAGTCTGCTCTGTCTCTCCCAGAGAGAATTTAGCCATCCCTTTCACCTCTGGCTCCCTTCTCCTTTCATTTATTCTTGTCTCAGGTGTAAACATTGGCCCTGTTCAGGTGTCAGGCTAAGCCATGGTGGTTAAGCATTTTGAGTTTAAACATTCCTAACTATGATGGCTACATAACACGCTCACTAACCATTTGCTGCAAAACGGTTAGCAAGCCTAGCCATAGCTTAGCATGTCGTCTGAATAGGGTCTCTGCTTACAACATGCCTGCACAATATTGCCTATATTTTACACACACACACACACACACACACACACACACACACACACACACCCCTTAACACTTTCAAATCTTGTACTTCATAACTGCAAGCACGATTATTTTTCTTAGATTCTATTGGGTATATACAGAGATTTATTTCCAGAAAAGGTTATGGATTTCCCACTTGTGGCTTGTAGTCTGTGAAATATGAAAGAAATGTGGTATTGGCCACATCTTATAAAATATTCCCATTCCTTTTATTTGGAATGTACTTTGGGATTTCATGGAATTGTTTTTGTTCTCTGTGCAAAAACATATGATTTCCCCCACCCAAGCTTCTGTGACTTTGAAGACACAATGTCATTTTTAATGAATGACTGTTCATATTGATATGGAACTGTGTGGACCCAGCAGGGGTCAAGTCCCCAAATGATCAGGTTTGGGGATCTGCAAGAGGTATGTGTTGTCAGTCCAAGACGTTGGAGTGAGGTTACATGGCCCAACAAGTCAAGCTCCATGGGCAGCAGTCCATGGTCAAAGCGGCAAGAAGCAGGTCATGCAGCCCAGATCAGGCAAGAAGTTAAGGAACCAAAGGTAGCAACCAAAGGTCAAATGGGCCAGAGATGCATAGCAAGCAGGGATCAGGTCCCATAGGCAGCATTACTGGGAAAGAGAGCAAATCCTTAGCTAGGCAAGATCTTCTATGGTGAGCTGTAGACTGAGGAGCAATTTCTAAGACTGGTGAGTACCTTGTGGTCCTCCAGATGTTGGACTGCAACTTTCATTATCCTTCCCTTGTGCTGGCCAAGGCTGAAGGGAGTTGCAATCCAACAACATCCAGAGGGTGACAAGGTGCTCACCATAAAGGCTATCAATTGTAAGCCATTCTTTTTAGTCTTGAATGAATGCCTTGAGGAAGTGCTATATTGGCAAGCTAAATAAGACCTTGAAATGCCCAGAAGTCCGTGCCCTTCACCTGCCACTTCAAGTGTGCAGAGGCTGACGTGCTTAGTAAGTCCTAGCAAACAAGTGCTGCAGCACAACTCCCAGAAAGGAAACAAACAACAAAGGGAAGTATGGCAAGGAAAGCACTGGGCAAGAAGGGATGGGTGAACATCCCCCATCAGGATCTGAGGCTATCATGGCCCCTGATAGGAGCAGAGGAATGATGGTGAGAAATGCCAACAGGAGATGTTGTACTGAAATTAAAGACGCCCTTTGAGGAATTGATCGATGTGGTATGGGGAAGATAGGGCTGCCAGACTCAGGAAGCTGGTATGTGTAATGGGAGAGTTAATATTTCTCCAAGGGCATCAATGTGTATAACTCCAAAACCAGGGCCTGCCAAGGTATCTTTATGCATAATCTTTTGCAGTAAGCACTAGATTATGCCATCATTTCAACATGCCTTGAAGTTTTTCCATATATAGAATATTTCCAGAAATATTTTTCCTCCTTGTTTTTCTCCCTGTGGCCCTGCCCTCCCACAGATTAGTGAGGGACATTCATAAACATTTTTCTTACTGAGCTGTGGGAAAGTAGCTGTGAGCTGCTTTGACCTTTCTGCAAGGTTATTTTGGAACTCACTGTCATTGAAAAACAAAACAAAACAAGAAAGTACAGAAACCTTGGGGACCGGCAACTTTGGTAGCTTATCAGTAAGCTATCTCTTCAAGGTGTTAGGAAGTGGCTGCTAGAAAGGCTTAGGGAGGGTTTAAAAAAACCCTCTGTTTTTCACTGTTGTTATGGAAGCAGATAATCATACCTAAAAATATAGGATGCATATTTGTTCCAAAATTGCTGTGTTTATTTATGCCAAGGCTAGCTTTCTATTTAGACACTTTGGTGGGACCAGATATTCTATCATTTTCAGCAACATGAAGATTTAGCCCACACAAGTAATTATACTAAAATGCAGTCTTGTTTATATTACTGTAATAGCTTTATTAGACCAACCAAAAGTTGACAAAAACTGTGCACGTTTTCAGGATCTCCCGTTCTGTTCATCAGGCAAGGTGTTTTTTTAAAAAAAAAACAAGTGGGGGGAGATAAAGGGAAGGAGAAAAATTCTGACTTGATGGTGAAATCAAAATGCCTGCATGTTTAGAACTCCAAGATGGACTGGGGGAGGAGGTGTTTGCAGACATTCAAATTAGGCTCAGCCACTCATGTGATGGTTACAGGTAGGATTTGCAGCTGCCCCTTTCTTGCTTCCAGCAGCCCCAAAACATTAAAAGAGGTTTGGTGGAGTCTGTGGAACCTCAGAGAGTGTAGCATTGGGTGCTTGCTTGGAAAATGCTAGCTGTTCAAGTCTTTCTGCCTCTGCCTCTGCACTGCATGTTCCCCAACCACGATCCCTATCATGTTGCACTTTCTGTGACTTTAGTGCCAGCTGAGCAGGAAAAATGAAGAGAGTCTTAAACCCGAGTATTATCCCAAGACCGTGGGAAAAGTCGGGATTAAATCCCTCCCTACCCCTGGGATCCCCTGTGCGTCATGTGGACACACAGGGATGATCCCGGGGCAATCCCCAGGATATCATCCCGTCTAGACATGCCCTCTGTGTCTTCTAGTGCTGGAAAGGGAGCATATGCTTTATTTCCTCCTGTAAAAGAACTCTTCCAGCGCTGTGAATGAGGTTTGTCGATATCAGTTCTGCTATGGAAAGCTTTTCTTGGTATGTGAAATTGAGAGCTCATTATACTTTTACCAGTAGGCACACTGAAAATGTGGAAATTCCTTTAAACAGAAGTTACTGTGTGGTCTTCCAAAAGTGCTGTGTCTTTCATTTACACCGATAATATATGCTGCAAGACCAATATATGCGGCAAGACTCACTCATGTGAATCAGACATGGTAAGGGTTTTTCTCAACAGTCAGGTGACAAATTTCATTCACACTATTGTGAGAGAAGAAAAAGGAAAGTGTACAGCTTCCAAAAGGAGAACTCTAGAACGGAGAAGCATTACAAATGACTATAACTTTTGTTGTTGGCAGCAGGGCTAGATGTGCTGGAGCTATGCAACTAGAAGCTTAAAATAAAGTTGAAATCATTTAAAAGCTTCCAAAATAGTGGTTATGTGGGGTGGGAGAGGAGCTGTGTGATCATCCCTCATCATGGCACCATCAAACAGGGACTCAGGCAATTACATTTCAAATTAGGAATAAAGATGTGGACTGGACTGCATAGATGTGGGGCAGGGGTGGGGGTTAAGGGGGTATACCATGTGTGGAAAGAATCCCATTTGTCTAGTGAAAAAAATACTGAAGTTTGAGTCCCAGGGAAATCTATAGCTTTCCCTAGTGCTTTATCTTTTAGCATTGGGCAAGATATTGTAAGATATCAATTCATAATACACATCAATTGAAATCATAGTATATTTTTATATACAAAAGATAGGGGGAAAAAACACAAAATCTGAAAACAGTATTATTTTGTGAATCCACAGGACCACAATAGAAAATACACATATGAACCATGGACCAGTGTGAAGCTTTCTTTCTTTTAAATGGCATTGTAGCTCTTCCTTTATTTTTTCATATAGACTATTTTTTGTGCTAGTTTAAAGCTGTATTAACAGAAGTGTAGAATCTAGTGATTAAAATGGTATAGGTGATATATCCTGTAAATTTACACTATTTTGGATGTGTATGCATTGCATGTACAAACAGAAGAAAACAAACTGACTGTTCAAGTTTAAATACTATAAAACAAAGGCCAAGTCCAGCATGGATTATGAACAAGTCCATCACATTTCAACAATTTCTTGTTTTAAGATTTCTTTTTGTAGTTTATATTGTCTCATCATAGCTGATATTTATATAATCAAACTATTAGTCTGAAGTTGGGGCTTAAGTGCAAATATATTAGTTTGTCAAAAATTACCCTTAGGTTTCCAGAGTGGCCATTGCCAGTCATGAAAGAAAACATTCTTTTTATCCTAGTTATATTGGAGTGCTTCTGTTCCAATATACTTTTACCTGCGCCATCTCTGTTCTCCAACATTAGAACTTTCACTCTGGAATGGGGCAGGCAATAAAGTGCTTTATATAATCAAATACTATGTAATGCCTCATAAGGGAAAATTTCCCATTTATATTTTATGGAGCCAGTCTTTCCTTAAAATCAAATTTCTGATGAAAGTATAGGTTCTATTTTCATTTGTGCTGGCTCAAAAAACAAATAAACTCTGGTTGCAACAAATTCCCGTGTGTTTAACTAGATAATTTGAATCAGCATCTTTAAGTGCCCCAAATGAAAATCCTATGAATCCTATTTAAAGAATGTCCCACAGAGCTTTGTTGAATAAAGGCATGCCCTAATTAGGTATTATGGTATTAGACTTTATGGTTTGGGTCCAGACATTTCAATCCCATTGAAATAAACAGGGATTCAGTTAGTCATGACTAATTTGTCCCATTGGTTTCAATGGGACTAAAGCATGATTAACATAGACTGGACCCAACTCTGTTTTCCAGTGGAGCCTTGCAACTGATGCATGCATAGTTGTCATGCATGTATATGCCTAGAAACTTGCAGTAGATATCTAATCAAAAGCATCCTCTTAGTTTTAATACACTAGTGTAAAACAAAAGAATTTGATTGACTTCATTGATTGCAACTAAGATTTACACTGAAACATGCTGGTTGTCATTTTGTTCATCACCAGTGTACATACAACTTTCCAAGGAAGATGAAAGTGAGGTTCCAACTTCCAAATAACTCAGTTGTGCAAGTGCTACTTACTTCAGTATGAGTCAACAAAGCACTTATAAAGCTGGCCACTGAATCTGTATTGATTATGAAGACTATATAAAGGCTGTGATCTGTTGAATCAATGGGACTTCCTTTCAAGCAGAACAGGTTGGCCCAAGGCAGAGAAAACCTATGAATGCAGTTCTGCTTACAGATACCCTTTCCCCCACCAAATAGATGATTGGTACGAAAGTGGAATGTGGAACTCCAGAAGCACAGCTCTAGATACACAGCCTGTTGCTGCATTCACTGGTTGCTGGATCGGGAGCACGCGCAGGATTCCATTGCACGCTCAAGTGAGGCTACTGGAGGGAGCTCTACTTCCTGAGTGAGAGTTTCACTCACAAACACTGTTTCTGCATAGGCCTTACAATTAGGACAAAACTGTCAGGAAACAGGGTGAAAAGTGATAAATCAGGATACCACTCTACATACATTTGGCACTATTCTCTTACATTCCAGTTTTCATTTCAGAAGTCTTCTTTCCATGAAATTTGCATTTTGTGCATTAACAAACGCCATGCTTAGCACTTTCAGCTACAGGCTTTTAAAATCTCCAAGACTTTTTTCCCCAGAGTTGGTTTCCACTGCTGGACAAAACTTTTCATATTGACTGTCAATCTACCAGCTTGAACATCTTCATATCCAGCCACAAGGTATTTCAAACCTGTAAACAAAATAGGCAGATATTTATTGGACTGACTAGTAAATAAAATGTATCCAAGATATGTAATCATAAGGGGGGAAATGTGGGTGTGAATATGTATTCGTTTGTGTGTGAGAAAGAGAGAGAGAGAGAGAGAGAGAGAGAGAATTGTTTAGGGAGAATAAAAAATATGACATATTTTAGATACAATTTTATATCAGTTTATTGGTACAAATGGGATCCTTGTTCTCGGACTGGCCAAAATATTTTTCAGTGTTGCTCTTTGCATAACATTCCCATGGTTTTATCAATTACAAAAATGTAATCTACAGGGGATTTTATTTGTACTTACAAGAGATTGTATCTGTACTATCTCCTTAAAAGCAGAATATACCACAAACATTGCCACATGGAAGAATTTATTTATTGTTGCTTTAAGTAACCGTTGCAGTATAAAAATAAATGTTAATAGATGTTTTATCCTTTTCTCCAAGGATGCATTTTTTTCAGAATTCCTGGAAACCTTGATTTTTTGTTTCTGAGTCAATTTTCTAGTCAGATGTATTTTAATTATGCATTTGTTGTATTTGTAGCCTGTCCTTCCTCCAAGAATCTCTGAGGGATATACTTGTGGGCTGTGACTTTTTATCCCCACAGCAACCCTTTGAGATTGCTGAGTTAGACTGAGAGATCAGGACTGGCTAAAGATGAGCTAGTTTAGGGTTACCATATGAAAAAAACTTTAACAGTTGTTTAGAAAAGAGTTTCAGCAGGTGTCATTTGTATGCATACAGCACCTGGTGAATTCCCTCTTCACAACAGTTAAAGCTGTTAACTGTTAAACAGTTAAAGCTGCAGGAGCCCTGTCCTCTTGACCAGATACAAAAGAGGGCAGGACTCCTAAAGCTTTAACTGTTGTGATACAAAGGGAATTTCACCAAATGTTGCATGCATACAAATGACACCTGCTGAAATTCCCTTTTCTAAACAACTGTTAAAGATACAGGAGCCCTGCCCTCCTTTTCATTGAGTCACCCTAAGCTAGTTCATTTAGACCTGGTTTGCATGAAATAGCAGCAAATGGTGCGATAGTTAACCCATGATTTGTTATGGCACATGGTGGGTGACTTTGGTGGACATTTTGACTATTTAACCTCTGATCAAGCCAATCAGAGGTTGCTACCTGGTTTCCAAATAGGATGATCGTGGGTTAAAAAAGCCACAGTTAACACACAGTTAGTAGTTACCTTAACGATTAACCTATAGTATCTGGGTTCAGACATTACGTAGCAACCCCTTATCAGCCCAATTGAGAGTTGACTATTCCAAAAGACTGGAACATACTCAGCATGCACTGTGGCAAATCATGGATTAATTAATCCACGATTTGCTGTTGTTACACACGAATAGTCTCTTTTGGTTAAATAGAGATTTGAATGCAGGACTCCCACAGTTCGACTAACCCTATATAGTAGTATTTGGCCTCCTTTTGTGCTTAATATCCTATAGCTCAATTTGTTTTGTGCTATCTCATCACATTATGTTTACGAACTGACAGTGTCACAAGATCAAAAGTGATCTCATCTGAGAAAATGCTTGCAAACAAGTTTTGCCTTATCTTGCAGTTTTTGAATTATTTTCATTATTTTCAAGCACATGGCAAAACTACCATATGGTTTTATAACCTCAAAAGAAGGACAGTGCTTTGGATCTTACAGTCTGTTTTCAAAACCACTGCCTGATCCACAGAAGATCTCCCCACAGAAATAGTCTTCTATTATTTATTTCTTTGTTTCTTTGTTTATAATCTGCCCAATAACTTGTTCTCTGGGTGGATTACAAAAACTGAAAGAATAAAATACAATATAAAAACATAAAAGCAAAAAGAATAAAATATAAAACGAAAAAGTAAATAGCAGAAGAATAAATATAAAATATATAAAGGTGGCAATAAGAAACCCACTAAATTCTAAAATGCCCGGGAGAAAAAAGTCTTTGCTTTGCGCTGAAAAGATAATAATGTAGGCACCAGGCAAGACTCCTTCTACTATATCAGGAACTATGGCTGTAAATCAGTGTAGCCAAATGCATATTTTAATCCAGATGTTGCCTATCTGAACCTCATTATTTTTAATGACTTATGTATCCAGATACATATTCAGATGTCCCATAATGTGGATGGGGAGACACAACTAGTCACATATAAAATACATTTTTATGTGCGAAGATGAGGGAGGAGTATGCTTGATTTTTCTTTTTTACAGTGACTGTTTATATGGCTTTACTAAACAATCAAAGCTAATGTAGTGGGAGCTTCTTTCATTTCTCTGCCCGCATTATCTCATATGTCTGAATTAAACTCAGTTAAGGAAGGAATTCTGCATGTGTGCAACTTTGAGAAAAGATTCAAATTGACAAATTCTGTGGCAGGGCTTAGACATGATGATTAGTGCATGATAGAACAGGTCCAAAGTGAAGGTAAAATTGAAAGGATTGCCTAGCATCAAATTAAATTGCTTTAATTGGTAAGAACAGTGATTGGCAGTTTGGTTTTCTGAAGCATCCACATTTTTTTTCATCTATTCCCAGTATGTGGAACAAAAATGAAATTTGTGCATAAAAGGCAATGATAGGATGAAATTTAATTTAATTCTGTTGTGTGTGTATGAACTATTTGAAATTTCATTTCATTTCATTATGTGTGTATGAACTATAACACTAATTATGCAGGGGCTGAGAGAAATAGTGAAGGTTAAAATAAAATTAGTTTCCAATTTATGGAGACAGGTTCTTCATAACAAATACCTACCAGGATTAAGTATTGGGCAAGTGCAGCCTCTATTAGTCCATGATTCCGGGTAAAGAATCCGCTTCCCTCGGAAAATCTTAAGCTTTGTAGATTTCAATACTTTCTGGATCTTCACATTGACTTCAGCATGGGAGCCTTTATCATGAGCAGACAAAATCTTTGCCTTCAACACTGTGGGGAGGAAAAACATTAATAAAACAAACACCCAGAATATAACTTGTGTGTTTATTCCAATGCTTTAATACTGAGAACCAGCAGTATGTCTATTAAAACCTCATTGCACTTTCAGGGTGAGTGCAATTTTCTTTACTGATAGAGCAATGCCATATATTTAATTTGATGCAAAGAAAGCAGAACTAGATTTAGAATAGAAACTGTGCCAGAACCTCTACTTGATGAGCCTGTTCAGTCTTTGCCAAGGGCCCGGAGCAGGGAGATGCTCAGTGACCTGATTTTTTAGGAAACATGGAGCACACACAGCTGCTTCTTCCTACTGGGATTACTGGTGCTTACTTATCATTTTAAATGTTTACACTAAACTATGAAATAAAACAATGCTTTCTTGTAGCTCATCCACCTCATCCCATTATAGGTTTAAAGTACTTATATTTTGAGGAAAGAGAAGTAATCTGGCCATTCAAAAGCTAGCCTGGTTCTTAGATGTTTATATCTAAAACATTGGGGGCGTGCGCGTTTCTCTCTCCTCCCTACCCCCCTACTTAAATCATGCATGGATGGATTTCAAGTTAGAAGCCTATCAAGGGAGCCTCTAATTGCTGCCACAATGCAAATAGTACAATAAATAGTTTATATTGGTGATGTATAGAAAGAAAGATTCATCACTTAAATGCTGCTTAGCTCACAGAACACGCCTTATTAACAGGAGAACCCAACTATTGAAAGATAAAAATCTGTTGGGAAAATTATACATGGCAGACAAAATAGGCTGGCAGCTGTATTGTCTATTGCAAGGGGGGAGGTTTTATATGTTCACCCATCTTTAAGTTACCTTTATCTTTTACAAAAAGATGTTTTTGCCAGTTCATGGTTTAAAGGTTTTCCTATTAAACTGCATTTATTAGGCCTTTCTGTGGATTTCCTCCACACATAAGTTTATTCTGTTGTAAAATCAAATTCAGAACAACAGATCAAGGATATTGATTTTCAATACTCCATATCAAATGCTTGCAGATTTTGCTCTCCAAAAGTTAACTTTGGTTTAAATTTTGAATTCCCTAAATATGCCAGATATCTGGATAATCTGACTGTCCCAAGTATTGCCATGAGGCTGTCTTAACAGTGCCTTATTGGTGCCACGCCCTCCCCAAACCCTGTGATTTCACTTCTCCAGGGTTTTGCCAGGTAATCCCCATGCCAAGGAGTAAGCGTGGTGTTTACGGCCACCTCACCCCCATCCATCCCTGGCTTTCTCCCTTACCCCCTTTAACAGATTTTAAATCGGAGACGCAAAAGGCTCTTCTGCAAAAGAGAAGCTATTCTCCCCACGCTGGAGGCAGCACAGGGTATTCTGGTGGCCATTCGGCTCGCCAGCCCACTCCCTGCTCAATCAGGGGTCACCATCCACCAGGTCACACCTCTGCATCTGTGTTCGCTTCACTCCATCCTGAAAAGTTGGGGTAAATCCCTGACTTTTAAAATGCAGGGCTTCTCTAGAAAGCCCTGCGATGGCTTTGACATAGTTGCTGCGTCGTATAATCAATGCAGCGCTACCACGGAGCCACCTCAGGGCTTCCAGAGTGTATAGTCAACCCCCATGTCTTCTCTAAGGCTATATTTAATTACCTCCCTTCTACAATATTAGAAGGGTGCTACCAGGGTGCCCCATATGAAGATCACTTGTGTCCCTGCAGAGATGAAGCTGTTGAAACTTTAGGTCATTTTTTTATGTAGCCTTCATAGAGGGGCATGTAATAGACTACTTTTCCCTATTATGAGGAAATGCCCTGGAAGGACATTGGAACAGTATTTGGAACATTTCTTGCCTGGTACAATCAAGTCAATGACAGAGTTAGTGGCTAAGTTCCTCTTCTCTGCTCAAAGGTCTCGTAAAATGATTTCTTCATCCTAATTTGTGACTTGTACTGCATGTTCTTATGTTTGTATTATATCATATGTTTTAATCATGTCCCATCTATTTTAGATATGTGAATGTTTTAATGACTATTCCTCAGCTTGTTGTGTAATGAATTAATAATTAAGTTTTTATGTTTTAAATTATTATGATTCACTGTTTGTTTGTTTGTTTTAATGGGTCTGTGACTGCATAATAAAATGAATTGAACTGAACTGAAGACAAAATATGCAGGCAGCTATATTGGTCCATTGGGGGCGGGGGGGAATCCAAAAATGCAAATGGGTAATATTATCTAGCAATCAGAAGACATAGGCAAAGTCCCAATTTGGTTTCTGTTAAACTGTACAGCTTGTGCTCTACTTAAAATCAATCATATAGTTTGCTCATATAGGGAGTGGCCCCTTTGACATATACAGTTGAATAGAAGCCTATGTATGCCCAGGAGCTCACACATAGGCTTCTTCCCTGCAGATGTCAACACCAACATTTGGACGCCCAGCGGGCAGAGCTAATGGGTGGGGTCAGCAGAACAGCTTCCACTCCCCAGCCATTGCTTCACAAATATAACAGCACAAAGGGGGCTTATGTTCCCCCTGCCTAATTCTGCTTTCTACCTCACAAGGGACCCATGTAGTACTAAATCAGCCCAGAGACATGTCTGAATGACACCTGCCTTTTATATTGTCAGAGGAAAAGCAGCCGTTGCTTCTTTATCCCAGCAGGATTTGCTACAACTTGAGATCCTTTTTCACCTAGCACGGTCTAAGATGCTAACCCCATTAAGTTGCAATAATTATTTTTCTAAATTTACATTTATATAAATTAACATATGCAAATTTGATACAAAACGTTGCCTTCTTTTTTGGGCATTTCACAAGTGGCCACTCTACCAGGTTGGGGTGGGTGGGTGGAGAGAGTCATATTAAACATACACACACAGAAAACTAGATATCAGGAGAGCCCCCAAAGGTAGGAAATTCAGTGAGCAAATATTTTGTTTTGTTTTTTGCTATTAAGGAGCATTCATTTGCATGAACTTGTTGCCCGAAGTGGTACAACACTACGACAGGCAGGCTTGCATTGTAACAACCACAGTGGCATCTCAAACCTCCTCTGCTCTGCTCTATAACTTTTTGCTAGAGCAAATATGTACAACCTGCTAGATGTGCAAAATACTAATGGCTTTTATAATTCTGCATTTGGCACCATAAGTGGCCTCACCCTACTTTTCATTATCCCTATCAGAGCAGTTTTCATTGGCAATCATTTGAAATACTAGGGCACTTGAATGGTTTATATTAATTTTAACTCACCATATGTGTATTTCATGCCACAGAAGATCTTGGCATTTCGTAAAACTTGGTCTTTGCATTCACATTTTCCTATCAAAACACAAAAATATTACCATTAGATGAAATATCCCAATTACCGTTATTTTATCAATAGCTTTGGCTATTGGGTGGTATAAAAATGTAATAAATAAATAAATAAATAAATAATAAAAAATAGTTGGATACTGTCCATGTTTATCTAGATCCACCTAGTGAACTGGGAAGGAATGGTTCTGATAATAGGATATGGTCTTAGAGGATAACATCTTTCAAGGAAAACTAGATTAGCTTTTTGCATGATATAGTGTTGTGAATGGATGGTGGCAATAGCAGCACGTTGTAACTACAGAAAGGATAAGAATAGTTGAAACTGCTGACTGGAGCCTAGAGTGTGTGTGTGTGTGTGTGTAGTCTGTTTTAATTTTGGCTAGATTAAGAATTTAACTTAAGGTTTCTGAAATTATAACAATTAATTAGACCAATGAAAAGAAAGAATTTCACAATGAAAAGGAATAATATAGTTGTATATTCATGGGCTCTTTCAGACCTCATAAATGGGTGTATGCAGGCCTGCTCCTCTTCTCCAGGCATTTATATAATATCTGAAAAGGGTTCCTGTCTTTCAGTTATTATATAGAAGGTTTTGAATTTTTAAGGCATTGCAATCTTTATGGTGGTCCTCATTGTGCAAATTTTAAAATATGCTATAATGTGACTTTGCATTGCAATATGTGAAAGGCAAATGAAGTCTCTGAAGTTACTAAGTTGTTTGTCAGTGGCATACATAATAGGATAATACTGACATTTCAGATTCAGCAACTGGAGTTAGCAGTGGCAAATCTAACAATCTGCCAACCCCTAGGAGTATTGCATGGCTCTCCAATTGCCAACCCACAGGCAAAATAGTGAGTAAAGATCATGCCAATGGACCTTGCTGATAGAGCATTCTGCAATATGAGAAAACCCTTGTCACACCACCTTCCTCTTCTTCCTCAATGTGGCTCTCCTGAAAAATTCATTGCAGACTTTGGATAATTTCAAGTGACTACGGCTGCAGTCCTACACTCACTTACCTGGGAGTAAGTCCCATTGTCATGTGACCTGGGTTGTTTAGGGGCTAAACAGTCCAGTTGTTAAAAACAAGCCACGAGTCCCCATGAATTGTGGATTAAATAACCCATGATTTGCTGACATTGTTTGTGAACCAGGTCACAGAATGCTTTCATTTCCAATGGATGAGATCCCAATATAACAAAATGGTGCAGAAAAATAGCAGGATGTCCACTGGCTTTGATAGCTCTTCCAGCAGTGGATCAAAGTAAGCGAGGAGAAATATAATACACAGAATCATTTGTGCTACACCTTATCCCTTAAAATCGATGGCCATACTTCCTTACAGTTCTATGGAAATACCTTATATGTAACTGCTTAAATTCCCATATAGCTGTGCCCTCAAGCATATGGATAGTATCAGAGAATTCAAAATGAATAAATGTGTTTGTATCTAAATATAGTAAAATGTTCAGTGACGAAGGCCACAATTTTTGTCTCCTAAAATAAAGTATTAAAGTAGAAAATATTGCCCCAGGCTAAATATATTTGATATATATATATGTAGGCTTGAAAGCAATAATTGAATACAAAATCAAGATGAGAAAAATAAACTTTGCTATTTAAAGTAAAGTGAATATAAAAATAAACCTTTTCTGATTAAATTTACTTGAATAGAGTAACAATGTTATTTGAACAGAGCTACCTCCAATGTAGGTAATATGTATTTCATACCCTGGGGATGCTCAAAAAATAACCTTCATCTGAATTAGTTTGGGGGTGGGGGGGTTGCAAGGAAATGAGAGGAGCTTTTTTCTTTCTTCTTCTTTTGGGAAGAGCAGGGACCAATCAACACTTAGCTGAAAATTACCTGACCATGACACAGCACATCTTTGAGCAAAGTCACAATGGTATAATGTTTTTTTTGTTATTTTCCCTTCCTTGACACAAAAGCCAGCTTGATTGTACAACACCAAAGTAGCTTACTTTGGGGTATGTTTGGAATTTGGTTGCAAATCATCTAATGTTTGCTCATAAAGTTTATAACTTTCTTTCTCTATGAATGAAATGTATAGAAATGTGTGGAATAAATATTTGTTTAAGGTGCTTCAGATGAGGCTTTTATTGTGCAATCATCCCAGTTCATTCACATACTTTTAAGAGGATCCAGATGACATGTCTTCTATTTGTAACCCTCCCATTTCCCCCCACTAATTTTCTGTCTCTTTCCTTATCGCAGAAAATCCATTAAGAAGACTAAAATGGAATAGCTGCACAATGTCCATCTGGAAGCACCATAAATGTACATAAACCATCTGTATATTGATCTCAGAACTTTTTGTTTTTCTTACTTTCCTTTTTGTATTTCAAAGTCAAAGCAACATTTTACTATATAATCATAAATTCCCTTAAAAACAATAAGTTGCCAGGACTTTTTGCTATCTCCACTGAGTCTATATTCTCACCTGAATGTCGAAGCGCAGAGTATCCTTGTTCATCCTCCCACCCCCATGCTGGTTCACTGTTGTTATAAGCAGGATAAAAACCAGGGATTTCATGGTACCAGTCTATGTCTGCACTGTTGAAATTAAGGACCAGTGTGAAATGTTTCTTATGAAATCAGTTCATTTCAAGTTTATTCATTACAGAGGAATTACCTTTTTATAGCCTAGGAAATTAGAAGCAAAATTATACAAATCCATATATTGTATTAATTATCTAAACATTTGTGAGTATTGTCAGAAAATTACTTACCTGTATCTCTTTATAAACTCTCACACAACAGTTTGGAAGAAATTTCTAGTAGTGCCAAGCAGAATTTAAAGGATTACCATTCCCCCAGAATTTATTTCTTGAACTAGGGAGTGGCCCTAATTGGGCTGCATGGAGATGCATACACACACCAACCTTAGTTTAGAGTTTCTTACTCTGAAAAAAATACTTTATTGGAAAAATAAATATGTCTTAAAAATATTTAAAATGAAGAAAAAATGTGACTTTAAGGAAGCAATCCTATACATATTTAAACAGAAGAAAGTTCTACAATTCTGAGCATGCACCAACCAGCATGGTTGGCTAGAGAAATGCTAGGAGTTGAAGTGTTTTTTTGTCTAAACATGCTTAGGATTGCACCTTAAATGTATGTACACACACTTCCTCAAGAACCACAGTTCAACTACTTAGTCTTCCTCAACCTGGAGCCCTCCAGATGTTTTGGACTTCAGCTCCCTTTATCCTCAACCATCATAGCCAATTGTCAGAAATGCTGGGAGCTGTAGTCCAAAACATCTGGAGGACACCTGTTTAGGGAAGGCTGAATTACTTAACATTGGATTTAAGTGACCAAGATTTGATGAAGATGTATTTACCTCCAGTGGGTTATTTTATTTTATTTTATTGAAACATATACAACAAATGAATAATTATACTCAATCTATAATTTGGTCTGTAGTTTATAGTTATTATTATTTATTGTGAAAACATTTTGAAATATAGATAGGTGTGTGTGTGTGTACAATTAAAATTTACATGGTATAGAATGCACAATATCTATAAAAGGATCTCTATGAATAGTTTTGGCTAGGCATGGTATTTTGTGTTCTAGGTCTTCCCTTATATGGTTTGTTCTTCTTTGGCATTTCAGAGGTTGCAGCTTGACCTGATTTCCAAGTGAGTCAGTGGGAGTTTTGCCATTGAGCCTTTAGAGCTTCCCTCTCCATTGTCTTTGCAGTTAGACCAAGACTATTTCAGATCCCCTGTCTGTAATACTGACCAACTAAAAATGCCAGACTATATTCTGCCAGACTATCTTCAGACTGAAAATTCCCAGGTAGTCCTTACTGTAATATATTTCCATCCACATACTAATAGCTGTTAAGAAAGGCAAATAAATCTACCAAGATTTGTCCAAAATCAGGTGCAGTGTCAATATTTAGATTTGGAATAGATTACAAATATCATTATTGTAATTCTATTTGGAATCCCTATAAACCAGTATTTCCCACTGATGCCAAGTTTGCTCTGAGATATTCGGAAGAGCTTTGGAGTTTGCCCAGAACTATCAAAAGGAGGATATGATTTGGATATAGTTTTTCCATGTTTATGATAACATTTAAGTGGCAACTCTTGCATCTCCCATGCTAGAAGATGTAGATTCTAGATCTATCTCATGTAATTCCCACTTTGGAGATACTTTGGAGGTTATCCTGAAGTATAGAAAGTTGATGTGAGTTATTTGCACATCCAATTTTCAGTGATTCATGATAAAGTCTGTGACCAACCAGTTGTTCTTCAAGCCTTAATGAGTTCAAGGTGAATAGAAGGTAGAAATATGGTTGCTCCCTATTTTTTATGCATATTTCTCTGAGTCAAGTGAGTTCATCACGTACAGTATTCCTTCTATTTTCATTCTGGAAATAATACATAAGTGGGTGGGTGAGTTGTGATTGTGAACATAAAACAGCAGCAACTTATTCTGGATGTATTTCTAGATTTCTATCCTTTTTATTACCTCTATTTCAAATATGTATTTATTGCAGATAAATATCCTGTCCCCATGGTGTCTGGCCATCTATGGCAACATGTTTGTCCACCTACCTATTGATGCAGTTACCACTCGCTGAGTCGCAGCTTCCTGCACAATCACATGGTCGGCAGCCATAACTTCCAAAGCCCCAGTATCCTACCATGCACCTATCACACTGAGGACCAGCCACTCCAGGTTTGCAGGGACAATCACCGTTGCTGGGATCACAGAAGGTGTTATTGCTAAAGGGAAGCACAGCTGATCCAACAGGGTGGCAGGAGCACACTGCAATATTAAAGCATATGTATGAGAGTACTGTCTCTGGGAATAAAATCTGGAGACTAGATACTGATGGCAGTTATACAGATTTGCTATCACCCATCCTTAGTATTCTTGTTTCAAGGGTTCAAGAAATATGGGGAACATATCCCTTCAAAATCATACAAATGTTCTTCTAAGCGCCCTCTATCACCTACTCTTAAGTATGCAAGAACCCAGCTGGAGAAGAAGCTGGAGAAGTGTTAAGAAGTAAAGAAAAAAATTAAGGTTTGTGTTACAGTTGAGCTGATGTTTTCAGTAGATACCTTTGGAGTGAACACAGGCAAGTGGACGTAAGGTGAAAGGGTACGGGGAGAAAGATTTTTGGGAGGTAGGCAAAAATGGATTACTTGTGTGGGTGTACTTTGTGCTTCTTGCAGAGGGATATGGCAGTATTGTGTTTCCCCACTTTACCTTCTTTAACAAAAAGCACTCTTAACCAAACTACAATCACATCATTCCCATTTGGGAATACTTTTTAAGTACTGATTGCCGCTCCACCAGGAAAGCTTTTGGTTAAGGAAGGGAGAGGTGGGGAAAGCCACTATTGCCTCCTTTTATCCTGGTAATTCCCCTGCTGTCCCTGAATTAAAAAAGTTTCCCACCAGAAAATAGCCGAGTCACCCCTCTTGTGTCTTGAAAAAGGGACCACAAAAATCAGACTCTCTAGTTGTTGGTAGTTTTAATGTGTTAACGTATTTTGTATAGAGTGTTTGTTAAATGTATTGTTGGTATTGGTCAATGACCGTAATAAAATATATTCATTCATTCAGGGAAGATCAGCTGATTTTTAAATATTTAACTACTTATAACACTCCCAGAACAGAGGAAAAATTCTAAAAAGGAGATGATTAGGACCTTTTTCTCTAATTTGCTAGTTTGGGACATACAGAGATTTTTTATATTTTGATGTAGAAGAAAATTCAAATCTGTGATTTCCTGCCTGCAGGATGAAGTAAACTGCCTCAAGATTAACTGAACATTCATCTGATCGGACATATTTACAGTAAAGCTGAGTGTAGCATCACCATGCCACAGTTATTATTTTTTTCCACTTGTAAGCCTTATTTTTATCTTTAGCCATCCTGGGAATCCTGTTGAAGAGTGTGATAGAAATACTCTAAATAAAGGATCGAAATAAATGAGATGGTGGCAGATCTTTTTTTAAAAGCCTGGGTCTGCCCCAATCATATAAAAAGAGGAGACATAAGGGTCTGTTTTGGGGAGCAGATGTTGAGAGTACTAAATCCTCCACCCATGGGGATACCTCCTTGCAGGCTGCCCTTCAGGTGCTTTTCTCCACAACTGAACCCCAGTATTAGAATGAGCTTGAATGGGAGAAAAGCACTTGAGGAAAAAGCTTGTGCAAAACAGCATACAAGGCAGATGTGTGGGTGTGGGTGGGTAGGTGGACTGTACACCTCCATGTGACTGGGGCAGACCCAGCTTTAAATGTAGGTGGATCTGTCACGGTCATTTTTAGTTTGGCCCTAGCAATACATATTTACAAGGTTTTCTTCCCATGTTGCCCTTGAGCCTCTCTTGTGCTATTTGACCATGTGCAAATGTTGTTATTTTGGGATAAAAATTAGAAGACAGCCAATTTTCCAACAAATGTACCTTTTAGTTAGTGACACATATTTAAGCCTCATATATGAGAATGCCCTATGGAGTCCTGGCTCCAAGTGTTTGACGGTCCTGCAGCAAGGCATCCTCAACGTGCCCCCTCCCTCAGCGAGTCCAACTTCTCACTGCCATTGCCATCAGCTACTATTGCCCCTCCTTTTTTATCATCGCTACTCCTTGCTTGCTTAACAGGCAAAGAGCATGAGCAAATAGGCAGTTGCAGCTATTGTCTGGGCCTGAATGAGAGACAGGTGAACAAGCAGGTTGCAATCAAGAAGAGGAGAAGCAAGTTCCCAGGGGTCTTGTCAGTGGGCCCCTGCTCTGGCGTGGGCCCAGAACAAGTGCCCAGCCATGCCTAACCTTGATGCTGGCTCTGGCCCTATGGGTTGTTTTCCATACTCATTAACCTGTTTTCTTATATTAAAGTCACCGTGCCACTCCTTGGAAGTGGTCAGGGGAAACATTTTAGCTACCTTGATTATGTGAACAAAAACGTTTAAACATTTCAATAATTTCTGCCAAGTAAGTGTGTGGCTGTCTCTTCAGTTTTTGAGGTATTTGGTAAAATCTTCCACTTTCTTAATTAAATATGAATAAAAAGCTTGCTTGAGTTGCCTTCTTTGCTGTTGCCACATCAGCTAATGTGACAGTGTGTGTGTGTGTGTGTGTGTGAAGGGGGGGCGTTTCACATATAACATATACATAAGAGAGAGATAAAAAGAAAATAGCTATTTAGGGTGAGATCCTATGCTTGTTTAGATGGGAAAAAGTCCTATGATTCCCAGGAGTGCTGGTAATTATAGAACTTTTTTCATGCATAGGATTGTAACCTTAGTTATTTAGGAAACCAACAAAATGTCTCAGAGTCAATGTAACTGAGATAGTAGAATAAACAGTTCTGAACTCTCAGCCAACTTCAGAAGACCTTTTTATTCTCCCAACATTTTAACAATCTATAAATTTTAAATAACATGGTTTTAAATTTGTAATTTTGCATTGCTGCTGTTTTTATCTAGTTGAGCTTTTATATTGTATTTTATATTATGGTTTTATACTGTTGTTTTATACTTTGAATGGTTTTAATTTCTGTGAACCGCCCAGAGAGCTCCGGCTATTGGGCGATATAGAAATGTAATAAATAAATAAATAAATAAATAAATAAAGCTGTTGGTGTTCAGGAGTCTCTGAATTTAAAATGCAGGGAATAAACAATATAAATGCATTTGATCTGATTACTAGAACACCAAATTCAGCTTTGGATACCAGCACCCAATGCTACAAACATGCAATATGTGTTTTTAATTTAATAATTATAAACAGTTATGAACCCATTTTATCAGCCCCAGTTACATTGTAGTAGATCTTAAAAACTCATAAGCATTGTAAAAAATAGGAGGGGGAGAAAAATCTAACCTTCAAGCAGATTGCCACAGTTCACCATGTTAAATAAGAGAATGACTTGTTTTATCTAGTATATATATCAACTCTTGAGCAAATATTACACATTGTTCACTAAAGAGTATGCTTAGTGTAGCCTAAGGATTGTGGCTTAACAGCTCTTTTGTTTGTTTTGACCTTGGAGCTTTTTCATTTTCACTTTTCCCCAGTGGTTGAGCAACAGTGTTGGCTTGAGCTGGTAATAGCTACACAGTGCCATTGTCTACCTCTGCCCCTTAAGAATAAGAGGTTATGAGACATGAAATTATCAACACAAACTAAGCATGACACAAGAGCGTTTTTTCCTGTTAAAACTGTAATCTCTACTTGATTTAATCAAAGCACAAACTTTCTGTTCAGTTGGAATATCTAAAAGGCATCACACTTTATGCAAGCGGGGAAAAGGCTGTGACTGAACAATTTCACGCAGGAAATATCTGTCTCCTCTGTTGGCTCTATCATGTGTCCTTCTGACTCCATTGCTATGGACTTTGTACAGATGATAGCAGCTGAAGATGAAACTGGGATGGTTGCCCAGGAATGAAGCTCATTATGACTTGGAGGCAGCAGCTGAGAAGAATTTCCTTTGTATCAATAGATTGTGCAGAAAAAGTAAGTTGATTAGGAAAAGTCTGAATAAAAAACTTTCAGGAAGAATCTTTGTTGTGGGCAATGGAATGCTTTTAGGAGTGATATATAGAATTTTCTTAAAGAAACACTTAATCCCAAAAATCCATGGCAAAATGTATTTTGTGGACTGGTCTGGCACGGCAATAACTTCCACAATCGAATTCATGGCAATACTTTCCCCAGCTGCTACAATCAACGGAAATGCTGCTGTCCAGTTGACTCAGTATATGTTTCCAAAGAATCCCTAACTCAACATAGTTAAGAAGATGTGTGTTTCTTGAGTGAACTGGCCCTGAGACAGAGTCAATTTACAAAAACATTCAGAGATCTGAATGTTAGCCTGGGAGCTGAATGTTAATATCCTCTGTCCAAATGTGATAATCTCCTGTAGTCAACATTGGTTCTTGGTTAGGAAAAAGAGAGTGGGTGATGGTGGTAGAATCTAATGGGTGAAAATGTCCAATCCTCCATTTACCCATAACGTTTATTTTTCTACATTTTTAAGTTGAGGGGAACAACCACTCTGAGCAGATGCTATTCCTCCTTGCTCTACTGTTGTTTAATCATTATTGTCCTTAGGCAGAAGCCTATCAAGATAGTTAGGAGGCACTGGATAGGAGTAATGAGGACAGGAAGACCAATTCCTGTTTGAATGCACTGAAAAAGTGAGTCTATTATAACTTCGATCCCCACCTCCAAAAAACTGCTTTGCAGAAGAAGTGGGTTTTAAAGAAGGAGAGGTGATGGCTAGCTTCAGATTTTTGTGGTACTTTCTATCCTACTAGTGTTTGAATTACAGGGGAGCAGCAAAGCTCCCTTGCCTTTTGTGATGGCCTCTTAGCTACTGTTTTTAGAAGGCTGTGATGGACATGATTTGACTAAACGTGGTGGGGAGAGGGCATCAAGGCTTGTGGACTTCATTGGGGGCCCTTGATCAGAGCTGGGAGTTTGACACAGTGGGGATAGGAACCAGCTGGATCAGAAAGACCACTGGTTTAACCCATGGAGGTGCTAAACCCAGACTCAGGCCCAGACACCAACCCTGAGCTGGTCAGCCAAGAGCTTGCTGAGCCACAAATCCCCAAATGGATGCATGTGCCAATGCAAGCCATGTACAAGGTGGGAGCTGACTGAGAGGCATCCAAGTGCTCAGCTCCAGGTCAGAGGGATACCATCTTAAACTTCCCCCATTTTTCAGGAAGAGTTAGCCCAGGAGGAATAGAAGACCTCAATTGAGCTCCGGTCCTAGTAGAATTAAGTTGTCTGCTTGGAGCTGTCCAAGGGCCTGCCATTCCACCCGCCTAAACTTCAAGTGTCCACTATGCCCCCCCCCCTAACTGAAGGTCAGGACTTAGTGTACCTCTATCATTTTCCCCATAACCTGAACGTTGTATCTTACCTTTCAGATCATCTCAACAGACATTAAAACAGTTTTCTATTTATTTATTTTTTTAAAAAAGAACATAGATTGTAAGAACCAAATACTTTCTGAGGTGGCTGTCCTATACCCACTTGTGTGGGAGTAAGTCCCACTGGTTGATTTATGAATTGTGTTTTTTTATTGTTTACTTGACTTTTGGAAAATAATTAAAAAATGTGAAATTCTACAACTTGGTTGGCCATTTAAAATTTTAAAAGAAGACATTTTGAACAGATGAAATCCTACATACATTTATTGAAGCACACAGTGTGTTCCATTTTCTAAAATAAACACATAAAGATATCATGGGTGTGGGGTTGTTGTTGTTTGTTTGTTTGTTTGTTTTATTATTATTATTTATTTATTTATATAGCACCATCAAATGAAAATAGGGGAAGAAATGTGATTGCCCCAGTACTTATAACCACCAGTTAAAAAATAATAATACCCATTGATCATTCCATTTGCACATGTCCATATCTTGCTAAGATTTTTGAACTTTTCAGTTTGGTTCTCAGAAGTCCATTGGTGACTTTGGTTATACTTATAAACAGCTAATTCTGTAAAATAAAGATTAAACTTCATTTAACTGCATCTATTGCTTTTAAATTATATATTGTTTTAACTTGGATTATGGTTTAATTTGTTTTTAACTGTGTATATTTATTGTTTTATACTGTATGTTTTTATCTGTACGCCGCCCTGAGATCTTAGTGATATAGGGTGGGATATAAATGTTTTAAATAAATAAATAATACTATTTTTAAACAGGTTTCTCACTTAAATTCTTTGGGTGTAGTCTAGCAAAATGTTCATGCAAGTAATAGTAATAATATATAACATATAACACCTTTCCTCCAAGGCATACATGGTTCTCTCTTCTCCTTTACCCTCATAACAACCCTGTGAAGTAGTTTAGACTGAAAGAGAGTTAGTGGCCCAAGATCACTCAGTGAGCTTCATGACTGACTAGGTACATGGCTAAGTGGGGACGGGAACCCAGATCTCCTCACTTCTAGTCCAACAGTTGTACAGTAAACAGATTTTTTAAAATCTGTTCCTTTTTCAGCTTCTCCTAAATGCAAACTTCTTGTGTTTAAGGGTTTGGAAGGGGAAAGAGCTGGAAGCAAAATGGGATGAAAAGCCCTAGTACGCATGCAAACATCAAACTCTTTATCAGCGACTTTAAAACAAACAAATGTTGGAAACCGTATGAATACTATTACAGCTACTTTCATCTGTATCATTGCTATTATGAAGTAAATGTAATGAATGGTAAAGAAGAATGGATGACAAAGTGATATGGCTATAAAGATACTGTCTTACATTTACAGGCATCTGGGGCAGAAAAAGGCCTTCTGAGGTCTCGGTAGTAGCCTGGTTTGCAACGCTGGCAGTGCTGTCCTTCAGTATTGTGTTGACAATTATCACAGACTCCGCCGCTTTGGTTCCCTGATGCCAGCCACGTTTCCACGTCAAAGTGACAAGTGTCAGAATGCCCATTGCACTTACAGGCTGAAACACAGCCAAAAGACAAATTAAAGATGCTGCTGTTTTTAAAAGAATAATGTAATGGGGATGGGACTACATGGGATGCTAGCTGTAAATAATGAAGCCAAATGCACATGCTAGCCTGTAGATGTTTTTAAAATATGTAAATTGTTATATAGCGTTTAGCTCCTCTGATGCAACTAACTTAAAAACTCAAATTGTTCCAAAAAGCAGTATATGTTACTTTTGTTAGAATAATGGAATATCTAACCAAATATTCTGAAAGCCAGATAAAATTATTAAAGACTCAATCCTGTTCCACTTCAGAGGGTCTGCTTTTATGTCATATATTTAGACTCAGTATAATTATTGTTGTTCCTGTGTTTTCTTCAAATGAAAACTGAATAATGTTACTAATGTCTGGTACAATTTATTTAGGTGTTCTATAAAATTTTGAATAGCCGATCTTGGATTCCACAAGGAAGCCAAACAAATAGTTACCTTCTTGGTAAAATGTATGTGTCTTTGTAAACTGAACTGTCACCAATGTTTAAACATGATGTGGATGGTGACATTAGCTTTGTCTTGCTAATTTATTTCACACAGAGTCATTTGCATTTTTGGAATATAAGAGGAGAATGTGTGAGGAGATGAATTCCATTTATCCGCAATTGTCTAGAAGCACTTCCATGAATTTGAATTTGGTACTTACATCTGCATTCATTTGGGGCTCCTGTTTGGCCATTTGCAGCTTTCCATGGCTGGTCATTGTAGAGAGGAGCACAATGTTCACAATGAGTTCCTGCAGTGTTGTGCTTGCACATGCACCTTCCATGGACCTAACAGTGGGGAAAAAACTATGAGCACTATAGCTGCAGAGGCATGTCCAGAAATTTCAAGGTGCAAATCTACCTACTACTACTACAGTGTTTTCATATGGTCTGTCTTAATCTAGGTGAGACAGTTCTTCCCTAGAGCCCATTGTAACCAAAACAATCCCTTTTGCCATTGGATGTCTGAGGGCTTATCTGGATGGCAATAAATGCATTTCCCCAACTGTATTTTATCAACCCTTCCATAGCCTGATATTTATTTTATTTTATTTATTACATTTTTATACCGCCCAATAGCCGAAGCTCTCTGGGCGGTTCACAGAAACTAGAATAGCGTTGATACAGTTGACCGTGCTTTTAAACAACCTAAAGGGCGGTGTACTCTTTCATAGAAGAAAGGGAATGCACAGCTGTGGGAAACTGGGAGGAAAGGGGGAGCCTGCACCACTTACAGACAGTGGGGAAATGCTCCTTCTTGAGTGGTAAAGCAGGGGACTGTGGCAGGGCAGAGTAGGGGGGGAGGAAGATACCAGTTGTGTTCATGCTGACCACCTTACACACTATATGCACAGGGGCCGGTCACAGTTGGGCAACCATCTTCCACATGGCAGTTACAATAGCCAGGGCATTTCTGGATAGAAGTAAATGCATCTTCCAAGCAGCAGCGTACTGCTATTTGAGCAGCAGAAACACTTCCTGAAGAGAAAATAGTCTCGTTCCCTCACAGCAAACTTGTAACAACTATGCATTTGTTTCCACAAATAAACAATAATGGCAAGGCTCTCTATGGCCTGTTATTGTGTAGTCCATATATGTAGCATTTCTTAGTCCACTTCTGAATCCACTTTTTCCAGCTGTACAATATCTTTTTTTAGATGCAGTGACCAGGGCCCGATCTACACCAAGCAGGATATAACACTTTAAAAGCGTTATGAAAACAGTATATGTAATATGTCCTGGGCCTGAACAGTTGTCATAACCATTATAAACCGTTATAAGCAGTAGTGTAAATCCTGCCCATAACTCTGTTGAAGTGTGATTGCACCATAGATTTATATAAGGGTGGTATGATATTGGCAGTTTTATTCTCAATTCCTTTCCTAATTATGCCTAACATGGAGTTTGCCTTAGTGTAAACTTCTAAACATCGGAAATAGAAAAAGAAATATAAAATTCCTGACTTGCCCTATTCATGAGTAATTCCATTTTGTGTTCAAATAGTTTACAATTTGGATCCATATCACAGTATTTCATCCCCATCTCTACTGAATTGTATTTGTAATGAATTATTTCAGTGTGGCAGATTAATAATGTTTTCTTGCCAGAATACGAGGCAGCCAGGAAGAGTAAACAGTGTAGACGAGGTAGCTTATCATTTGCCTATCACTATGGCATACATAGCAAAAATATAAACAACTGCACTGAATTTCTTAATCTGCACTTGACCTCCGGTTAAAACTGCTCTTATCAAGAAATTGTGACCAGCCATAAAGCCAACATAGATCACAACAGAGAGGGAGGGTGGGAGAGATTAAGGGGCTCTTCTCAAAGTTCTAAACAGGCTACTCTTCAGAAGTATTTTCTGAGTGATTTTGCTGTTTGTATACTTTGTTCTCAGGTTTACAATGCAGTTTTTTTTAAAAAAAGTTTATTTGCCCAATCTAAATTACTGAGAAGATATCATGTGATGCACTTAGAATGTTGAACCTTTGGGATATGACTGTTCACCATATTTAGGATATGGAATGAATTTCACCCAGAGGTCACAATAGGCAATGATCCTAATGGGTTGTTGTTTTTGTCTTCCCCTTCTGTATCTGAATTGGCTCAGTTGCTTGAAGATATTTGTAAACACCCTCTCTCTGTGATATATAGTATAAATGGATCTATGAGAAGTTGGAAGATGGATGACCATTTGATCCCTCCTAGTTCTATGACTTTATAATCACAGCTGGAGTATTCTGGTTCCTTGTAAATATTTTAAAAAGGAAATACATCTCTGGTGTGTTTTGAGCCACTACCATTAGTTCAATGGAGCTTACTCCCAGATAAGTATAGGATTGCAGCCTAAGCACTGTGGAGAAGCAAGTGATGAATGAGGAGTGACAAGAAGGAGCCAGACAGGTTCACTGAGACTGCAGTAGTCTATGATTGAGAAAGATGCTGAAGGGTACAAATAGGACTAGATGTTCATGTGGGACTAAAGATGGAGAAAGCTCTCTCCACATTCATTAGAAGAAGAATTCAACCCTGGCAATAACTAGGAAAAGTCATGAACTAGGGAGGAGAGGGTGGCTCAGGTCTTCTAAAAATTGTTCTTCAATCAAGAATGTCTTTATGAATTTGTTACTATCAACAAGTCACTTTGTGTTGTCACAATTAATAATTTCTAAAATAATATTAACGTTTAATTCCTGTAACTCAGCTCATCGGTGCCTAAATTATAAAGAATATATTATTTAAATTCGATATGGCTACATGCCTGACTTCATCTTTGAATTATATAAGCCTAAGGAAATCCCAAAAGGCATGCTTTAGCAGTAGTTGTCTAAGTTCTGTGCTCACCTTGCCATACACTACTTTTCCAAGACTCTTCATGCTTACTTTGACAAATTATTTTCGTGGGACTTCTTGAATTATGATCTTCTCCAAACTAGAATACATATTCTTTAATTCAAATATGTAAATAGAAACTTGTCCTATTTTATTAGTCCTAGTTAATATTTTTGTAGGTTGAATGCTGGGCTTGCATGTTCCTAAATGATGAGATATTTATTATTTTGGCTTGAATTTTTGTGTTTATTTTAATCTCCTGGGAAATAATGTGACTAAAATTATTTCATTGTTTTATTAGCTCTAACTCCCAATAAAAAGAACTACCTGATGGCTGTTTGATGAACCATCTATTGTATATATTAATGCTGTTGAGCGTATAATATGGCTGCATGGGACAGTCAGCCTAGCTGAATGTCAGGGTGTACAATTTATGTCACTCAGCTACAAACCATGAGAAAAGAGCTTTTGGAGAAACTTTGAAGCTGGAGTAGTGGAATTAATAAGGAGTAGCTGCTGCTGCAGTAGGACATAGTTCTTCACTTGAATGCTTACATACATGGCTCTGGTTTGATTCACATCCACAGTGCATTTCTGAGTGAAAACATTTTCCAGCAATTTCTCTTTACCCTGAAATTACTTAAGCGTTGCCAAATGGACACGGACACTAAAAGGACACATTTCCCAGGATGTTCCACTGTTTTGTGAAGACACAAGTAAGTTAATTTAACCAGAATTCTTTTTTCACACTATTTTTCATTCTGTCATTAGACTGCTTTCCTTCTTAGCTTGACAGCTCTCTGGTAATGTCACTCATTATGCTATACAAGGCAAACAGTGTTACAAAGTTGACTTGTGTAAGATAAATGAGTGACTGATTTTCACACATGAAAACAGTTGCTAGGGCATGTTTGCTTCCATTGCCTTTTTGTTCCTGAATTAATATATTCAATTACTTCTTTTCAAATTGTCTGTTTTTGTAGAAAATCCTTCATGACTTATGTTCCTGCGTGTACTATAGAGAACAAACTAGTTGCTTATAGACTAGGCTCCCTATCCCCACCCACTTTTTTTGATTACTGCTATTTATAGTGAAGAATGTTTTGAGTTCTACACAATAATTGCAGCTTTATTGTAGTAGATGTTATAGGAACATATGCTGAGAAAGTATAAATCTTCACAATCTAAATAAGGGATGATATTGAAAGGGCAGGAGGGGAAACAGTCTTTAGGAAATGGTTTTTAAATTGTAACTTTTATATCTAGCTCTTTTCAACAGAATGAATGGTGAAATTCTACAGCATGTAAACATTTACAACAATGAGGCAAAACAAAAGAAAAGTTTGTGGGTTTTCTGTTTTGCATTTTACCAAAACAGCATTAATTAAAATATGTTCATATGCTGAACCTATTCTACACATTATATGCTATTTTGGAGCAAAAGTTGAATTTAATTGGATTAGTTAACTTTCCTGTCATCAGTATCATATAGATAAAATTATCAGTGAGAGTGTGGAAATAAAACACAGGAGAAACCATTTCTCCTGCATTTTATTATTTGTAATGCTTTGGTCTTTTCTCTACATATCTGTAATCCAAATACTGTATTGCATATTTTGAGTGAATGTGCTTTAGTAGAAGGGATGCTTCTTGTTACATGTTTCTACAGAGACTAGACAACACACAACTACCACTATATAAATGGGTCGTTGCAATCTTATACATGTCTACTCAGAAATAAATCCCATTGAGTTCAGTGGAACTTACTACTATTGAAGTGGGTATAGGATTGCAGTCTAAGGCTGCAGGAGTAAGTCCCATTAAATTCTGTGAGAATTACTTGTGAGCAGACATATACAGAATTGCACGGTAAGCTTCCTTTCTCCATGCCTGATCAGTAATATTTCTTGAGCAGTACCCAGGCTACAGTCAACAAGCTTCCAGAAATCCTAAATTGTATTTCATGGACCTTGATCTACTAGACTGTTTAGTCTTTACTCCAGTCTGTTCTTCTTGCTTATTGCTATCATTGCGCTACAACTCTTGCAGAGCAAGCATATATGGGACACATAAATGGTGACAATTTATTTTAAAATTCAATGTTGAATGTCATTATTGGCTGCAACAGTCTACCCTGTGTAGCTAATGTTTCCCACCAAGGAAATGTTTCCCACCAAGGAAACATTTTGTGAAAGTTACTGTTTTACAATTTACACATTAAATCTTTGCAAGTTTTCATATGTCTTCTTTTCCACATCTGTAATGAGGTTAATTTTATGTTGGGAGGTATAATTTAACAAAGATTAGGTGTTTTTCAGCCTAGAATTGGCAATAGAATTTCATTTTATAGATTTCTGCCTTTTATCCCTAGTCGTTTAAAGTAGAGCATCTATCAGTCCTTCATAGTTCTTTTTAATACTAAACATCTCTATATGCCAATATTCAGAATAGCTGAATTGGTCATACTATTGATGTAAAAGGAAAGTGGAACTTCTTCACATTGCATTGGTCATGAATCATGAAGAACTTATGCAATAGGACCTATAGGCAATGTTTAAGGGAATCACTCTTAATCTTGGTTCCTTCAATTCAATCCTATTTTACTACAGATAGGGATTTCAAACAAGCACTTGATAAGAAAAGTGTGCCTTACAAGCAGGAGCATAATAGCACCTGATCAATATTGATATACGTGAAATGAAAACCTATTGAACTCAATGGGACTTACTTTTGAGTAGACTTGTAAAGCGTTCCACTGTTATATTTGTATTTATCCACAATCTAGTCAATATTATTATTATTATTATTATTTATTTATATAGCACCATCAATGTACATAAAATATGTATTTTATATACATTTGGTAAGTTTTTGAGCTGAGAATTATAGGGCAAAATTCAGAGAAGTGTGAAATTTTGATCTGCATATTAGTCTGTGAAGTGCAAATCAGGTCCATTTGTTTAAAAATGTAAACTGAACAAAATTCGTAAGCATCTCTATTTACATGGAAATACAGCATGTAGCCAGCATGCTGAACCAGCAGCCAGCATAGTTCAGGAAAAGTACTCCAAGTGAGAGCAATTGGGAGTGCAGAAATGAGGAGGTATTCAAGCCTTTACTTGTCTACTGTTTTCCTGGTCCAAACTGCATACATGCACACCCCAGGGTTTCATAGATGTAAACTAAAGGCTTCACCTCTGCTAAATCCTGCAACTTCTTCCCTTTTTTTCACAAGGTCTATCTCAGGTTCTTTGTCCCTCTGAAGTTAGAACTTGTGGGATGGGTGGTATACTTCACATGCATAATCAAGACATGTAAAGGCAATGTATGGAAACCAGCTGTTCCTGGTACGTGTAGTAGGCAGCCAAAATCTCCTGTTAAAATCATATTATCCTTATAAGCTTGTTTTGACATTGTGAACAACCACCGTAAGTTTGATAATATAGATATTGACCTGTTTCATACATAACAGTAATTCATGGATTGTTTAAGCCACGAATTGGCAGGGCCACGGCGGAGCAATGAACATGCTGCCTCCCGTGCATTCGCCATTTTTGCTTTGCATCCACTTTCATCAACTGGGTGGTTTAACGTAATGTGCAAATCCGGAACTCTTGACCATTGAGAGACAAACAACCTAAAGTTTTAACCCACCAAGGAAACATGGGTTCAAACTCTGGGTTGCTTGTTCCTCAACAACACAGAGTTCTGGGTTTGCATATCACATCAAATATCTCAGGAACAGAGGATTCCTGGTGTGTTGATGAAAGCAGATGCAAAGCAGAAGTGGTGAATGTGTGGGAGGCAGCCTGTTGCTTGCTCCCATGTAGCCCCAACAATCCATGGTTTAAACAACCTATGGGTTATCATTATGGGCAAACTGGCCATTCACAGCCTAAATCAAAATTAAAGTAGCCCAGACCTTTCTTGCCTAATTTAGGTATGCTAGATGCTTCTTGTGAGAAATTCCTTACATTGATCATCCTTTATTCTGGAACATCCTTTACCTTCAGAGGATTGATTTGGATTGCATCCCTTGTGTTCAGAGGACTAATTCTCCATCAAACTGCCACCAGCCGCAACAATGCATCTTATTTTTGAATGATTGACCTTGTCTACTTGCGATTTTGGGCAAAGCCAATATAACATAAACTTACCACATGGAAGACTCCTGCCGCTTTAACAGGTCTAAATCCTTTGATAGGCCCACAGTGATCTGCATGACCATTACAAAAGCAGCTCCCCTTTACGATAAAATCATAGATTGCATAGTAGGTTAGCTGCGGAGGTTTTGCATTCAGGTCATTGCTGTGGCAAGGGCAGGATTGTCTTTTAAGCAGCTGCACTCGAAGGTTAGTGATCTTCAACTGTGCCTGAGCTTCAGGGCTGTAAGGGTCATCAGCAGAATTAGGTGGTGATAGAGCTCGGTATATAATCTGGAAATAATATACAAAGCAGAGTAAGTGAATAAGAAAGAGGGATGCCAACTGGAGTCTTGAAAAATGCTGGCAGAGAAGGCTGCTGGCATCACTTATCAGCACTACAGCACGGTCTAGATAGTCTCCTGCAGCTTGAAAAGCCTGTGACCTCTGAGATTCATTTGACAAGGTGAGGATTTTAGAATCTGCAGAAGGATCGCTTCTGCTGTTGCAGAAATGCCTGTGAATGAAACAAGTAGTATGCTGCGTAATAAGACTTCCGCTGTGTGCTGCCCTGTCCTTGAGACTGTGGAGATGGCAAACATTCTATTAGTTTTGAATCTGCTACATACATATCTGGCAGGTTGCCATTTACTATTATTTTCTTATTTTTCTTTGGATCATAAAACTACAGGGTTGTATATTAGGAAAAAGATATAATTGTCATCTACTGTTCTGCTGAGCATTGCTGTGTAGCTGAGCCTAAAAGCTGAAAATATGACATATTCTATATAAGACTGCTCAGATATACCAGTTCTTTTTGCCATCAGGGTGAGGGTAGAGACAATGACGCTCCAGTGACATGTCACATCCATCTGAATATGCATGTATTCTATATTCAGTTTTTCAACTAGCACTACTTTAAAATCTGGAAAGATTTAATTGTAGGGGCTAAATCTGGTCATTCAGCTCCTTTTATTCCCAATTATGATTTGGAGCATTCAACTACCTCTCTGATCTTGGAACACGTCTAAATAATTTGTCAGGAATATCTAGATTCTATCATCATGGCAATAGCTCTGATTTTTTTAAATACAAAACATGCAAGATGACCCACTTGTCTTGTATTGCCTTATGAAGCAACTAAGCCTTGCTATGTTGCAGTCCAACACATCTTGAGGGCACTAGATTTGTTAAGTCTAACCCATCCTGCCGGCTACTGCTGTAAACAACAAACAGGTATGGGTCAACTCACAGGAGGATTCCGGTAGCAATGCAGTAAGGCTCAGATGCTTCATAAGGCAATATGGGACCAAGACACTGTAGGGCATCTTTGTTGATCCGAGGCACTCCCTACTCCCCAACTGGATTTGGACCTGAAAGAACAAGGAAAAGTGTAGGTTCATGGAAGGTAAGTTGTAAGCAAATTCAACTTGTGACAAGTGTTGTAATGTCATTACTGATCACAGGGCATGTCTGTTAAGGTATCAGCCTTAGCTTCCAATTTCCGAGCTTTGTGGAGCTTGAGACAACATGAGATAGCCTCACTCTGTTATTAAGGATGGTGATGATGATGATGATGATGACTGAATTATTGTATAGCCTATTAGTGTTGTAAGCATTGAATCCTAATTCCAGGTTACCATTTATATGGAATTAGAGTACTAACTTCATAGGATGTAGTTGTATGTTTCCTTTTTATACATTTTGAAATGCTATATTTTCCTAAATAAATCTTATTAACTATTCTTTGCTAGCTGCTGGATTATTCATGGGCAACAAAACCTTGGCTGATTGCTGAGTCACATTTTCCCTCCTACAATGCAGAAAAAAATGCTAAAGAAACAGTGGGGATGGTAGCTACCAGAGGTGAGCCCTGGGGTGATACTTGTAGTATCACTTACAAGTATTAAAAACATCAGCAAAAAGATTTTCGTGGAAAAACACAAAGGTCATGAGGAACAGAGCTTCTGGGTTAGATGGCATGAGTCCAGGCAAGTTTAAATCCAGCGCATCTTTATTTTCGCAAAAGAAGTAATACATTAATAAAGAGACCAGCATATCTAATTTAAAACCTTAAGCAAAAGGATTTGCTTCTTATTTTCATTATGCATGAACATATTTCAGAGGGGTGAGAGAGCCCTGTTATTTATACCCTCTTTTGAAAGTAAGAGATGTGACATCACAAAGCTGTAACAATCCTTTACCAAAAGCTCTTCCTCTTATTAAAATTGATGAATTTGTTACTTTGGTTTCTGTTTCCACCATCTCGCTTTACTGTCACTTTTGTGTCCTGTGGCTGTTGCAGATTTGAGGTGTTGATGCCAGGATCATCATGTCTAACCACTTTTTCATCCCTAACATTTTTAGCTGGGCTGCTCTCTTGGCCAAGATCTGGCTCTGTTCCAAAACTGCCAAACTTCACTTAGAGTCTGGGGGCAGTCAGACTGGGGAGGAGTTGTAAGGGAACAGAAAAGGATTTAGAGCATTTAGATTTCTGACCTGAATGGAAGCAATGAGCTTTTGTGCACCTTGTCAACATGCCAAATGTGGCAGCGGCCAATGTGGAAGAGACAGCCACAATTGGATGTCTTAGTGCCTGCAGGCAGGGCATTAAATATATCTATGGATTTTACCAATGCAAAATAAATTAAAAACCTTTGGATGCATAAGCAATGGGGGTGTACTTTTACAAAAAATATATCTCTGGGTATTCTATGAAATTAAATTTCTGTTCTATGGATTGGCAATAAAATAATCATTTTTAAAGGACTGTTAAAATGAGAGGAGGCAAAAAGTTAGGTTGGGGAAGGCAGTAAGAGGACAAAGCTCATGAATTGTGTTTGCCATGACTAAAAGTGTTGAGCCTTTGATGGGGGTATCGAAATAATTAGTAACACATTTCAAAAGTCTTTTATTTCCCTGTCTGTAACACACCAAGCCTTTTATATTGATCCAGGAAAAAGTTTGTATCAGACAAGTATGGACAGAAACTCAAAGAAATCCCAGAACCAGGTCTTGTGTACATCCCTAGGGTTTGCTATTTATCCAATTTTAAGTGTCATACAGTCCTGACTACAATGACTTTTTAGCAGCTTTGTGAATATGAGATACCTTCAGATATGAAAAAAAAATTGCTTGGATGTCATCCAAGTTCTAGGCATTCATTTCCTTTTCATGAGGATGATGGAAAATACAGGCTGAGAAATTTTCAAGAAAAACTAGAACTCAAGCTTCCTTTGATTATAGTAAACAAAAATAGTATTTTATATTTCTTCGTTTTTTCTGGGTGGTTGTTGTTTAAATCAGATTTTCAAGGAACAAATGTTGAGGAATGAAATAATTCATACTGGATATGCCAATTGCTTTAGTAGTCTAGACTGTCTGTAGATTTTAAATCAAACTCATGGGTTACTGTTTGACACAACTACTGCATTTATAGTTAAAGGCTAAAAAGCGCTTTCCAATGCTTTTGCTGCTTAGCATTCAAAATAATTTGCAACATTTGTTTAGTGCTGTTGACCATGTAGTAAACTGAGATTTTACATTTGTTTGGTTAATGAATCTTTTTAAAAACATTATTTATAGTTATTTTACGTGTTTAGTCTAAGGCAGGGATAGGCAATTGCAGAGGACCCAGGGGCCATTTTCACACACACCCAGGCCGCACTCCATAGGTTGCTGCAAAAATTTGTTGGCAAAGGCCTATGGAGCAGTTCTCAAGGTAAGTTTGATCTTTTTAACAAGTCAAATTTAGCTTTAGAACAACCTAAATATAACTGATTTACTGTTCCATAGTGGTAAAATGACAAGGTTTTTTTTGCTGCCACCATGAATTTTAGGGATCAGTGTGGGCTGCACTGGGGGCTGAATGTAGCCTGCAGGGTGAATGTTTCCCACCCTACTTTCAAGCTTTGCTGCTCAGGACACAGAGATGCCCAGGAATCATTAGGTACCCAAATCTGCATTATTACACATTCAAGGCTCCCTCTCCCTCTTGACCCCCCCATGACTCATCCCTTTCCAAAATACATACATCACCAGGAACAGGGGAATGTATGGCCCTCCAGTTGTTATTGGATTGCAACTCCCCATCAGCCCTAGCCACCATAGTCAGTGGTTAGGGACTATGGGAGTTGCAGTCCAGCAACATCTAGAAGGGTCACACATTCCCCATCATGGCTAGAGGATGTATGATCAGGTCCTCTCAGGCTATTGATCGGTCAGTTTGAATTTCCCTCTCTGGTATCCATAGAAATACTTTTGTTTGTGAAATCTTTTCTTTGACTTTGGATGACTGGCAAAGAGTCAAGACTTGAATGTGCCTCCACCTGCAACCTCCTTTGGAGAGATACTCTTTGGATTCTGATAAGTAAGTTTTAGCTGGCTAATTTGATGTTTTGTTTTATTTTAAAAGCAACCAACTTCTTTCTGCTTGGTTCTTTAATAAAGAATATACTCAGTTGGAAACTGGAATTGAGCCTGAAGGTTGTCCTTATCCATGTGTTGAACTGTTTGATAAACACACTTACCTATTTTTTACGGAGTTTTAAGGAAGCTCTTTAAAAGAGCCTATCCACCTCCATATAAAAGCCATGTCTGGATTCTCCTGTGTTCTCGTTATGGGCTATTAATGCAAAGAATGCTAAAACCTGTACCTGCAGTTCCTGTATTCGTATATTGAAACAAACAAACAAACAAACAAACCAATCTGCATATACATTGTCTTTCTTTTGCTTTCTGTTTTGCACTAACAGCACATGTGATGCCTCCCAGACATTTTACAAGATGGTAGATGACAAAACAGATACCATCTTTTGTGGGCCCTTACTGAGGACAGATGGTAAGGCAGAGTAAGGCGGGCACATGGCAATGTCTTTCACTCACAACTCTCCAGTGTTTTCCATCTTTTTTCTTATCACAGAATCTCCATTAAGGAGAAAAAGAATATCTGCACAATGCCTTCTAACTGGTAGCGCTAGGATCCCTCCTACTGAAAGCACTTCCAGTAAAATATATTCAGCTGTTAAATACTGCTAGTGGGAGAGAAGAGAATTGGAGACCAAACACTGACCACTTGCTGCTAACTGAAAAGCAGCAGTAAAGCAGGTATCATTTTGTAACATGTCTTCTAACTGGGTGCTCTGTATATTGGCAAGCAGGAATACCAGTCTACTTGAGCCATGAAAACCTAACATTTCAGAAGCAACCTCCATTAAAGTATACAACTATTCTGTGACTCTATATATTTTATATTTTGATCTTTTGAATGTTTGTGGTACTGGAATTTGGGGGCAGTAAAGAAGAATTAGTAGCTTATCTCATGTACAGAAATGCCTTTTCCAATTAGAGGAGAATAAGAACTGTAGCTTTGCTCGGGATTTCCAAAATTCCAGAATGAAGAATGCAAATAAATTAGCTAGTATCTTGCATGTTGCATTTTATAGTTTCATAGTCCAGAGAATCTAAAATGTGTACAATTATGTTCATACACCTCTTGACTGTTCTTGCATTGCTTTCTGAGGACAGTGCCGCGCAACTGATTAATGAGTTAGGAATGTCCAGGTCAAGCAGTGGGAACAAAAGGAGGGCCTACAACAACAACAAAAGTTTTTTGGTTCAAGATTTGGGAGCCAATTATCTATAGTAACACATTTTTTTCTTCTGTGATCCCACTAGGGCACCCGTCTGGCTATGGCTCATATGCATATGACTGTTCATTTTGAAATGAATATTAAAACTGACTATGGTCATTTTTTTTTTTTTTTTGCTCTGTTTTCCTTTCCACTCTAGTTTCCTGGGTCTTTTTCCCCTATTTTGTACATGCTCAGGGAACATAGTTTACTTCTGACCTGAATTTTTGAATAATCTAGCAGAAATTTACAAAATGTTCTCAGTGCTCCCACCTTGAAGACCACCTACTTGTCACAGCCACACACATGCCTCTTTTCTCTGCATCCAGCTCTAGCCAATAATTGCACAATTTTCCTATAGAAAGTACCCACGATGGCAATGAGCTTTAAACCTTTATTATTCTTATATGAAAAGCACAAACAGGAGATTTTATTGGGCCAACTAAGCTCTATTTATAGTGGGATGTAAAAGTTAAAAGCAATCACTCCCTGGGTAACTGTTATGGAAATTTGCAGCTGGCGATTGCATTGATTTGTAGAAATTGTAATTGGAGAGGGGGTAAAACATGTGTGCCCAAGGGGAGAATTTCCATAATATAAAAGCTCCAGCAGTGGCTGCTGCTTTCAACTTTAATCCAAGACACTGAACTGGGAACAATAAAAATATATGTATTAAGAACCAGCCTGTTTAAATGTTTAAAAGTGAAATATACAGCTTACCCTTCACAGTGGGAAGATCTTGTGGGACCTGTCCCAGCCAAGCAACTCTACTTCAAAGGAGGTTCTGCCTCATACTTCTGTACACACATGACAGGTCAGGCCAAGAATCATACATTTCTGTGCACAACCTGTTTTACTTTGTTAGCTCTTAAGGTAGATGATTCCCATGTTTCCCTTTCAGTGCCTTCAGTGCATTGGCTTCTGCCAGGCTTAAATGGGACTAGGTTCAGCCCTGGAACCTGTGTTCAGTGCCAGGGCACAACTCTAGAATGTCTAAAATAGTAATTCAATAAACAAAAAACCTATGGTTTACAAAACAACGTTAAGGATGTACGCTTTTCCACCAAGCACCAAAAAGCGGTGAAATTGGGAGTTAAGGCTCACAAACCTTAATGCCACATCCTCCCTAAGGAGGCAGAAAGTACCAGTGAAATTCTCATTCTCCCAAAGTAGATAAACCATGAAGACAGGATGGAGAATAGGATATGCAGAGGTGACTGTGGGGTTGTGGAAAACTGATGACGAACAACTTAGAGCCACCTACTTCTTTTTTTGTTTAAAGCAGCCCTTCCCTAACCTGGTGCCCTCCAAAGGTGTTGGACTACAACTCCCATCATTCCAAGTCAGTATGTCCCATGGTCAGGAATTCTGGGACAGCAGGATGGGGAATGTGGGGCGGTGGCTCCAGGCAAGCCCCCACCCCACCCCACTTACCTGCTCCGTCGTCGCTGGGCCCGGGCTTGAACTGAGCGCCTTGGTCCCTCCTAGGCCCGCCGCCGCTGCCGCACGAACTGCGGTGGCGGCGGCTTCAGGCAAGCCCCCCAACTTCACTTACCTGCTCCTTCGACGGCGGGCCAGGGGTTGAACTGAGCACCCTGGCCCCACTGGAAGCAAGGCCACACCAGCGGCCTTGCTTCCGGGTGGAGCTGAGGGCTCAATTCAAACCCGGGCCTGCTGCCGCCGGAGCAGGTAAGCCCCCCTTACTGCACGAACTGCAGTGGCAGCTCCAGGCAAGCCCCCCCCCACTTACCTGATCTCTCGGGGATGAGCGCAGGCCGCACTCTCCCTGCTTCTCCCCCACTCCCTCCGGGGAATCTGAGGCGCATGCATTGCGTTATCAGATTCCCCATAGGGAAACATAGGGATTTTTTAAAAAAGAATTAAAAATTGATGGAATGGTCTTTTGAAAAAAGAAAGGCCATTCCATCAATGGGGAGGATAGGGCAACGCAATCCTACAACTGGACTGCATCGTTAGGCTCCCAATTCAGAGCTTTAAGTGTGCAAAAAAATGGTCGCCAACCCGGAAGCATTTCTGTGCCGGTTTGGAACAGGGATGCTTCCCCTTTTTGTCATTTAAAGTGACATCCTGCCCTCAATATTTCACCAATCTTCTTGAAATGTGCAGGGTATGTAAAACCAGCATTTCTTTCTGGCAGTACTCCGTTTCAGAAAGATTGGTGAAATATTTTTCATTTTAGGATGCTAGAATGACCCACCCCCCAATAACTCCTTTTAACATGGTGGAATGCTTTTTTTACTGAGCATCCTTAACACAGGGAACACTGCCGTGTTCCCTGTAATAAACTCAGCTCATGCAGAGTGTCTTCTCCCTCTCCACTGCGTAACCATAACACTATCCCAATATCTAGGGAGAAATGAGGTTGTTTCTTCATATCTTGTGAATGCCATATCTACTTCGTTCCTGAATGCTCTTATCATGGTTCCTATATATGTTATTGATCTCCACTTATCATCATAACAATAGCTCATTCATTAAAGCATGATCGTGGGAAAGACTTCCCTGACCGTACCAATTTCCTTACCTTGAACATTTTCTGCCCTCGAAAACTTTTAATACCTAATACAGAGTAGTGTAAACCATCTACTGCAGAATACCTATTCGTTTCAATGGTTGTGGCATAGAAGTCATACTTAATATTTTGAGCCAAATATAATGTATGATTTAACAACAAAAACAACAGGATAATCAGCAGGTCTGAAGCTCTGATCACAGCATCAAATTGGTGCGTATATAACCACATAGGGGCCATCTAGCCACATGGAAAGGAAGCATTTGCCTTTGATACTACTTCCCCATAGATTTTAGGTAAAACAAAAAGAGGGAAAGCAAGGCCATGTTTCTGACTGCCAAATTTGCCACCCTATGTGCAGAATGCTGAGCATAAAAAGTTGCAACAAAAGTACTTTCTCTGAGCATGTGTAGAGTGCATTTCCCACATCACTGAGAAATCCTTTCACATCTGGGATTAGGGAGCAGATTCCGAAATCAAATAGCATATCTTCCACATAAACATGAGCTCCAATAACTCTAATTTGAGACATTTAGCACTATTATGCTCAGATTATTATTGTTATACATTTGCACAGCACCATAAATATGCACGGTGTTTTACAATGTAAAAGAAGATAGGTATCTGCCATATAGCTTCGCACTAGCCTAAAACTAATTAGGAACTTGATGCATTTGAGGAGCACTTGTGGGCAGTTCCATTTAGACTATTCGTATGATTTATATCCCACCTTTCATATGAGGATTTAAGGTAAGTTACAAAAAAGCTAAAACATTAAAAATTAGTATCTCAACAGCATAAAATACAACTTTTAAAAATGTAAGTAACCAAAATTAACCTAAAACAATTAAATCTTTTGCCAATCATTAAGAAGCCATCCCTGCAACCTCCCAAATGCTAAACAAAACTAGTCTTAACTACTTTCCTAAGTAAATACAGAAAAAGCACTAACTGGGTCTCTTGGCATAGAATTACGTAAAAGTGGAGTTATTATAGAAAACACAGCCTTGCAAGCCCCAAACTGACAATATCTCCAAAACATGGGAAATACAAAACCAAACAGCTGATTTTAAAGGACAGTGCATTTATGTGTCTGTACATGTGTGTGCGTGTGCATATACTGTACATCAAGGTGAACAATGAACATTTACATGGACCTCAACAATTAAAATTCCTTGTATTGCTTGCTTTACAGCAGATCTGCCCTAAATATTATGGTAACATTAGAAAAATAGTAATAAAATAACTGTAAATAGTTCCCACAAAGTAATTAATGTTTTTGTTAATATTATTATTAAGAAGTCTCATGCTGAATCAGACCAAGGTCCATCTAGATGAGCACTCTGTTCACACAGTGACCAAGCAGCTGAAGTCCAGGGACCTCCAAGCAGCACATGTTGCAACAATGGTGCAATAGTCTTATATAAGAATACAGTAGTGTAAGGCTTATTACTCGAGAGCTGCCAGACCAATTTTGCTCATTCCTGTTTTAAACTGAAGCTTAAGCAGTGTAGACATACAGATAATTCTGAAAGTTCAAAAATACCAATTAATGTCCTCCACCAGTGGCATGACAGACAACCCTGTTCGGCCAATCAGTATGGCATGACGGCAGGCTCTGGGTGTAGCTGCATGGTTAGGCTGTTGCTGCCAGCAGGGAGAGGAAAGGGGATAGAGGTAGCCTATCAGGGTGCTGAGGGACAGGGCGGGGCTGTGCTGCATGAAATTTTTGGAGGGGGGATTCACTATGCATGAGCTACATTTACATTATTTATGCGCCCTTCTATGGTGAGGGGACTGTTGGGCCAAAAAGCTGGAAAGGAGAAAGAGTATTAGTGCCTGTGGTGACATAGGCTTTATACTAGTAATACAAATATTATTGTTGCAAATGTCAAAGATTTGTTTTGCTTTCTTAGAACATGTTCCTTTAAATATTAAATGAAATGAAAATACAAACTTGCATATAGCATGCCTTTTGCAAAAAGAGACATCTTGGCAGAAACTGTAAATGATTAACAGGACACAGGAAGTTTATTAAGATTAAGTGGAATACTACTGCTCAGAGTCCTCTTCCACTATACAGTATCTTTGCGTGGCTATCAGATGAAGTGGATTCTGAATAACAGATGCCGCTACTTTTGCAATGAAACATGTTAATGGCATCTGTATTTATATAGTCACATTATACACTTCAGCTCTCATCTTGTGTGATGTCAAAAATTACAGAGATAAGAACTCATAAGACCTACAGAATATTTACAGAGAAAATATTACATTCACTAGTAGGTGGTGGCATATAAATGGGTAATTTCAGTCTATTATGGCAGGTCTTTGCTCAGTAAAAGTTCACAAAAAGGACCATTGAGAAAGCTGCCACTTGTGTCCCGGCAATGCTTCCTCTTTGGTAACATTTATAAAGCAAATATTTCAAGAGGTAAATTGACTTTTATTCAGGGGATCCACCTTTGTTCAGACCCCATTTGTTCTCAACGCTTACCTAGTGCGCATCACAACAGCAGTTCCTAGCATTAATAAATCATTGATTCCAGTGTAAGTTATAAGTGGAATTGAAACTGACTTTCTACTCTATTAAAGGATATTGTGCTTTTTTCGTCTGTATATGCCACTATGTTCTGTCCACTACAATTTTCTTAGCACTATGCTTCTGTCTTTTTAAGGCTTGTGGCATTTGACGTATGTAGTGACTTACCACGTAGCTGAACCTATCAGAATTCAGCACTTATTCACTATAGCTTTTGCAGTGGGCACCATTTTTATCACTCATTTTTAAAAGTAAAATAGTTAATTATCACTTAAATGAAAGTGCTATAGCACTGTACCCCTATAATGATATTTATAATGATCAGCAAAATTCCTTTTCCAGTCACTGCCGTTTCAGCAATCGGAAAAAGAAAGCAACTGGAAAGGGGGATTTTTTTTCCTATTAAGAAGTGTGGTGTTATAATACACTTTTATTTATGTAGTATTTTGCTATTATTTAAATTTAAAAAAATATAGCCAGAAAAGTTTAAAATATTTTTTTAAAGCTGATAGAAATACTGAATGTGTGCTGAGCTGTGATAGGTTTATCTGCCCTATAGGTAATTGCCTATATCAAAACCACATCTCTTTAAAAAAAGAAAAAAGAGTAGCACTAAAGGCATCTACACCTGTGGAGATTGTATCACTCTTCTGTTATACTAAAGAAAAAAAGAGGGGTTATGCCGTTCAGTATCTATGTGACAGGCAGAAATTCAACAAGCATAGTATTTCCTGGCAAGAAGCCACAGTGACAAGTGATCTGCATCTGTTGAATTTTGCTTACTATGCAACTGTTGAAGGCACTGAGCCATTGTTAGGTAAAGAGCTGACAACCCTAGATAAAGAAAGCCTTGACATACTTTTAATTAAAAATAACCACACACACTTTTGACCCACCTCATCCTGCAGGCTTAGGGTGGGTTATAATATTTTAATTATGATATAAAGCGTTTTCTTAATGTATTTCTGTATGCTTGATTAATGTTTTATTAAGTAAAAAAATATTTCTTTGTTTTAAAATTTCCTTTGTTTTAACTATCTTGAGAACAGAAGATCAGTGTTTCCTTGCTAGAAATCTTTGTAGATAACGTCAAGAACTGCACATTTAAAAGCAAAACCTTTATTTCAATTAGCTTTTTAATCATATGCCTTCTACTGCACTGCATGGGGAAAGTAATAAACACACTATACCCTGGACTATGGAGAAGCCTCTTTGTCCAGCAGCAAAAAAGATGTTATTTAAATACTCTTCCTTCAGGCAAGTTTCCTCCTTCCTCAAAGATTTATGCCCTTGAATTTGGCATGCCTTCACTGCTTGTTGACGTATGTCAGATCAACAAAGCTTGAACATTGTCGCAAAATTAAGCTAAGGAGTGAGTGAGCGACAGACTGAGTGAGCTGCTTTGCTTTCTAGTTCAGAGGCAAAGTCATTAGAAAACTGGCTGATTCCCCAGAACCACAGAACACACACACACACACACACACAGCATAATACGCAACAGTAAAGGTCTGCAAATAGGATATTTAGTTAGCAAGGTTTATAACAAGGATGGGAAAGCTAAGCTTGAGGGCTGGATTCCATTTTGGGGACGCTTTCAGTGGCTGCATTCCAGTGGTGGGTGGGGCTGAAAAATACAAACCTTCTCCCCATCGATTGTTGCCAATTTATAGTAGCAAGTGTGTTCAGAATAAAGCATGAGCAGCATGTCTGCTCACAAATAAGCAGGACAAGCCTCTGCATGTCTACCCAGAAGGCAACTGGACAAAGTCTGCAGGACACAGCTCAAAAGGAAGCAGGACTGAATCACTCAACAGTACTTTCAAACAGCATTTCTACTCAAAAGTAAGCATGAGCATCATGTCTACTACTAAAAAGTAAGCACAACAAGGACTGAATCACTCACCAGTTTCTTTCAGTGGATCTGCCCCTCAGGGAAGTGCTCTTATCTCCAGTCAACAGATGATTGGAGGTAAGGGTTCCCCCCTGACAAGCACTGTGAAAGGGAGCCTTTTCCATGCTAGGCAGGGGAAAGCTCTTATCTCTGATCATCTGTTGATTGAAGATAAGAGCTTTTCCCTCAGTGGCAGAGGGGGCAGGGCCAGAGAAAGGAGCTGCCAGGCAGGGAACTTCCAAGTGAGCAGGCTGGAGGTTCCCCATCTGTGGTTTATAAGAATAGCAGAAAGAGCCTTGTGGAACATTAAATACAGACTAATGTATTTCATCAAAAGCTTTCATAGGCTTATACACTTATACAATGTTTAAATGTATTTTTGAACTGCTTTTATTTCATGCATTCCAACTAGGGACAGTCCCTATTTTCATATATCTGTCCATGGTAAAACACTGTCTCTTCCTTGTTTCTATTTTTCAGGTTAGTCAGCCAAAATCTACCCTGGAATAAAACGTTCTATTAGAAAAGTGTAACGGTCAGTTTACTAATACATACCTTGTTTTAGGCTACATTGTTGTGTGAAAGAAAATGAACAGAACGTAGAGGTCAAAAGATGGGAGAAGAGCCTTTAGCAATGTGCATGGGAGGCATGTGTATGCTCAGGTAGTGATCTGAATGGTACAAATACACAAATGTCTCCATTTCCATCCATGAAATGTCAGAAATTCAATATTTTAACATTTAGATATCGCCTTATTTGCTAAAAAAAACCACACACTTGAAGGTGGTGATTATACCCAGCGGTCACACCTATATATCTGAATACTGAACAGTCCTATATGGAGCCATAGGACAGTAGAACAGCATGAATTCAGTGTACAAGAAACCTCAGGTTTGAGCCCAGGCGTGAGCTGGAGAAAGTTACACACCAACAGCAGATACACAGTAATGCTATATAGCCAACCAGATTGGCTTCGTTCAGGTAACTGGCCAATGGCTTTAATAAAGTAAAATGGCTTTAATTTGGGTAAAGCAGCCTCCTTTACCCAAACAGGTTGCAGCAGTATCTCCCACACAACGCAAGTATGCATTTTGTAGACTTGTCCACAAACTTCCAAAGTTCCCACCATGTGGGCTCTCCCGTACCTCACAATGCCAGTCTGAATGTCTGCATCTCATGCATGATCTTGCCATTGGAACATGGGGCAGGGCAGAGATCCTAACAGTTTAATGTCCCTATGCAAAAACAGCAGGCCAAATGGACTATTTCTAACTTGATTAGATCTTGAAATGTATACAAGATCAGGTTAAAGACTGCCTCAAAACAAGACGAGGTATTGCTGGAATTTCTGTTTGCAGGTCAATAAGCATAGCATTCTTTTTCTGACAATTGAACTAGTTTCCAAGCAACATGCTTGTGATGAGATATTGAGCCAAGAGCCTAAGTTATTGTGGTCATTAAACATTCCAAGGTACTTTCCACGAGAGTAAACCTATTATTCCCTGTGACTTGGCTGAAATCCCAGTTTGGATACTTGAATTCTGCTTACCTGAGTTGCTCTTGTTTAGTGGGATGTAGCATTATTCTCTTACTATTGTAAATTATGGGGCATCATTATAGATTTGTTTGTAGCCATCACAGCCTGGAATGGATGCCTTTCAATAAAGTGGGAGTCTATAATTTAGTTCATATATCTCAGATATGGGAACCGAGGGAGAATGCATTGCCTAAGGATAACTAGTGAGTTTATGGTTGCAGTGGGATTTGAATCAAGTACATCTCAGAGTATCGCCTTAGGCAAGATGCACACATACAGTTTAAGGTGACTCTTTCTTCAGGCGTGTTTGTAATACAAATATAAAATCTGTAATTGTCAGAATGCTAATTCACATTAGTTGACTGTGATCTGTTTGCTACCAAACTAAAGACATGCTAGAAAATCCATGGGCATGAGGCAGCAGAATATCCACCACAACCAGAGATATCTGGTATGGTGTAGTGTCGAAGGAAGTTACTCCGGAAGCGAAAATCTCGCTTGAGCCCTGTAGTACACTATTTGTAATGTGGATTAGCATTTTGCTCCAACTCCTTGATAATTTTAGTTGTGCTTTCCAGCCCCCAGCCCCCTTTTAAAGAAAAAGTTGCTCCAAGTTTTGATATGTTATTTTAGTTTCCTTCATGCTATGTATAGCTATTCAATGAATTAAAAGCTGACCCTAACCACCTTCAATAGTGTACCTGAAACATAAAGTCAAAATGACATTCTTTCGCCTTACGTGTAGCCCTGAATTTTTCTTAATGGCACAAATGCAAGGAGTCTGGGAAATGGCATCCTCTGGATTCTGCAGCCCAAAGTGATTCCTTCATGCCACTCCATGAATTTATGATAAAAGTGGAGCTATCTTTAATAGATCTGGTCTTGCCTCTGTAACTTGTCCGCTTCATCCAGATCATGTTTCCATTTTCCATGTCTGCTGTGCTAAAATGGCACGAAACAGAAGGTGTTAAGAAGTACTTTATGTTTCAAAAAGCAGGATGCTGAAGGAATGCGGATTTTAGTCATGTGAGTGCGCCTGTGATTGTATCTGTGTCTTATAGCAATCCTTCTACTTCAAGTCTTGATGTGATGCATGTAGGCCACAGACGGTGGCTGTGTTCATCTGTGCAAAAGCACCTGTGCAGACAAGTGCTTATACAGCTCAATCGAATGATTTTAGAGTATTACAAGGTCATGCAACTTTTGTAAGATTGAAATGTATAAGCATCCATACCAGCAGCAACATGACTCAGTTCATTTTGTCATATTTACCTTGAGACAAATTTTTTCTCTAACTCCAGCAACAGACCACCTACCCTTGCATTTCTCTTATTTCACCAAGTGGGGGTGGTGGATTGTACCTTGCCTGGGGCACCAAAATATCTTGAGACGGCCCTAGTAGGCTCTGATACTCTTTACTGCTCTGGAACCAAACTGTTGTGATGCCCTTAGTGCTTTGGTTCCCGGTCTTTTTTAATACAAAAATAATATGCAGGTACTGTATAACCTGGCTATGATCTTATGTTGCTGCTCTTATCTTTATACAAATTTTCTGTCCCTTATATATAAATCCAGATAATGGTAACCAGGATAAAGTGGGCCAGCATTTGGACTAATAAGCAACAGAAAGTTCTGCTTTGTTGCTATTGCTTTCAGTCTGAAAATCATCCTCAGTTATTTATTACAGATTCATTTTCAGCACCTTAAAAAATACTTGAAATAATTAGCTGCTATTATTAGTATTACTATTATTCACAGTATACCATTTTTAGCTGGATATTCTGTGACAACTGCAGGTTTAACTTGAATGATGCTTTCCAGATAGATAATTATATCGGGGATAGCTCAGATGGTGTGGTCAGTGAGTTAGAGCCAGACATCCTGAAGAGTGAGGTTGAATGGGCCTTAAGAAGCATTGCTAATAACAAGGCAGCAGGAGACGATGGTATCCCAGCTGAACTGTTTAAAATATTGCAAGATGATGCTATCAAGGTGATGCATGCCATATGCCAGCAAATTTGGAAAACACAAGAATGGCCATCAGACTGGAAAAAATCAACTTATATCCCCATACCAAAAAAGGGAAACACTAAAGAATGTTCAAACTATCGGACAGTGGCACTTCTTTCACATGCCAGCAAGGTAATGCTCAAGATCCTGCAAGGTAGACTCCAGAAATTCATGGCGCGAGAATTGCCAGATGTACAAGCTGGGTTTAGAAAAGGCAGAGGACTAGAGACCAAATTGCCAATATCTGCTGGATAATGGAGAAAGCCAGGGAGTTCCAGAAAAACATCTATTTCTGTTTTATTGACTATTCTAAAGCCTTTAACTGTGTGGATCACAACGAACTGTGGCAAGTTCTTGGTGGTATGGGGATACCAAGTCATCTTGTCTGCCTCCTGAGGAATCTGTATAACGAACAAGTAGCAATGGTAAGAACAGACCACGGAACAACGGACTGGTTTAAGATTGGGAAAGGAGTACGGCAGGGTTGTATACTCTCACCTTACCTATTCAACTTGTATGCAGAACACATCATGCGACGTGCTGGGCTTGACGAATCCAAGGCTGGAGTTAAAATCGCAGGAAGAAACATTAACAACCTCAGATATGCAGATGACACCACTTTGATGGCTGAAAGCGAGGAGGCGCTGAGGAGCCTTATGACAAAGGTGAAAGAAGAAAGTGCAAAAGCTGGGTTGCAGTTAAACCTCAAAAAAACCAAGATTATGGCAACCAGCTTGATTGATAACTGGCAAATAGAGGGAGAAAACGTGGAGGCAGTAACAGACTTTGTATTTCTGGGCGCAAAGATTACTGCAGACGCTGACTGCAGCCAGGAAATCAGAAGACGTTTACTTCTTGGGAGGAGAGCAATGACAAATCTTGATAAAATAGTTAAGAGCAAAGACACCACACTGACAACAAAGGTCCGCATAGTTAGAGCAATGGTATTCCCTGTAGTAACCTATGGCTGCGAAAGCTGGACCATAAGGAAAGCTGAGCGAAGGAAGATAGATACTTTTGAACTGGGGTGTTGGAGGAAAATTCTGAGAGTGCCTTGGACTGCAAGAAGATCAAACCAGTCCATACTCCAGGAAATAAAGCCAGACTGCTCACTTGAGGGAATGGTATTAAAGGCAAAACTGAAGTACTTTGGCCACATAATGAGAAGACAGGATACCCTGGAGAAGAGGCTGATGCTAGGGAAAGTGGAAGGCAAAAGGAAGAGGGGCCGACCAAGGGCAAGATGGATGGATGATATTCTGGAGGTGACAGACTTGACCTTGGGGAAGCTGGGGGTGGCGACAGCTGACAGAAAGCTCTGGCGTGGGCTGGTCCATGAAGTCACGAAGAGTCGGAAACGACTGAACGAATAAACAACAAAAATGAATAGGAGTAAGACTTCCATAATTCAAAGCAGCTCATGCTTTGGTGTAGTTTAATCTGTGATACATCTTGCTATTGGCAGTTAGGAGTAATTGCTTGAGTGTAGCAGGCTATAATAAATTAAGTGTAATGTTTGCAAAGCCTGCAGTTCTGCCATCTGGTCACCAGAATGTTTCTGTTATTACTTTGCAAATAAATATTAATAGTGTTAAAATGTAGTGAACTTTAATACGCAATCTGCCTAATCTCCAAACCCATGTATTCAACACTTCTTGAAAAATTGAAATAATGTTGACTTTTTGAGTGTGCATTTTCTTGCAGCAGTTAACTACATGATTCCTGACTTATACCAACTGTACGAGCATAGCAACACCCTTTCACCAGCTCAAAGAGAAAGACTGGGCAGAGCTATGGTCATGAAGAAAAAGGAATGGAAATTAGTCTGAATCCTATGTTCATTCTAGGGTAGGGTGACCATATGAAAAGGAGGACAGGGCTCCTGTATCTTTAACAGTTGCATAGAAAAGGGAATTTCAGCAGGTGTCATTTGTATATATGGGGAATCTGGGGAAATTTCCTCTTCATCACAACAGTTAAAGGTGCAGGAGCTATACTAGAGTGACCAGATTTAAAAAGGGCAGGACTCCTGCAGCTTTAACTGTTGTGATGAAGAGGAAATTTCCCCAGATTCCCCATATATACAAATGACACCTGCTGAAATTCCTTTTTCTATGCAACTGTTAAAGACACAGGAGCCCTGTCCTCCTTTTCATATGGTCACCCTACTCTAGGGTCTGTCTGGCCTGCAATAATAGCATAATGTTAGGCCTGGAAAAGAAGTGGCATAGCTAACTCACTAATATTGTTCAATAAATGCTGTGATAAATAAATAGGTTCAGTTGTGTCTCTGTCCTTGTGACAATTAGCAGACAGGGAGCCTCCCAATTCTTGTCACTCACCACAGATGTCTTTTCAGTGGGAATCTCAATGAGACAGAGGATAGAGTCTATAGTGGCAGAGTTGGGATGATCATGGGGTGGGGTGGGGTGGGGTGGGGTGGGGTGGGGGGAAGAAGCCACTGTGACTTCTTACCTCACCCCCACATGTGCATGACCATTATTTGCATAATTACCCATGATGGAGGGCAGGTTGCCTTGTCCGAATCCAGCATAGTGTGTGGTGGTGGGTGGCTTCTTAACTATCCTACAATCCCTACTACAAGCCATGGGTTGCAGCATGAGTAACAAGCCACCTCTGCTGCACATCATGTCAAGTTCAGACAACTCAGCAACCCATGCAAATGACGGTGGCGCTTCTCTCCCCCCTCCCCCATGATCATCTAAATCTGGCTATTTTGACCACAGCCTGAAGTATTAAGGGTGTGGTGAGAGGGTGCTAAGTAGCAGTTACTGCTGATGGGATAAAACCAAGTTGTCTAACTGTGATATTAGGGCTAGATCAACCCTACTGCTTTATAGCAGTATTGAAGTGCACTGATTGATTGATTGATTACATTTTTATACTGCCCAATAGCCAAATCTGATAACTGTTGGGGCACAATACCGCTTTCATAGTATTATTTCCTGCTTTTTATTCCACATCCATGATGATTTGACACAAGGTATAGATCTGGCCTAAAGATGAAGACTTACATTGCAGACTGAGAATTGTAGATGCTACTGATCAACATTATTCAACAATAAATGTTGTAGAATGTTGATCTGTACAAATCAACATTCTACAACAATAAATGCCTGCACTGGCTTTTGAAATTGATCAACAACAAAAATGGGATGGTGCCACAAAAGGAAAAAAGAAGAAACTCTAGATACCAAGAGAAGATTTGTTTGTGGGCCCAGTACATTTTGGAAATCCTTCCTCAGGAAATTCTTCCAATAGGAATAATTGGAGTGCCCCTTTCATTGGTGGATCATTGTTGACATCTTGCCCCTGAGGAAGGGTTTCCAAAATACATTGGGCCTATAAATAAATGTTTTTTGGCTTTTGAAATTGAACACAACTTTTCAAACTTTACCTTTTTAGCCCTGAGAACTATAAATTGGAGTTTGTTTGCTTGAAATGAGAGTGATATTGTGGGCATGACATGCATAACTTGACAGCTATGCCTCCACTTTCCAGTTTTAGATTGCCTTTCTCTGTTGGAGAAGGCAAAGCAATCTCCTTGTGCATAGATATAAATACAAATAGGTATCACTGGTAAAGAGCTATAATAAAATACATACCTAACTATGCTTTCTTAATCATCTGTACACACAAAGAAAGTGAACAGCATATAGTCCCCAAAGCTTCCCAAACAATGAAGTATTGTACCCTGAGATGTAACATATAAACAAGGCTTTACCAATTAGATTTTCATGAGTTATAAAAACAGGAAAGACACAACAAAATATAGCAAAATAAAGTAATTAAACCATAGACTGTGAGATGTCAGTGTAATGACTTTCATTTTTCATAAAACTAAAAAGATTTCATTTTAAAATGCAGCATTGCACTTATAGTAAAAAAGAAAAAAAGACAGGTGCTTAGATAAATCTAAAATCAACTTTTAGTTGTTTGTAGTTTTTGATGTCTTAATGAACTCACCTCTCCTCCAGTGCAGGGGAAATGACCAGAGTATCTTGAAGTGCAAATTGCCCCTTTCTTGGTTATGTCATCATCCAGCCCAAAGGTTGCTGAGCAGTTAGTGGAAAAATATTTGTAAGGCTTCCATGATTTCCCAAAATCCTGAGATCTTTCCAAGACCATAGCTGCTGGTCTTGGTGACTTGAACAACATGATTAAGTGAGTGAAATAAAACTCAGTTTCCAAGTTTAGTTGGATCTTCTCCTTGTGCACCCCTTGTGCTGATTGCCACCATGTATATGGCAACTTGAAGGAAGAGTCAACCATAGCAGAGGGTGGGTGAGCTTGATGGGAATGCATAGAGTTGCATTTGCTACACTTAGGCCATGTGCATATGAGGTCTACATTCTCGCTGTAGGAACAGTAAAACTCTGTGGAGTTGCCCCCGCAGTTTGTATCTGTCCACAATTTACGTCCATACCCTAGGTTTCCCATTCGAGGATTGCATGCTTTCTCACAGTGGGACCCAGTTCCAACAGTGCTGCTCAATCCTAGGTGGGGGAAAAGTGTAATAATTAAAAACTGAACAGATTATTACCTACAAAATGCACCTAATTCACAGTGAAAATGCTGACTCTCTCATAAAAGAAGCCAGGGTTCAATTCTGGCTTGACCTACACAGAGTGTAAGACCTTTGGCAAGCTATTACACTCACAGCCTTAGGACATTCCTATAAGATGGGAATAATGATACTGACTTCCACAGGGTTGCTTTAAGGATTACTGAAATAATTTATGTGAAACACTATGAACATTTGAAATGTGCTATATTATTATTATTAGTAGTAGTAGTAGTAGTAGTAGTAGTAGTAATATATTTATTTATTTATTACTCACCTCTCCCTCTGGATCGAGGCAGGCAACAACATCAATATCGTGCTGGTATTAAGAATGGTGTGTCTACAAAGCTCTTGAAAGAGGCTGTTCACAATGTAATTGGATTATTTCCTATAGGCTCTTCAGAAGCAGAAGTATTGACAAATTTCACATATGACTACCACGTATAACCATCTTCCTTCACTCCCCAGCTATTACTACCAAAAATATTTAATAAGAGGACCTCAAACCTATCTCAAAAGCACAGGTAGTGTCCAGATCATTTAATACTCCATGCCTTGGGCAGCCATTTTCTTGAGTGGTGACTCATAGATCCCTGATGAATAATGTAATGATCCATGAATATATCTTTGAAACAGATGCATTTCCAATTAAAGAAGGCAGATTTAGTTTTCCAGACCTTATTCTATACCATCAAACCTATTTGTTGACTTGTACGAAATTTTTGTCTTTTCCAGTCCGTTTAGATTTTCCACTTTGGTCAGTTGTGGAATCCTTCTGTTTTACCTTCTTCCCAAATGGATGGCATTAGGCTCTTGGCATATTAGAACAGATAACCCTCCACAAATTTGGCTGTTAGAGAGGTGTGGTTTATATTATCACGTCAATTACAGTTTGATCCATTCTCTCATGCTAAACTGACTTTATGGGGAAATCCAGATTTAAAAATTGGAAAGAGAATATTTTTGTGGAGGACATGGGCAGACAGGATGATTTTCACTTTGGACCAATTAGTGAGTCCGGACGATGAGTTTTTGACATTTCCTGAATTAAATATAATGTATCAACTATGGCCAAATGACAATACTTGCAACTGCAACACTTGATGAAATACAGGTTTGGTCCAGCTGTTTTACAGCCTCAGAGCCCCTATTGTTACTGGAAACACTTATAACAGCTGAACAAGCATATCAACCCACGATCCATGTATATAGTTACTTGTTATCAGTGAATAATGATATCTGGGGTCTAAGACAGGGATAGAATAGAGAATTGGAGCGTCCTATTTTGCCTAATCAATGGATTGTTGTTTTAGCATCTGTACTTGAAGTTTCTATGAATCTTAGGCTATGCCTTTTTCAGCAAACCCCCCCAAAAAACTTGTTTTGTGTGTATTGAACTCCACAACACTTATTTAACAACTACTTTTATCAACTACTTTTTATATTGTCTAACAATACAACTTTACATAGTATTAATTTTGAACTGCAGCAATGTTCTTTTGGAATTGCTTCCCCGCTCCCCCATCCCTGGAACTGCACATTTTGTGAATGGTTGCACATTTTTAAAAAGCCCCATTAGCATCAGTGAACAGGTCCACTATTTCTGGTAGATGTGGTGAATGAGATAAGACCTCTGATATATGTATAGGTCTACCCCTCTGTTGTTTCTCAGTGGGTAGACCTAGTGTCTGAACACATTCTTTCCACTGACAATTTAAACCCTCAATTTGTTGTCTGACTCCTTTCACCCCTGTAATGGCCCTTCAGCTATATACACACACGAACAACTCCCTCTTGCCCTTAATATATCATACTGCTGCTACAATCACAGCCCCATCTACAATTCCTTAAAATACCAACACAACAGGGGGCTGTCTAAATGTTGTCTTTGCCCCCACATTGGCTTTGAATCATCGCTGCGTCGGTTATATGATGCAGCTGCCAAAGAGATGGTGGGGCAAAGAGATGATGATGCACAGTGGAAAAGTTGGGGACTTACCCTGATTTTTCCTGCCAGAGTGAGGTCAGCATGGCTCTTCCACCATCTGTCCTCGCTGTGGTGCCACACTGGGGGGGGGGCATTCTCAGCAGAAGGCGGCCACCCATTGGCCGCCAGAAGCTGGGGGTGGGGTGAGCCCAACAAGCCGAATGGCTGCCAGAAACCCCGTGCTACCTCCTTTCGTCTAAATAACTCGCCGCCACCCTGCAACAGTGATACCGCTGGGTTTGATGGCAGAGCAGCGCTAACTTGGTGCCGTGAAAGTAGGGCCAAGGAGACTGGATAACAACACTGGACTACACTGCAGAGTTGTATTACCCTAATCTAACAACCCCTGCCTCCAAAATATGAGGGAAAATTACAACAGCTGGAATTGTTTAGCTTGGAAAAAAGAAGGTTAAGGGGAGCCATGGTAGCATACAAAATCATGCATGGTGTAGAAAACGTGAATAGGGAGACATTTTCTTCCTTTTACATTAAACTAGCACCCAGGGTCATCCCATGAAGCTGAATGGTGGAAAATTCTTTTAAGTATTATTTATTTATTTTGTTAGTTCGTTCATTCCCATATCACCCAATTTAAACAGCTAAACAGTTACAATAAAATACTGGACCTGATAAAAACAACTGACATAAATACCCCATCATATGCCAACAAAGTATGTTTAGGGTCAGGATATAAATATAATAAAACAGAATACTTTAGGTTGAAGAGTAAAATGGACCCATCCCAGCTCAAATGCATAGAGCACACTTATACCAAGAAAAGTAAATAAATACAACTGTAAAAGTCACATAATAACATTGAGCCCTTTTCAAAGTGCTGTACAAACATTAACTAATCTGCACAGCTCTCCTGAGAAGTAAGGAAATAAGTTATTATCATGTGTCTTATCAGCTAGACCTGCCATGGATTGGCCTAATTTATATGCTGGCTGCTAAGATTCTTCAGTGTTATTATGCAATGTAGTCAGGTTACCTGCTAAATAAACAGGTGAATGTTTATTGCAGCAGCTTTCTCCATATTGTTTTATAGTGTTCTTTAATTAAAACAAAAAACTGAAGTAGGAACTAAACCTGCCTCTTATAACTCAAGTAAAAAAACATGCATATTTTGTGAGTCTGAACAGGTACAGCATACAGTGTGCATTCTTGGGCACAATTTAACTTTTTGAGAATCTTGGCTTTAGTTTTGAAAACCAAACACCTAACCCTTTGCAAAGAAAAGTTTGCAAATGTGACAGATCAGTCTCAACATCCCTTCCCCAACCCACGCATGATACTGAAATTTCCAAAGGGATACTGAATCAGATGTTTGTTGTATCAGGCAAATGTAATATTTTTTTCAATTCCATACATATTCCCATTTACTTCATGTCCTGTTAGGATCTTCTATTTAGCTTCCTTAGTGGTGGTGGGTTTCACTGCCATGGAGTCAAAGAGAAGCTTGCATGTGGGAATTGATTTAGCTTAAGATAATGCAGTATATACGACATTGCTGTGAAATCTGGTTTTAAGTGTGGTACAAGGAAGAAAAATTGAGTGAAACATACAGGCAACTCCATTTTGTACTTTGTGACATTTTTCTGGCATTGTATATTATCTGTCACTAGAACATTGCAAAAAGCCAGCTTAGAAAGTAAGTATTTTACACTGCCAACCACAGGATCATAAAAGGCATTTTCTGTTCTCAGAGAGGTGCCCTTCTTCGTGCTCACTCTCTAGCTCTCTTTTTCCCTCTCGTTTGATATTTATGGTTAACTGAACACTACCTCCCAGCCTATATACTATACATACCACTGAACAGAAATCTGTAGTATTGGACAAGAGCACACAAGGTACAGCATGACTCACCTGTAAAACATTCAGGGCTAAATCATATGCTTCCTGTTAAAGTATTTTTCAGCCAAAACTTACTTGCCTTTGCAATATTTCATTCACTATTTTACAAATACGGCATCCATATTAAAAGCTAATAGTAAGATTTTTTTTTAAAAAAAAAAAAGTTTAAACACTGGAAATAGTTAAAGGATATACTGTAAATATTGTATTACTTCGTTTATGGTTAGGTATGTGCATCTAATAATCTGCAAAGCTTTTTAAAAATTTCTGTGAAACAGGCTTCTTTTCCCATCATTAACTACTGTGAATGTTACACTAAACAATAATACACTGATAATCCCTATCCTCTCCCCAGTACTGAGGTTGCAACTCCTTCTCTGCATTGAGTGTAGCTAAAATTGAATTACTTAGTGATTAATAGAAGTTAGCTAAAATATTTTAACAGGTGGAAAAAGAAGGCCCAGTTCTATCTGCTGTACACCAGGCCAGGAATCTAGAAGCTACTAAGCATCCATTTCTGGCATAAGGGTATGAATGAATGTTAACTTTTTGCTTTGTATTTCATCTTCTCCTTGCTTTAGGCCCATTCACATTAGGGAAGGCATTTTTTTGATCTGAATGACAATGGTGCAGACACCATGGGATGGCAGTTGTAAGAATCATTCCAGGTATACATCACATTGTAGATCTTAAATGTGTGTGTGTGTGTGTGTGTGTGTGTGTGTGTGTGCATAAACAATACTAGCAGTATGAAAGAATGGAGTTCAGAGTGTTCCCAGAGCAAGATGTGAATAAATGAAATATATGTAGAATAAATAAATAAAAACTTCTATCTGTGCTGGGGCATAATTGTTTTCTGCAAGGTGTTATCTGGTCCTCCTGTCTAGCTCTCATAGGTAGGAAAACATTCAAAGCAATGTGGCTGCAGGAAGGTTGCTTTCTCAAATTTTAAAGCCACAATTTACAGTTTCTATGTACAAATTGTCAGCATGTGACTTCCATGATTTGATATAGGTGAAAAGGACATAAATTCGTCATAGATGCAGTGAATTCAGGACTATTCTTGCAAGGAATCCAAAGCAACTTACTTGGTCCTCCTTCTCTCCATGTTATTTTCACAGCAACCCTGTGAGGTAAGTTAGGCTGAGTCAGTGACTGGCCCAAAATCATCCATTGAGCTTGAGCTTCACAATCCTACTGAAATCAGTGGGATAAGTTAGGCATGGCTAACTTACATCCGATAGATTTCAATGAGACTGAAGAATGACTAACTATTGCTCCAACCCAATATATTAAGTTATTTAAAAATAATAAATAAATAAAACTCCTCCCAGTAATTTAGATACTACCAAAGAAAATGTCAAATAGTTTTTCATAGATAACCAGTTATTACTTATTATTTCTTATACTGATTTTTCTCCACTCCTATTTTGAAGTCTGTCTTTGTGTCTCCGTTGCACTGCACTTGACTTTTTAACACTTTCTTCTGAAGTCATTGAAGGGCCATCAACTGTTTGGAAAGCGAATGTTGTTATCTCATTTCCCTCGGAGGCATTTAAAACGGGAGGGAGGGAGGGGGAGAGAGAGAAGCTCTCCTGATCTGAGTTTAGAATCCTTTTGCAGGTAACAAGAGACGCTTCGACAGGCATCCAAAAGCCTGCAGCTCTGTTCCAACAGGTAATTGTGTTTTTAACCTGTTGGATGTTTTTTTGTGGTTTTAATTTTTGTGAACCGCCCAGAGAGCTTCGGCTATTGGGCGGTATAAAAATGTAATAAATAAATAAATAAATAAATAAATAAATAAATAAAATTCAAGGCGAGAAGTGGGATGCTGGGGGGAGGGGGGATACTCTAGGGTTTACCTGCAGGTTAACTTTGGTCGCCGTGAGCGGTTCCTCAAAGCAAATCCAATTCGACTAATAACAGACCTGCAAATAAGGGAGCCCAAAGAAACAGGATGCGAGGAAAACACGCGCACACACACACACACACACACACGGACGGACGGACGGACGACGACGACACAGCCCAACTCTGAGGCACCAACCTGCAACCACGGCAGAGCAGCCCAGCAATACAAGGTGCCAGAAGGGACTCCCCATGGTGGCGCTCCTGGGCAAAGGGCATGGAGTCCAGGGCCGACGGCTGCCCGCTGGATCTTGCACCTACTGGCCGCTAAGGGCAGCGGCGAGGCTGCATCGCCACACGCCCCCGCGGTGCTCCAGGCGGAGGACCCTCCGAGCCAAGGCGAGCCTCGAGCCCTGCCGCGGGCATCTCCCCCACGCCTGGTCGTTGCCGCCGAGAACCGGCCCGGCTGCTGAGTCGGTTTCAGCGCCCTCCTCCACGACACCCGGGAGCCCTGGCCAGGTGCATGGAGAAGAGGCGCCGCCGACGCTACTCTCCCGCCGCTCCCGGCTTGTCTTCTTGTGCCTGATGACAGCCCTGAGAGGGGAGTGGCGGCGGCGGCGGCTCGTAGTACTGCAGTGGCAGCGCCTCAGTAGCAGCGCCTCAGTAGCAGCAGCAGCAGCAGCAGAAGGCAAGGCCGGGCTGCTCCCCACCCCCCTCCACCCCCTGAGGGAGAGGCGGCGATGTGGGGAATACAGGCCGCCTTTCAGGTCTCCCCTCACGGCCCCCCTCGCTCTCCGGCAGCCACAGCCACCTTCGGAGCCCTCAGCTTCTGCCCTCTAGGACGACGGGGCGGCGGAGGGAGGGGAGGATGGCCCCAGCCGGAGGAACAAGCGCCGCCGCCGCCGCCGCCGCGCCCTATCTCACAGCATTCCTCAGATCCACTGACTTTTTCCCGCTGTCACATCGCGGCACGCCAAGGTGCTTCAGATTGACAGACAGCCCCAGCGCTGGGAAGATGGATTCTCGCCTCTCTTCCCTTTGTCCCCCTTACCCGGCCATCTCCCGTCCCACATTGGCTTCTCCCCCAGCCTTACTATTCCCTTCCCGCCACAGCTTGCTCCTGGGGTGACTGACCGCTCTTTTTGCCCCCAGCCCACTCAAGTGTTGTGTCACTGCCGCCATCTTCCTTGCAGGCAGTTTTGCCCTAACCATCCCACAAGAAGAAGAAGGAGAAGGAGGAGGAGGAGGGAAGGTCTTTTACCTGAGAGTTGCTCTCCCCTCTCCCTTTCCAGCTCTCTCCCAGATCCTATCCCTAATCCACTTCCCATAGATACTGATAATCCTATCTATATCTCAGTGATGGCTCTCCCTCCACAAGCCTAAATTTAATGCTAACCATTTCCTCCAGTCTGCCTCACTCCGAAATCAACATCAGAGGCTCTGCTTGTGTCTTAACCTGTCAAAGGAACTAGGGTGGTGGACACAAAGCATAAACCTCAGTAGTGGCCCTCACTTGATCTCCACCAAGCCCCATCATTACCTGTTTATCTGAGTGTACAACTGAGTTAGGACTTTATTGGCTGCTGTTGTATATATCTATATCTATATGGTGCTATCTGGTTTTAATTATTAATTTTGATTTTATCATTTTTTATTATTGTTTTAATGTGTTTTGTGGTTTAAATTTTTTTTGTAAGTCACTTTGCACAGCTTTGCCCTAAAAGTCAGCTTATAAATCTTTTAAATACATAAATTAATCTGTTGCTCCCTCTTCAACCATACTTTGTTTTCTTTACCTGTCAGTTCATCCCAAGTGTTGTTACAAAATAATCTCACAGTCACTCATAATCTGTAAATTACTAAAGCATATATGTTTTTAGCCAATTTACCCCCTTAGTTTAAGTATCAGTAGAAGATGTTAAATTACCCCCATAACTGCTGTCTGTACATGAAAAGCTGTTGTATGCAACAGCTCACTATGCAGATTGCGGAATTCTCTCTACCTGGCTTCCAACTTTAGTTGTTGTATGCTATGGACCACCATAGGGAATAAAGTGATTACCATGTTGAGTCTCCTTAGTATAGCTCACAGTTTTCTAAAAATGAACTGGGAGGCTGTGAATGGATGAGGCTGTGGTGTGGGTGGAATGGGTCTGAAGCACCTTCCAAGAGTGGAGGTCTGCTTATGGAATGTGCCTCCACCCAGTTTTCAGAATCCCACCCTGCACCACAGCATACCCTACTCACCATGCCCCACTGTCCATCTGTATAGCACCTGGGTTTGCTGAAGGAGCTGCTGTGGGGAGGAGAGGGTGGGGAAGTCTGCTTCCATCAGCCCAGTGGCACACACTAAATCTTGATCCAACACACCAAACCCATCTTTACAAAGTGAAATCACATAATAGCAAAGGAGCTCCTTTTCAAGCTTATTAAGGCTTTGCATTAGTAATTTATGCCATGGTAAGTACCTGATCTTTAGGAAATGAACTGCACTGAAAGCCAAATGTTAGTTTCTTCCTGAAATAGCTACTTCTCAAATATTATGTTACAATACAGTGCTAAAATAAAACACCACACATATGAAGTTGGGTATATTTCTGGCATTTATAAGCATGGAAGTCAAATTTCATCTACTTTTGTTGCACACTGTGGAATCTGCATTTGTGCTTCCAATGTTTTCTTTTGCATTTGTTTGCATCTAGTGTTACTGGCTGACTGAATGCCAACTAAAATGTAGCTATGAGTGACTGCCATTCAACTTGATATTATGTTGAAATAGTTATTAGGAGCACTAGCTTGCTAAATTCATATGACAGAGCCAGGTTTCTTTGGAATATGGAAAGCACTCAGCAATACATGACTGGAATTGTCAAAAACAGTAGCCAGCAAGGAGGAGATTAGATATGTAGTTTTGTAGCAGAAAGTTCCTGTCTAGACACAGGCACAAACTGTAGTTGCCTGGATGTTTAGACAAAATGGTGATAGGGAAGTTTTCCTCCCTCTTATTGTGAAAGTTTACACCGAAAATTAGACATGCAGTAAATATATCACCAGCTGGTCCATGAAGTCACGAAGAGTCGGAAGCGACTGACTGAATAAACAACAACAACAACTCCTTTTCAAGTTAGAGAAATGAAGAAAATCTAAAATGTTTCCACAAATGCTAAATGATTATAATCATATGGATATTAATGTTATGAGAGGGAGCTATAGGTGCAGGGCTGTGGTAATTGTTTATAATCACAGTGATTATGTTTTGGAAACTATTTTAATACAATGACAAAAGGCAGAGATTTACAGAGGGGAAGCCATGTCAGTCTGTTGCAGCAAAAACAGCAAAGAGAATTGTCTCACCCCAAAGATTTACAAATTTCAATGAAAGGAGGACTAAAATGATACAAAGGGCAAGGATATAGGTATAAAATCATACAGTTAAAGCTGCTTAAGTTTGGCGGGCTTGAAAAAAAAACTGTTTTCAGAAAATATCTATACCTCTCCCCTCATAATGGTGTATATGTAGAGAAGAGAATTGGTAGGTTGGAGGTAAGCTTATCCCATGCCCCTTGCTTTTCCCTGCATATGTCCCCCAGAGCCCACCCACCTCCCATTCTGTAACCAGAATTATTTTCAATTTCAGAGCACAGTTTGACGAAATTGTTTAAAAATGGCCACGAGAGCAGAGACATTTGCAGGGGAGGTCAAACACGTGGGGGAGGGCTGAACCTGCCCACTGGTTCTCTACTGCAAATATTGTTGACCCCTGAATCACCATTATGAGGGAAATAAAGACCTGTAAATCCACGTTCTCCTTGTAACATGTAGTCCTGACCTGATCGACCAAAGTAAGTGAGGCCTTTGATTTAACTCATCTATTTTGTATTCTGTTTGTTTGTAATACTAGTGAACACTGAGATATTGGGATGACTTTTAATACACACATTCAGGACATATTCTACTTGTTTTAAAATTTCAAATACTAGCTCAGCCCCCACCCATTTTCATAGGAACCAAAAGAGGTGCAAAACATGCCAACAAAGAAATATTTGATTTAAAGACAGGTATCAGAATGAAAAGTCACGTGCATGCTCAATTGCTCAGGATACTATTCATCATTTCAAGTTTAATCCACACTCTAACTTCTGTTTCTGTTTTCCAGCATTTATCTATTATAAAAGAGGATGTCTGTCTGTCTGTGCCATAGCACCAAGGCTGTCAAGCTTAGATACTTGAAACTTGACATGCATACTAAGGGGACTTTAGGAATGTGTACCTCAGGATTATTTGTTTGTTTGTTTTTTATTTTTTTTTAATTAATTTTAATTAATGTTAATGTGTCTGTGCGTTTGAACCCTGCAGTACCAATTCAGGCACTAGGCAAAAGACATAATATGTGTTTCTTTATTATTATTTTTAATCCACCCAGTAACCAACGGTTGCTTCCACGGGGTGGTGTTCCATGTAGGAGGCATACACTTGAAAACAGCCCCACATGGTTGTGTCTACTGCCTAATACCTGAATTGGTACTGCAGGCTTCAAACGCACAGACACATTAACATTAATTAAAATTAACGTGATGGTTTTTTTTTTTAAAAAAAGAAATAACCCTGCCAAATTACCCTTCACTAACTACACTTCTTGAGCATGTGTAGCTTCTCCTTGCACTACTGTGGGGGGTGGGAGTACATGCTCTTCTGTAACTCCTTGGAAAAAGAGGTTTTCATGCCTCTTGACCGTTGGTCGGGCAGGCAGGGATGTTTTCACTTTACGCGACAGCTGCAGGTGTTTGAGCCTGGGAGCATGACATGCTCAATGTTGTTGTGCTGATAGCAGTGGTGTGGGTTCGAAAACATCTTTGTTCCCTGCTAGGGATGTTGCAGGTGTCCAATAAGGAGGTGGACTCTTTCAGACTCTCCCCTGCTCAGCCTGCTGGACTGGGGTCCACAAAGTCTGTTCGCTGCCCACCCTCACTTGCCATGGTGAGAGAGCCACTGGATGGCTCAGCAAGCACCCAGGGAGCATTGTGCAGCCGCCGAGCCCCTTAACAAGCCAACAATATACGTAAAAATGGTGGCTTGTTATTCTGCGTAAAAGGTCTTTCACAGAAATGGTGGCAGTATAGCCACCATTTACACAAGATTATTCACGCCTCTAATGACAGTGCTAATGGCAGCTATCTGGCAATACTCAGTTAACCACAGGGTTAACTATGGGGGCCTGACAAAATTAGGGCTGTTAACCCTTTTGCAGTGTGTGATTAGTGACAGTAGTTAAACCATGGTTATGTAGCCATCATGAAGCCCTATACACAAAATGCTTAACTATCAGGGCTTAGCATGTTGTCTGAAAAGGCCCACTGTTTTAGATGATGATGATGATGATGATGATGATGATGATGATGATGATGATTTCATTTCTATACTGCATCATAGTTAAAGCTCTCTGGCAGTTTACCACAATTCACACGGTGGGGTATTTTTTCTGATTTCCAACCTACATTTATTAATGATCAGCTTATATGTATTTGTGTTCAGGATATCCTTTCTCCTCAATAAAACTCCTTCTTCTATTGTCTTAGCTTCCCTCATATTTCATTGGGTACAATGAAATAAAATCCTCTTTGTTCCCATGTAAGATTTGTTCTCCATTCTAGCAATTATTCCAAGCTGCTCTGTACAAGGTGAAAATGAAAAGCATGGCCCTTCAAATTCAGCATATTGATAATGCATAGGAAAGACTACAACTATTTCACTTTATTAGTTTATTTTTATATAATTCAAGGCAGGATCTACACTACTGCTTTAAAACAGTTTATAACAGTAGTGACAACTGTTGGGGCGCAGGACACACTCCATAGACATTTTTAAAAATGTTTTCAAAGTGTTATATCCTGCTTGGTGTAGATCTGGACCAATTAGGGTGAATAAATAACCATATGGGAACTTGCAGAGTGACTTTCTGCAATTAACTCTTAGTGAGGATCCAGTAGAACCTGGCCTTCTGAAAGGATTCAGCATACATTTGGATGAAAATAGACATCTGAAATTGTCATCATTATTATTATTTTTACTTAGGATCACTCACTGTGATCGCTTATATATGTTGCTTTCTCCAAGTGTTTAGTTTAATTTGCTGGCTTGAGTGGAAATATTTGCTCAGCAATATACCTGCTCTTTGACTGTGCCAAACTGTGATCAGGATTCTTTGGGTTACTCTGGAGTAGGGATTGGCAGTGCTGGCTCCAGACTTTTTGAGGACCCTCAGGCAAGGCAAGCTCTCTCAGTGAGTCTGCCTTCTCAACACCATGCCACTAGATGCTATTGCTGCTGCTCCTATTCCTCATTTCTACCATCACATGCTTGCTTGGTAGGCAGAGAGCCATTGAGCAGTTAGGCAGTAGCATCTGCTCCTCCTTCTCACCACCCAAATTGGGCCATAGGAAAAGGCAGGTGAACGAAGCAGGTTGCAATGGTGAAAAGAAGCAAGTCCAGCAGGGGGCTCTCATCAGTGGGCCCTGCTGGGATGTGTGTCCTCAGCCGGTGCCCCACCATGCCTTCCCTTGACGCTGGCCCTAGGGATTGGGATATGGAATGGATGGTCACACAGCAGAGAGGAAAATTGGACAGGCTGGGCTTTTGGTGTCCTCTATGCTTATGGTTCTATTAAACCAGACATATAATTGCATCCCAAGTGGCATTCCACAGATATTTAGCACCTTTTTGTTGTGCGAGAGCACATTTGCCTTTGAAACAGGGAGCAAAATCTGTGTTCCTCTGGAGGAATGTCAAGCATCCTTCGAGACAATTACTTTTTCCTTCAGTTCAGTTGACTGGATATTATAATCGGGGACTTTAGTTTTGAAGTCCCTACACGCATGATCCAGCAAACATGCCACGGTGTGCTTCTGAAGGTCTTTCACATCTCTGAATGACCAACACAGAAAAGCTGAGCTGGGCAACTCACTGAGAATACAACAGTGGAAGAGAAGGACTGCTTCTTCACTGCCATCACCATCACGGAGTAGGTATGATAGTGTGCACTTACATATGCTCTTATGAGAGTGGTCTTATCCATGATTGCTGCCTGTGCCACAGTGACTCCTGCAGTGAAGCGTGCTGTTGTGTCTGTTTCCGATAGGCTGCATTTGTATGTGTAATGGAGTAGGGTGACATCATGTTGTTTCCCCCACCACCACCACTACGTGTGAATGCGCTCCCTTTATGCCAAGCTGATTTATGAGCATCGTTGGTATGCCACTCCGTGTTTAGTGGGAATAGCAGTGTTGCCATGGATGCTGGGGATATAGCTGATGGGTTGCTTTATTCTGTGGTGGTGATGGGGTCGTGCTATTGCTTTCACCTCAGCTTTTGAGTTCAGGTTGTATAGGATCCTGACTATAAGTTATGCTGGTGTTATACTGATGTAAGTTTTCCATAAAGCTTGCTGGAAACATTGGATTGCCTGGCTCCTCTGCCAATGAAATCTATGGTGCTTAAAAGTGCTTAAGAGAGAATTTTGCCTTAATTCTGGAAACAACTGTGCCTGGGATAGTTCATTTACTTTTCCATTAAGTTTATTTGAACTATAAGCATATTTTTTGTAAAAAAAAAAAAGAATTTGAAAAATGTGAACAATAAGGTTTATTTTTTAACCACAAGCCTGATCAAAGATCACTTTTTAATATATTGCCATCAGTATAAGTATGCAACATTCTTGTTATATTTTAACAGGGTATCTTTGCATGGGGTTCAATTATTCAGATTCTTTTACCTACTTGCAGTAGTGTCATGTGTTTTAGCTGGTTTCAGCCAAGGTCTTCATGATTTTCCTTTCAGGGAATTCAATCCCACATTAGGTGTTAAATGGAAACATTTATACAGTGGAAACATTGCTATTTAATGCTCGAATATAGAAAAATACTCTGGTATCCTGACCTTCAATACCTTCTTGGTATTCATTGTAATGGGACAGATGTTCAACTCCAAGAAGGATGGCTAGAATCTGACAATAAGGTAATATCACATAACTTGAGACTTTTAAGCTTGTATTGTTTTGGAATTGACGTAACTAACCTGTGTGGCAGAAACAGTAAGTTCAGGCACACAACCAAAGTATTGAGGTAACCTAGTTAACTATATCATCCTGCCAGGTGGTAAAGAGGATTTTACCACACACTCAAGGGGCTGTCTTCATGGCACCAGGTTGGCACCGCTCTGCTGCCATACCCCACAGTTTGGCTGGTGCAGGGTGGCAGCAAGTTATCCAGACGGAGGGAGGCAGCGCAGGCTTTCTGGTAGCCATTAGGCTCAATGGGCCTGTCCCCTCACCTTCCTGTGGCTTCTGGAAACCAATGGCAGGTCACCTTTTGCCCAGGAATGCCCTCCGGAGCAGCACCTGAGCGAGGACAGACAAGGAAGAGCCGCATCGACCTCACTTGGGTAGGAAAAGTTGGGGTAAATTCCTGACTTTTCTGTTCTGTGTCTTCAGCTCTTTGTCCCAGGTGGCTCCGAATTGGCGGCCGGGTCATATAACCAACGTAGCATGGATTCAGAGCCACCCTGGGGCAAAGACAATGTATAGACAGCCCCCATATTTTCTATTCCATATTTTCCATACTGATTTACCTCACATTTAAGGGCCCATGGACGGATGGTGCTCTTCTCAATTGTCAAGCCATTTGTATTAATCCTGCTCTGTGCATGCTTTTTATCCTTTTATAAAGAACTGCAAAATGTCGAAGAACCATACAATAAACAATGAGCACACCACACTTGTCATAGTTGTGGAAAGTTTGGGTCTGTGGCTTTTCACGTGTGAGTTGACTGTGGAAAAATGTAAAGCTAAAAGAAGTGACTAAAGATTTCCTTATTAGTTATCTTTGGAAACTCACAAGAGAATGAGCAAAATCAAAGTGCTTGTGCTTCGAGATGGATTTAACAATTACTTTTTCAAGCCAAGGATGTTTCATGCTGGACTACTGTTTTAGGCTTAAAATAACTGGAAGTCAACTGACAGTACTTTGTAACAATGCTAATAATGACCAAAAAGATTGGGATAATGAGAAGAAGGGGAAGACACAGATGATGATGAAGAAGAATGCCTCTTTGATGTGGGGAGAATAATATATATTAATATTGGTCAGTAATCCATATAGAACTGGGTCATATGAACAAGTTCAAGTCATGCCTGGCTCCATAACTACTGTACTTAAAAGTACAGAAGCCAGTTTGAACATAATGACAGCCCATGGGTTAAGCACGTGGGAGAGAGCTGGAACACTGCCTGTAGTATGCCAGCTACTTTAGCTTTTTATCAACAACCTAAAATCAGCCCATTTGCAGGTTGTTGAGAATGATGTGCAAACCCTGACTGCTGAGTGGTTTAGCGGCTAAAAAACAAGCAGTGAACAACAACAAACCATGGGTTGTTTAAACCATGGGTTGCCGTTACGTGTGAACCAGAGCAGTGTCTGTTACTTTTAGAACCCTTTCAAATGATCCAAGGCTATGTAAATTCCACCACACAGAGTGGGGAAAAATCAGTCAGCTGACTCTGCTTCACCAAAATGTCTCTAAAATAATGTTACGTGATTGCTAACACTTCTTGAGCACAGTGATATCTCTGTGAAGCAAAAGTAACTGGCTAAGTAATAAGTAAAAGACAAACACAGTATAAATGGAAGGGAAGAGTCTTCCTTAAAACTTCAGGAATTGTTCATGATTGTCCATTAGTGAGAGAAGGTGACATCTAGTGTCAGTTAGGAGAGTGAACAGGCCAAAATTCAGACAACAATTTGAAAACTAAAATACCATGAGCAGCAACTAATTCATAAATTACATTGCACTCATGTAAGCAACCTGTACCACAATACCAACAGCATTTGCTGGCATGATGGGTTTTCCAGAGAAACCTGTTGCTCTAGCAAAGGCTATTGGTGTTGCATTAGAGGTTACTTAACGCTACTGCACCATCGTTTATGTTAGTTCTAGTGCCAAATTGAATACTGCTCCATAAGATTAGGAGTTAACTCTAAGTCTAAACTCCTTGTCTCACTGGCCCAATTTCATAATTAACACTTACCTGTAGTTTCTGTTCCTCATATTGTTGTGAACTGCTTAGACATTTTAAGATTTTAAGCAGGATGAAAGTAGTATGTATAAATAGATAAATCAATATTTTATATCTCTTTCACATCTTTTGTAGCTTGCTAAACTGGCATTTCATTACTATGGTACTGATTTCTCCATATGACCCTTAGCTACAGAAGATTGTAAAATATACAGTGTTCTTCTCACTGACATGTAAAACTTTACACTGAAGATCTACACTAAAATTAGGTAGACAGATTTTAGGATGGCCTCAGCAGGAACAGTAATTGCATATTCAAGGGCTATCATATCCTTCCTATGAGGTAGTGAAAGGAGGTGGACAGGATCTGTTCAGATGAGTCTACATTCTTTTTTTTTCCAATCGACATTTTATATATAGAAAAGATAACACACAAGATATCAAATAAAAATTATGCTAATTATACCAGAGCCAAACAGCACAATCCAATCAAATATGCTATTGTAGTAATTGGCATATTTATTCTGTTTTTCAAAATAAAATAAAATTCTCTCCTCTACGTTTAATAATTATTTCCATTTCTTTAGCTCCTTTCTAGAACTAAAAACAAAAAGCAGTTACTTTAAGAACTGGTGCTTGAGTGTCCTCCTACCTCATCACTTTTTCCCCCTTGTCTTTTACACTATAAGCCTGAAGGCAGGGACTGTCTTACTACTGATATTTGAAAGTTGCTCCGTGATCCTTTTTAGCCAAAGAGAAGGGAAAGAAATACTTTAAATAAATTTTATTTATTTATTAAAATATATGGGCTCCTAATATGTGTTCAGTGCTATTAGTAGCAGACAAACTACACAGGAGAACCTTATTATGAACAATGTGTTCAAAGTCTAAGTAGCTACACTGGAATGATATTAGGATTATCCATGATAAAAGGTTGTAAATATTTTACAGGAATAGGGTGGAAGGAGTTTATAAAATGTTGTATTGTAGCTTGGAACTGTCAGAGGGATGTTGGAGAAATCCACCATGGACTCAAATGAGTTGGGATTTCTATGAATCCAGCAGTGGACTGGCTTTGCCTGAGTCACAGATTCTGTGGATTTGCAGACCAATTTTAAACTTGGGGGGCGGGATTTGTGCAATTTTGCACTTGTGCTAGTTCACATTAACACTGATTTGGACTCCTGCTAAGGTGCATTAGCACTAATGCAAACTTGTGCAAGTGAAATGAAATTCTCATACATCTCTAAAAAAAATCTGATTTCATCAAGGAGCGGATGATGAAATTAAAGATCCTTGACAATCCAAGAAACAAAAATGGAATGAATTTAACAAAATCTCTACATCCCTAACTGGAACAAGAGATTAGCAGGACTTCATCTATGACTAAACCAGCCTAATACAGGGATCCTTTTTGTAACTAAGATTAGAATTTGAAGTATATGAACTCACTGGGGCTTACAGATTTAGGCTGACAAACAGCATTTTGAAAGTGAAAAGGATTAAGTGGAACATCTATGATAAGGAAATCACAGAAATACACCCAGTAGGAAGTTGACATGAAAAACATTTATAGATGCGCATTTGTATGTACAAACTGTTATTTTATCTATAAAAAAGTTAACAGCTTAAGTATAATATTATGTTATAAGTGATCCATTATGGATTGCCTTTTATGATAATATACTAGGGAAGACTAGAGAGTCCTGGACAACATTCAGGAGAACCCAGCATGGGAAGAAAGAACAAGGCACTATTTGAACAAATTGTCTGGAATGTTACCCTGCTTGCTTAGGATATATAAAGTCTGGAGGGAATTTAATTCAAGTGTCCTAGGGGGACCTTTCCCCAATGTGGCAGGAGAGACACAAAAAGAAAGAGAGAGTTATATCTTTCCTTTCTTGTGGTCTGTCCAAAACACAGGAAGTGAGAGCAAGGATCCTTAGAAATGGGGCAAATCCAAAAGGAGGTAGAAAAGGCAGATTGCCTTGGCTGCAGCATAGGTAAAAAAACACTGGATGTGGGAGTACAAAAAAAGAGCACTCAAACCTGGGAGTCCAGAGTCAGTCAGGGTACATTTAACACTCCAAAACCTCTTCAAGAAACACCTT